>NC_134701.1:137163034-137779909 GCF_043290135.1 Rhipicephalus microplus | reverse complement strand
GTTCGTCCCTCGTAGTCGTAGTAGTAGTCGTAGTGTGTAACCAGTCTTACATTTTGACCTCCAAGGTGATGCCGGTGAGAGATTTTTTCTGTGCGTTGTTGAACAACAAAAAATTCGCAGCGGGCACGTGAGCTAAAAGCCGAATTCTCCTGTCTCTCATTCCCCCTTAGCAGCCATTGGCATGTACATTGAGCACAATCTGACAAGAAAGGGTTGCTACTTTATACTCACTGGGCATAACCTCCTTGGTTTTAGAAAGGTTTAGCGAGCGTTGTGCCGCAGTGCCATGAATACAGTGAACTAGTATATAGCATGAACTCGAGGTAGTTAAATGCGGGAAGTAGACACGAAGCGCAAGCCGTAAGAAAGTGTGTGTGTGCCTCCTCTCGTTTAGTCCTTGGAATGTCCGCTAGATGGCGGTGCATATGCGGTTTTTTGGACTCGTTGCGTGGTGGTAGAGGTCGGACGTGTTTTTGGAGAGCTCCGGAATGACAGCTACAGATAAGTGTTTTTGCATGTTTCCAGCTTGCCTCTGTATGTAGCGTTATGAGAACGTAAGGCGCTAGCGTAAAGCTTGATTAGGTCTATTACGGTGTACGTTTTTTTTTAGTATTTGGTACTGTGTCTTTTTTTTCTCCAGCCACCACGTGGCTGAGGCCTGCGCGTAGACCGACCACGTGCATGCGCAGGTGCTGTGAAGTGTAGCGTATTTATTTATTATTGTGGTTCTTTTTGGCTTAGACCAGTGTATTTTAGTACAGTTTTCTAACACGTGGGCATCGGTAAACTGAGCTAGCCATGGTCAAAAAGACCGTAAAGTGTTCAGAGTGCGGGGTAGGCTGGAAGGTGGAAGTTAGTGCGGAGGAGAAAGCAGAAGATGACGCCAAGTGTAGACAGTGCGAGTTCGAGGAGAAAATGAAAAATATGATGGCGGTCCAGAGTGGGCTCATGGAGAAAATCGCAGAGCTGGAGAATGCATTGGCGAAGGAGCGAGAGAAAACGTCAGCCATGGAAGAAAGGCTCCGGGCAGCCGAGAAGGGCCTATCGAAGGTCGTGAAAGGGAACGAAGACGCAGGTGACGGCGGAAGCATTATGGCGACGACCCCCCGTGCGGGAGAGATGAAGGAAACAGGCATGACAAAGGCAGATACATTGGCCACAGGGCCCAGCTACCGGGAAGTAGTTTTGAGGGAGGGAGGGAGCAAACCAGCAGCCGTGACTCACGCTAGTCACCTAGTCAGCAGCCAGGTGCAGGTTTCAGAAGGAATGTCTGAACAGGTCATCATCGCCGGTGACTCAAATTTAGTCCGATGCGCAGCGGCAATCAAAGAAAGGGTGAAAGGCGACAAGAGAGTTGCGATAGGGACGTTCCCAGGACAAACGCTGGGGACAGTAATGAGTCAAGCGGGTGAACAACTCGCAGCTAAAGCTAACAATCGTAACCTCGTTGTAATTGCGGGAGGGCTAAATGACGTCCTGAAAAAAGAATCGTCAGGACTAGCGACGACCTTGGCGAAAGGGGTGGATGACATGCGCGCCGTGTCCCCCCAGGTGCAAATTGTAGTATGCACAGTACCGGAAGTACCAGTACGCAACGTCAACCTGCAAAGAGCGGTTGTCGACGCAAACAAAGAGATATGGCGAATTAGTCGAGAGAAGGGTTTCCAGGTAGTGGATTTAAACAGGGAAGTGCACAGGTGGGGTGGATTCCAAAGAGACAAGATTCATTTCGATAAGAGGCTTGGACACGAGGTGGGCTGGCGACTGGCAGGACGCGCAGTAGCTTTTTTGGGGGGCTCACGGGCCCTTCGGAGTCCGGGGTAGCTCGTAACAGGGAAAACAACCAGGAGGACGCTTTGACAGGTAGAATTGCGAAAAACCAGAAAAAAGGTAAAAGAAAAAGGAAAAAGGCGCGTGTTGCAATTAGTTACATAAACATGCAGGGTGGCAGAAAGAAGGCAAAATGGATAGAGATTGAGGAGCAGTTAAACAAAGAACAGATAGGCGTGTATGCGGTTACAGAAACACACCTTAGAGACTTGGAAGAGCCACCACATATTGAAAATTATGTTTGGGAAGGGTGTAACAGGACCATATCGGAAAGGAAAGGTGGGGGTGTAGGAATGCTAATTCATCGCGGAGCCAAATGGGTTAGAGTGAAACAGACGTGTTCAGAGCACCTCTGGGTTCTGGGCACAGTAGGTGGAAAGGAAACGTGGCTAGGGGTAGCCTACTTGTGGACGGGGAATAACTGCAGAGAAAAGAATCAGGAGATAGTGGATTGCATGAGTGCGGATATTAAGGAATTTGGTAATGGGGCCGAAATCATCCTTCTAGGGGACATGAATGCCCACATACATGACCTTGACGGATATTCAGACACCAATGGGAAGTTATTACTAGATCTTTGCGAGCAACATAGTCAGGAGATAGTTAACACGGGGCCTAAATGTGACGGCCAGATCACATGGGAAGTCGGAAACAAGCAATCAAGTATTGATTATTGTCTCATGACTGAAGGAATTTACCACAAACTGACAGAAATGACGATAGACGAGGAAGGCATTAACAGCTTGGGTAGTGATCATAAACGAATAACATTACAAATGGGATACGAAACTGAAAATATGAGCATGGAATCAAAGTCTGGCAGCTCGTACTTAAATGACAAACAAATAATAAATATAGCCGCAAGAGTCGAGGAAGAAGTAGGCGAAATACCAGGCAAGGACTGGGAGTATAGTGAGCTGTTACATCTAATGACGAAGGAGATAGGGAAAGAGAAGAAAACTGTTTGCTGGAAAGGAAAAAGGAAGCCAAAAAGTTGGTGGAACAAGGAAATCCGGGAGGCGATCGAGAAGCGACGCGAAGCATCACGGGAGCATAGAAAGGCAAAAAAGGAGAAGCGGCCGCGGGACGAAGTCAAAAAAATATGGGAAATATATTTAGAGAAAAAATCCTTTGTACAGAAATTGGTAGAGGCAAAAATTAAAGGTGAAAGTGAACGCTGGATGACAGAGATACACGAAAAAAAGGAGGCCGCGCCTAGGATTTTTTGGAGCCACATAAAGGCGCTAGGTAGGAAGCCTGTCACAACGCAACAACATATTCTAGATGAAGGAGGAAATCAATTGGAAGGGTACGAAGCGCTAGGTTACATCCAAAAGGTAACAGCCGATTCGTTTCAAAAGAGCGTCCAGGGGATCTCCCCGGTGAGTAAAAGTGTGGCGGAGAAAGCAACAGAGGAAGAGCTAGTACTTGATAATTTCAACTGGAAAAAGGCCGAAGGAAAAATTCCAAAGCGCACTGCCGCGGGTTTAGATGGGATTCCCGTTAGCCTCATTAACGAACTAGGACATAACACTAAAGAAGCATTGTTAAAAGCAGTAGAAAAAAGCTTAAAGGACGGACAAATACCGGACAGTTGGCGACAAAGTAGAATGAACTTAATCTATAAAGGCAAGGAAGAAAAGGACAAGATTCGCTCGTATAGACCACTAACCATTACATCGGTACTATACAGGTTGGCGATGCAAGCAGTAAAAATGAAAATAGAAACATGGGCCGAACATAACGATATTTTGGGAGAACTTCAGAACGGATTTCGAGTCGACAGGCGGTTAGACGATAACCTGTTTGTTCTCACTCAGTGTATAGAAATATCTAAAATAGAGAATAGGCCCTTGTACGTGGCTTTCCTAGACATCACTGGGGCATACGACAACGTTAATCAGGAAATTTTGTGGGATATATTGAAAGGAATGGGCATGGGCGACGACTGTATACAGCTTTTGAGGGAGATATACCGAGAAAATACAGTTTGCATAGAGTGGGAAGGAATGCGTAGCAAAGAGAACGTTGAGGTTAGCAAGGGTCTGAGACAGGGATGTCCTTTGTCCCCGCTGTTATTCATGCTGTACATGGTGAGTATGGAAAAAGCGCTAGAAGGTAGCAACATTGGTTTTAATCTGTCACACAAACAGGGCGGCATGATGATTGAGCAGAAGCTTCCAGGTTTATTTTATGCGGACGATATCGTCTTATTTGCGGACAGTCGAGATGATATACAGGAGCTGGCGAATATATGCGGAAGGGAAGGTGAAGCTCTTGGACTAGGATTCAGTGTAACGAAGTGTGGATTGATGGTATTCAATGATCCCTGTGATCAGACGGTGTCCATACAAGGCCAAGAAATACCGAGGGTAAGTGAATACAAGTACCTTGGAGTATGGGTAAATGAGAGTGATAGATACATGGAGGTACAGGAAAAAGCCTCGGCAGCAAAAGGAAAGAGAAATGCGGCAATAATGAAGCACAGAGCGTTGTGGGGATACAATAGGTATGAGGTGCTTCGAGGTCTGTGGAAGGGTGTAATGGTTCCAGGGCTTACTTTTGGGAACTCAGTGGTGTGCATGAGGGCAGAGGTGCAATCGGGAATGGATGTAAATCAAAGGACTGTGGGACGCCTCGCGTTGGGTGCTCACGGGAAGACGACAAACGAGGCTGTAAAGGGCGATATGGGGTGGGCAGGTTTTGAGGCGAGGGAAGCGCAGAGCAAAATAAGGTTCGAAGAAAGGCTAAGAAATATGAAGGAGAGTAGATGGGCAGAGAAGGTGTTCCGTTATTTGTATAGGAAGAGCGTGGACACACAGTGGAGAAAAAGAACTAGAAGACTCACTAGTAAATATACGGCTGGTATTGTAAGCCATATGTCAACAAAGAGCGTTAAGGGAAAAGTCAGGGAGGCGGAGAGGATTTACTGGATGGCAGCTATGGAGAAAAAACCGGCTTTGAGTAACTACCGAAAGGGCAAAAATGAAATAAGGAGGGAGGCATTTTACGATAATTCAAGGGGAAGCGCTTTACTGTTTGAAGCGAGATCGGGTTGCCTTAGAACGCGTAGTTATAAAGCAAGATTCAGTAAAGAAGAAGAACAATGCACATGCTGCGGGAAAGATAAGGAAACGGCGGAGCATGTTCTGATTGAATGTGGAGATATCCACCCAGGTGTACGTTTGGGCACGAGCCTACAGGAAGCCTTGGGTTTTAGGGACAACAATGGAAAGCTGAACACACCCGCGATTGAAATAAGTAAGAGACGGTTAGAGTATTGGTGGCAGAAAATTAGAGAGAAAGGACAAAAATAAATATTGGAAAAATGAAATATGGACAATGTGCCGTAAATGGCAGAGAACTTAAGCTGAAAATTTACCTTTTTTTTCCTATAAGATAGAATTTATCGAAGTAGAGGCATTAGGCCAACATAAAAAAAGAAAAAAGTTTTTTTTTTGTCGAGCCTGGTGGCATACTTGTCACCACCCCGTTATAAAGGGGACGCTCATAGCATCCATCCATCCATCTATCAAGGCAATGTGAGGTCGAGGAAAAAATGGAGAAAATGATGGTTGCGCAAAGTGAACTGCTGGTGAGAATCGATGAGCTCGAGACTGCGTTGGCGACAGAGCAAGAGAAAACCAAAGCAATGGGAGAAAGACTGAAGTCCACCGAGGAAGCACTAGCGAAGCTGAACAAAGAAGCGGCCTACGGAGAGAACAGTAGAGAACCGGCAGCCAGAACGGTGGAGAAGGAAAAGCAAGCAAGTTTGGAAAAAACAGGTTTAGCCGGTTCAACTGTCGCAAGGCCCAGCTTCAGCGAGGTAGTGGTGGGGCTGGGAGGGGACAAAGCAGCCGGCGTCCCAGGTGCAAGTAGCCCCCAGGTGCAGGACGCTCCAGCTGAAAAGTCACAGCATGTGATAATCGCCGGGGACTCGAATTTAAATCGATGCACAGAAGCCATCAAAGAGAGGGTAAGAGGTGACAAGAGGGTTGCAGTAGGGGCGTTCCCAGGACGCAAGCTTGAAGCAGTCATGAGGCAAGCGAGCGCAAAACTCAAAACTACAGCTGATAGACGAAACCTCATGATAATTTCAGGCGGTTTAAACGATGTCTTAAATGAAGATACAGCAGGACTAGCAGCCACACTGGCGAAAGTCGTCGATGACATGCGCGCCACTTCTCCTAAGGTACAGGTAGTGATATGCACAATACCAGAGGTACCGGTGCGTGATAGCAACCTGCAAAGAGCGGTTGTCAATGCAAACCAAGAAATATGGCGGATGAGTCGAGAGAAAGGCTTTGAGGTGGTGGAAATAAACAGTGAGGTGCATAGGTGGGGTGGTTTTCAACGAGACAGAATTCACTACGATGGGCGGCTAGGTTATGAGGTGGGTTGGCGACTTGCAGGACGCGCAGTAGCTTTTTTTGGGGGCAAGCGAGCCCTTCGGGGTGCAGGATAGCTAGTAACGAGGAAAACAACCAGGGAGACTCTTCGACAGGTGTTATGGGCCGATACGATTCCAAAGTGGCACCAATGTCTAAGATAGGTAGAGTCCGGGGCATAAATAGACGTAGCCACGAGCGCCGAGCCCATTCAGACATAGGGTATATTAACATGCAGGGTGGTAGGAACAGGCTGAAGTAGGAAGAGATAGAAGAACAGCTAAGGGAAGAGAGGCCGATGGTATACGGTTTTGTAGAAACACATCTCAGGGACATGGAAACACCTCCGCACAATCCGGACTACGCGTGGGAATATTGTAATAGAACAGAAGGCAGCAGAAAGGGGGGTGGTCTCGGGGCATTCTTTCATAAAAGTACAGACTGGCAAAGGGTCAAGCAGGAGTGCAATGAACATTTATGGCTAAAAGGGAAAGTGGCAGGTCAAATGACACTCCTTGGTTTCGTGCACTTGTGGACGGCAGCAAAGGCCATAGAGGAAAACCAGGCAATGGTAGAGTGTATATCAAAGGACATTCAGGAGTTAGGAAGAGAGTGCGAGATAATTATACTAGGAGACATGAATGCGCACATAGAAGATATAGATGGGAATACCGACCCGACAGGCAAAATGATCATGGATAGGCGTGAAAGGCTTGATTTGATCATTTGCAACAGTACCGAGAAGTGTGAAGGGCAAATAACATGGGAGGTAGGAAGGCTGCAGTCGACGATAGATTATGCACTGATGTCACATAGGATGTATGATAAGCTCAGGTGAATGCACATAGATCAAGGTGGCTCCAGAAGTCTGGGTAGTGATCCCAAACGTATCAAGCTAAGCTTTGGAAGAGCAGTGAAAGTGGGAAGGAGACAAGATGAGCAACTACAGGAAAATTTTTATTCAGAAAGGCAAATTGAAATAGCCACTAAACAAATTGAGAAAGTAATCACGGAGGATAATAAGACAGTGTGGACATACACGAATCTAATTAGACTCTTTGAGCTAGAGCTTGCGAAGACGCGCAACAAGTCACCCCGGAAAAGAAGACACAAACCCAAAAGTTGGTGGGATGAGGAAGTTAAGAGAGCCATAGCAAACCGTCAAGAAGCCTCTAGGGAACACAGACATGCTAAGCAGCGGGGTGAACCGACAGATGATGTTGAAAGAAAATGGGAAACCTTTCTAAGCTGTAGAAGGGATGCATCCCTTCTGATCAATGAAAAGATTAGAAGAAAGGGAGCTCAGTGGCTGGCAGAAGTACATAGAAAAGATAAAAAGGCAGCTGCGAAATTTTGGAACCAGCTAAACTCCCTGAGAAATGAGACGAGCCTAGAGCAGAGTTTTATAACTACAGCCCAAGGTGCCAGGCTAGAAGGGGACGAAGCTATTGAATATATAAGAACAAGGGTGACAGAAAATTTTCAACAAAGAAGTACTTTATGCACCACAATAGACAAGGACGAATCAAGTGGTGCAATGGCTCCATTTTCACAACGAGAGTGGGAAAGGGCTGAGAAAAGGGTTCCTAGTAGTACATCAACAGGCCCAGATGGCATTCCAATTAGGCTGATAAAGACATTAGGTCCGAAGTCTAAGCAGGCTTTGAGAGAGGCAGTGAGCAAAATATTAATCGATGGTGAAGTTCCCGATGGATGGAAACTTAGCAGGATGAGCATGATCTATAAAGGAAAGGAGGACAAAGCTGACATAAACAACTACCATACTATAACAGTGACATGAGTGGTCTACAGGCTGGCGATGCAGATTATAAAGGATTATGCAGGCATGGATAGAAGATGAGCGGGTGCTGGGGGAACTGCAGAATGGGTTTCGGAAACACAGGAGGTTGGAAGACAATCTGTTCTCACTGACGCAGTGCATAGAAATAGCAGAAAAGGAACACAGGCCCCTGTGGCTAGCATTATTGGATATCAAGGGAGCGTACGATAGCGTGGTTCAAGAGGAATTGTGGGGAATACTGGACACACTAGGCGTGGAACATTTAGTCACTAATGTTTTAAAGGGTATCTATAAAGGTAACAAGGTAGTTATAAAGTGGGAAAAACAGGTATCCAAGCCTGCAGAGGTAAAACGGGGGCTTAGGCACGGGTGCCCCCAGTCACCCTTATTATTCATGATGTACCTACAAGGATTAGAGAGGCAAAATTAGAGGGAAGTGGGCTGGGCTTCAACCTCTCTTTAGTCAAACAAGGAAAACTTATTGATCAGACACTACCAGCATTAATGTACGCAGATGATATAGTGCTAACGGCCAACAACAAGGAAGATTTGCAGAGATTGATGGACATCTGCGGTAATGAGGGAGATAGGTTAGATTTTAGATTCAGTAAGGAAAAATCAGCAGTGATGATTGTCAATGACAACGAAGGTAGTGAGCTTAGGATACAGGAGGTCACGCTAGAGATAACAGATAAATACAAATATCTGGGCGTATGGATAAGCAATGGGACCGAGTACCTGAGGGAACACAAAATATACGTGACGACTAAAGGTAACAGGAATGCAGCAGTGATGAAAAATAGGGCTCTGTGGAATTACAATAGGTATGATGTTGTGAGAGGAATATGGAAAGGGGTCATGGTTCCTGGGCTGACGTTCGGCAATGCGGTCTTGTGCATGAGATCAGAAGTTCAAGCAAGATTAGAAATTAAGCAACGTGGAATAGGTAGGCTTGCTTTAGGAGCTCACGGGAATACACCAAATCAGGGAGTACAAGGTGATATGGGATGGACATCATTTGAGGGCAGGGAAGCTAGCAGCAAGATAAAATTTGTGAAGCGATTGAGAGAAATGAAGGAGGAGCATTGGGCTAGGAAGCTTTTTAGCTACTGGTACATGAAGAATGTTGATACAAAATGGAGGAAGCGAACCAGGAAGTTGACTGGTAAATACTTAGAACACAGCAGGTGGCCAAACCAAAAAGAACTATCGGTTAAGAATAAAGTGAAGGAAACGGAGACTGACATGTGGAAAATGGGCATGATTAAGAAGTCCGCACTAGAGATCTATCGAACTTTTAAGCAGGAAATTGCCAAAGAAAGGATCTATGATAATACTCGGGGTAGTTCTCTACTGTTTGAGGCCAGAACGGGAGTACTGCGAACCAAGACATATCGGGCCAAATACGAAGGGGTAGACGCAGTATGCAGTGCGTGTGGAGAGGAAGAAGAAACTGCCGAACACTTGATAATGTTCTGTAAAGGGCTTCACCCTATAGTTCAGGATGATGGCGCAGAGTTTTTCAAAGCACTGGGGTTTAGGGACCGGGAGGGCAAAATAGACTTTAAGCAAGTAGACTTAACTAGAAGGAGGTTATCTGATTGGTGGCTAAAGTCAAGGCACGAGTGAAAATTAAACTCTTCACTGCAAAGTACGAATCCTCAAACTCTCTCTTTTTAAGGAAAAAAATAAATATAGTTTTGGGTTCATTAAGTATTACGGCTTGGTGGCGCTAGCCACTGCCCGATCTAAAGGGTACAGTCATATCCATCCATCCATCCATCCATATGCACAGTATGCAGTGCGTGTGGAGAGGAAGAAGAAACTGCCGAACACTTGATAATGTTCTGTAAAGGGCTTCACCCTATAGTTCAGGATGATGGCGCAGAGTTTTTCAAAGCACTGGGATTTAGGGACAGCGAGGGCAAAATAAACTTTAAGCGGGTAGGCTTAACTAGAAGGAGGTTATCTGATTGGTGGCTAAAGTCAAGGCACGAGTGAAAATTAAACCCCCCTTCACTGCGAAGTACGAATCCTCAACTTCATTATTTAAAGAAAAAAAAAGATAAATGTAATGGTTAGTTCATTAAGTATTACGGCTAGGTGGCGTTAGCCGCCGCCCGATCTAAAGGGTACAGCCACATCCATCCATCCATCCATCCATCCATCCATCCATCCATCCATCCATCCATCCATCCATCCATCCATCCATCCATCCATCCATCCATCCATCCATCCATCCATCCATCCATCCATCCATATGATGAAAAGATGCGAGATGGTGGTACTTGGACTGTTGAATAGATGGACGAACGGACACACAGATAGTTGCATGGACGAACTCATGGATGGCTTCACCGACGGATGGACGCATGGACGGCTGCAGGGGCGGATGCATGGACGAACGCAGGGACGGACGCACAGATGGGCGTGCGGACGCACGAACAGACGCACGCACGGACGAACGAATGGACGCATGGACGGTCACACAGACGGAGGCATGGACGGACGGAAACAAGAACGAATGGACGGACGGATGCTTCGCCACACTCTCCATCATCCACTCCGTGGATATGCTGCCATTTTTTTTTAATTACTCCGCGTCTGGGTGCGTGCGTCAGTTCCCCTCTCGCGAGGGGCCGTCCCTGTTGAGAGCAACGTTACTAGAATAAACTCTTCAAAGTTGGAAGCACAGATTGGTCGAAGGGCGTATCCTCGTTTCGAAGTGGACGATTGAGAAGAGCCACGTTATTCTCTCCATTATTTTCTTCTTCTTTTTTCTCCGGGTCTCCTCAACACTTGATTTTATTTCATGCGTTGACGCACGCTGTGCTTGCTTGATACGTTATCCAAATGGGAATACTCAGTGTGCATGCGGTGCCGATCGGCCGCATCAAAGGTCTGCAGGCCCTTCCTTTAGCATGATATTGATTTGATGGTAAAACAACATAGGAGAAGCCATTCTGTGGTCGCAGTGGTGGTTGAACTTGAGGCCAACTGTTTGAAGTGTGCCCTCTGCAGCATTCTGCACAACGGATATTTCGACGATACGAAGAAATAAATAGTTGGTTAGCGCGTTGAGAGTTTGATAAGAATTCTGATAAACTTGTGCTTTCGTGTGACAACGCACATCTTCCCCCTGCACCGCAGAATGCATGCCCGCCAGCATTGAATGCAAATTATAGAAAGCTCCGGAAACAACTAAAAAGAAAACATGTGAGAGGAGGTGAAATGGGAGTTTTCTGGTGGTCTCGTTTGTGAATAGTGACGTCAGATCGTGAATTTACTTCCTTTCTCCACTCATTTATCCACCGTATTTCCTATCAGAAATAAAATTGAGGTCGCAGAACCATATTACTCTTTTCTGTTACATCATACGGGTGTATAGGTGTGAATAAAGGTAATACCACGCCCTTAAAACGTCCCGTTCAGCTAGGTTGTGTTTGCAGGGTATGTTCTTCATTACTTCGCTATAGTGCTATATTTCGCGTTCTTTGTTTCGAAAAAAAAAATAGATGACTTCACCTATGTCTTTAGTAGTGAGTTTCGCACGTAGACGTTAGTCCGCCGTGGTGTGTTCCTTGAGTTGACTTTGTGTTTTATTATGCACCCAAAACGGGTCCCTGGGGGTGAAAAGCGCGTGATCCAGGTATGTACATGAGATGCCACGACAGCCCTATAGCCGCTCGTAAGAAAAGCGTTTGCTCTTCTGAACGATCGCATTTATTTATTCTTTACTTTTTATTTGAACATACTGCAGGCTCTTCGCAGCCCATACAGTAATGTAGACAATAAAATACTTACAAACATCAAAAAAGAATTACGTAACAGAGAAACAAGAAACAAGATACAATGTTAACAGCCTTACACTAGCTATTGTCACATTTATTGAACCTTTATTCGCACCCAGGCCCCGATATTATATCCATGGGTCAACTTGAGCCAGATTTCTAAATTGGCTTCATGTACTTACTAACCCGGCCGCTGATTGTATTTGGGGTGTAATGTAAGTGTTAAAATCAAAAATACGCCAGTGTCACATGAACTAAAGACAGTGTAAATAAAACCACGTGCACTGCTTACTTGCATTTTTTTTAGTTTAGTCCTTTACAGGTCTACTGTTCATCGGTAAAACCCTTAAAAAGGTGTTTGTGAATACGTTTTTAGTATCCATTATTTTAAAGACTTACTTCTCCTTAACTCAACAAACTATAACAAACTTGCATAGACGTCTCGTCCACTATGCTGGTAGCAACCTCTCCCTAACACCAAGTGCAAAGAGGTCGCAATGTTTAATGCTGTTCACATATGTCCCTATCAATGTCTGGTAGGGGCCGTGGTTGTTGTTTCATGCTCATTTTTCGCGACAGATGAAGCATGCTTTGTAGACTTCTCTCGCACCTTTTTTCCCGAGGCAGAGTCGTCGCGTTGTTCAAGTCAAGGATATGCCCTGTTGTCCAACAGTGTTCGACGAGCTTTCTCTTGGATTCCGTGGCATGAGTGTCTGTTACGACGACCTCTTTTTGTTTGAAGAAAAGGCTCGTTGATTACTGCTGGACAACAGCCCCTACTATTGACCTGAGCCATGCGATGATGATGGCAGAGAAAAAGAAGGCGAAAATATCTGAAATTGTGGTTCATCCATCAAGACTGATCGGCATGTTGCAACAACTGCGGCCATCTGAGTGACATCCACTCATTTCATTGCAGTGTATACTGAGGAAGCTACTCTCATACGTCCACTATTCCTACGTTTAAGTCAACGACAAGTGAAGAAGCTTTGTGCTTGTTGGTGTTTCATACTTTTTCGTCACAATTGTCATTGAAATTAGTGAAATGTTAAACGTGTCTCGAATGTGTTACCTCAGCGATGCTTGATATAATGTAAATTGAGTGGCGTATTGTGTCATAAAGAGCTGACGAGAAAGCTTAGTACCTTGGACCACATTGTGTACGTTGAAGTCGCCAACCTGTATGATGGCTTTATGCTTGTAGGTGCTGTGTGCTTTTCTCACTGTTCTGTGACAATCCTGATTGTCGTTAGTCTATCGTAAACATTTTTAATTACATACAGACGTGTTTCGACTACTGTATGCTCACAATGCTCAGCAACTGTATGCTCACAATGATGTATACGTTAAAGTTGCCGACTAGTATGAATAAATTATTCGTGCTTCCTAGTGTTTTAGCTATATTGTTGTGTCACAATAATAACTGATATGAGCTTATTATAAAACTTTTTTTGTGTGGCCTACATCAACACATCTCTCCGTGAAAGACCCGGACAAGGACGTACAAGCCTCGACCGTGAGGTCATTCATCCCTACAAAAGATGACGAAGGCTTCATTACATGAGCATTATGCCATTTCTGCACTATGTTTATTGATTACATTCAGGTCATACTCTCCTGTCTTGGCGTGTTTTTTTATAGTTGTCATGCAGGCACATAGGGATTCAGATTCTTATGAGTTAGAAGGTAGTAAACACACTCCTATGCAACTCTCCGCACGTAATTTTTGACACACATGTTGTGCATGTCCTGCTAATAATGATGCCGCCTGTTATTATGGTTCATCCTTTGCTCATGCTAAGCCAGAAAAGCTTTGCCATTCACCAATGTTACGAAAGTAGAAGGCAATCAATGTGTAGATAGATAGATAGATAGATAGATAGATAGATAGAAAGATAGACAGATAGATAGATATATAGATAGATAAATAGATAGATAGATAGATAGATAGATAGATAGATAGATAGATAGATAGATAGATAGATAGATAGATATCGGTTCCCAATCTTGCTTATGTTCACCTCACCGGAAGAAAATGGGCAGCAGCCAAGTAGCACAAACTTCGAATATTGGTACCTGGTGGGTAATGTAGGAATATTAAATAGGAAGACAACCATTCCTAGGGGCATTTATCGAAATGGCCCAGAGAAAAAGTGGTTTTTTTCATAGATCGCGGCATCTTTGACACAAGACTCATTCAGGTAATTCAGGTCGTCTGTTAAGACACATTCAGGTCGTCTGTTCAGGTAATTTCGTTGATCCAATCGAATGACACTGAAAGCCTCTGCGTTAAACTAAACATTTATGGTCATGTCTTTGTTTTATGTGTCGTTTAGAGGCCACCTGACTCATCCTCTGATTACTTACTAAAAATTAGTGACCACATTTCACAATTCAATAAAAGAAAACTTGTGGTGGTTTGTGATTTTAACCTACCAGGCATTGACTGGGATCGTATCAAATCGGGTGCCGGTTCTGTACGTGACGCAAACGTTCTTTTTGATTTGATGCTTGTACACATATTGTATAAGTAGTTCGTAAGCCTACTAAACATAAAACCAGTGTCGACTCGCTCCTTGATCTCGTCTTTCTTGATCGTTCCTTTTCTAATTACCATGTATCTGTGGATCCTGGCCTATCTGACCATGAAATTGCTGCTGTATACTTTTCGCTGAATGTTAAACATAAGCCTGACACGCATGCACCTGTGATTGTAAAAGATTTTGCATGGGCTGACGATATCAGTGTAATAAAATATCTTGAATCTTTCTGTCAAAAACGAGCGCTCCGAAAAAGCACGCACCGCCGAATTATAGCGACAGTAACGATACCAAGCGCAGAGAGGTGCCTCAAGGTCAACGATAAAGAAGAAAACAAACATCCAAAGACTCCCTGGGCGCGCCGTTTCTCCTCCCCTCGGAAGCGTAGTTCGCCGACCAACCTCCTCAAATCGGCGGCTGAGCAAGCCCTGGGAAGGTTCTCGAGGGAAAGGGGCGTGGTGATGCTGAGTTGCGTCATGTGTCGCGGACAGCCCTCGAAACGTCTCGCGCTTTCACGAGCCTTCGCTGCGTATCGCGCCAACGAAACGATGAGAATTTTCTGGAATCTAGCGCGGAAGGTATTTAACCGAGCTGCAGAGATGGGAGAGCAAGAGAAGAAGGAATTTTGTGCCCGTGTGCGTAGGGTGTTCCGCCTTGTCGGCGAAGACTTTTGTCCTCAGTGACAGAGAAGAAGAAAGTATGCGCCAGAGTCCGTAGGGTGTTACCACCGTGTCGTCGGCGACGATTTTGTCCTTAGCGACAAAGCAGGTAATGAAGAGGATTTCCACCTGAGGGATGAAGACCCGTGCTACAGGCAAAAGTGTGTGTCTACCGCCAGCGAGCGAAGACGCGTGGCAACAGCTGCGCGTGGGAAGCCGACGTGTTACCGGCGAAAAAGTTTGGTGCTTAGAGAGTGGCCACTTGAAGACGCGAGGTTTCCTGGAAGAGAAACTTCGGGGGCAGCGGAACGACAACAGCGCTGGACTTTGAGTGAGTGATTCTTGGAAGAGTATCATTCAGACTTTTGTTCCAAGGACTTTGGACTGAATAAGTTTTCGAACTCTTTAGTCTTTAAGTGTCTTAGTTGTTCGATGCATGCGATTGCATGTTAGTGCGTATTGTTGTTTGTGTCCGTTGTTACGAGTGTGGCTGATTTTACTGTGTAGTACGTTGTTAGATTGTTGACATATCGTATTCAACTATTGTCAAGTGTGCATATTTTTGTATCGATTTGATCTGCCATATTTGAGAATATAATTTTGTTTTGTTTATCAACTTTCGGCTCCGACTTGTTCTTTGGGCCACCGTCGGCGTCTGCTGGCGTGCCAAATAGGACCACTTCTGAATTGTCCACGCTTTCGTGGTGCAGTTCGGGGGGCCATATTTCGGCCCTTGGAATTAGCCCGGCGATCGCCTCCCTAATTAAGGGGACCTGTGACACTTGCTTTTGTGAATTTCACACAAGTGACGTCCTTGAGCTTTGAACCAAGTTTAAAGCCATGTGCTTATTCTGCATAGATCAGTTCATACCGAACAAACGTGTAAAACCAACTAAACACGCATCTTGGATGAACAGGCGTACCATTCAGTTAAAACGTAAAGCCAAACGAATACAAAAACAGGAGCTGGTGCCGTTAATTTAACCACTGTTCGTACATCTCTGTCGGAATCTATTACGAAAGCAAAGAAGTTTTATTTCAGCAACACTTTATCTAACTTTATAAGGGAAGATCCACAGAAGTTTTGGAACTTTATTAAGGAGCAAAAGAAATCGATAAGGAGCATTACCCACGACGGTACTGCAATAACTGTCCCAAAAGCTTTGCTAACCATTTAAATGCCCACATTCATAGTGTCTTCTCCCCGCCTACTCAACCTTTCTTTCAAATTTCACGGTCCTCCTTTTCAAATATCAATATTTCTAAGGTGTGCTTAACATGCTTCTACGATTGAAGACGAAATCTTCCGTCGGTCCTGATGGCATTCTCAACTCCTTCCTCCGGCGTTACGCTGAACCAATAAGCAAATTTCTCGTCGCAATCTTTCAGGTCTCTCTAGAATCCGCGATACTTCCACCCAGCTGGAAAATTGCATGCATTGTACCAATTTTAAAAAAGGGCGACCCATCTTCAGTCTTAACGTACCGTCCGATTTCTATTTTATCATCGTCTTGCAAAACGATTGAGCATATCGTTTCGGATTACAAAAATAACTTCTTAAATGAGCATGACATTCTAACTCCTTTTCAACATGGCTTTAGGAAGGGTCTTTTGACAATCACCCAATTAGGTAAGGTCATACATTCTTTCGCTTCCGTTCTTGACAGAGGTGGACGTTATTTTTCTAGATTTTCAAAAGGCAAGCCTTGATGTAGTTCCTCATGACAAATTAATCTGCAAATTACAGTTTCTTGGTTTTCCTGGCTTCATCCTATTATGATTATCTGCTTATTTAATGCATCGGAAACAGTGGAAACAATGTGTTATCATTGACAGACAACAATCTGACTCTTTCCGGTAACCTCAGAGGTCCCTCAGGAAAGTGTACTTGACCCACTATTATTCCTTATTTATTGCAACGACATAGCCGATGTCATACAAGCCCCAGTAAATATTCGTTTTTTCGCAGATGACTGCGTTATTTTTAACGAAATCAATACAGTTGAAGACCAATTCTTGCTTAGTGCAGCCTTAAACAGTATATTTAAGCGGATCAATAAATGGGGCATGAAACTAAATTCTTCTAAGTCTGTGCTCCTGCGTATAACTAAAAAAAAAACAGTACTCCTGATGTTTTCATACTCCATTGGCCAAAACCCATTGATTGAAGTTAAGGAGTACAATTATCTTTGAATTACCATTACTAACAACCTCAACTGGAGCCCCCACATTTCTAACACCGCCTCTTCAGCCTTCAGAAAATATGTCTATTTCGACACAAGCTTGAACATGCATCCCATGACGTGAAAACTTTAGCCTATACAACTTTTATCAGACCCAAGTTAGAATACGCCTCCATTATTTGGGATCCTTTCACCAAAGCCAATATTCATTGTCTTGAAAAAATACACAAAAAAGCCATGCGATTCATTTTTCTAAATACAGCCGTGAGGATTCTGTAACGGATCTTATACGTTCTAACGGTTTTCACACCCTTCAAATGAGGCGCAAAATATCCCGACTGAAGTTACTCCATTCTTTGTTAAATCGTAAACTTTTTATAGATCCCAGTCCTTACATATTCCTTTCTGAGACTAGGAAAACCCGTCATTCCCATCCCCTCACACTCTTCCCTTATGTTGCCAGATCTAACCTCTTTAAATATTCTTTTTTCCCCGCATTATAGAAGAATGGAACCTAATAACTATTGATAATCTGGAGTCGACTGAATCAATACAGAATTACTTCTTCCCAATTTCCTAATTATATTTTATTTACAGTTGTTTTTTATTGTTACCTGACCTAATTATGATATTCAATTGTGCTTTGTCGATGCATTTATGTTGTACCCTGCCCCTCCTGCATGGGCTACATGACCTGCAGTATTTTGTAAAGAAAAAAAATAGCAAGTTAGGTAGAAGTGGACATTGTGTCTGGCAATTTTCTTTTTCGGAAAGGAACGAAATTACAGAGTAAAAAGTGTCATGCGTCTACATGCCTACAAGGGAGTAGTAGGGACGCCATTAGATAAACTGCCGAAGTTGAAGCTGCTCACAATTAACGGTGACTGTAAGAATGTTTTCTTTTGCTACAGAATGGGAGACATAAGAAAAAGAAACCAGCACTTTGATTACCTGCTGGGGCTGGTTGCTTTGAAGGCATCGGCTCGGTCACATGTGATGTAGCTGGGCTGTCTGCTTCGGTGGTTGCTGAAAAAAGTGATGAATAAAAAATGACTTTCCTGAATAAGTCGCATATAGCCGGAAGCTTTGTGTAAGCCGCCAAAGTGGACTCAGCTAGCACTCATCAGTACTGTAATCAGAAAGAAACATCTTTATAATAAATTGTAGATTCATTACAATTAATACACATAATAATATTGTAGATTTTGAACTTGTGCATACCACAAACGAAATCAATGTGTTATGCAGACCTTTCATCTTACACATCCTACTCATGAATATTTTCAAAGGTACACTAGGGTGACAGGCTGCTTTATGTACAAGAGTACAAGTCGAGCTGATATTTTTCTTTATTTAAGACAACGTGGAATATGCGGCAAACGTTGTGAATGCATCAGTGACTTCTGGATGATTAAAAACACTAACGTCATGAAAACAATTACTTATAATCAGAGGTTGGCGAAAATGTGGAGCTTGCTCACACTCACTCAAAGAATACATTTTGTTCCTCACACTCAGACTCACCAAACTTTTCGTGAACCAGACTTAAACTCACTAAAATTTTTCTCTGCCAGACACACTCACACTCACTCAGACTGACGGCTTGACCTGAATCTAGGTAAGTGCGATGAGTCGACTCAGGAGTCAGTCTGCCGGCCTATTCTTATGACTTTTGCTGACGACACTTCCCGGCTGTGCTGTTTTGCTGAACTTGTGAACATTTCTTAGGGAAAAATACTCAAAGAGTGGTCAATCATCATTGCGAGATACATTCCCCAGATAGTTTATATTTTTCTACCTTAGTGCTATTTTGTAAAGCTCAGATTGACTCATATTGTGTATATAAATATATCAGATATATCTACTTGCACGCTAGCGTCCAAACTTACTTTGTCATGCGAAATGAGCAATAAGCATTGCTGCTAGTGCAAATAACCAGCGTAGGACGAGCGCTGCTATCAAAGAATATTTATGCATATGCAAACACAAGGGCTTACTCGTAACCTTGAAGATAAGAAAAGTTCTCGACCTTTCGCTTTGACAAAAAAGTAACAGAAATGATTGCTTATACTCGGTTGCAACCTTTCCACTTACTCGTCATTCGTTCTTTTTAATATCCACTCAATTTCAATGTTACTCAATCCTTCACCACTCACAAAATCATGCACAGACAGCCAAATCATTGCACAGCATTTATTTATGGTATCTGTTAATTTTGACTACAGTACAGGAAACAAAACAAACAAGCGTGAAAAAAGTCGTGTTGCAACGTCGAGCCATTCCCCACCATTCCTAACAAAATCACAAAATCAAGCGCTGCGGGAGTAATACACCTTATTCCTTACGTGGTATATGTTGCTTTTGAATACTGCAAAGGAATCGAAACAAACATCTGTGAATAAGCTCGTGTTGCAGCTTTTGTTTTGCTCTCATCTAATAATTCAGAAACAGATAGCATCGTACATTTCGAGTCAAGGTATATTTAAAGTCGGCATGCTCCGCAGGAGCGTCTACGTACGGGGCATGGAGGCTTCTGGATCAGGCTCGGCTGTCGCGCACCTGCCAGAACGCACGTCAATGTCATCAATGGCGATGTCACTGCTGCCTTGTTCAGTGCGGCCAGTAATAATAATCTGGGCAAAAGAAAGGTACATCAAACCTTACGCTGACATCTGCACAATTGCAAACGAAAAAAAAAAATGCTCATTTCTACTGTCACTCGTAGCCCCTGTGAAAAAGCCACTGTGAAGTCACTGCAGACATTGATAAACCCCTGTAGCACAACAAAATTTTTAGAAAAAAAATATTCGTGGGCACAATTTAAAATTTGATGCCATACAGACTATGGAGGATACGTCATTCACTGATGAGCGTTTCTAACCTAAACAGTCGATAATTCCTCAAGCCTATCCTTCTGGCCGGGATGAAAATACTACATTTTCGATGCAGGCGAAAATGCTGTAGGCGCTTGTGATCGCATTTGCGTGCATGTTAAACAGTCCCAGATGGTAGAAATTTCTGGCGCTTTTCACTACAGCGTCTTTTATGGTCATTTGGAGGTTTCTAGACGTTACACTCCACACATAAATCAATCAAATACAATGATGGGCTAATAAAGCAACATTTACCTCATACAAGAAAAATTGCTTGTTTTATTATTCAAGTTTTACTGACATTTTCACGATTACCACGTAAGACTGATATTATCACGTTGTAAAAATGCTGTGAACAATCTCGCTTTCATCTGATTTATGTAATTAAAATTGTTTATAATTTCTTACTTAGACCATTCTAGTGTGAGCGCACTGAGGATACCTTATGTGACCTTGTACAAATCATCTGTTTACATGCGCGCACTTGTCCCGCCTAATCATCTCTTGTTCAAAAGAATTTTGGCTGTAACTAACAAGACAATTACAAACATTTGCAAACATTTACAACACATCTCAATTTACCTTTACACATTACATTTAAATTTACAACCACATCTGTAGAGCGTTGAAAAAAACCTCTATGGTATACTAGTGAGAAAAGTTGG
Organism: Rhipicephalus microplus; assembly: GCF_043290135.1. Lineage (NCBI taxonomy): Eukaryota > Metazoa > Arthropoda > Arachnida > Ixodida > Ixodidae > Rhipicephalus > Rhipicephalus microplus. Next base: position 137,759,179 of record NC_134701.1, on the reverse strand, counting down.
ACTTATCATATATTCAGAGTGTCACAAAAAACTCTACTTTCGTGTACTAGAAAAGGTAGTGTAAAAAAATTACGGAATATTCACGGGGTGAATGATGATGAATGGGCGAAGCTCCGGAGGGATTCATCGGTAAACTGTGAATCTTCCGTGTAATTCGCCCAGTTGATCATCATGTAAAGACGTGAGAAACGCTGTGTGTGTATATACACAAATCAACTTTTATTTGTTCTTAGACGATGGATGGATTGCGATGTCCCTTCATTATGACGGCTTTATGGTCTGTGCCTTGCGCTCTCTCCGCTGTGCAGCCTTATCCATCCGGCGACTCCGAGCGCGCGCCAACAGCGAACGGATTTTATTACAACGCTCACCCTAGCGTACGTCGCCGCACTAAATCGAACGATTGCCTTCAACCAATGACACGCGCCATATGTGACATCATTCCTATTTTATAAGACCTCGCGTCTTTCATTAACTACAAGTACCGCTTTCTAGTTTATAACATCTTGCATCTTTTCATCATCAGCTACAAGTACAACCATCTAGTAAACACTACAAGAACTAAACGAGAGGTGGCTACATACAGGAGACGGTACCGCCATCTAGTGAACACTGCAAGAACTAAACTAGAGGTGGCTACATACAGGGGACGGTACCGCCATCTAGTGAACACTGCAAGAACTAAACTAGAGGTGGCTACATACAGGCTACAGGGGACGCACAGCCCACGCCCTAAGGAGCTTCGCCCCTAAAAACTCTACTTTCGTGTACTAGAAAAGGTAGTGTTAAACAAACAAAACATATTATTAATTAAAATAGCTCTATTCCTTGCACCACGTACAGTGCAAACTATTCCATGCCTAGCAGATGGAGCGCTACTGGTGTTAGTTCAAGTGGAACTGTATTCACTCTTAATTATCTCAGCAGCCTGAATATGTCTATGAACGGCCACATACCACCTGCATACTAAGCGGAGCGTAAGTGATGGTTAAAATGCCTGGCAGCTCTTGTGTTGAAAAGAAAGGCAATACTGATTATCGATTAGCCATGACAGCAAGTGGCATGCCCTACACACACCAATGAATACAAAGTTGTTTAAATTTTTTTTTGGCCCGACCTCCAAGTTTATAGTGTATATATTAAATGTCACGAAGAGAGACCTGCTAGACCAAGGTCGAAAATTATCAGGAATAACAAGGTAACATTAGATCACACTATAATAAAGTTGAATTTCAAAAGAAGATTTCCTGTTAAAGGGCCACTCACCAGGATCTCAAAATATCAAAAAGAGCGCAATATTCTCTCCTGATATTTCTCGTCCTTCTTGGCGCACTATAGTGTGATAAAGACAGTAGTTTTTGTGACGTCTACAACGTACATGCTTTCGATTCGTTGATGTACGCTAAATATCACATGTAATTCGTCTCCTGCTCTGCTTTGCCATGCAGTCGCCCATCCGTTCTTCTTTGTTTCGCATGAACATTGTGCACAATCAACTGCTTAAACTTCATTTTTTATGTTTATAACTGCGCAAGTGATGATAACAGCGTGAAGCCGAGAAGCGCCAAATTTCGATAGGCTCTAGCGCTCAGTGCTGATATTGTTCACGTACATTCAAGAACTAAGGGGCGAGGAGAATGCAACGTGTGTATGAAGGATAGGAGAAAATTCTCCCCCCCCCCCTCCGGTCTATGAACGCGGGGTGGTGAGTGGCCCTTTAACATTTCACTTAAGTGCTCCTAGCGTGAACACAGATGTGCTGAATGCGCCCGTCATATGTTATTTGAAAATATTAGCGGGTTTGTGTCTCACCGTAACACTCGAGTTTCTTGAGCGCCACGAAATGAAGATGCATTAGGAAGAGGCTGGAGATTCCAGAACAATGATGGGATTAAAGAGTTAGTAGCATAAAACTTAGATACATGCACTTTTCTTCCATGTTTTTGTTAAAGTATCAGCATAAACGAAAACTTCTGTCAAGGCAAATATATGTAACCGATGTTGCGAGTGCCAGCATTACTGTTGAAATCCCTCAGTTACCAGGTTCAAGAGGCATTTGAGTCTCAAAGGAAACTGACCGCGAGCGAGGGGGGATAAATATATTTTAAACAAATTGACCTTATCTGAAAGTATCAAGTTGGGACTACTTATTAATAATAATGAGTATCTGTCACAAAACATGTATCGTTTCATTTCTATACTGTGCCACTACCATGTCCTTAGGCGAGGTTTATGAATTCAGTCATCTTGCTGTTCTTTTTGATAACATGCTATTTTTTTTTTGCTTCCACAAAACGTGCTGCCATGCGTGGTCTTCGTTCTCTCAGCTGCGCCTGCATATTTCTCTCGAGAATTTAGTTCTCCTATAGCGTTCCACAAACTTCCCAACACAATATGTCTTCCTCAACTTGAATATGCGTCTGTGATCTGGAATTGCAGTGACCCCATCGAGCGAGTCCACAAAAATAGTCATCAGTATATATACGAACACCCTTTCTGTCGAAATGACTCCGGATCTCGTTCCAACGCTGCCAGATTATTATCATTGCGATGACTTGGCTGCCGACGAAATCACGGTGACCTATTCTTTCTTTACGAAATAGTTTAAGATATAGTATCCTGCCTCTTACGTCTGAGTTGTGTAGATTTTCTTATTTTGCGTAAGCTAACCAGAAAGAATCGTTCATTTCATGCACCTGCCAACTTCTCTGAACACTCTACAGTTCACAAAATACAAAGTTCCTGTAATGTTAACTTTCGTGATGTCAAAGTTTGTCAGGTGTCATTGTTTTTATGTTAGTTTTCTACTGTCTTAGCATAGTTTTTAACAAAGTACAGGCTATTCCCTTTTCCCTCTTTCAGGAAGGTTTCTACATAGTTGTGTATATTTTTCTTATTTTAACTTCATTTTCGTGATTTTTGTCTTGTATTCTAATTCTTCCCATTTTGGGCTGATTTCTTTTCTCTGTGTGTTTTCACTATTCACCAGATTTTTCTGAACACTCTCTGTATTGTTTTCCTTATTTGTATGGTTTGATTTTTGATTGCGCTTGCATTAGGACTTTTTGTTTTTCCAGGGCACATTAAATTAATGATTGATTATTTGATCACCATTATTCTTTTTATGACGAATAATATAATAATCTTATTAGAAACAATGATAAAATAATTAATACTACTATAATAATATTACCAATAATACTATTCATATAATTAATATACTAATGATAGTAATATTGTTATTATTATAGGTAGCAGCAATATTATGTCTTAGCGCCTTATGTCCCGTCACCTCAATATGATTATGAGAGACGACCGTCTGGTGTTCCTTAACCTGCTCTAAACCCGAGCCATAGATGTTCCTGAACCCGGGCCTATGTTGCGTCCATCCAAATGCGACCACGAGGGCCGGGATCAGACCCGGGATTTTTGGGTCAACGGCTAAATACCGTAGCCACTGTTCCACTGAGGTGTACTTACTACTCTGCTACTACTACTACTACTACTACTAGTAGAAGTAGTAGTGGTACGGTAGTAGCGCGAAAGTACGGTAATAGTAGTAGTAGTAGTAGTAGTAGTTGTAGTAGCATAAGTAGCAGCATAACTATCAGTTTAAAGGAAGGTGGCAGCATTAGTAATAAAATAAACAACTTTTTTATTAGCCACTATTAATCGGGTACTATGAGGTTGCGCAGATGAACGCTGGTGGTTGGCTCCCAATCACTTAACGAATTACTTAGGCGAACACGCCACTTACAGTGAAAATGGGAGGGAGCTCAGTTCTTTCCACTTGGAGTAAAGTCCACTGGCTCGGCGTGGTGGCTTTCACTGTCGTTGCTCGCCCGTCCAAGTAGTGATGCTCATCAAGAAACCCAACGCTCAACGATGCTCCCGCTGGAATCCGAGAAACAACCTTTCTGTATCTATTCGTTCAATATACAGTTGGAAGGATAAAATTAATAAGCCTTCAACGGCTCAAGCACCTTCAAAATTCCTGTTAAGACCAATAAACATCTCCCTTCTTTGGATAAGAAATGATTTTGAAAAGCTTCGTTCAGTTCTTTTTTTTTTTCAAATTACAACTTATTGTCTATTAGAAATTCGGTAAATGGGATAAGTTTACTCAACGAAATAGTGAATTTATGAATGAAAAATGAATGAAAATTATATTTTAGAAAGTTCGAGGCAATAATCTGGCCTGAATTCACTCCGTCAATAGTATTCACTTTAATAATTCTCAACCAATCACTTATTCAATGTGGGAGCAGTATGTGACTACTAAATTATGACCATAATGAAATGATGTGAGTGGTAATATAAAATGTTTGTAATGCCTTACAACTGCACACTGAAACACATTCAGAATTAAAGAAACAGAAATACACGTGAACACAAATAAATCCAACGTGTTGCACAATATGAGCGAAAATTGTCAAAAAAATTAAATCATCAGAAAGCCAGGAAGACACAGCATTTCGAAAGAACACTCACAGTTCTGCCTCATGATGTAGTAGAGTCTAAAGCACACAGCAGGACCTAAGGTGAGAGCCTCACTCTGTATACTTCCAAGTGATCTTGCCGACGTGTCTTCAGCATCTAGGAGAAGATAGTATCCTGCAAAATGAGAGAGGAAATATGAAGAACTAAAAGTCACACTAATGGTGAAGCAATATGTAAACGGTTGCACTTGTTGTGTAGACAATCAGGCAAACGCAAAGTTGTAGTGAAGTTTCAAGAACGAAACAGGCACATCCAATTGGAAGGGAAGGAATCTAGTATATATTAAGTTCACTGCCTGTTTTCAATTTTATTACAATGTGACCCGTCTAATATCTGATCGCATTCGCACCTACATGAATATATCTAATGTAATATAACATTGCTAATAATAGTATTATCAGTACCTTATTTGACGTGCCCAGGAACAACAATAGGGGTTTTGTGCGGCCGCATGCAAAAATCAACGATAAAAATTCACCATTTCATACAGTCTTCAGATGAACAGATAAAAAAAAAATAAGCTCGTACAGAAAGAGATCAACGCAAAAAGAGAAGAATAAAAAGACAAGACGAGAATAATGCGATAGAGCGAAAAACAACATGGAATATACCAAACAATGCGGAAGGCCTCCTGAAAGACAGAAAAAAGAATGAACGTATGCATTCTGAAAAACCGTTTCAAGCCAGCGCAAAGCTGAGATAGGAACATTGAGTGTATACTATTAAAACTTCAAGATCAAGGAAGTTAACATTGCCGAGACTTTCTACTCCGTGAATGACAGGGTGTTAAAGGAAATTAGCAGGTACATAAAACGTTCGATTCGCTCAGGGTAGTGTACGCGAAATCCAAAAATTAGTACAACTGAGAAGTAAAGGGCAGTACGTGATACCATGAACTACCTTGTAAATAAAAAATTATGCAGATCCCACGTGATTTGCGAATTGATGTTATGGGAAGTATGTGAATTGAAGACGACTATGTTGTGATGTTCTTATTGAGGTAAACGTTACGATGTGGACATGGAAGTATAGCTACAAAAGAGTGGACACAAGAGACAAGTAAACGGGATGGGTGCTATTTTTGCATACTTGTCTCTTGTTTGTCGCCTTTTTGCTCTCTACTTTAATTTTCAGACAATGCACCTACTCGCCCAGCAACCCATCCTCTTACGAAGTGGCACTGAAGGTATGTGCAAATGCTTTCAAATGCATATGTTAAAAAAACGTATTTGTTTTATATAACCAGTTGGTTACAGTTGCGTGATGATACCAACAGCAACATGAACACTAGAAAGACCAGAAGCGGTAATTTGATATGAATCAACCGTGCTCCCGAGAATGGGAGCTCTGAATACTGCTAGATCAATAAACTTCACCTAATGGCGTCTAACTGCAGTTGACGTTAATCCGACGTGACGACTGTGTCGTGGGAGTACATATGTATTGTTTGCAAAATGGGGGGAATAGCCAGCACTGCAACCGCAATTGACACTTCGCGAACTATTTGAAAAGTACTTCAGTGAGCTGGCCTGGCTGTGTTTTAGAATACTTGATCGCCATGCAGAATGCTCAGGTTCAATTCCTGCTGGGACCCTGACATTTATTCTTTGCATTCGTGAGGCCAACAACATCGATGTCTGATTTTTCTTAACGCTCACGCGTTAAAATTACCCATGTTTGTTCTCGCCGTTCCTGTGCATACATAAACTGTTAGCAACATGTGGGACATACGTGCATGCATACCTGTGGCACGCACCCGCTCCCGGGTATGTGCCACACGTCCAGCGGAAAGGCTTTGATGACGCAGGCGACGGGATTTTCATAGTGTCCATGTCATCAACAGCACATCACGTTTGCTAAACCATCTCACCCTCTCACTCTAATTTTGGTTTACGCCAAGATAAGAGGATGATCATGAGAGCAACTAGAAGTAGCCGGCTAAATAGATAGATAGACGCTCAAACTGGCTGCCAAACGCTAAGAAATGTTTCGAATTTATCACCAGGTCAGTGTGATTTTGTCGACAGTACTGTGATGTCATTGACAATAATCTGACAATGTTACAACAAAATAGAGAGTCATTTCTAGCGAAACGATGGTTGTAAATGCTTATGAATTTTCTTCTTGACTCGTGCATTGGCGTTACTCATGAATTTAGCAGTGCCATTTCGAGTGAGAGATGCATATTCATGTTGAGGACTGCATATTGCTTTATATACAATTTGGGGAAGACTGTTGGAGAGTTGATTTCTCGGAAGGTTTTGCAAACACCGCCTAGAGAGCTAAAACCTTAAATTGCAGCACATTGCGTTTCGGCAGAAAACCTTAGCATGCTATCAAAGAGAACACCAAGATCACTGATTTCATGAACCTTACGTAACAACATGGTACTGACAGAGTACACGGAAATGACACGATGAATGTTTTGCGAGATATATACTCATAAATTTAGTTTGATGATTGATATGTGGGGTTTAACGTCCCAAAACCACCTTATGTATATGAGAGACGCCGTAATGGAGGGCTCCGGAAATTTCAACCACCTTGAGTTCTTTAACGTGCACTCATGTCTGAGCACATGGACCTACAACATTTTCGCCGCCGTCTAAAATGCAGCTGCCGCAGCCGGGATTCGATGCAGTGACCTTCGGGTGAGCAGCTGAGTACCTTAGCCACTAGACCATCGTGGCGGGGTGAATAATAAATTTGGTCTTTGAGGTATTCACAAAAATGCAATTGTGAGCACACCATTCAAAAAAGGACATGAACCTGACTGCAGCAAGCGACAGTCGTTAACTGAATGCATTGCCTTAAATATCCTAATATCATTAGTTTACAAGAGAAAACAAGAATAGCAAATTGCGAAAGAAACATTGCTAACGTTATTTAAAATAGGAGTGGGCCTTATGCCGACCCTTGAAAGACTTCACTAGCCACGAAAAGGAGTCATGACATGGTCAGCTAACAAGTGGCGGTTTTCAGCGGGAAACGAATGCAGATGGTCAAATACACTTTTACACGTGTGAAAACTGAACTGTAAGAGATTATTTCAGTTCCAAGTAAGCCCTAAAAGTCATCGGCTGTAAACTCCGCCCACCACCAGTACAAGGAATACAAGGGTTTGTCGAGGCTGAATTAGCGAGCAAGTGGTATTTAGTGCCACGGAATTGGCAAAACGTGCAGACTTTTGTTGGCTATCATACATGCATGCACGACTTTCGGGGCTGAACATAATAATTAGGTGTTCGTAGCAATGCTTCCCGTTCAGGCCATATTTTCTCCATTGGTTGTTGCTTGAGACATATGTAAACATAAGTCGAAGTGAACGGCATATCAGTGCAGCACTAGGATTACTCACAATAAACATTTTGACCGAAGCTTTGCTTGAACTCTATCGATTGCTTTTGGTTGCGGTAAAAAAAATAGCAAGTGTGACGCCTAACTATGGCACTGTCTGCGACGAGTTTCAGTAAATATTTATTCGTAGTGTAAACGGCATATGCATCGCACATTAACAGAGCACTTTTTGACCTACGAAATTGCATGCTGCAAGAACCAGCGCTACATAGGTGACCCGGCCGCATCGTTTCAACCCCTGAAAGTCATTTAGTTCCAGTGACACGTTCAACAACACATAAAAAGTTAGACTGCATGCAAGCGCGTCTGACTACGGACACGATCGTCCTCCGGAATGCAGGCCGTACAGCAGCTCACCCAGCAAGTGGTTCGTGACGTCATGGCTAGCGATCACACCAGTGTTGCCCCCCCCCCCCCCTCTCAGGGCACTCACTCGTTTATAAAAAAAATTGATTATAAACTAACGGTGCGACCCAACTCGCTCAAATTTCACCAGCTTGTCTGTGAACTTACAAGAATCAACCCAAACAACACAGAATAGGGTCATTATTCAGTTTGTTGACCCCTTTATTACACTTTAATATGGAGGACGTTTGGCCATTGAAATCACCATAAAATAATCTATAAAGCAGGTAGCTGTGCAGGAGATTCACTGCAGACGAGGCAACATCAAAGTTTGATAGTTTAATCAAAAACAGCGAGTGGCCAACTACGTTAAAAGTCTTGCTCAGGTCAGAGTATAGACTACGACAAACTGTTTTCTCTGGGAAATATGTGGAAGATTCACGTTATAAAACTAGCAAGATTTGTGGTAGTTGAGTGGCCTGCCAGAAACTCGTGTTGCTTTGGAATTAATGAATTATACGCTAGCATACAATACGTTGTGAAGACTCAGCTGAAAGATCTTCGATGTGGCACACAGTAGAGAAATAGGGCGAGAATTAGAAACATCAGCTTTGTAGCCTGACCTAAATGCTGAAAAAACACGCGAATTTCCCCCGACCTTGTCAAATGTGTAAGTGTTCAGAAAGTTATCATAGTCTGTAATCGGGCAAATATACTACCTTAGGCCTCTAGTACGGTGGAAGCGATGCCATCTGGGTCGCATGATAAGGACGGTTCTAAGTGCCTAATGCATTCATCAGTTGCGTTTTTCATCCAGCGACTGAGTGCTATATGTGCTAACTGCCTCAAGCTGAGTCTGATGTCAGTGTTAGAGTCGGGAGCCCTATAAACGAATGAAAATGCGTGGCAAAGCAGTCAGTGACGGCATGAATTTCAACACCATCCAAGTCAAATAGTCTGAAAGAATCGTTCACTTTTGCTAGACCATTTTCGTAAATATTTCGAAAACTAAACCAACCTGTCAGAAGCATTCTTTTCCTGGTATTTCCATATATGAACAGTGGGACTGTTTATATAGGGATTGCAGAGAGCTAGGAAAAACGGGAATTTTCGCTGCCACTCGCTGCATAGCGAAGATTTAGCCATGTTTTGCACGTGATTTGCATACTTCATTGTCTTAACCGGTTTACGGGCGAACCAGTGAAGATATTTATGTTGTTTAGGTGTATACTGTGGAATAAGTTACGCATGCGCTTGATACACGCTCCGCAAAATGCTCAACTTGATCATGAACATTAGGTTTGTCAGTGGTTTGTGTTCAATCAACGGCTGACAAGTCTATGTATGCACATATCTTCAAAGCAAATCTTGAAGATTGTTTAAAGTGACATCTGTAGCTCGTTATTTCGGCGCATACAGATAATCTCTCGTTAAGTGGGAAATCTAATTCGCCCGGACGAACAAGAAAAATTTGGGACCATGAAACTTTAACGTGTTCATCGTTTGCAACACAGGTGTAAGACATTGCCTCTGAAATTGACGACTCTGTTATGTTGAATCAGGGAATTCAATTAAATTATTATGTAAAAAAGGAAAGGTGCAATAGCCAATTCTAGGTGCGTGGAAATCTTCAAGAACAATTATTCTGAGTACACTATGAGAACATATCACAAGTTCAATGGAAGGCATGGCATCTTAAACGAGGCACGAGAATGCTGGGCGGTAAACAGTAACATTGAATCAACCAGTTTTCGTGGCGCTCAAGGATAATTTCTAACCCGATCAATTCTTCGAAAGACTCCAGGTCTTTCTCTTTAATGAATTTCAGTGAAGTGTCAATAGGAATCAGCATGCCTACCTCTTTGTGTTTGATTTTGCTAATGTCTCACTCACTGCGGAAAGTGGTGAAGATAGGGGAAAAGTTCAGACAAGCGAATTTCTGGGCCCAGCTAGATTTCAGAAATAGTGATAAACAGAAAGAGAAGAGGAAAGAACACCAGCGAAAAATTACTTGGTCTTGGTACGCAGACCACGAGCAACCTGGTAAAGAATGTGTACGTTACACGTTACTTTCAACACCAGGTACAAGCTCAGAAGGAGGAAGCATGCCATCTTAGAAGTATGCCAAGAAAAGGCCTGAAGAGGCATCCCAGAGGCCACATCAATGGCCATATGGGTGCTGCAGTGTGTTCTCGTCCACCTCGATGTAGAAGAATAGGTTGGAAATTTAATTTGAAGGCACCAGCAAGAAATGGGAGACAGATTCGTTTAAGAGATATGTTTTCGATGGCTGCAGCCGTGATGGCCGGGCTCAACATTGCAATAAAAATGCCTTTTGGTTGTTGCACCCGACGTGGCCTTTGACCTACAGATATAACCGATGTCGTCATAGCTCGAAATGAGGCAGTTTTTGTTTTCTTTCAGCCGTTCTTTAACGTGAAATAACGTCGCCAATGACACAGGCTTCTAACATTCCAGCTCAATCAGGATGCAATTGCCTCGGCTACAATCGGACCAGGGATATTCTTGCACACTACAACCAGGATGACGCAGTGCCAAAGAGCTTTGCGTCATCTTGCTTCATTAAAGTGGTGTACTAGTTCGGCCAAAACTTTGAGGTACCACCGCAAGAACATTATGAGCTGAGGCCATAAATCTGTACACTAACAGAGGAAAGCACCAACTTGTCTTTGTCAAATAGAACTGGGCTTGCCTTGTCTTGTCAAATAGAACAGCTGGGTGTTTTTTTTTATAATTTGCTTGAGGGCTGTAGTGAAGTTCCCCAACTTACCGACGAGACAATCAACAAGATTTCAGAACGCGGCCGTTGTCTTTCAAGTTCTGCATCGGCCAGCAAAATTTCACCTACTGTCTATATTAAATACATGTCAGTGAAGCATAGCAAGGCCTGTTGTGTTTGCGCGAGACTCGTGATTGAACACATTGGTGATGTTACTTGAAAAAGAAATTGTGAATGAAGACAGCGCCTTCGCATTTTTTCCCATTTTTTTCCTTTTACGCCTCTAAACGTCTTGGCTCTCGGACAAAGGAAGTGTCCTGTGACCAAAACTTGCTCCACAATTAAACCAGGTATTAGCTTTCGGACAGACCCCCACCAAACGCAATTTTTTAGTTCATATACATAACTGTCCTTGCAGATACAAGTACTATTACCTTCCTCAGACGTTCCTTGCAATTATTTATGCAGAATTCCACAAAGTGGCGGGAGGGTAAACAGCTAAATTGACACCTACGCGTTTGTAGCGCAGTCACAAGAACCACCATAAAGATTTTTCAGATGGAAAACTCTTTCATTGCCGAAAAACTTGCCTTGGTTCAAGATTCGAAATCAGGACCAACCCGTCATGTAGGTGTCTGTGAATTTCAGGTTTCTATCATTTTGCCCTCACACTGTTGAAATATAGGTTCCTAGGCGCCAGTCCTGTTTTTTTTTTATTTTTGCCGCGGATGAGATTGAAATGTTCGGTTGCTAAGAAAGGTACTTTCTGGGAAATTCGTACGGATATCCTTCCAGCTTCTTGCTACAAACGGGTAGTTATTCATTTCTTTTTCTTTGCATTGTTTGTTTTAGAACATTCTATACCATTCGCTAGATGTATAAAAATAAGAATAATTTTACCACTCCTAAAGGATTTCAGCGTCAGTAAAGTCATTTTCAGAGGTGATAGTGTCGTGCTGAAAAACACATTGCAGTATTTAGGTACCCCCAAATGACAATTTTTCTGTGTATATGCAACAACCAACCACCGAATGTTTGCATTGAACTTGAATACTGCAAATAATGCTGAAAGAACGGTCTGTAGTAGCCAACATTATGCAAATATCACCTAGTAAGCGAGTTCTAGCCAGGTTTGGTACTCGCTAACTGCTAAAGTGCTACCACTAACTGCTCATGATATACACATTTTCTGTAAGATCCCCAATATTAGGCAAAAAAACGGCATCAGCCGCCATAGGCAATATTTAGCCTATAAACCAAACACTAGCCATCATTAGCCATGATTGAGCCAGTAGTAGTTAACACCACCGAACAATCAGCAGTGTGGCTATTACGCAAGTTAATGTGCTTGGTCTGGCTCTCACACTCTATGATTGCGGCGTCGTATTCTAAAAATAGTCTCGCATATAAACGCATTTGATCACATGCTGCCCAGTACACTATGCAGCTTGGTTTTCTTCCGGTTGCGCAAAAAAAAGCCCCAACACAAAATGAGTTTCTTACCATCTTTTGAACCTAGCGTGTGATCCAGCTGAACACCAGTCAAATTAGAAACCGTGGCACCTCGATGTCGATACCATTGCGCAGTGGTGAGGTCTCCTGCATTGTACCAGTTGCAGGTGTCTTCGTCGAAGGAGCAGCTTCCCGGTGGAGGGCACGGTGTGTGGCCCAGGCTGATATCGTCCACAGCTACTGCACTGCCGGGATTGCCAGAAGTTGCTGCGTCGAATACGACCTGCGCGGTAGAAGAAAAAACTTAAAAATGAGCGAAATGTTGTCACGCTGATCTCTGAAATCTTATTAACGAGACTCGTTGTTTTCCCTGCTAGCGTTGTTCAAGGGCTGTACATGGTAATACAGGCATGAATAGTTTTTTTTTTTCTAGGGCTCGACTAAAAACAACTTTGCTATTTAAAAAAAAAAGTTGCACCCGTTCCACGCTGTAAAAACTAGAAATACAGCGAAACAGAGCTAGACATTTGCGCGCCTCTGCTCACTTTTCGCTTGTGTTTGTCTGAGTAGAAGGTGATTCTTTGCCTGTTTCTGTTGGTGCTCTAAATACGCCCAAGTTTTCTGAAGGGAGGCTCACGTCGCATTCACTGAAGTTCCACGTCCGCTGTCTTCAGTACGTCCACATTTCGCTACAGTTTCACTTGCTCATACAGGCGAATTATCCCTTCGGTTATCATAGGAAGTATCTCGCTGGCAGTGAAATCTGCAATCTGTTAAGCGGCGTGAAAAGAGAACTTCTTTTCTGATGTAGTAGCATTACTTCTTACAATAATTTCATAGTGACTTGCCCTGTAGCGCCCTCTTCTAGTATAAAATGGCGATGACTTTACGTGCAGCACCCTCTCTAGGCCTATTTCGGTACTTTCGCCATAATTTCAAGCGAAGACAAGAGATGACCGGTGAAGGTCCGGACCTTTAAAATACGCCAAACTCAAGAGTGTCATTAAGCAAACCATTATACGACTTTTATCCAATACTTTTTGCTTGCTTGCTGAATCCTGAATTGTTGCAGGGCTTTTTTTTTGCAAGCAGTCCAGAACACAGCGTTAATCAAACGTGACAGAATATTCCTCTGAATAATAGTCAAGCAAAAACCCAAAGTACCAAATGGCGCATATGCCCATTGCTTCTTGCTTGAGAAGGAAGTTTTCTTTACAAGCGAATTTGTATGCTCATTGCCACGACCGCGGTGCAGTGGCTTCAGTGCTGCACTGCTGTCTCAAAATCGCGGGTTTGTTCCGGTGGCGGTGATTGCTTTTCGGTTGAGGCAGAACGCCATTGGGCATATCATCAATTAAGGTTACGGTAAAACCCAGGAGGTCAAAATTCGCTTATCCCTTCGTTTTAATTACTCAGATCTTGGTTTGGGCAGTGCGCTTTTGTCATCTGACGTAACACTGATCACTTGGCATCACAACGTGAGGCTCACTAAGAAGGGGAGGATTGCGTGACGCTGAGAACGACGATGGTGATTGGCTAACTAATGACAGGCACCCTAAGAAGTGGGAGCGTTATGTATTGTATAAAGAGTGAACAAAAGAGAGGCGCGTCAAGATGAGAGTAACGCTCAGTGGAATAATCCAGCTGTTTTGTGAGACGTAGATCAGTGTGTGCCTGAGGAGATTGTCATGAGGGGGGGGGGGGGGACTGTTTTGTGAATCTACACTTTCATAATTGCCAACATTGCTTAGGTGTAAAAAGCCACGTGACGTGAGCATCAGCTAGATATGACGCGAGAACGGCTATTTCGTCGTCTAGCCTGCCACAATGTTCGCGCAAGAGCGGCCGAAGCTAAGCGCCAACATAGGGGAAAAGTTCCATGACATAGAAGTACGATAACCTTGAAAAAGGAGGAGCATGAGCCTCACTGCTGGTTTGGAAGCAATAGTTGATGGTTTAGAGCACTAGGGTTGAGTGATATGCTCCAGCCACTTTTGAACACAATAGAAAGTGTTTCAATCGAGGCCCCAAAAGTTTGGGGCCCTGAAGCGATTTATGTATGCAGACTATAGATCAAGAAGTATCCTGAAGAGTTTTAGATAGAGTCTGCGGCTTAGTATTAGCTCTTCTGGAGTCTCACGCAAGCGTAATGACCTCCACGTTATTTCTTTGGGGCAAGTTTTAAAGAATTTGAAGTAATCTGTATCGTACTAGGTGAGTTTACAAAGCTCTCCCTGATGCTTCAGAAAATTTGTGTGCTTAGAAGAAATTGTGAACCCTTTAGAGCACTATACGCAATATACTGTGGGATAGACTTTAATTTATCCCTGTTGTAAAGAACAGAGCACAGTGTGTATAGAAAAAAAATGTTTAACGATTTACAGTATTTCATATTATGTGAAAGCATAAAGCCATCTTTTGTTACGTAGCTAAGCTTGCAGAGAACTGCCATTTCGGTGTAAATAGTGTGTTAAAAAAGTTTTAACGAGCCAGCCATCCCAATCAACTATGCGCAGCAGGTGGCGTTCAAGTTCAAGTGTGTGCTTAGAAAAAGTGGTTAGTGGTTAACGATTTAGAGCACTTGGTACTCTACAATGGGATAGCTGAAAGCCGTCACGTACATCCTCTGAGCACGGCGCCGTTGGAGCCCAGGATTGTTTTAAAGGCAAATTCTTTTCATGTCCACACGTGCCCTGGCTGCTAGCATGCGCTGACTCGAAGAGTCTCCAAACGTGCACTAGCTTCTCTTTAAGTTTTGTCAGCACATATACTTTGCAATGGTACGAGCCGCAACATGAAGCGTCACCCTCAGAGGCGTTTAGTTGCTCTTTATATCTTTTAAGATATCGTCACCAAATGCAGAATATGAAACGCACATTTCTTAGAGGTATTGATCGCGCAATGTAAGGAGACCACAGAAGGCATTTCTATACACCACAGCCTGCGGTAATACCAGGGCAGCATGTTTCAGCTTCCCTGGTTAATCTTATGTCCTGGATGCTACATTTGAGTGGTTCTTATAATAAATCAAAAAGGAGCTGAATTCTGACTGCCTATACTCCGTTTCATACATCAGGTGCAACGCTGCGGTTCAACATCAGGTGCAACCTTAAAAGCAGATGGGTCAGAGCAACCTTAAAAGCGTAATGGGTCCGAGCGTCAGCGACTCGGACCCATTACGTTGCTCTCCTGAACAAAGGGCGTCCCACCCTGCCCTCAAAGGAAGTGGCACTGACTTCGATGTACCCTAATTTAGACAAGCACGCGACGTCATCTCACGATGCCCTATGAAACACCGGGTTGGCACCATTTTAAAATTTGCTATTTTAAACTGAATACAGGCACTGCGCTCCCTCGGCAACTCGTGTTACACTGCTCACCTAATAATAAACCAACTTTAACACTTCGTGGCCTTTCGCTAATGAGTCTTGCCAACCATTCGCATTTGGCCGTTGTATTATGGTGTACTTTGATGCAAGATACCACGCTAACGACGTGCTCAGAAATATTTTGGCTCGCCATGCGCCAGACCCCTGTCATACGTTCCGAAAACGACAAGTGGCAATACGAGGGCTGTCAATGCGCCCAGAAGAACGAGTGTGCCCATAGCGATTGAGTCGATGGCAACGACAAAAAGTGAAGCCAGAGGCACGTATGAAGCCAGAGGCATGCCTTTTTCATTCGAAAATGCAGTTCAACAATGTCAATTTCGACTTCTTGAATGCACAGATCCGACCTATTAACTGGTGTTTCTGCATCGCAAACACTTGAAAGGGCTGTAAAGTTCAAGTTCTAAGCTCGCCAGGGCTGTCGCAAGCTGTCATATGCTGCTGCATGGTGCCGCAGCTGGGCAATACTAAGGTAAAACCACTAGTAGTGTAGTCATCTGAGCCTGTTGAGCCTGTACTTGCACCAAGGAGACGCATTTGTTCTCTTGTTATTTGGGCACCTTTAATTATAGTCCGACGAAGCCCTTGAAAGGTCTGAGCTGTCGTAAGCTGTCTTAAGCTGTCGTCGCTTGGTGATATTCAGGCGAAGCCACGTGTAAAAAGGGAGACGATGAGGAAACAAGTGATTAACAAGGATAAAAAGGGAAAATAGGATAATAAACTGGAACACTGAGAAACGGAAAAAAGCAGGTTAAGAGAGAAGAAAGTATTGATATAAAAAAAAGACAGCAAACAGAAAAAGGGAGAGAAAGAAATTAAGAAAAAAACAGAAAAGAGACAAAGACGGCTACACAGCACCACACTATCTTCAGTTTTCGGACTTCTACAGTGCAGTGTGCATCACTCCAGCTATAGTAGAATTAGAGCTTTGCGTCGTCGAGTTTGAAGTGTCGCCCAGGGTTAATGCGCAAATTCATAATACCGCCATTAGTTATTCTGTATGAAAACTCCAGTGCATAGGGTCTTTAAAACTGAAAAATCTGTGATAGCTTGTAAAGACACATTGGCGGTTTAAAGTGCTTGGCTCCCTATCCAAGTGGCACAGCAACTTTTCTTTCTCACAGGCTGCGTGTATACATGAACGGCATCACTCACGAAATGGTATACATCAGGAATCACTTGCCATGGGCGTTTTTTCTTGAGCAGGCAGGCTAACCGAGGCTGAGAACCACTGCTGTATCGAAGCCTCATATGCGGTGCCATACCAAAGAGACTTCTCTTGATCTTCGTCCACCACGCTGGTGACGTTCAGTCTTTCACTGGAGGTGCCCGAGATGAAGAACCAAAAGCGGAGACACCTGTGCTTGGCGGCGTCATACCATTTCAGGGGGCTGACCATGCGGCCACCGGGAGCCTTTGCCAGGGCGAAGTATCCTATAAAAGCGCAGGTGTCGGGTGGCAAAGCTAACACTTATTAGTGTATGGAAAGTGAATACTAGATCAGAGACAAAACATTTATGCATTATTGACTTGCTTTTAAAGACTGATTGATGTATATTGCTTTTATGTTAACAGATCTACATATAGTTGCATAAACTCTATTATGAAACTTTTTTGACGCTTATGAGAATTAAGGTTTCTATTTTAACAGCTTCGTAGGTTTCCGTAACCGTTTCTAGCATTCAAATTCCGTGGCAGAAAATCCGAAAGAAGATTGTAGAATTCCGGTGCTTATGGTCAGCCCGTGCAAATGTTGTTCACAGCGGCTTGAAATCGCGAGAGTTCCGAATAAAGTTAATCGCACTGAACCTCACAGCAGCTTAAAACTGAATTCCAAAGCTTGTCACACTTACTACAATATTTTTCTGTTTGAAAGAAAATGTTTCAGAGGAAAAATGCTGCAGAGAAAAATGTTCCAGAGAAAAAGAAGACTTGGAACTGAGCTATAGAGGACATGGTCGGTATATTTTCACTGCATGAGAGATCATTGGCTCTGCCACACCAAACAAGGATACAAGCTGCTTGTTGTGTGTTTTATGTGAGTCTATTCAAATTAATCAATTATTTATATTGGGTGGGGGGTTGCGCATTTGTTGAACTGGGTGCATCATTTTTAAGCGTGTTGAGTGTCATTGTTATTTTTTTGTAAGAACCTCGACGGTTGCATATTTCAAAATGGCTGGCCCACTCGGCGTGGCCACCCCACCTTGACCTGGTAAATGCTCTTCAGAAAAGTGTCCTCAGCCAGGGCCTACCCCCTGAAGAAAAATCTGAGTGATTATTTTTGTTTTCTAGCAGTAGGGTCTTTTGTGTTTCTTCTTGATCTATTGTCCTTTATATTGCTTTTTTCATCTTCAGCTATCTTTTTATTTCCCTCCCGAAAGACGAGGCAGACGGCACGCCCGTACATTCAAAATAAGTCCGAAGTGGGTGCTGCAGATGAAGTCTATGTAGTAATAAGTAAAAGTGGGTTCTTCATGTCATTACCGCAAGAGCTTAAAGGGCCACTCACTAGGTTTGACCATTTTGGGCTAAAAAGCGCAATGTTTAGATGGGGCACTCACGATCACAACGGCCGAAATTTGGAACGCTATGCGCACCGCGGAAAAGGTTTGAATTTCAATATGAATGCTGCTCCCTCTTCTTTTCGCCGGCGCGCGACCATAGAATGAGGGCATGACGTACGTGCATGACTTGCTCTAGGTAAATGGCATTGCAGTGACGTTGGTCCTATACATAGACGACTGTGCTTCGACGTTGCCAACAGTGGCACGTGACATGGCGAAAATTATTTAACACGACATGCGTAGTTTATAAAATTTCTTGCTTGAAGAGAATAAAAGCTGAGACCAAAAGAATCGGCAGATCCAACTTACAGTGGTAATGAATGATATGTGAAGCACGAATACGAAAGGTTGATATGTCACTTTAAAATCAGCGCAACGTTATGAGCTGGAGGTAAACGATGCCGTACATAACTTCCGTATCATGATTATCCTGTTTGGATGTGTCGTTGACCTTCGTCATCAATTCACGTCAAGTGATACCAAATTCGGTATAAGTGGAACTAGCGAAACGGCCACGAGCACGCTATTAGAATGGTATGTTGTCCAGTTCTTACATGAGACGCATGTCAGGATTATCATGTTCGCACCAGTCATATTGATACACAACAGCCGGCACAGCAAGAAAGAGAAAGACGACGTTGGTGGCTGGCTGTTGATGAACTGTCGCCATCTTGTTCGCCGAGCACGGTGGATCGTATTTAATTTAATAAATAAGTTACCCGTAACATTGTTGGTGGAGGTGGACGACTGCCGTACTTCGATGGAGACGCGCAGCGGTCGCAACACCGGGGACTCTTCGGCTACTTCAACTGCCAGTGCCTCATTCCCACCGGTCTCTCGATCCGAGTCGACAACCTACGTCACCCTGCCACCCCTGCGTTATCCTGGAACTTTCTCCGCTGACGGTACCATCGACGTTGACTCCTGGCTGTACCGGTACGAGCAAGTCAGTACTACCCACCGCTGGGTTCCCACGCTCATGCTCGCCAATGTTGTGTTCTACCTCGACGGCACGCCGCGGACATGGTTCGGAACCAACGAAGCCAAAATTACAAGCTGGGATCTTTTCAAATCGAAGATCCGTGATCTTTTCGGCGATTCATCTGGTCGTCAGCTCGCTGCCAAGAAGACTCTCACCACTAGCGCTCAGACGTCTACTGAATCGTACGTCCCATATTCTTGACGTCTTGGTGCTTTGTAGCAAGGTCGACCAGCGCATGTCACAAGAAGAAAAAGTTAATCACGTCCTCAAAGGGATTGCTGACGATGCCTTCAATCTGCCGGTTTTTAATAATGTCCCGAGCATCGACACGATCCTGACAGAATGCAGCCGTCTGGAACAGCGTGATGGCGCCGCGTCAGCCACGGCATCACGCGCCAGCCGAACAGCTGCTACTTCCTCTTGTGATGACGCCGTCCGCCCAGTTCCCCGATGTGACAACCTCACCCGCATCATTCGTCGCGAGGTCGAGGCAGCCCAACCAGTAGCTACTCCATTTCCAACGCCTTATCCTTCACCGACCACTATCTCACTGATACAAGCCGTCGTTCGTCAAGAATTATCGAACGTCGGCCTACACCCCATTCAACCAGTCTACTCTGCCGAGCCTTTTTATCGTCATCCCTCCGCTCCTCGATTTGGTTCCAACTACTCTCGACAGCGCATTTCATCCGAATGGCGTACATTGGACGACAAGCCCATATGCTTCAACTGCCAACGTGTCGGTCATATTGCTCGCCACTGCTGCGATCCCTGGGCTCCGCCGGCACACTATGGGCCTCCTACCCAGGCCACTTCTGTCCACCAGTCGTCCCCGACATTTGATTTTGATTCCCCTATGTCGACCACATCCTCTGATTCTGCCGCAACTCTGACGAGACCTCTCTACGCCCGCTCTCCATCCCCTGCTCGCCGTCAATCTCCTTCGCCCCCACAACACTGTCCTGCCTCTCCAACCTATTCGCAGCGCCCCCGACCGGAAAACTAGGCAGTGCAGCTTCTGGAGGTGAAGCTGCATTGATGACGACCTCTGCAAGAAATCCTCGAGTAACATTACCGACCACCCGGAATCTGTTGAACGTTACTTTAGACAAAATACCTGTGCGCGCGTTAATCGATACCGGCACGCATGTGTCCATAATGACTGCTGCTCTTCGTCGCCGCCTAAAGAAAATTATCACACCCGCCTTGAACCGAGCCGTTCGAGTCATCGACGGGGGAACTGCCGCGATTATTGGCATGTGCTCTGCCCATGTGACTATCACCGATAGAAGCACTGCTTTTCTTTTTACCGTTATAGAAAATCGCCCTCATGAAGTAATTTTAGGCATATATTTTCTAACCGCTCACTCGGCTTTTATAGATTGTTCAGCCGGCTGTCTTGACCTTGAAGTGCCTCTACTTTCTGATCTGACCAACCCATCCCAAAGTCACCTTTGCTGCATTGATTTCGCACGCCTTCCGCTTAACTGTGTCACACATATCGACCTCTTCTCTACACCACCTGTACCTGACGGTGAATACATGGTGGCACCAATTCATGCCGTCATGCTTCGCATGGCGTCGCTGTTCCGCACACCATTTTGACAATCGTTGAAAACCGCACATGCCTTCCTATTGTCAATTTCGCCCTCACTGCCCAAATTCTTCCACAAGGTATCTCCCTGGCCGAAATTACTGCTCTACAAGACCATACGGTGGAACCCTTCAGAGTGGATGATTGCTGCACCTCAGACAATGAACCAAATCTATCACGTTCATCGGGCGTCGACGTTGACCACATGGTGCCATCAGACCTCGCTCCTGATAAAGCGGAAGCCCTTCGTCACGTCCTGGAGTTATAGTGACATTTTCGACTCCACCAGCACGGCTTTAAGCCGAACGAGTGTTGTTACTCATCGCATCAATACTGGTGATGCGAGCCCCATTCACCGACGTCCATACCGTGTTTCCGCGTCCGAGCGCACAGTCATACAACGGGAAGTCAAAAAGATGCTTGCAAAAGACATAATCGAACCCTATTGTAGCCCCTGGGCTTCTCTTGTCGTCCTGATCAGTAAGAAGAATGGCACATGGCGCTTTTGTGTAGATTATAGGCTTCTCAACAAAATTACGAAGAAATATGTTTACCCGTTGCCTAGAATCGACGATGCTTTAGACAGCCTTTACGATGCTACGTTTTTTCCGCTATCGACCTTCGATCTGGCTATTAGCCGATCGCTGTGCGCGAGATGAACCGTGAGAAAACCGCATTCGTCACTCCTGACGGGCTTTATCACTTCAAAGTTATGCCCTTTGGTCTCTGTAATGCGCCGACCACATTCTAAAGAATGATGGACTCATTGCTCCAAGGGTTTAAATGGTCAACCTGCTTATCTTATGTAGACGACGTTATCGTTTTCTCGCGCACATTCGACTCCCATCCCAAGCGTTTATTGGCGATTCTTGAAGTTTTTCGTCGAACCTGACTTCAACTGAACTCGTCGAAATGCCACTTAGCTCGTCGTAAATTAACCGTACTTGGCCACATCGTCGATGACGCAGGAGTCCCCCCAGATCCCGAAAAAATTAACGCCGTCACAAACTTTCCTGTTCCGAAGTCAACAAAGGACGTTCGCAGTTTTGTGGGTTTGTGCTCCTACATTCGACGGTTTGTTAAGGGCTTCGCCATCATTGCACGCTCACTCCCAAACCTCCTGAAGAAGGGCACCCCGTTTTTCTGGGGCGCTGATCAAGCCTCACCTTTTTCCTAGCTCACGACGCTCCTCACAACACCGCCGATTTTAGCTCATTTCGATCCATCAGATCCAACCGAGGTTCGAACTGAGGCTAGTGGGCATGGCTTCGGGGAACTGCTATTGCAACACCAACGCGAACATGACCGTGTTATAGCATATGCAAGCCGACTGATATCTACAGCCGAGCGCAACTATTCAATCACGAAGCATGAGTGTCTCGCTCTTGTGTGGGCAGTCGCCAAGTTTCGCCCATACTTATATGGGCGTCCATTCCGGGTAGTAACCGACCACCACGCGCTCTGCTGGCTGGTCTCACTCAAGGATCCCACAGGACGCCTCGCTTGTTGGTCCCTCCGATTACAAGAATACACGTTCACCGTATCGTACAAAACAGGGTGGCCACATGAAGATGCGCATTGTTTATCACGCTACCCTGTGGAAGAGGCTGCCCATACTGACAACCTTCCAGACCTTCTGTCTGTGACGCAGCTACTCAACCTTGGCCACGAACAACGCCGGAATGCTTCCCTGCGAACCATCATTGACAAGCTTGAGTCAATGCCTCACGACGCATTCCTACAAATGTTCCTGGTAAAGGCGGCATCCAGTATCGCTGGAAGCTCGATCCTAATGGCCATGATTTGCTCCCCGTCATACCAGCACATCTTCGTGCGACTGTTCTCAACCAACTTCATGACGCTCCTTTGGCGAGCCACTTGGGCGTCTCTCGCACATACGACCGTGTACGTCGTCGTTTCTTTTGGCCTGGTCTTGCCCGCTCTGTTCGACGCTACGTCGCCGCTTGTGAGCCCTGCCAGCGCCGCAAAAACCCATCTTCCCTACCAGCTGGATTCCTTCAGCTAATCGACATTCCCATTGAACCTTTTTTTTTCGAGTTGGCCTCGATCTGCTTGGCCCATTCCCAATCTCCAGCTCAGGCAACAAATGGATCGCTGTCACCACTGACTACGCGACACGGTACGCCATCACACGAGCATTTCCGACGAGTTGTGCAACCGATGTGGCGGACTTTCTGGTATATGGTATTATTTTAGTACACGAAGCTCCACGCCAACTTCTCACTGACCGGGGCCGGACCTTTCTATCAGCTGTCGTTGATGAAATCCTGCGCTCTTGCTCTGCCAAGCACAAGTTTGTCACTTCATACCGTCTGCAAACAAATGGTCTTACGGAGAGCCTCAACCACAATATAACCGACATGCTTTCTAAATACGTAGCGGCCGACTTCATGACTGGGACGTTCATTTTCCATTTGTGACGTTCGCATATAATTCGTCACGTTACGACACTGCCGGCTATTCACCATTCTATCTTCTATACAGCCGAGAACCCGCCCTACCATTTGACACCTTGCTGCCCTCAGTCACTAAGTATGCTGGCGGAGCCATCGCGCGAGCTGACCACGCACGCCAACTCGCCCGCAGCCACCTGCAGGCCTTACAGGAGCACCAAAGGCAGCTTTACGATTCCCACAACCGAAACCTGCACTTTTCACCGGGTTTTCTTGTTCTTCTCTGGTCCCCCACTCGGCGTGTAGGCTTTCTGAAAAAACTGCTGTCACGCTACACTGGACCATACCGCGTCGTTCGCCAGGTGACTGACGTCACATACGAGATCGTTCCAGCCGATTCAACGTCATCATCGTCACCTTCGAGTGACATCGTGCACATAGCTCGACTCAAGCCTTATCGCCCTCCTTCTACCGCATCCGAGTTGCTCAAGCACCGAGACTGTGCTCCTACCACCGGGGGGTTAGGATACACAACAGCCAGCACAGCAAGAAAGAGAAAGACGACGTTGGTGGCTGGTTGTTGATGAACTGTCGCTATCTTGTTCGCCGAGCACGGTGCATCGTATTTAATTTAATAAATAAGTCACCCGTAACATTATAGTTTGTCATCATTTGACGCCACTTAACACATTTGTATATGTGGGCCTGGCAAAACGGTCACGAGCACATCATGAAGCACCCAATATACTCAAATGTAGCGTTGATGCGCGCGGACGCTGTGCACAGCGATGCTACGTTAACAAAACGCTAGCACTCTAAAGTCTGACGCCAGCCGCGCATGACGCAACCAGCGTTTGTCGGCGAGGCCCAATGGTAACCGGCGTGAAATTCGCGCTGATGCGTTACCCAGACAACACTGCGTCTTCCTATTTTCATGATGGAGGGACACCGGACGCGCTGAAACGTGCATTTGCCAAAGCAACGCAGCGCAGCGCACGTCTGCGAGTATATGGAAACCGGCGCGTGCCGTCGCAACGCCAGCGTGATGCGACGAAATGAACGCCGGCGAGCACGCGCACCGCCTCACGTCGAAATGTATTGGCGCCTTGACTGTGGCATGTAGTCATGTTGTCACATGACACGCATATCATGATTATCATGTTTGCAGCAGTCACATACCTTCGTCATCCATTGGCGTTGCAAAATACCGAGTTTGGTACATGTCAAGCTAGCGAAACAGCCGCGAGCGCATCATGAGTGTAGCATGTAGTCATGCTGTTACATGAGATGCATTTAAATTTTATCATGTTTGCACCAGTGTCATACCTTCGTCGTCCATTCATGTCCCGTAGTACTAAATTTGCTATAAGTGAAGCTAGCGAAACGGCCGCCAGCGCATAGTGAGAGTGGCAGGTAGTCATGCTGTTACAGGACATGCATCTCACGATTATCATGTTTGCACCCGTCACGTACCTTTGTTATCCATTCACGTACCGTAACACCAAATATGGTATATGTGACGCTAGCGAAACGGCCACGAGTGCATCTTGAGCATGGCATGTAATCATGTTGTTTGATGACACGCATGTGATGCTTTTTATGTTAGGGTCTGTCACTTCTGTTCGGGATGCAATCATGTCATACCTTACCAGTTTTCCAACATGCCATGTGAACGAAACTATTGCAAGAGCTGGAGGACCATGAAATGTAAATCATGACTTTCATGACATACATGTCATGATTTTCATGTTACGAGTAGTCAAACACGTTATTCATACAGTCATGGTATGCCATATCAAGTTTGGCATCGATACCATTATCGAAATGGCCAGGGAAGCTGAAAGTCCTAGGCTGATAGATAGATAGATAGATAGATAGATAGATAGAAGATAGATAGATAGATAGATAGATAGATAGATAGATAGATAGATAGATACGCTCAAAGTCGCCGAAGTTCACTAAAAATTCTTCGCGTTAAAAAAATTGCAGATATCACGTACAGTGGTTATCGATGATATGCGAAGCACGAATGAGAAATGTTGACAGGTCCCGATAAAGACAGCACACCGTCACGAGGTGGAGGTAAATGATGCCGTACATGATTTCTGTGTCATGATTATCATGTTTAGCTGTGTCGTTTACCTTTGTCATCTATTCACCTCACGTGATACCAAATTGAGTAAATGTGGAACTAGCCAAACGGCCGTGACCGCGCTATGAGCGTGGTATGTTGTCATGTTCTTACATGACAAACGTGCCAGGATTATCATGTTTGCATCAGTCATATGTTTCGTCATTTATTGACATCACGTTACACCAAATTTGGTATATTTAGAGCTAGCAAAACAGCCACGAGCGCATCATGAAGGACGCAATATACTCCAATGTAGCGTAGACGCGCGCGCACGCTTGGTGCACAGCGACGCCACGTTAGCAAAATGCGAGCACTCTATAGTCTGATGCCAGGCGCGGACCGACGGCAACCGGCGCGAAATGCGATATGCTGCAATTCGCGCTGATGCATTACCCATACAACATTGCATCTCCCTCTTTTTGTGGCGGAGAGATGCAGGACGCGCTGAAACGTGCATTCGTCATACTTTCGTCATCTATCGGTATCATGTAATACCAAATTTTGGATATGTGAAGCTTGCGAAATGGCCGCGAGTGCATCATCAGTGTGGCATGTAGTCATGTTACATCACACGCATGTTGTGATTATCATGTTTGGATGTGTCATGTACCTATGTCGTCCGTTCGCGTAGCGTAATAACAAGTTTGGTACATTCACGCGAAGGTAGCGAAACGGGCGCGAGCGCATCATGAGTGTGGCATGTAGTCATGTTGTTACACCACACGCATCTCATGTTTATCATGTTTGCACCAGTGCCATACTTTCGTCATCCATTCATGTCCCGTATTACCAAAATTGGTATTAGTGAAGCTAGCGAAACGGCTGCCAGCGCATCATGAGCGTGGCATGTAGTCTAGTTGTTACGTGACACGCATGTCATGATTTTTATGTTAGGGTCCATCGCTTGTTTTCGCCATGCAATCTTACCATACCACACCGGTTTTGCAACATGCCATGTGAACGAAACGTTCGCAAGTGCTGAAATACCATGAAATGTAAATCATGACATTCATGATATACATCTCACGATTTTCATGTTATGAGTAGTCAAATTTGTTCTTCATACTGTCATGGTATGCCATACCAAGTTTGGTATTGATACCATTATCGAAATGGCTAGGGAAGCTAAAAGTCGTAGGCGGCTAGACGGAAGGACGGGCGCATGGATGGATAGATAGATAGATGAATGGATAAATAGATAGATAGATAGATAGATAGATAGATAGATAGATAGATAGATAGATAGATAGATAGATAGATAGATAGACAGATAGATAGACAGATAGGCCCAAGATCGCCAAAGTGCGCTAACAAACGCTTTGCATTGATTATTGAGATGCAATAAGGGAATGTGCTCGTCTTTTTTACCATAATTTCCCGTGATATGAAGGGCGTTTTGTGCCGGCGCCTTGCTATGCTTTCGAATCACCGTGGTCAGTGCATCGAGCAGACGACAGCCATGTAAGCGACATTAACGCTCCTACGCGTTCAAGCACTCATTGTGCACTTCTAGTCTACCACCTCTCAGCCAGCGTTTCTAAGCTATCCTGGAGAAACACGCAGTAGATCATACAATAGTGCTGGCCAACAGGCTGGTAAAGAAAACAACGCCGTTTGCGTGCTGAGGGGTAGGCCTTGTTCAGACACGTCATGCGCACGTAACCACTTGGTTAGATGTAGGTAGGGAAGAGATTTGGCAACCGAAGGCTACGCGGATGAGCAGTAAGGGTTTCTAGATCGCCTTCTTTCAACTTCGTTTCGTGCTGCTTAAGAAGAAAACAGTTTTCTCAGCTTGTAATATTAAAAATTTGGCAGATCCCACATACCTGGGAATCAACCTTTTGCGAAGCATGCGTAAAGAAGGTGACTGCGTTGTAATTTTTTATTGAGCGACACGTCATGAAATGATGCCAGATATATGTACAAATGTTGCAAGCACAGACGTGGGTTGAACAGTTGCAGATGTTCATATAACCAGTTGTTTGCACTCGCACAACAAGTTATATTCCGTCTGAAACCGAATGCGATTGAGTTCCGTGAACTGATTCGATGGCAGATGTCATTTTTATCAAATTACATTATATATGCTGTCAGACAGCAAAGGAATGACATTATTAACGAATGTCGTTCGTTGTAAATGACATTAAATTTGCCATGTGAAAGGAGTATAAGGCCCAGGATATGAATCCATCTTTCCGCCAGAGTACACTAGTGAGGGCAGGAGATGACATGCGCGTATTTTAAATGCGAAGCATTCCTTTGCGAAGTTCGGTGACTTTGAGAGTATCTATCTATCTATCCATCTATCTAGTTGCCTACGGCTTTTAGCTCTCCTGGCCGTTTCGATAATGATATTGATACTAAACTTGGTATGACATAGCATGACTGTATGAAGAACACATCTGACTAGTCGTACCATAAAAATCATGAAATGTATGTCATGAAATCATGATTTAGCTTTCATGGTCCTGCAGCTCTTGCGGTGGTTTCGTTGACATGGCATGTTGCGAAACTGGTATGGTATAACATGGCTGCACGGCCAACACAAGCGACAGACCCTGACATGAAAATTATGGCGTGCGTGTCTTGTAACAATGACTACATGCCACGCTCATGATGCGCTCGTGGCCGTCACTTATACCAAACTTGCAATTCCGGTACGCGAATGGATGACAAAGGTATGCGACTGGTGCAAACATGATAATCATGAGATGCGTGTCATGTAACGACAAGACTTTATGCCACGCTCATGATTCGCTGGCGGCTGTTTCCCTAGCTTCACTTATACCAAATTTGGTATTGCGGGACATGAATCAATGACGAAGGTTTGATACTGGTGCAAACACGATAATCATGAGGTATGTGTCATGTAACAACATAACTTTATGGTACGCTCATGATGCGCTCGCGACCGTTTCGCTGTAGATTCACATGTACCAAACACAGTATTATGCGACGCGAACGAACGACATGCATACGTAAATGATACATCCTAACATGATAATCATGACATGCGTCTCATATAACACTATGACTACATGCCACACTCACGTTGTGCTCGCGGCCGTTTCGCTAGCTTCACATATTCCAAATTTGGTATTACGTGGCGCCAATGGATGACGAAGGTATGTGACTGCTGCAAACATAATAATCATGAGATGTGTGCCATGTGTGAACTTGACTACATGCCACAGTCAGGACGCCAATACATTTCGACATGACGTGGTTAACGTGCTTGCCGGCGTTCATTTGGTCACGTCACGCCGGTGTTGCCAAGCCAGGCGATAGTCCTGCCTTATACTTGAAGGCGCACGCCACGCTGCATTCCTTTGACGCATGCGCGTTTTAGCGCACCTGGCTTCCCTCCGTCACGAAAAGAGAGAGACGCAGTGTTGTCTGAGTAACGCATCGGCATAGAGTAATGTTACTCTATGCCATCAGCGCGAGATTCAGCATGTCGCATTTCGCGGCGGTTGTCGTCGGGCTGCGCCGACGGACGCTGGCCGCGCCTGGCGTCAGACAATGTAGTGCTTTCGCTTTGCTAACGCAGCGTCGCTGTGGCCAGCGTGCGCGCGATTCAAAGCTACATTGGAGCATATTGGGTCTTCATGATGGGCCAGCGGCCGTTTTTATAGCTCTATATATACCAAGTTTGGTGTTGCGTGGTGTCAATGAATGACAAAATATATAACTGGTGCAAATATATGATGCGTGTAATGTAAGGACATGTCAACTTACCATTATCATAGCGTGCTTGTGGACATTTCACTAGCTCCATGTATACTAAATTTGTTATCACGTGACGTGAATAGATGACGAACATAAAGAATACATCTAAACATGGTAATAATGACACGGAAGTCATGTAAGGAATCATTTACCTCCACCTCGTAAAGTTGTGCTGATGTGGTGTATCAACATTTCTCCTTCATGCTTCGCAGATCATTGATTCTCACTGTACGTGAGATCTGCCATTTTTTTAAACGTTATGTTGCAACAAAAAGTATTAAGGTCACAAGTTTTACTGCATTTGCAGTATATTTGAGGAGTGTACCATTCGCTTTTTTATCATTGCACGCTATGGTAAGCTAAGCAAAACACCTTGCTTAAGACATTCAGTTTCATTATTTGACGCGTGGTGAAGATTTTCAAATGTACTATTTCTTCTCATAAAGCTTACCCGAAGGTGATCGAGTGCTGCGATCTGTGGCTGGCAGGCTTATGCGTTGCGATGTCACACGTTCCCAGTTGTGCAACTGCCATCCGCATGTGTCGGACTCAAAGTCACACGTTCCGTCTGAACAAAGAAGAAATATTACACTCTAGCGAAGACACAGAAAGTTTGGGTTCGGCAAACAAGTGTTTCCAGGAATAAATGATAGGGTAGCATAGCGCAATAAACAATGCCTAAACTGCAGCAGGCTGTCAAAAGGAAGTATCTTTCATGCATACTTGACAGCGTCCATGCGCGTACACGCGTACCTGTAAATGTGTACATGGCCCGCGTCAATCTGTGTAACCAAATCGCTAGAGCGTTTTCTGAAAACAAGGTTTCCTAAGTTTTTGCGCGCTTATATGAAAGCCTCTGAAAAGACATTTCTGGCAGGCACACAATTATGTTGATA
The DNA here is from genome assembly GCF_043290135.1 of Rhipicephalus microplus. Classification (NCBI taxonomy): domain Eukaryota; kingdom Metazoa; phylum Arthropoda; class Arachnida; order Ixodida; family Ixodidae; genus Rhipicephalus; species Rhipicephalus microplus. Next base: position 137,729,080 of record NC_134701.1, on the reverse strand, counting down.
ATATTCTGATCAGTATATTTCGCTATATTTACAAAATATATAGTCTGGAAAACCACACTCAACTCCAAATACTGAATGAGATTCGTCTGGTGCACTACAGTGCGAAAACACACAACGAACAGAACGCAATTGACGACAAAGCGCTGAACATTTAACGTTACTTTTTTTAGAAAATTGCCCATATATTCATACTGTGTGACAAAGATGTCATCCGCCACACATTAATAGGTAGGTGTTCGCTCCGTTGTTTGTTTTTTTTGCGTTGCAGTGCACTACCATTACGCACCAACAAACACAACTCGCCACACTGAATGAATAACATCTACGTCCTAGTACCTGCCACGTATCTTGGCTATTCACGGCCAGGGGTTCGAACGCAGCTGTGGCTTTCATATTTCAGTGTACGTGAAAGTTCAGAGCGCAATGAACTGTGCAATGTCAGTGCTCTTAAAATAACACCAGGTGGTCGAAATTTCCGAAGCCCTCCATTATACCGCGTCTTCTAATAATGGCAAATATTTGTGATGTGAAATCTTATATATTATTATCTTACTGTATTGCTATCCCCCAAAACTTTCTTGCCACAGTTATCACATTCTCAGATTTCATTTACGACAAATGCAGCTAGCATCTCAAAAGACGCATGCCGAGTTTGCGATGCCTGTGTGCCTGGCTTGGCCTGATGTAGAAGGATGCAAAATTTTCCTCCTCTGAAGGATTGTTCGAGCTTGTCGGTCTTAATTTTCCTCACGTCACGCGACACAATCGTCCCTTTCGTCTTAGAGAGAGAGTTGGGGGATACATTCCTCGCCACTGCTCGACTATTTTTGCTTTCCACGGCTGATGGCATGCCCCCTAATGTAAAAGTAGTAATCGAATATATGACTGGTAAACGTGGCCACCATACGTGTCTTCCCATTGCACAATGAATCGCTGTCTAGTAATATATGCGTAAGGAAAAAAAATGCTCTCGTTGCTGATTTCTTAACTATCGGCATCAGATTCGTAAGTGTCTTGGCCAGTGTTCTTGATACCCAAGCTTGCCGAACGAGAATATTTATATTTTCTCTCTGAGAACGCAAACCACCCCAGTCAGCTACTCCCACCAGGAAGACCCAGTCACCATCCCCCAGCCACTGACGGCAGAGCAGTGCGTCCGGGAGTGCAGCCAGGCGAAGGAGCCATTCCAGGGATAAGTCGGGGCCCAAACGAGGAAACTCGTCATCAAGAAGCGGTTTCGCTCGCCAGCAGGGATTTCAAGGCTGGCACACGGATGTGACAATGCATCATCATGGCCAGCAAAGCGGTTCCCACAAGAAAGCACAAACAGTAAGCTGGGCAGGGCAGTTCCTTCCTCTCCCTCCCTCTCCACATCAGTCCCACTCCCTCACATAAACATCAACGCAGCAAATAACACCACAACCCATGTCAGTGGACGCCAAACTTCACCCTGACGATCCGCCAACTACGGCACGATCCGACTATTGCACACGAGAGGCGTTGGATGAAATGGCCACTTCTTTAAGGAACGAATTCGCAGCTATGATGCAGGTAGAAATGCAGAAAATGAAGGATAGCCGTATCGCTGAACTAACAGCTCCACTCCAACAATTGATCCAGCAGGCACTGCAACCTGCTGTCCAGCAGGTTGTAACTGATGTGTAAACGGCATGTATCGGCTGCTTTTGGCCAACTTCATATTGCGCCATCTGTACCAAAACGCACCTCACCTCCAACACGTGAAGCACTGCGACCGCATTCCTACACACGCCCTTCCCGTTTCTATCACCGTCCCGAAAAAACGTTCCAACAGCCGCAGCTGCTGCATTCCCGCTCCCCACCACCCTCCATCAAGATTTAGCACAGTCTGAAATGCCTCAGTGTACTACCGAGGCCCCACTATTGCATGATCACGGCGAGAAACCGTAGGTCAATGCGTGGCACCCCTGAACTCCTACGTGTATGGCAGTGGAATTGCAGGGGGTATGGTAGGAAACGCGGAGCTCTAATGCAATTCCTTGCAACGCCGCAGATTAATCACGATGTCATAGCGTTGCAAGAAGTACAACGTGCCCTTTCGCTTCCGGGTTACACCATATACACGGACGTTACGAACAATACACTACATCGCACAGCTACACTAGTTTCTAAACATGTCACTGTCATAGAACACACCCTTCAAAGCACCTCCATCTCGCAAGTACTTCTCGAATTGGTCCCCTGCTCTCGTTCGAGTAGCAGCCTGTACGTGCGTAACGTTTACAGTGCACCTAACACCAGGAACGATGACTTCGTTCATCTATTTGCACAACTATTCAAGTTGGGTAAACACCTATTTATTGCAGGAGATTTCAATGCCCCTCATCCGGCTTGGGGCTACGAAACAGAAACGCCTAAAGGCGGATGACTCGCACAGGTTCTCGCAATTCATCGCATGACCCTGCTGACGGAACCTGATCAACCCACTCACTTAAGTAATAGTGTGAGCAGAGACACATGCCGCGACCTCACGATAGTCAAGGGGGTTAGTCACCATTCCTGCTGCAAGCTCATGGTGAATATAGGCAGTGATCACCATATACTAACTACAGAGCTCCGAGTAGCAGCCACGCGCGCCCCAGAGCGCATCATAAAACTAACAAATTGGGATGCATTTAGATGTAATCGTAAAACGAGTACCCATCAGGACTCTCCTTCCCTAGAGGCTTGGATATTACAACTTCAGTTCAATTTTCAAACAGGTACCAAACTCATCGCTACGACGACTAAAACGCCGGATGTGGACCGGCATCTGCTGCATCTCTGCGACGCCCACAGAGACTTGACACGGCGGTGGCGGCGGCAGAAACATAACCAAAAACTTCGTCTTCCAATCGCCCAACTAGCTACTGAGGCACATGACTATGCGAACATCCTCATTAGCAACAATTGGCACAACTTCTGCGATTGACTCCACGGCTGACTAAGTACACCTCGAACGTGGCATATACTTTATGCTCTCTTAAATCCCACGCAGACAAAATCACACACTGCTAACGCAATCCGCACCATTCTCCACAAATAACGGCTCGACGATACCACTCTGCCGCACACCTTAAAGCAACACTATGTATCTACGGGCCCCCATCCCGCCTACCGTGATTATCCACACGTGCACGATACGCCTCTAGATGAGGACATTACAGAAGCAGAGGTTAGGGCAGCTTTGCAAAGCATTAAGCGTAACACAGTACCCGGGACAGATGGGATTACGTACATACTTCTGCGTAATTTAGATGACCAGTTCACCAAATATTTACCCACTTTTCAGTGACTCAAGGGCTGCCTACAGTCTGTGCTCTCAGCACTGCGTCGCGGGCCATACGAACAGCTTGTTTTCGAAATTCGATGCCTTCTCCACACTTCACTCGAGAAAGGGCATGATGTGACGTTTCAGTGGTTGCCAAGTAACGGTGGCGTCATAGGGCACGAACATGCCGATGCTGCAGCGCGGGCAGGAACACGAGAAGAAGGAACACGACAAGAAGCCTTAATGACCACTTTCGCGGACCGATGCAGCCAGTAATCTTCAACGACTTGCGCGTGAAATCACGTTTTCACTTTGTTGCGTTTCACCAAGCATCGAGACTAATCGTCAACACCACCTGTGCTCTTTGATGGCTCTCCGCATGCCCACTGGGCTCGACCGAAGAGAAGCCACCCTTCCTCATCGCTTATGGCTAGGAGTGGCGTTTACAAAATCTTATGCCTTTGTCATAGGAATGGTCGACAACACTCAATGCGATGCCTGTCATTGCGAAGAGACGCTACATCACATCCTGTGCCACTGTCCGTTGTATGAAATCCAGAGACAGTCACTGGCGTCCGTTCTTGCGCGCATCGACAACAGCCAATTGTCTGTGGACACTATTCTGTCAAAAGCCCGAGAGAAGACATTGCAACAGAAAGCGACAAAAGCTCTGTTGAAATTCCTACGCGACACTGACTTGAACAAGCGGCTGTAACAGCAATGTCACACACCGCGAAAAACAAGATTGGACTATGACTGAGTGTGCGCGCGTGTGCTGCTGAATGTGCTGTGTTTATCTCTCTTCCCTCTCTGCTCTCTATTTTTCATCTCCCCATCTCCCTCTCATGTGCAGGGTAGCAAACCGGCTGCCCATAGGCTGTTTAACCTCCCTGCCATTTTTTTTCCTATTTTCATTCCTACCCGCTTTTTACGACGAACATTGGAACAACGGCACGCTACCACAAGAGTGGCGACACGCAGAAATCATACTTATTCCAAAGCCTGGCAAGCCGCTATCCCTCCAGAATCTTCACCCTATAGCCTTAACTTCACGTGTAGCTAAGCTCTTTTAACGCGTTGCTTCTCTCGACTACAACCATTTCTCGAAGACAATCACTTTTTTCCTGATACACTATTCGGCTACCGTCCTGGTATCACTACACAGGACGTATTATTACAGCTTAAGGAGGACGTGTTGAATAGCCCCACTTCAAACCAGGTCCGAGCTATTCTGGCCCTGGATCTGAAGGGTGTTTTGACAACGTCTCCCACAACCTTATTCTTGACAATCTCGCTTCATCTCAGTGTGGCTCACGTATCTACAAATACGTCAGGTCCTTTCTTTCTGACCGCACGGCCACTATTGGGATTGCAGACCTTCGGTCGGACGTCAATCGTCTTGCATGCAGAGGAACACCACATGGCTCGGTTATCTCACCCGCTTTGTTAAGCGTGGCTATGGCTAAACTCCCTTTCCTATTACAACAGGTTCCCAACATTTAGCATGCCGTCTACGCAGATAAAATTAGAATTTGGGCAACAAAATGATCAGACGGAACCATTTAGGGCGCCCTAAAAGAAGCTGTGTCTGTGGTACGAGATTATGCTACCGCCGGCAGCCTTGCGTGCTCAGTTGAAAAGTCGGAGTTGTTATTGGTATACAAGTGGCGCCGCGAAACCGCTGATTCTCCTGACATTTCGCTGTTTTTGATGGCCTTCCAACCCCTCTGGTACCTCTAATTCACATTTGAGGCCACTACCATCAGTCCGACGGCAAGGCCTTGCACACTACACATCTTCTGGCTCAGCAGATAACTCAAATTACACACACGATCCAACACATCACCAATCGCAGGAGAGGCCTCTGTGAGAAGGATGTCCTCCGCTTAGTACAAGCACTCATAGATAGTCGGTTCACCTATTATCTTCCCTTTCACATTCTCACGCTAGCTCAAATCAAAGAGATGGACATCCTTCTACGGACAGCTGCGTAAGGCGGCTCTCGGCTTGCCTCTACACGCATCTACACAACGGCTCCTTCAACTAGGTGTTCACAACACGGTAACGGAACTCATCGAAGCCCAGCACAACAGTCAGCTCTAACGGCTCATGCAGACCCATCAGGGCTGCGCCATCCTGTCTCGACTTGGCTACCCAAATCTCAAAATACCCGCACAGGTACCGTGACATAAACTTGCTTTTACTGTCCGCACACTCATCAAAGTGCCTGTGATTCCAGGCAATATGAATCCCCCTCTCCACGCCGGTCGTCGACGTACTCAAGCCCAGGCTATGACACGAGTTTTGGTGATGGTACCACAGACTTACAAGTCCTTTACACTGATGCGGCACAGTACCCAGAGAAATCAGCCATGCGTTAAGCCCTGATAGGCGACACAGACGCCCTTGTGGCGTCTGCCTCACTTCGCACTACAGACAGTGGTTTGGCAGAGGAGGGAGCTCTTACTCTGGCAATTGTTCACACTACGACACTGTCACGTGACTTCCCAGTCACTGTTGTAACAGATTAACAAGCTGCTTGCCGTGCTTTCGCTCAAGGACTTGTGGCTGCACATACCCACAATATCCTCTCTTCAGTCTCACCGCCTCCATTACGTCCTCTGCGTATCGTCTGGACTCCTGGAAACGGCTCTCTCCATGGTAAATGAACGCATTCATGCGGTTACCCGGGAGCATACTGGCAGGGCACCATCGGGAGAGCCATCCAACCCAGATGACGCATCGACATAGCCACTGAAATACAACGCTACGCTGGAGTACTACCGACAGAGCCGTTATACGTATCCTCCCCCTCATTCTTCACTCAACAGAGCAGACGCTGTCACTTGGCGGCAACTACAGACCAGTTTATTTCCTTGCCTCTATATGCTAAATCACTTTCATGCGACTTTCTTACTTACTGCCGCTTCTGTGGATGTGTACCGACAGTGTACCACTCCAAGTGGGAATGCTCTGCCCCACAGGGCGTTCCTCCCATTCCCAACCCCACCCCTTCCTCTCGAGAGTCTGCACTGCTCAGCTTACGCCGGCAGGAACAGCAGCAGCTGGTCCAGCGGGCTCACAGGGTCGTGCAAGGCAATGGAGCCCTGGACTGAGGGCCGCACCCAAGGAATGCTCATTGTGCAATTGTTATTATTAAAAGTATATTCCCTCTGTCTCTCTCTGAAAACAATAATTAGGAAACGCAATGCATCGCCATAAAAACCAACCTCGAACGAGAACACTTCCTTCTATTGAAATGTTTTGCAATGGTTAATTAAAAACTCTCTTGCTTATTGTTGTTTTGATTGTAGCACCAGATAGACCATTTAAATACGGTAGCGAATCTTCGCAGTCACATGGTTTTACTTCATATTTCTACGTCTGGTTTTTGTGAAGGTCAGAAAAGCCCCCAACAGCAGGCACGTAAAACACACGAAACGGTTGTTTTGTACTGCCCTCTACAACATGCCAAAACACACTTGTCCTTAAGTGTTGATATTGGTGACCTGAAAAAGCAATTTATTTACTAATCAGTTATAACGTGAAGTATCCAAACCAATGTCCAAGGTACTTCATATGTATTTGGATTTGTTTGAAGACACCTACAATCTTTTCAAAATTTTTCGTTCTTGTTACAAGGAAGGTGTGGTATGCAGTAAAATGTCCCTAAATCCAACTAGATAGGGGCTCTGAAATTGATCCAAATAAGCAAAGTTAGAATAAGTGGATGAGCACTACAACGAACAGACATTGCGTCTTGCTGCGCGGACACAACCCAAAGAAGTCACTATTTGACTCCCTATCACGAATTAGGCACCGCATACGTTCGTGGCAACTGAGTACGTAAATGAATGTCACGAAGCTCTACAGCGAGTAGGGATGAGTGAGTGATGGAACACGCAAGAAACAAGAATCGACTGGCATTCATGTGAGCAGTAACTCCGAATGTTAAAACATATTGCACCATGAATACTTCTAAACTGGTTTGTTTCCATGGAGAGTCTAAGAATTCAAAGTAATGAGTAATTTGGACTGACTTGTGTGTCTTCCGTTGTGACTCTACGGTAATCGTTCGCACTTTGTCCAAGAGCTCGAGTGCGGCGTCTGAATTATGAACTGCTGAGAAATGATGCTGTGTCGTTGTTTTTCATATCGAGTAAACTTGGTTCGGTTTGGTTCTGCAACAGATTGTGATTGCTGGGAGCCAGCATATGCGAGGACCGATGAAAACCAGGGACTGCCAGTTGAAATAATCGTCGTAGACATAGGTGTGCCCTTCAAGAGGGTGAGAGGGGGGGGGGCAACAGCCCCACCCAACCCATTACCTAAGAAACGTGGTGGCCCAAACTCGGCTTCTTTTGCTGATTTATATGTGCGGTTTAACGCCCCAAAAGCACCGAATATGAGAGACGCCGTAGTGGAGGGCACCGGAAATTTCGACCACCTGGGGTTCTTTAACGTGAGCCGAATCTGAGCACACGGGTTTACAACATTTCCGCCTTCATCGGAAATGCAGCCGCCACAGCCGGGATTCGATCCCGTGACCTGCGGGTCAGCAGCCAAATACCTTAGCCACTAGACCACCGAGGCGGGGCCGGCTTCGTACGCTGACTGAGTATCAGAGGCGACCCACCCTGTGATAGAACCTTGAACTTCCCCTGATGGGGAACGATGTGTACGCTTGTAGTAGTGGGCACCAATGCTTTCGGATGATCGAAACTTCACCCATATAAAGGCACACACCGCCGTTGGGACCACGGCATCCATTCAAATTAACAGCGAATTCCGAGTAACCAAGTTCTAAATAATGAGCTTTTTCTGTATACACGTAGTCATTGTATAGTTTCTAAATGTGAGTGGGATTCTCGTGCATCTAGCCAGCCTAAAGTTTTCAAAACTTACAGATGATTAGATTAATAAAATTGTAATAACAGCGAAGGCGCACTTAATTATAAGGTTAAAAATATTATGGCGTACATGTTTCATTGTCGCAGCGGCCATCTTTTAGGACGAAGTTGTCCACAGCGATGACGCCGGGAGTACCACGATTCAACAAAGCTTCGAAGACAAGCTGCAATAGAAAGTACATCAAAACAACAAATCAGTCAGAAATAAACAGTGATAATGCTTGCAGTAAAAGGGGTCAGGGCTCATCATGGCAAAGTTATCATGATTTGCGATGGCACATGCAGCAAAAATGTGATTATAAGTGCCACCGTGTCATACTTTTAGAAACCTTATTATCATCAGCATGCGAGATATTCAGCCGAGATTGTTGTCACTTTCTTATCACACCAGTCACTTATGGCAAGTACTAGCTGTCCCCACATCGATAAGGTGGGTCTTACTAGAGCGTACCTCTGCGAATATAACCCCCTAGTCGAAGCCACGCTAAACGCTTTAGGATTACCATTGCTCGTGGTCTACTGCGTACTATTGATTTCTGACATAACAAGGAAGCTGTTGAATTTAACTATGTTCAACGTAAACCAAGCTAGTTTAAAAAAATGTTTTTTGTAAGATGTGCTGGTAATAAATCTTTTATAAGAGGCTGAACAAACTTTTCGGGAAAATCACTGCAACGACTGAATAACATCAGATGTTATTTATTTTGTGGGATGAGTATCGCAGTCCAATTATCGTCATAGCTGCCAGTTATTTCACAATAAACCTAAATTTGTATGTTTCTCTAAGCAAAATCTAGGGACCAACCTGATGAGGATCTTCAGAGTGGAGCTGAATCAAGCCTTGCTTCCAATCTTTACCTTGCGGTGATTGACGCATCCAAAGCAGATCGGTGGAAGCGTTATCTACGCGCCGTAAAAGTTTCAGAGTGCCGATGCTTGGGTGCCAAATGTTATACCTGGAAAATGAATGAGGTATTTTTCTAGAACCAAAAGCTGGTCACGTCAGTGTTCGTTAAAACATGAAAAACTACGCTGAAATGAGAAAAAAAGGTCACTAGCCTTCACTGTCCTTCTGCAGTCTTTAGTAGTAAGCGTACTTTGTCACTTGGCGCTGTTATCAAAGATATAAATGGCTTGGTCCAGTAGTGTACAGCAGTTTTCTCAAATGTTATGCTAACTAATCAGGGACAAAAGAAAATAAAGAACTAGAGGGTACGCAAAAAAGACGTCAAGTATTCTTTTTTTTCCTTCTGAGTTGCGCATTTGTTTAGTTAGTGCATCTCTTAAGAATAATGAGCATCAATCCACCCAGTAACACTTAGAATACAACAAGGATCAAAGGTTGAAGAAACGGCGCATGTTTTTTATCTGAACAACCAGCTTTACCACCACATATATATGATAGAATCAAAGCCGACGAGGATTTAGTCGAGATTAGTGATGGTGGAGTGTGTTGTAGATGCTTTTTCCAGTTCAGACATTACGGCGCGGGTGCTGGTCTCGCAGCTTTCCAAGAAGTGTCACATTCAGTGGTGGCTAATGAAAAGGATTGAGCTTATATGAACGCGCTATAGTCCGGTTCAATCTCAAAAGTGCTTTCGACATTGTGAGGCTCGCGGCCATACTGGAGAACATCAGTCAGCTAAACCTTGAGGGGAGATTCCACCGATATGTAGGCAGCCTCCTCGACGGTCGATATGGGAGGTGCCGGGACGCCGCTAGACTCTGTGCTCTCCCCAATGCTGTTCAACCTCCTTATGATTGGCCTTCCGGAGCGGCTCAACGCGATCAAAGGCATCAACCATACAATCTACGCGGACGACATTACGATATCGACCACCGAGAGCATGAGTTCTGGGAGTATGCAGATAGGATGCAGAGAGCGGTAAGGGAAGTTGAGAAGCACCTCGAAGGCACGGGGCTCGTCTGCACTCCAAACAAGAAGGAGATTCCGCTCCACAGACCTCGGAAACCGGGACGTCCCCCTAGGAACGTGGCCAAGGTCCGTCAGACAAGTGTGTGTCACGACAAAAGAAGGAGTCCGCACACCCATGGTGTCCCAGATACGAGTCCTCGACCTCTGGCTTGAAGAAAACAGTGCCGATTCCGAGCTGATCGCCCAGCTGCAGAAGAAAGTGGCAGCCGCCGCGAACCCAATACGAATAATCACAAGCAAGAGAAAAGGAATGAAAGAGCAAGATGTAGTGAGATTAATACAGGCGTATGCTTTAAACCACATCACGTACATTGCTGCTTACGTCAATTGGAGTACAAGCGAAAGCAACAAGCTGGAAACGATCATCCGCAGGGCTTATAAAACTGCATTAGGCGTATCTCACTACACTGCAAAGTGCAGGCTCTTCGAGCTGAGCGTGCACAACACGCTCGCCAAAATCATCGTGGCTCAGATGATTGTGCAGCTCGAAAGACTGTCGGGAACCAAGACTGGAAGAACCATCTTCGACTCCCTCGAGATTCGTTACCACGGGATGCGGGGACTGAAGGACGCGTTATTGCCAGCGATCATGAATGCTATACTCACAGAGAATATGCCCAGAAGCATGCACTCAGTGCATGATGTCGAAAGGCGCAGATGCAGACCGGAGGCGATCCTCAAGGATCACGACAGCCGATAGGATGTTTTTTTTTGTCAAAGCCGCTAGATACCCCTGGCCCGACCGCGGACAACAGCAGAATGAACGAGAGCAAGAATGACGCCAATCAACACCTGCCTTCTCCATGGCGGTGGTCTACACGAGGGACAAACTCTGGTGACGGGATCTGCGAGGCTCCCATGGTCTGGGGCGGCAGAAGAAATGGCCAATAGCCCTCCCAATAATTCATAGTGCGAACAAGGAATCTCTTATCGTGAGTGACGCCAAGACGGCGGTCTGAAACTTTACGAAGGGATGGGTCTCTGTCACGGCGGCGCAAATGCTAAATGCCAGAGCCGAAGATTTTAAGTCTGGTCTGATTGATACCAAGTCTCTAAATTGAATCCCCGCGCACGTGCAAGACCTTGGCAGCGACCAAAGATTTGACCTCCCGTCGAACAACAACGAGCGCGCCCACTTCGTCACGAGACTGCAAACCTGCCGCGATGCCGACGAAAGGGCCGCCGATGTGCGACACATCGACGATGGCGATGCACTTGAGGTCGGAGGACATAATACCTCTACGAAGATGATAACAGACCCCGAGGCCTTACAGGACTGCGAAGGCGTCCTGGTTAATTTCCATGAGATCCTAAATCATTATAGAATAACACGAGGACATTACCCACCACGTCACATGCAGCTAGAAAGATCTCAGGCGTCTGATTTGAGGTGTCTGCAGATCGACACATTTGAGAATCCCCGACACCTGCATACACTGTGTCCCTCACTCCACCCATCAACCAGCCGTACGAGACAGCCGACATGGCGCATACACATTGGGAGTGTGAGTGCGGTGTTCACCGCCACTACTCGAAGGAGGGTGAGTGCACCCCAGGACGACTAGCTGAGCGGTGGCGAGCCACCCTTCTCGGCCCACGTGCAGTGGACCAAATCTAGGCTGCCCAGCAAGCCAGGGCTAGTACCGAAGACATCGCACAATGCTTCGTAGACGACAGCTCCTGGAGGCCTAGCCCGGGCCCGTAATTGCTCGTTGGATCCTTAATGAAGTTTATTACCTACCTTATACGAATGCAAACACAAATAAACACAGTCATGAGCCAATTTCATCCAGCAGGCCGGCAAGGTGTTAGTAAAGTATGGAGCAACGTTCCCAGGAGGGAGACCTAAGGCCCGGCTGGTGAAAGTGATCTATTTCTGCCAATCAACTCGTCATTAATTAGCCGATGGGAGCACGCAGTTTTTGTAAAATAAAATATACAAAACAAATGTGTCAAAACACACATTTGTGCTAATCACTCATACATTTTTTTTCTTGGAAGAATATACTTATATTAGTGTTTTTTATCAATCACTGACTTTACGCATTAGTCCCAGCGTCAGCAAGGAAATGTCACTGCAATTTGTGGTGAATATTTGACAGACTGTCTATTCATTAGCCCCTCAGTCTATAAGATAAACAAAAAAATGTACAATTTAAACAATACTTCACTGCAAAGTTCACGCGAGGTTTCACAACAACCGGGCCACAAGAGTGGTTGTCTTCACCACTGTCGCGTTAACAAACAATACGATGATAGTATTGTGCAGAGGCCGGCTTACATGAGCCGGCCTCTGCACAATGGCGGTGTGATTCAAAAATTAGCTTAACAGTCAGAGCACAAAAAATATAGTTTGAAAAACTAAAACATCTGACATTTTTCCGAAAATATATTATCCACATTTTCAAGCATGTGTGCCTCTTGAGGTAGGGGTAGACGCAAGAAAAAGAGCGTGCAAACAATACCCTTCTGCGTCCTAATCAGTTGTAGCCACAGTATCTATAGTGGTTACTTGACGAGCTCCTTTCCTGCTGGATGACTACAGCGTGAAAGTTGTGATTTCCTAAGCGTAGATGAATGAATATATATATATATATATATATATATATATATATATATATATATATATATATATATATATATATATATATATATATATGCATGCATGGTGGTTGTGTGGCCGTAGCGTTACATGTAGTCAAGTTGGTCCTTCGTGAGTGGTCACAACGTGGTTTACTTCGACGTTTTGGCTTATAGTCTGGGCTTCATCAGGATTTCCTGATGAAGGCCAGTCTATATATATATATATATATATATATATATATATATATATATATATATATATATATATATATATATATATATATATATATATATATATATATTGTTACAGGGTCAAGGCCATTTATTATATATAAACGGGCATGCAGGTGCAATAGACACGCCGGTACAATATGAAAACCTGCACTGCTAGTAAATGAGTCCGCTCAAGCACACTTTGAACTGTAGAGAAGATAAAAAATACCGCAACATTTTTGTTGTCTAATCAATTACTTTAAAATACGCATTTTCATCTATGACATGGATTGAACTTTCATGAATGCAGTAGGGTGCATTATTAAAGACACTTCGTACGCCATGCCTTGATTAAATTTTTTCCAGCCTTTAATGATACATGAGAAACAGTAAAAATGAACTTACCAAAATGAGAAGCAACGGCCGGTGTCTGGGGTTGGGCTCATTCTGACGGAAACAACTCGGGCAGTTCTCACCCTCGGGGCTGTGTTCACGCTATAGAGGTAAGCTCCTGCACAACAAAATCCGACAGTTTCCAAAGCATGGTCATGTAAACTTTTAAAAAAGCAAGTTTTCACAAACTTCAATATAGTACATCAAAGTGGAAAAGGTTAGTGAAGCTGAGTTATTTGCAATGTGGCGAGCAACAATGATGAGGGCGTGCAGACATCAACCTATAAAGAGCGAAAAATTGCAAAACCTAATGATCGCATCTGAGCATTCAAACGTTACATTCAGCATTACTATATACTGATGTGGTCCATGTGCCAATAAAATGATTTCTTATTTCCCCTCAGAAGTTTGATGAAATGTATGGCAAACATACCAAAAAAGTTGTATTTATCGATGAAGCCCACCATCATTAGAATGGCGCAGAGTACGTTTGAATTTATTCATAAGGCGAGGCACAGCAAAATCCTCTGAAACTTATAAATACTCGTGCTAAAAAACGCAGCCGTAAAATTTAGACGTTTCTCTGCAATAGCATGGAGCTAACGCACTGTCAATGGGTATTTTCGCTTTCTGTGCCTAATAAAAAAGCTATTAGAACAAGGATTGAATCCTTCAATAAGTAAAACATCTTACCTTTTTTATAGGCAACACGAAAGAGTATTCGTAATAGTTACAAAGACTAGCAATGTCTCGCACCTCCTAATAAGAACATAACAGTGAAAATTTAGTGACCGGTGACGCAATAAAGCAAACGCAATAAAAAAAGAAAACAGAAAGCTTCAAGTTTGCATGAGCTCTCCTTTCAAGAGCGGATTTAAACGGCCTTATTTGACACCGTTCAAACTTTTCCCTGAAACGTTTCTTCACTGTGGACATCTCAACATTGTGGCTCAAAGCAAGGACCATTAGTGCGCATAACAGCGGTCACATCAAACGGGCCCTGAAACACGTTTCAGGGCCTCTATTGCCTCACACCTACAACGCCGCAAAAAATTTATGAATTTGTCCAGTACAAGCGGAGGTACAACAATTTTTCCCACGCTGCAAACGCATTCTCTCTTCTCTCGTCCCAACAAAAGCGCTAGAAGCTAAGCAAGAATAGATGGCATGGGCCAATAAAATGCGCCACCCGCGCTTCTTGACCTTGAGAACCTTTTTAATCATTTCTCAGTAGGGCTATGTCAGGCATCCGCTGTCATCTGATACGGTGTCCGCGCGCCAGCAGGTGTTATCTCTGCTGTCACACTCTCTTCCATAGCAACAGATGTGGGCGCGCGCGCTTAACCTCACCCCTAGTAACGGGAGCACGTGGTACGAGAGAGTGTGAGAGATGGTTGGGGCCGTGCTTCAAGGCAATGGCTGAAGTTGGTGAAGGTGAAAATCTGGCGGCAATGGTATGCTCTCTCGGTGCAATAAATACATTCGCATTTCGTCGTGGTTCCCTTCGGGGAGGTGGGGGCATTTTTAAAGACGAAAGTCTTTTTTGAGGACATTTACCACAAAATTTTGGTCTGTGTGTCGGTCTGTCTGTCTGTCTGTCTGTCTGTCTGTCTGCCTGTCGTTACCTTTGTCTGTTTGTCCACTCTTAACGACAACAAATACTTGAAATGGCCGACCCTTTCCGCGGCGCCCACCAATGTTGCTCAAGATTTAGTGTTCATACTTGTGCAATTGTCAATTAAAAAGCAATTATTGCACATGTCTGGAGCACCATAACAACACGTATATATTCTGCATGTGCATATTTTACTAGAAAAGGCATATATAATAAATTTTAAGGACCTTAGCGCTTATCACGCTGTGCTGACCATGCAACGCTTGCATGAAAAGGCGAGTGTTTTCAACGATTTGCTAAGACGAGACGATGGTGGCACCTACCCGTCGCCTTGCGTTCTACATATCACCTCTGAGACGGGCGCACACACCCGTCTAAAAGCCACGCGCTTTGTTTTCCAAGAAAACTGCCAGATGACGCTCTTGTCTCACGTGTGACGTTACTTGATGCGCGCGTTTGTCTTCACTGTAACGCTGCGCCCCCAGAGTACCATTCACCAATTTTCTTGCGCAGCACATCAAATACATGTTTTGTTCACTCTCTCCACACGCATGACTATCGTCTTTCGACGACATTTGCAGATTAACATGCAAATACGGGGACAATTTTTTTCGAGTATGCGGTTGTTTCACTTTGATCACGCATGCGCACGTGGACAAGTCGCGACCTCCCACTGCGATCCCTGTGATGACTAAGCACGCCATGCTCATATCAGCGAATGACTGATAGAAGGCCTTCTATGAGTGATTGTTGAGCGTCTTCAGCAATGCCACGATCAGTAAATATCATGATGAGGGTGGTGGCTGGCTAACAAATAGGTCATTGTTTTTTTGAACCAGTACTCAATGGCATCCTTGCCCCGCTTCGCAACGAGGCACCACCAGCTACCTCCATGAAAAGGCGTCGAAGGTTCTTTACACTCGGAATCAGATAGATGACAATGTTGTCCCGTTTGGCGTGAGTACATTCATTTACCTTCAAGAAGATGCATCGATGCTTTTCTTAACCTGCCCTGCGACGTGGTCATCCGCCCCTTTCAGAAAAAAGGCTTTGCATAGGAATTCGTTCGATGAAGGCGACTGAGGGATTTACGCGCAAATGCACTCACCAGAAGAATTTCAGAGCCGGTAGTAACAGTGCATTTACGCTGCTGCACACTTGGTCTATGCTTTTATAATTAATTACGGATGAGCGCTTTGTAGTGCGTTGGTCTCTAAACCACGAAATTATTGCGCGTGCCCGCATGTGTGATGCCTGGTGCGATTCCGAGCTCCCACCTCGCAATATTATCAGTTAATGATACGCCTATAGTATTATTCATGCCATCTGCATCGAGTTCCTTCCGAAGCACTTGCGAGGTCAGGAGTGGTTCCGTTTATATTACGACCCAATCATATTTTATTAAATAGACATGCGCTTGCGCCTCTGTCTTCCTCGCCCCAGTATATTTCTAGCAGATCTCAGTGATCATGGATTACCAAATCAACCAGCGATAAATCCTTCTAAACTTACCTCTCTCTACTGGATTTTCCGCAAATATCATTTCTGTCTCCAATTATTACCACAAAAAAAAAGACAGGTGTGGGATTCAAGCTGAACGGCTGCTCGTTACCCGAAAGGCCTGGCTTTGTTTTCACCTCAAAACCTATACTATTGTTTTCATTGATTACGAGTTCTCACTGCCCCGCCACGGTGGTCTAGTGGCTAAGGTACTCGGCTGCTGACCCGCAGGTCGCGGGTTCAAATCCCGGCTGCGGCGGCTGCATTTCCGATGGAGGCGGAAATGTTGTAGGCCCGTGTGCTCAGATTTGGGTGCACGTTAAATAACCCCAGGTGGTCGAAATTTCCGGAGCCCTCCACTACGGCGTCTCTCATAATCATATAGTGGTTTTGGGACGTTAAACCCTACATATCAATCAATCGTTCTCACTCACAAACAACACCAACGTTTCGCCAGAAAGCACAGCCGATGCCTACAACAAAAATTTATTTGACATGGGCTTTTTACCAATCTCATTAAAACTTCGCGTTCGCATGCCAGCACAACTGAGAAAACCGCGAGACCTCTGCGTAGCGTAGCAGTTACGGCACACGACCGTTGACCTGCTAGTCGCCGGTTCGAAGTGTGGCAGTTTGGCTATAGTTGGTACGACAAGACGATAATTATATCGCGAGAGCAGAACGACGACAAAGAGACAAGAAGGACACGAGCGCTATTTATGCCGTGGTGATCGCATAAAGGCGAAGTGCTTGAAGCCCGTATACTGTGCGATATTAGTGCACGTTAAACAACACGAGATGGTTGGAATTTTCGGGCCATGCTCTATGGTACCCTTCATAGTCAGGCCGTGTTGTTTGGGGACGTTGAACCTCAGTTATTATCATACGGAAAAAGCGCAACTCTGCAATAACTGATAGCAACAGTCAGTTGCCTTTAGTGATGATTTCAATTGAGTTCTATCAAAATTTCAAGTTTTTTTATTTGGGAGATTGTAATTCTTCACAAATATAGAATAAGCTATAAACACTACAGAATGATTGCTTCTCTCATGATGCCATTTATGCCGAACGGATATTCATGCCGATGATTGATATGTGGGGTTTAACGTCCCAAAACCACTTCATGATTATGAGAGACGCCATACATGCCGATGAAAAAGATTTTTTTTTGCTACTGGACTGTATTTGTTGCTGAAGCGTTTGTTTTCTAAACATCAGGAAAAACTTCTGAAGGCATGCGCAGCAACCCCGCCTAAAGTTTTGCGGGGACATACGAGGAATACCACACTAATTATCATCTGTGTATGATCGTTCTGTAGTGCTACATGAGCTGGTAAATGACAGCATAGCAATTTCAATTTCTTCCTAGGAAACATTTTAATGCCACTTACGTAAATTCCGGGTACGGAAAATAGTGCTTTGACGTTTCTTCATTTATTTCATCCCAGTCAGCTGTGCATTACGATGTGAAAATGACACTGCAATGCTTATGCCTTTTGCAAGTGTATGGGGTCCCTCTTAGTTGATCAAGCGAAAGCTGCAGCCTCCTCCTCTCCTCCTCGCTGTCAACCCACCAAAGTTTCGTAGCAGCTATATATCAACATAAAATGCGCAAATGTGAGCTTGTATGCATGTTTCGTACTAAACAAAGGATCATATTATCAGAAGCCTTGAAAGGTGAACAATATTATTCAAGTAGAAGAAATGTGACAAACACTGTTCTGTACCTCTAAGAGGTTCGCTGCACGGAGGCCGCCATGAGAGCCCAGGATATCCAGGATCTTCAGTTTGGAGAAGCCATTCAGAGTCATCCTCAAGGTTCTCTGGGAACCAGCCACAGTTCATGAAGTCCAAAAAGTCGCAGCTTACGTGAAGAGCAGCCTCCCCTAATGAACGTAAAAAGGTATGCCTGCATATCAGTTTTCAACATTTTAGGTGTAACTGCTATTTTGATTGATCGTGTGTTAATAAACGCAAACGAGAAGTGAAGAGTCACGTGGTACACTTAAAATATTTCGCGAATGTTGGTTGGTTGGTTGGTTGGTTGTTCCTCAGAGTCCTGGTGCAACCCACCACGGGGGATCGGCCATAAAACGGACGGTGCTTCATTTGTGAGGTGGAGTTGTTTTACCACCATGAGTATTTAGATAACGATCTTTAAACACAGAACCAATTGGTAAACGATAGATTAGAAATAAAATAGAGGTAACACAAAGGACTAACAGGCTAATATGGTTTGAAATAAAGTGAATTTATGCCTCAGCTTAACATTCTAATTGTTTTGTTGCCTTCAGAAAATCGCATACGGCCTCGCAAACATCCCTGTGGCTAAATCCCTTTTCAGTTGCTTCAAAGGAGAGGAGCACCTACGCCTGTTTTTTTTTTCAAGAAGTAATATGCTATTAACAAGCAGAAGCAGTCAATGTGGACGCTGCTGAGTATGCTCCAGAAAACCTTGATTAACCCTAGTGGTCTGGAAAACCAGGTTATTGTTGGAATTTTTTAAGCGAACGTAATAAATATCTATGTTTCGATTTCACTATAGCTGTCTTCACTGCTCAAGACATGGCTATCGTGAACATGAAATGTAGGTATTGAGGGCTTTCGATCATAAAATTCAAATAGACCCCTCAAATTAAGCAATGCAGTCGACGAGTAGCTGTGTGTATATTTAGGGCGAAAGATGTATTGACTCATGTGCCGTAAGGTCCTTCATGACGCCGCATTGACCTTGAGCCATGGAAAGTTAAGGTACCCCCAGCCGTTCTTTGCAAAGTAAAATTCGTACAACACAAGACGTGAGAGAGAAATTGAAGTCTCTTGGCTCCAGGCAAGCTTGGACGCCCCAGCCACAGCTTCTGCTCTTTCGCTGCTGCGTCTCTGTCGTTCGAAGTCGCACCCCGACATCCGCTTCGGAGAGGCGTCACTGCTGCACCTGCTTAGAGCCTGGCGGCTGTGGTACCCCGTCAATCGACGATGGTTTTTAAGGGGTACTAAGGCGAAAATTCGCAGACGACATAGCCTGCGCTATCGATTCTTTTGAGCATGAATACACAGTCTACGAAATCTCAACGTCAGCGTGCAACTTGAGTAAAAGTCGGTTTCTATGTGATGTTGGGAATCCTACTCTCTCCACTCGGCGCCCGAGATTCACTACCCCAGGTGGTATAGAAAAAAGCGAGGACGTAATGTGCGGCCGCTATGCAAATAGAAGTGATTGGCTTGCTAGTCTCTTGACGATGAAGTAGAAACGCTTGAGAAGTTGCAGGAAGGCTGAGAAAATGCTATAGTTACAGACGGCATGAAATTTACATAAATCCGGACAAAAAAGCTGCAAAAAAAGAAGAAAACACTTTTGAAAGGACCGTCTTCTGCAGGGCGACAAACCGGGATTCGGCAGAGCCAATGGTGCCCAACACCTGAAGCCTGGTTCAGAAAGCCTGGCGGAACTCCGGGGTCTTTTTTTATTCCTTCGATGCTCCAGCCACACACAAATGTTGGCGAATGGTCGCCTCTATAGAGCTGAGCCTCTAGGCTCAGCTCTATCGCCCATGTAATAAAATTCCTCGCCGGTGAAACTTGGAAAACATCCGTTTCAGCCATGCTTAAACTGTACAAAGCGCTCTTTTTGGGGTGTTTTCAATTTAGCACACCCGTGCTTTCAAATGCCGGAAAAACCAGCATCCCGGCAAAGTGTTCAAGGCCAAGTTCTTTTCACATGATTGGGATCGCCTATGTGGGTTGAGATGGTCGCAACTATTGCCATTGCCAGAGACCACCCGATTCCGATCTATATAACTGCAGACACACTCCAGGCGCATATTCGCCATAAATTCAGACTGCCTAACACTACCTTGCTAGTGTGCCACTAGAAAGACCGAAAGCAGAGTGGTGGGGCTAGCCAGCATTCCACATCCTTGAGATTCTCACCCGCAACTATACCGCTATAGCCGGAGTGGTGCCTACAAAGACCCCATGCACACCTTGAATTGCCGGGGATATACAAAAAGGCTAGCATGTCATCAGTAGTCCTCAAGAAGATCTCATTGAACCTTTTGCACATATCATATTAAAACCTAAGTCATATCTATATGGATGGTTCACTCTCGGGAAGTTCGATGGGCGCTTTTGTGATTTCATCTCGGTCAAATAATTCCATGACTTCACACGTCAAAACATCTACAGACTCCGAGCTCACCAGCCTTCTAGACAAAATTAGATTTGTTGTGCGAGAATTTCCTGCTAAGTGGGCTATCTTTTGTGACTTCAAGGCGTCCCTTCAATGTATGCAAAGTCTACGACGCGGAAACTACACCAAAAGGTATCTCAAATCAATAAAATCTGTCATTGCGCGACTAACAAAGGACTTGACATAATATTTAAATGGCTGCCTGGTCACTGTGGGATGGGTGGTAACCACCTCGGTGACAACTCTGCCATTTGTGTCCACGAGGAGCACCCACACTGCTCATAACCAGGTCAAGGGTTGATGCCGCAAAATAACTTCACCCCATCACGCATATTACCACATTAATGGATTGGAATCTTGCACAGAACTCCACTTGCTGCCCACAAAATCTGGCTTCATTACTCCAATCACAGCTACCATCAAAGACTTCGCGACGAGATGCTACAATGCTGTATCAGTTGTTGATCAGCGTAACCTTTACCAATTCATGAAGTTATCGCATTCTTAAGGCTGACTCCCCCAACTGTGATAACTACCAATTTGTAGAAACTCTCTACTATGTCCTGTGCCATTGTCCAGACTTTGAAGAGGGTCGCCGGTCTCTCCAGTGTGCCTTAAGGAGGATGGATCATCGATCTTTTACTCTGGAGACGATTTTGGGAGCGTGGCCTTCAAGTACTTCAGCACAGAAAGCCACGTGAGCACTTCCACAATTCTTGAGGGCAACATTCTGTGCGACCGCTTGAGAAACCTTAACTGTGTGTGCTACGTGCAATGCGTAACTCCTCGTCACTCTTTTTCTCCCTCCTTCCTCTCTCCCTCGTGTAGGGTAGCAAACTGTACTTAGTCTAGTTAACATCCCCACATTTCTGATATTTTTTCTTCTCTTTCTCTTTCTTCAATGAGAACCCACCACAAAGACGCCACCTCCGTGCACGTAAGGGCTCATGCCCTCTCTCCAAATAACACAACGAAAACGGAAATAAAACAACACTAGAAAAACTTGGACATGTATCTGCATGTTACACAGCAAACGTAGTCGAAATACGATAGTTTTGCGTCTGGAGATAGTGAAAATAAACGTTTATTTGATGTAATGCACAATGAATTCGGTGAATGGTATTCTGGAGGCGCTGCGTTACAGTGTCTCGAGCGTGCAGCGGAGGTAGAGGAGCGCATCAAGTCACGTCACGTGAGACATGCGCGCTATCTGGCATTTATCTTGGAAAACAAAGCGCGTGGCCTGCCCACCCGTCTGGGAGGTGATAAGGTGTAAAACGCAAGGCGACGGCTCGGTGCCACCACTGTGCCGTCTTAGCAAAGCGTTGGAAACACTTGCCTTTTCGTGCAAGCGTAGCATGGTCAGCGCAGCGTGATAAACGTTACGGTCCTTAGAATTACTTATGTATGTCTTTCCTAGTAAAATACACACATACACAATATTGACGTGTTGCTATGGTACCTCAGATAAGCCGAATAATTGCTTTTCAATTGACAATCGCACAAATAAGAACCCTGATTCTTGAGCAGTATTGGTGGGTGTAGCGGACGGGGTCGGCCGTTTGTGGTATCATTTGAATGCCGTTTGGGGTGGTTACCGTTAGGAGCGGACAAACAGACAAATGTACAGAGAGACAGAGCAATTTTTTTGCGTCGAAGGTCCCCAAGAAAGACTATAGCGTTTAAAAGTCGTAAAGAGAGGAGCAAGCTCAGCGGCGCACAACCATCTAATCTTAAAGCTATGCGTGGCGGGATTTGCCGCCATAGGAGCGGCATCCCTAATACCACGTCAACTTCTTGATGACAGGACCATAATCCGCCTGTCCTCTGTGCGCCGTGAGAGGAACCACTCGCTGTCCGAACGTGCTTCCGTACTCTGTGCCAGAAGTTCCGTGATGCACTGTGGAAGCTACACGTCTTCTCAACCAATCAGGAGGGCGAGCACATTTAAGTGTATCCTTCCACGGCCTGTCGTCTGCTAGCAATTTGCGCTGCAGCGAAAGCGGCAAGAGCGTCTCGGGACACTGTGAAACTGCGCAGTGATATTAGCTGTAACTGTGAAAGCGGTTGAGTAATATCCTCAGCAACGTGAAAGCGTGCGTCTTCGAGATGACTGCACGTAGACATTTTGAGGTATACGGTTCAGTGGCTCATGTTTCGGTGGAAAGCACCGCACTAGCCAAATTCAATATGAAAGCGCCACGCTTCCCCAGATTTTGTATACGCATGCCTATGGGCATGCAAATTGCCACTCGCGTCCTATACGAAATGATGGCTATATTCCCTGTGCCTCGCTGTGCCTATCGAGCTTTGCTACCCACTTGTACAGCACACGCTCGCTGCCGTTGGTGGATGCAGCCGTTTCCATAATGAGAGAGCTCATGCTTGCATCTCTGCCGCCCTCTTTATGCAATGTCCCGAACACATTTAGAGCCAAGTGCTTTGCTCCTTTGTCGTAAAAGCTGGTCCGGGAACAAAATCGCACAGGTGAACCAGGCGCCGCCATTTTGACAGGAGTGACCAAATCTGGCACTGCGAACTAATCATAACCCAAGACTGGGTCCTCGCGGCGCTGTGAACGCTCGGGCTGTGCGGAATACTCATAAAAGCTCAGACAGTGTCGTACCTTATAAGTAAAAACATAACACATACGAGCCACAACACCGTTATCTTTTTCGTCATTTACATGTTATAACAAGTACAAGCAAGAATTCTTTCTTCTGTATTATGAAGCCACAAAAACAGTTTATATACAAAAAATGCGACAAAATCGTCATAGAAATCACAGCAGCTACAACACGCAGAGAAGCCTTCGAGCAAAAATCCTCCTACGAGACCGCTTGCAAAAGTCACGAGGACAAACAATGGGCTACATATACGGGGCACTACATCTCGCTTCGCAACAACCTGCGTTCGAGGGTCCTGTAGCCTTGGCTCTGCTGCACGGAACTTCTGAAACAGAGTATACTTACGACCTCATTTGAAAGGATTAGCGCGGAAGGATTAAGACATGGCAATGGGACAACACTCACTAAAGGCGTTTACCGGGTGCCCTATTACTGCGACTTCAGCCACGATTTCACGTGTCGTAAGCCCGCCAGCATCCGAGAGCCACCAAAAGTACGCCAGACCGTGTCAAAAGGCTGACGGCGATCCTTAGGTATCTCAACGCAAACTCGCCGCCTTGAATTGGCGGCAAGCTTTAGGCGCGCGCACAGCAAACCTAAGCCAAAAATGCCATGACGCAATCGGGTGTTGGGGGGGGGGGGAGGGGGTGGTCACAACGAAGTTTCCATCCCTACCCCTTCATCTCCCACGTGGGGGTTGTGGCCTTTGACCTTGGTTAACAAGAACTACAAGCGCTCGATAATCTCAGGTGCCTCAGCACTTCGCAAGGTGCCGTGCGGGCGCACGTTCGTGTCTGTGAGGTCAGCGCTGATCCAGTCCGACTCGCTTAGACTGAGTGCCACCAAAGCAATGCTGCGAGCCGGAGCAAATGCAGCGCAGCGGCTGGCATGTCTCCCCAGGCTTACTCTACAAAGTAAATAAATGTAAACAAAAAAAAACCACGTAACCACTTCTCACCGTGGTCCTACATCTTGCAAGGAAATTATAATTAATATTGAAGCTAGGGCGCATGAACGATGCTTTACGCCGTGCCTTGCGATACTGGCATCCTGCAAGGTGACCTGAAAGTTGACCCCCAACTTTCAAGACGTCACCAATGCGGACGTGCTCCGAGCTGGCACAGCTAGTATTACTACTTAACAGTGGTCATAGCATTTTCGCAGTGCTTGCGCAAGCAAGCTGCTATTCAGTGGTTGTTCACTGCCTACTTTTTAGGTCAGTTAAGTCCTGTTTGGTGATTGCTTGCCAGTATTGTTGACTGTACTGTGACTTTATATTTATTTCAGCGCTAAACCAAAATTCATTAACTTTTCTGCATTGCATTTTGTAAATAGTTCAGGCAGTGTACTTTTATTAGTGGAGCACTTTTTTCACCTGCTCAAACGAGAACGGTATTCACTTTATTGCTTTTTTTTTCAAAAGAGCCTAATTGGCTAAACAGTAATCCCGCATACACGAAGACGTTATGAATGGGACAAAAATTAGAGGCCCACTTCATACACATTCGGAAGTTAGAATAAAATAATTCCACATTATAAGGCTCACCCATAAAATTTCCAGTAGTAAATACTATTCCGCTGCTGATGAAGCTGAAAGTTACGCCAGTAATGTATTTTTTAATTGGCTTTTGTGTTACACTGCTAGGGTATATAAATTAGTGGCTCACTCTAAAGGGAGCCTCAAGCTACGCCTTTTTAGACTATGCCTTTTAAAGTTTTAGGAAACTTTTGTGTTGTTGATTGCATCGGGCATTTTTTTTGTTCAAAATTGGCCATGTGAAAGTATGAGATAAAAAACGCATAGCTATATTAAACTTTATATGCCTGTGTCAAAGACAATTAGGTCAATCATAATGAGACTCGGCATGCTAATAGGTTACGAGGAGACATGTGGTCAAAATTTCAACACAGCGAGCGAATTCAGCTACAAACTGAAACAATTATGTACTGGAAAAATGTACCGTTGCCCTCCCATATTTCCATAATATGAAATTACTAATACTTTGTCAAGTCATTGGTCTATACAGTATTGCAACCCGTAAAAACAATCATTGTCCTTTAGAAAATAACACATGAAATTGTAATGATTAGGGAAATTAGGAAAATTAATTAAGAAAATGCCAAAATATGACAAACGATTCTTGAACTTCGTGCACAAAAAAAAATTACGAATGTTGGCTTTGTCGCGTCTCTCATAATCATATAGTGGTTTTGGGACGTTAAACCCCACAAATCAACGAATGTTGGCTTTTGTAAATTTTTTGCAGAGCATTGTACATGGTAGTAATAAAAAACATGAAAAGGGTATCTGCGAATTTCACATCATCTAATGTGAACACACTATACCAACACTCACATTCAATCAAATAAGTATTTTCTGTAGCCCGAGTAATAACACGTGTTTGTCCTGGGGAGGGGGGCACAAATCGGTGTTCCATCGCGGTTGGGAAAAGAGCACAGCGCTGGCGTAGCGTGGGCGGGGTGGGGTGGGGGGGAGTTTTCGTGTGACCTGAGGGTGCTAAATGTTCCTTCTTCACACCCCCTCTCCCTGCCGACGCCTATATATTTATTTTTGATCTCACAAAAACGGATATGTTTTCAATGTTGGGTGACGCGATTTTAATGGGAGTCACACCTTTTCCTTTACATGCATTTCACAGAATTGAGCAGGTTGTGTTCCCCCTCTAATCACGAATTGAATGTGGGGAAACGTATGAGCATTATACATCAACGTGGTGCGCACATGTTTAATCGAAATCGAAGTGTGCCATCAGTCTCACCACTATCTCGAGCTATACCCGTGCGATAGCCCTTGAATCCCCATGACGTTCCACATCGAATAATTTTGTTGCGCTTGCGTGACGATTCGTAATTGGGGCTCAGCCTCATAACTGATGGTGGTGATGGATAGTTCGAACCTCTCTCACGAATGCTGAGTTGATGCGAATGCCGCGTGTTTTCTACTTCAACTCTAAAAGGAAATCTTCCTTATTTATACAGGTTAGGCATGTTAATCCATCTGTCGCAGCAAATTAAGACCAGTTATTTCTCTCTAGAAATACTTCAGTGTATTTAATACAAATGTATTTGTCGAATGCAATGGTAGCAAACACAGTTAGAAAAACTAGGACATTCTGTAATCCTTGCTTGAGAAAACACGAAGCAAGATGGTCTTGCTTGCACCCGTCTGTATATATGCACTTAAAATACAAGAGCTAGAGGGTTCTAAACCGAAACTCAAAGGAATATAATAAGCACAATTTCCGGCCGTCTCTCAATGGCCGTTCAAGTTGCTGTTGTCTTGGCGCTGTGCTCACACAAGAACGCGCATCGCAGTTACGAGTTTTGACAACAGAAATGCAGGACTACTTTCCTGATAAAGCTATGACAATTATTACTTTGTTTTATAAGAGTAACCCTACTATGAGCCGTAAAACATTCCATCCTCGCAATAGCTGAATACAACAGCTGCACTCACATCCTTCACTTTGAGTATCCGGGTGACACATCTTGTACTCCGCGTTGTCTATGCTCACGCCAGTAGAATTTGCCGTGTATAGGAACTGCAATATAAAGCCACTTCGGTCATTGCTGAATCAGACACGCGTGCACAATTTACCTTAAAATTGCAGGCACCTACTAGATATTGAAAAGGCTGTTTTGTTAACTACGGCATTGTTTATTCGCCTCTGAATTAATTGTGAGATTGTTTTATAACTTCTGAACACATTGCAAGGCGTCTGCCGCAAACAGAATAAAAGGGGCAGAGAAAATTGATTTACCACTAAAGTGGTAAGCTTTGCATGAAGAGGAAATGTTTATATTATCAAAACAAAAATGTAATAAGCATGAGGAAATAGTAGCACCAGAATATAATGTAAAGTAACATTGGCCATTACAGCTGCTAATTGAGGCCTTTAGTATTAATAGGTGAATGGATACCACTGCACTTTTGAATGTCAAAAAGAGAGAACTGTTTCAGATGTTTGCAGTTTGGATTTCATGGCTCCGCACTCTACTGTATTTCTACCATAATTTAACAAGATTTTCAAGCTGCCGTCCTTGTTTACAAACTGACTGCCAGCAACTAACGCGTCCTGTGAGAGGAGAGAATACATGCATACGCATCAATGTTACCACTGAATTTTCACTAAAGGAATCGTTCCGCAATGTATTGGTTTACGTGAAATAAATGACTAACATTTCCGAAACACATACGGTACGTTCTGAGCATTCACGAGTACTGCCATCTAGAATTGTTCGCGAATATTACGCCGATAGTGAATTGATGTTCATAGCTAAAGAAAAGTAAACAGAAATGAACATATTGGAAGCTATAAAATATGTCAAAGCGTCACAATAATGTTGCTGTTTCTGTCGCAACCAGTAGTCGGCAGCTGTCACAAGCGATTCAATTGAGAGATAGACCGAAACTCATGACATTAAAACTGAAAACTCACTCATGAAACGCGTCCCTTGGAAGTTGATAGCAGGAAAATTAAAGCTTCTTTTTTTGCAGTAGCCAAATAGCTCAACAACGAGTAGTAAGTTACATTCAATAGGCTAAATATGTTTGACAGAATCATCTAATCAATGCTTAATTTTCATTACTAGTCAGAAGACAGTTACTCAACCTTCCAAACAAGAGTTTTCATGCGAAGCTCACCCGTACTCCGGCTTTCCAGTTTCCTGTTTTTACTTGAATCTTGACCCATTTCCCTGCGCCTTCTGCTGCGCTGAGTGTTGCTAGAGTCCTTAAAGCATTTCTCCTTGTGCGGTTCACCAGACGATACTGAACTCCAAAACTCAGCTGCGCTCCCCCTGTAAACAGCAATCCGGGAAACACCATTCACAGGCTCTGCGACAAAGATATTGATTTCATGCACGTTTTTTTTTCTGTTTGAGTGGACACTGCGGCAAATTCGTTAACCTGTCGAATGGTACAGCACATCTGGTGTAGTACATAACGAAAAAGCAAATTGTTATAGAATGTCTGTTTTTGAGGCACTTCTTTTTTTCATGTCCGAGGTGTCCTTTTACTGGCTATTCTGATACATCGCCCACAAGCTAAATTTCAATTTTAGTTGTTAAAAATCTTTTTGTTGCAGAAAAACATACTGCTGCCGGAATAAACCACAGATGCTTTAAAAAGTGTGTTAGAACTTGGGAGTTGCAACGCAAGCTAACAAAACAACTTGCTGTTTCATGCAAAGTTGTGGAGGTGTACTCGTAGGTGCTAGGGCATATAGAATTCTACTATGACTGCCGCGTTTGAGGGGAGCATCTTTTGTTTGCACAATGAGTATTGCCGTCATGTGCAATCGGTGTAAGGTAGATGTGCACATGCAAGCTCGTACTTTGAGACTGTGCAATTTCCATGCAGCTGCAAGCGCAGTTCAAATACTTTTATAAAGTGTCACGAAAAAAAATCAATCTCAGTAATTCGTCATATCGCGGTAATGAATATGAAGACAGGTATAAGCCATAACAAAAAGAAGTGGAGGCTGACAAGAATCGTATTACCTGTGTCTAGGACAATTTTATCATTTTTAAATTCTGTTTCTTTTGTTTTTTTGTGCTAGAAGACATCTATGCCATTACGTAGATTCGAGTGGGGCGAGATGCGGCAAAAAACAATATTGTAAATACATAATTTTATTCCACTTGTTACCAATAAACGTCAATGCAGAACCTTTGCTTTTGGTATAAAGCATGTGCTATATAAATATGACTATTGGCTCTAGTTTGAGAATTTATTAGAAAAACAAATTAAAAATGCACAAGGCATGTCATTTGCCCCAACCTATGAAGCAAAACAAACAAGTGCAAAAATTTTTTATCTGTTCAGTTGTTCCAGTAGAGGAGCACTTGAAATCACTATGTGGGCCCTCAAACATTTTTCATAAGTACAGTTATTGCCCTCCACGGTTGAATCCAGACCAACCCAGGTGCACTGTTGCTCTGAAACCTGTTTTCGATCAAACACAATTAGTCTATCTTTCTGCTAGTGTCTTTTTTTAACGCTCGCACTTCATGGGGTTATTTACCAATTGAAATCTAGATATGTTGTGAGGCCTCTTCTTCACCTATTTTTTGCAGTTGCGATGAAGAACTTCACAGTTATTTTGTGACTTTCAATTTGGTCAGCCGGGTTTGTGAGGCGGAGAAATTATGAATTTTATTGCTTATGATTTTTAAATTTCCGAGTAAAAATCAACATTGAAACTTGATTCCAAGGCTTGCTTGTGAACAGATTCAGTTGGAGTTTCTTGCGAATTTTTCAAGCACCTCTTGGGAATGAACGCGGAACAACCTCGACGCCGCGCAAATGGAGTGAGTCCTATCCTCAACAGCAATGACTGCTTTTTCATGTCGTTTTCCTGCCAGGAAGCTAAATGTTATATTCGCTTGCACGTCCGAGCCCTCCCAAACAAATAAATTTATATAGTACATAATTAGTGTAACTAAAATGTTCACTTAATAGGACGTTTTCTAAAGCAACTTGATGGCTTTTTCTTGCGTTTCGCTGTCTGATATGCTGGACTTCAAAAAAAAATTCACTTTGGCCCCAGGCGCCGAATGAACTAAATTTTTGGTGGTAATTAGCAAGAAGTATAAAGTAACAAAATAAATACTTACCTCGCTGTACTGACGCCGTAATCGCTTAATACATGTGTTAGAAAATTTAGTTCAGCAGAACATGAGCCCTTTTTGACGGGTTACTAACACAGTCGCACTAGTCGCCTATTCGTTACGGCACTATTGCCGCAAACAATCATCAAATTGTACACATAAAAACATAGACAAGTACAAGCGATCATTGCTGGAAAAGATAAACAAAGAAAAGCATTTTTTTCTATTAGCTGCGGAGGCCAGCAGAATAACAACGTCGTGTTTTTTTTCCCATGTCTAATTTTGCCCCACCCTATTCTACTGCCTGAAGTGACCAAGCAATCTAATTACTGTATTCGTTCATGCCTTATCAACGCACGCATTCATCTTGAAATCAGTCTTCAAATCGTCGTATCATAGCGAATAAACAGATCGTAAAATATTCGTAGTGAATGGTATTTACTCACTCTTTGAGGGAACGTACGCATAAAATGATATGATGCAAGAGTGTGCAACTTCTCCCATTTTTGGCGTAACCAGAGCTGTGGTGGTGCCCTCAGGTGCTTCTGTAATATAACGAAATATATGCGATAAACAAATAATAAATATTAGACAATACAATAAAAACACTGTTTTTGAAAAGTCACATATGAATGGTACGCAGTATGCTTTACAAAAGAAAATTTTTGGCAGACATGATTTGTATGGAATGGAGCGATAAATATAAAGTTTTGCGCAAATTCCTGAGATCGTGAAACCCGTTTTAGTCAAATGCTGCTGCTATGGTATAATAAAGAAGTGCTTTTCGGATAGCGGGCTAATAAATTCAACCAAAAATCAGGCCATAGATATTGTAGAGGACACTAGTTGCTGTTTTTAACTGCAGTGAAAATATTACGACATATTTGAAAGCAGATAAAGCACTCTTCACGTCAGAGGTATCCAAGTTCTTTACCTTTGTATTCCGCTTATAAAAAGAGTGCTTATTCGTCCAGGCCAATTAATATCGTTTTTATTGAGCACCGGTCAAACGCAGTAGAATACTCTGTCTTATGCTCACCTTCATTTCAGTGCCTGTTGCAACGAATTGAGGCCCTGCGAAAGTTCCTCTTTTTTTTTTTCGTTCAAGCAGTGTTGGTGGTGCCACGTTCCATTTCCCAAGTTTTTGTTATCGTCCGAAAACACCGCACGATTCTCAGCGCAAACCGCGCCTGCAGTTTTCTAGAAGGTTCCGGACTGTAGTAGATCATTTCGATAAGATCACGCCCACTGTGCGAACGGTACAGATTGTTCTGGAAGCTACGCCACCGCCAGCGATAACGCTAGAACATTCGACGGCAAGAGTATAAATGCCGACGCGCTTCGCCGCTTGTCAGTTGTTGATCGAAGGCCGACGCTCCGTTCGCCGCTATCAGTCCGAGACTGCTATCTGTGCGAGACTGCTGCTGTAATTGGACTTTCAGTTTACCGGGCACAGGTTCGCCCAAATAAACAGTTAAATCCTAACACGAAGTCTTCTGTCTTCGGCCACGTCACGACCCCGTGACATCTGGTGGAGGTGCTGCTTCGTTCATGTACCGGACGCCCCCGTCAAGTCGTGAACCCAGCCCACGTCGCGGAGAAGACACCGACACCAACCAGGAGCAGCGAACAAGCCGCCGACAGCAAGGGCTACCACCGGAGTACGGGCTTCTACCAGACAAAGTGCGGAAGACGAAGGCCATGACCGCGACTGCAGCGACAATGACAACCGCAGCGTCCCAGCCCACGATGGTCATGCATCAACCCAGGGAACCACCAATTTTCCATGGGTCATCGTTCGAAGACCCGGAGTCCTGGCTGGAGACATACGACCGTGTGGCCGCCCTCAACCACTGGGACAACGAAGAAAAGCTCCGGCGTGTGTACTTCTACCTGGAAGACACCGCAAGGACCTGGCTAGAGAATCGTGAGTCCACGCTCCGAACGTGGGATGTCTTCTGCGGCGCATTTCTGCAAACGTTCGCGAGCGTCGCTCGCAAAGAAAGGGCCGCTGCTCAACTAGAAACCCGGGTTCAGCTACCGAATGAGAAGGTTGGAATTTTCACAGAGGAGATGACCCGCCTATTTCGTCACGCTGACCCAGACATGCCTGAGGAGAAGAAAGTTCGTTTCCTCATGCGAGGGGTCAAACAGGAGCTCTTCGCAGGACTAATGAGGAATCCACCGAACACCGTCCAAGAATTTGTATCCGAGGCGACCACCATCGAAAAAACCCTTGACATGCGCACCAGACAGTATAATCGTCGCCTGACTCCAGAATGCACTGCTGCTCAAACCAGTGACTCCGAAAACCTGCGTGAAACTATCCGAACGATCGTGTGGGAAGAGCTGCGCAAACTGTTGCCATCGGCGCAACCTCAAGTGGATTCGATCGCCGACATTGTGCGAGAAGAAGTTCGGCAATCACTTCGAATTCCCCATACACCGCTGCCCGAGCCAGAAACTATGAGCTACGCTGCTGCAGTGCGCCACAACGCTCCTCCCCGTCCACGCCAAAACGCCGCCCCGTCGCACTTCCGTCGCCAGACACCACCGCCGCCACCATCCCCACCGACGACCTACCGTTCACCAGCGGGCCAGCGCAGTGCACCGAGGAAAACCGACGTTTGGCGCACCCCTGACCACTGCCCACTGTGCTACCACTGCGGCGAGGCCGGGCACACTTACCGCCGTTGCCAGTACCGACAGATGGGACTGCGTGGCTTCGCCGTCGATGCACCACGTCCGCAGCCAGGAGAACGACCACGTGACATCGCCGACTACCTGACAGGAACTCGGTGGACACCACGAAGCCCTTCGCGTTCGCCGTCGCCCAGCCGCCGCACGTCACCGCACCACCGACAGTACTCTGGCCCAACGCGGGGCCGGTCTCCTAGCCCGTATCCGGGAAACTAAGGGCAGCAACCGGTGGAGGTGCGGTTGCTGTGCGACGAACTACCGAAGATCCTCCGACGACGACGACGCCGCGACGGAGTTTTCCGAACAACACGCCAACCAGGCAAAGCCCTGACGGCGAAAGCTCACTTACTGAAGGTGGCCTGACGACGCAACATGGAAGCAGCGGAACAAGCCGACGCAGCCGTGACCCGACGCCACGCCCTAACTGTAATGCGAGACGGCGAACTAGCGACCTCGACGTTCTTATCGACGGCCACAGTGTGACTGCTCTCGTCGATACTGGAGCCGACTATTCTGTCATCAGTGGGTCGTTCGCCGCGAAGTTAAAGAAAGTTAGGACAGCTTGGAAAGGCCCTGAAATCCGCACAGCCGGAGGTCATCTCGTAACGCCTGCAGGAATCTGCACAGCGAGAGTCACCATTAACGGCCGTATTTATCCTACAGACTTCATAGTCCTACAGCGTTGCTCGAGAGATGTCATCCTTGGCATGGACTTCTTATGCCTCCACGGTGCTGTCATCAACCTAAAAACAAAGTCGATAACGTTATCCACAGAAGAAGCACTACCGCCGCGCACGCCGTCTGGACATCATGCCTTGAATGTGCTGGAAGAACAAGTCACCACTCCGCCTCGCTCAAGCGTCATTATTTCAGTCGGCGCTCCTGAATCACCTGACTTCAAAGGCGTCGTTGAAGGCAGTCAGCATCTGTTGGTCACCCGAAATATTTGCGTCGCAAGAGGAATTGCAGAGCTGCGGGGAGGCAAAGCAACGGTTATGCTGACGAATTTCAGCAATGAGTACAAACATGTGAACAAAGGAACAACGGTCGCATACATCGAAGAAATTGTCGAAGCCACCAGTGCTTTCGCCCTCGCCGATTCTGCGGAACCTGCTCAGAGAAACCAAGCCCCTCCCATAGCTTTCGACGTCAATCCCAGACTTCCGAACGATAAGCAAGAACAGCTCAAGGCCCTGCTACTGCAATACGAAGATTGCTTTTCGTCGTCATCGAAAATTCGGCAGACCCCAATCACGAAATATCGCATCATAACCGAAGAAAATGTCAGACCACTCCGTCAGAGTCCGTACAGGGTTTCGACGCGAGAACGTGAGGCCATGAAAAGACAAGTTGATGAAGTGCTGCGGGATGACATTATCCAGCCGTCCAAGAGCCCATGGGCATCCCCCGTGGTGTTAGTGAAGAAAAAGGATGGGACCCTACGTTTCTGCGTCGATTATCGCCGCCTGAACAAAATCACAAGAAAGGACGTGTATCCCCTCCCACGAATAGACGACGCACTTGATCGGCTCCATAACGCCAAGTACTTTTCGTCAATGGACCTTAAGACTGGCTATTGGCAAATCGAAGTCGACGAAAGAGACCGAGAGAAGACGGCGTTCATAACACCGGACGGCCTCTTCGAGTTTAAGGTGATGCCCTTCGGCCTTTGCTCAGCGCCTGCAACGTTTCAACGCGTTATGGATACAGTACTGGCAGGATTGAAGTGGCAGACTTGCCTTGTGTACTTGGACGACGTCGTCGTGTTTTCCTCGAGTTTCGACGAGCATCTTCGGCGCCTTGAAGCTGTACTTCAAGCCATCAAGACTTCCGGACTCACACTGAAGCCAGAAAAGTGCAGATTTGCGTATGAGAAGCTTTTGTTTCTGGGGCACGTTATCAGCAAGTCTGGAGTTCGTCCCGATCCACGGAAAACAGCCGCCATCGCCGACTTCCCGCCGCCCACTGACAAGAAAGCCGTGCGCCGATTTCTGGGCCTGTGTGCCTATTATAGGCGGTTCGTGAAAAACTTCGCCCGCATCGCCGATCCTCTCACTAACCTTACCAAGGCCGACGTGGAGTTTAAGTGGGAAACGCCGCAGGAACACGCTTTCCAGGAGCTTAAACATCGCCTCCAGACGCCTCCGTTACTTGCCCATTTCGACGAATTCGCCGAGACAGAAATACATACTGACGCAAGCAGCGTAGGTCTTGGCGCCGTTCTTGTGCAGAGGGCTGACGGACTTGAAAGGGTTATTAGTTACGCCAGCCGATCGCTATCCAAAGCAGAAGCAAATTATTCCACAACAGAAAAGGAGTGCCTCGCCATCATCTGGGCTACGTCGAAATTTCGCCCCTACCTCTACGGCAGGCCCTTCAAAGTTGTGAGCGACCACCACGCATTGTGTTGGCTAGCCACCTTGAAGGACCCCTCAGGTCGCCTCGCACGATGGAGCCTGAGACTTCAAGAATATGACATTACTGTCATTTACAAGTCCGGCAAAAAACACTCCGACGCCGACTGTCTCTCTCGTGCGCCTGTCGACCAACCGCTACCCGACGACCCGGATGACGACTACTTCTTAGGAACGATAACTACCGACGACTTCGCTGAACGACAGAGGGCCGACCCGGAACTTAAGGCCCTAATAGAATACCTCGAAGGCAGGACCGCCGAAGTCCCGAAGATATTCAAGCGCGCACTTGCGTCGTTCTTTCTACGAAACGGTCTTCTACAAAAGAAAAACTTTTCACCGCTTCGAGCTAAGTACCTTCTTGTGGTGCCTTCAGCTCTGCGACCAGAACTCCTGCAGGCCCTTCACGACGATCCGACGGCAGGGCACCTCGGTGTTTCTCGCACGCTCGCGAGGATACAAGAAAGGTACTACTGGCCACGTCTTACCACCGACGTCACTCGTTATGTGAGAACATGCCGGGACTGTCAGCGACGCAAGACACCGCCGACAAGGCCAGCGGGACTTCTGCAGCCTATTAATCCACCTTGCCGACCTTTCCAGCAGATTGGTATGGACCTACTGGGGCCGTTCCCGACGTCGGCTTTCGGAAACAAGTGGATCGTGGTAGCTACCGACTACCTCACCCGCTACGCCGAGACAAAAGCCCTATCCGAAGTAGCTAAATTCTTCGTCGAAAATATCGTCCTACGTCATGGCGCCCCAGAGGTCCTTATCACCGACAGAGGAACGGCATTCACTGCCGACTTAACTCAAGCAATCTTGGCATACAGCCAAACAAACCACCGCCGGACGACAGCGTACCACCCACAGACCAACGGCCTCACCGAGCGGCTTAACAAGACGATCGCCGACATGCTGTCAATGTACGTCGATGTCGAACACAAGACGTGGGACGCCATTCTTCCGTATGTGACCTTCGCATACAACACGGCGGTGCAGGAGACGACGCAGATATCGCCATACAAATTGGTCTACGGAAGGAGCCCGGCAACGACGCTCGATGCCATGTTACCCAACGTCACCGACGAAGAAAACCTCGATGTGAGCGAGTACCTTCAACGCGCCGAAGAAGCCCGACAACTTGCGCGTCTCCGTATCAAGAATCAACAGACGACCGACAGCCACCGTTACAACCTACGACGACGCTTCGTGGAATACCAGCCCGGTGAACGTGTTTGGGTGTGGACGCCGATACGCCGACGTGGACTAAGTGAAAAGCTACTGCGACGATACTTCGGACCGTACAGGGTGGTTCGACGGCTCGGCCCACTTGATTACGAGGTTGTCCCCGACGGCATCACGAACTCTCAACGACGCCGATCGCGACCTGAAGTCGTCCATGTCGCGCGCCTCAAGCCGTTTCATGCGCGTTAACAAACTGAACTAGTGTTTTTTTTTGTATTATTGTTGTATCGTATTTATTCATTGTACTTTCTTGCATTATTATTGTACTTTCATCTTTAGTTAAAGCATCGGGACGATGCCTTTTTTCAGAGGGGGGCAATGCCACGTTCCATTTCCCAAGTTTTTGTTATCGTCCGAAAACACCGCACGATTCTCAGCGCAAACCGCGCCTGCACTTTTCTAGAAGGTTCCGGACTGTAGTAGATCATTTCGATAAGATCACGCCCACTGTGCGAACGGTACAGATTGTTCTGGAAGCTACGCCACCGCCAGCGATAACGCTAGAACATTCGACGGCAAGAGTATAAATGCCGACGCGCTTCGCCGCTTGTCAGTTGTTGATCGAAGGCCGACGCTCCGTTCGCCGCTATCAGTCCGAGACTGCTATCTGTGCGAGACTGCTGCTGTAATTGGACTTTCAGTTTACCGGGCACAGGTTCGCCCAAATAAACAGTTAAATCCTAACACGAAGTCTTCTGTCTTCGGCCACGTCACGACCCCGTGACAGTGGTAACGCGTTAGAAGTATTGCAGTCACCGGCAGCGCCACACTTTTCTTGCTAAGTTATAAACGTATTCTTTACTATTTCATAACTCTACGGGTAACATACTGAAGTTATGACTTTTTGGTAGCATGGGGTGTCACTGTGATGTTACCTTTAATTGCTATTGCAATTATCCAGAGAGTCTCACGCAATACTTCTTCGTGTCATGAGCGTTAAATTCTCCGAGCAATACTTACGTCCCAGCGGCACACTACTGTCGGTCTGCCGGTTGTTTGCAGTGGGATTATCATGTGATGCGTCTGTCAAGAATCTCCTACTTACCACAGTGGTCACTTCTATTGAGCGAGTTGAATTAGTAAGCAAGTTGCGCGAGCAATACTAACTCAGTTTATCGGTTGTATTATCAAAATACCGCTAGGCGTGGGCGGAGCGTGCAGCATTGTCACAGCTAATACTGGGATGTTTAAACACTCTTTGGATGTTTAAACACTCTTTTTGTTTATAGGATGTATAAGAATATAGGATGTTTAAACACTCTTTGGGTGTACGTGCTATAGGAACACTTGCAGATATCTACAAAGCCATAAAATATATCTGATGTGTAGTGGTATGTGCTACAGGCACACTTGCAAGGTGCCCACTACGCCATACACTATAACTTTTTGCGTAGTAGCAAGGGATTTTTTTCTTCTTCTTCTCGACCACCGCACATGCCACACACTCATTTGAGCAGACTGACCGAGTAGAAAGCATTCGTCACTTGTTTGTTTGAGCCTTCAGACTATATAGCACAAGTAGACTCAGAGGATTCGCATTCACGATGCCATTCTTTGGTGAAGCGTGGTATACACCGCTGCACGATTTCAAGGCAGTATGTGTTCTTCTTGGCTGATGACAGCGAATAACTATGCCAGAGAGTTGTGTAAGGAGTTGAAGCATTCAATGACCCACTCGTAACGCAATTCGCATTGCTTGATGGCTGGTTGTGTCTTCGCTGTTCTTCATTACCCATAAACGCTTTATTGCTCATAATAACGCAATTTCTTTCCCGGCCAGAAGCCTGCCTAGGTTCAATTCGCAAAGTAGTTTTAATCAGTCGTGTTCATAGAAAAAGAAGAAAAAAAAAAGGCACGGCGCAGTAGTAGAATACTAGGCTAGCCCACAGGACACCCTGGTTCAAATCCCATTGCATCTTTAATGTTTCGTATTTATTAGGGTTTTTTTCTGGCGCGTCAGTGGTTACGGACGTTGGTGGGAGTGGTGCTGACAACATTTAACTACAAAAGAGAGGCATAGTATCTTTTAGACGTCTCTACAAATAGGCGTAGTGTCAGTTGTGGAAACCCATTGCTTGAAGCTGCCATGCGGGTCCTCTGGACCTAGACCTTGTGCGTATGAAGGTCTGAGCAACCGAGCAGGACCACCTCCTAGTCCTGATTGATGATACGTGGGGTTTAACGTCCGAACACCACCCTATAATTATGAGAGACGCCATAGTAGAGAGCTCTGAAAATTTCGACCACCTAAGTTTTTTTAACGTGCCTCCAAATCAGAGCACATGGACATAAGCATTGTTCGCCTCCATCAAACATGCAGCCGCGAACCCCGGAATTCGGTCCCGTGACTAGCGGGTAAGTAGCCGAGTGCCTTAGCTACTAGACCACCGCAGCGGCGACGCCTCCCAGTCTTCTCGGCTAGGGTTTGGCTGGGGAGAAATGACTGCGTTATTTTGGCGTAATACTGCAAAACGAGGTAGTTGGCACGAATGCATAATAACTTTTTCTTAGCACTCACGGAAAGACGCACAAGAGAGGGAATGACACCAGCGTGACTATCAGCTGAAAGCTTTATTCGGAGAAGGAAAACGTATATACTGAAGCTATGTAATCAGCTGCCCATACACACCGTCACAGTTGCAAAGTGCGGGGTTAACGCGCCAAATATGTTGTACTCATTGATCCCTTCAACAGCGACACTTCTTCACAAACAGTCAACGATGGGGTGCTGATACAAGATGATTGCCCGATGTAGATGTCAATCGCCTCAGCGATCTCTTGTGCGGTGTGATCATGGTGCCTAAAAAAGTAACTGTGTATTCAAAAAGCGCGCCTCGGTACCACACTGTACACAATGCATCGCCAAATGCATTAGCAGCATATTCTTTAAAGACAAGTGGTGCTCCCTTAAGCGTTTGTTTATGCAGCGACCAGCCTGCTCCACACACGCTCGCCCAAAAGTTAGAGCAATGCAGAAAACAAGGTTGGACCTCACCGTAACATAACTATAACCTTGTGTCGAACTCCGCCGGTCTGTGTGCTTACTCATCCTACAGCATCCAGCTTCTTCCCAACCATAAATCACAGCCTAGCCAGCTTATTCGTGGCCACGAAAACAACATTTACCCATACCTGTGGGCGGTCTCTCAAATTCTGCGCCACAGAGCATGTACAGTACAGTATCACGGCTACTCGGCCCCGTTCATGTTCCTGCTGGTGATTTTGGCTGCATTTACTATGCCTAATAAGGCGCCTGCATATTTACCGCAATACAGACTCGGGGATGTCCGGTCATGATGGTTGATTTGGCAAGTTGCTTTCACAAAAGCTTATACCACGCTGATTGGAATGACTGATAGTGTGGCATACAATGTTTCCGGCACAAATGAAAATATCAAACACCTGCTGTGCCACTGTCCTCGATTTGCTTCAAAGAGACATGTGCTTGCCAAAGCATTGCGGCGACTGGATGATCAACCTCTTTTTTGGCAGGTGCTATTACAGCACTGTCCACATCCCTAGACAGCCTACAAGGCAGTAGAAGCCCTCTTGTTTTTCTTGAGAACGATGGGTTTGTGTGAACGCCTGTGACTTGCGTTGGATTTCTACACGCTGCAGTGAATTTACTGCCTGTCTCTCTCTTTTTCTTTTCCTTCTCTAACCTCTTTCTCAACTATCTTGTCCCCTTTGGTAATCCCCCAGTGTAGGGTAGCCAACCGGATGTATGTCTCGTTAACCTCCCTGCCTTCCCTCTTTTGTTGCTTCCTTCCTCCTGGCGAGTTGGTGATTCATGATGGTTTGAAATATCAGTGTGATGCGCAAACAGAGACAAGGAAGACGCAGACAAGATTTGAGGGGGTTTTGGAGGTTCGTAGAGATGGCTTTTCACATGCACTAGCGTGTTTTAACTGAAGAACCTGCTCCCTGAAGCTCTCCTGTGCCTAATGGTGAAAAGACTTGGAACTGAGGATTTTAGACAAGATAGGACTACTACGTTTTTTATTGCCTAGGAATGAAAGGAGTGGTAGTTTAGAATGAGCTTGATAAATCCAAAAGCATACTAAGAACGTATATGGTCGTCTGAAATATACAGCATAAGGTCCAGAAACTGGGAGGTGTTTTGAACTGGGACTTCACAGGAGAATTTTACTTTCACCTTGAAACCTCCCAAGACACCGTGTACAAACGTATCTAATTGCACATTGCTACCCAGTACCAAAAACTATCCACTAACCAATATACCGTAGTGGCAACCCCCTGAAGATCTAGCAGCAGATCATGGTCAATTCCGATAAAAAAAACTCTGCTAAAAAGGCGCTGATGAGCCTTGGACCATCTTCGCGATCAAAATAGAATCACGGTATAGACAACTAGAGCTACAGCCAGAACCAAATCACCCCTACTTGTCCTACACTTGATTGAAGCTTTCTACGAAAGGGACGCAATTCATGCTTCACAAAAAAAATCATGCACACCAAGCAATCAAATGAACGTCACATCTCAAATGTGACATTTGGTGCCACTGCTTCTTTAAGTAATGCGCACATGCACGAATGCTGTCATTTTTCTGACTTGAACAATACGGAGATCGAATTTAAAGTTAACATTGGCGTGAACACTAAGAAATGACACCCTGACACTGATACTCATAAAATGAGAGTCAGTTTTCATCACTGGTTAAGAAGTGAAGTTACGTGGAGGTGATCTCAAAAGAATAACTTAGACTCATTTCGATTAATAATTAGATGGTTTTCGTAACATCACTTGGGCACGCTATAAAATGTAAATTTAGTTTATGAGTGAGAGTATTAGTTTATCGTGAAGCACAAGAAATGGTATAATTTTCAGCATATAAAATGCAGTAAGCAATGGGTAAAATGTCTGGTATGCCATCAATATAAAGTAAAAAGAGTAACCAACTCTGTAATGAACCTCGGGAGGCTCCTTCATTTATTTGTAGTAGATGAAAATGGGCCTGCTATGTCCACAGGATGCTTTCT
Organism: Rhipicephalus microplus; assembly: GCF_043290135.1. Taxonomy (NCBI): domain Eukaryota; kingdom Metazoa; phylum Arthropoda; class Arachnida; order Ixodida; family Ixodidae; genus Rhipicephalus; species Rhipicephalus microplus. The sequence goes on along the minus strand of NC_134701.1, from coordinate 137,687,830 downwards.
GTTAACGAGGAAACTGCTTGAAAAATGAGAGATGAGCCAGTGATGTCGCACGCCTCGACTTTCTTGGACAAAATGCGATCAATATTTGTGTCAAATGCCTCCTACCCAACTAGATATCTTTATACATAGTTATATTTCATGCAATCAGAAAGAATGAGAAGGGCTAGGTTACTAGAGCCTACAATGCATTTGCCACGCTCGTATCTCCGACAGACGTTACCACAATAATTAGCTTGTCCAAGCGTTTATTCGGGCGTACCGTATTCAGAAGTTTTTTTTCGGTATGTATAGGCCACAGGTGTGTTGAATGCTTCAACTTCAGTACGCTTGCTTCGATCTCATTCGTTAGAGAAATCAGCTGCTATTAGGTGTGGGCTCAACTTTTTTCGTTCAGTTTATAGTTGAAGGCATCCAACGACGCCAGATTCGAACACAGCATTTGCTTGACCTAGCAATATTTACCAGAAGTACCAAAACCAAAAAATTCTGTTTTTTCTTATAATTTTACTTTCTGTTTGTGAGCACATTGTCTACTAAATAGCGGTCGAGACCACACAAGAACAGAGTGCTTATGATTTCCCGTAGTTTTGTAGTGCCAATACACTATGTGCATAAAATGACATACAGAAATTAACAGCAATCATGCTAATACATTTTATACTATTTTTGGTTGTCTCGCGATAAAGAAATTTTTATTCCTTATCTATGTTTATTGAGCATCACTTTCACTACATACTGGTCACGAATAAAAATCCTATTATCAGTATGTATTATCATAGGTATTGTCATTGCAGAATAATAGGCCCTATATGTGACATAAACGAAAATTGCAGTCTAGAAGAGGAAGTGAGCTTATTTATTCGAAAGTCTGTTGAACTTCGCTTACCTGGATTGAGCAACGCATACACAGCGTAGGCACCATGTTCGTTCATTCGGCTGTCTGTGGAAGGGAAGTCCTTGTTCTTCTTGCCGACTTGCACCGTCGTCCAGTTCCAGCCGTAACGCGCACTGGCATCCCGATTCACCAAGCCACACAAATCTGTGGTAAACTCGCAGAATCCTGAGTGGCACACAATGACAGAGAGTGTACACGGGCTCTAAAACTGTACACTCGCGAATCAAAAAACACCAAGACAGTCAGCTAGAAGAAATAATTGATAATTTTTGTCGACACAGAGGGCTTTCTCAGCTATAACAGAAAATGCAGGGACAGGTCAAGAATCTGAACCTCGAAGGCTTCTGGTTGGCTATCGGGACCTATGGTGTAAGGGTGCGGGGATTAATACGGTGGCGCGAAATTCGTGGCTAAACAATATTAGCATGCGCAGGCGCTTGGGTGATTGAGACTGTCATAATACATTGCCACACGTTGGAATATTTGAAGAGGTGTAAAAAATTGTTAGTATTAGTTGTTAGATAATAGGGCCAATTTTTCAATACTATCTTTAGCGGCAGCAGCTTATCGTACAATCGTTACCGTGAGTGAGAGGGTGTTTGACTTTGAATACGTTGGCGGTGGTGACACAAAAGTATAATTATAAGTAGTCTTGCCTAAACTGTGCATTTCGAAAACGCTGCAATAAACGCAGACGCATTACTTTACCATAAACTGTCTGCTTTTTGTTTTCTGAACTAAAACTTGCCAAGAGCTACCAAGTAGGCTTCGTTTTCTTTGTAAATATACAACCCTAAGTCAAACAGGTACGTTAGCAATATATTAATTTTGTGTCAGTCACATACATTTTTAGCATAAATTTCATGCTCTAAGTAATCACTCACCGCATCTAGATTCGTCCACTCCATTAGAGCAGTCTGCCTTGAAATCGCACAGCTGAGACTTCTGGATGCACTCATTCAGCTCACCACACTGAAACTCGTTCTCACCACACATGAAGGGAGGCACTGTTGAGGCTTGTTCCGCGGGCAGTTCTGTTTAGAGCAGTTATAAAAACAACAAATGAAAAGTTTATTCATAAGTCGCAAACTTATTTTTGATATTGCTGCCTCATAAGTCATATCTCTAGCAGTGGCGTAAGTTTTTTCAATTTTCATCGCATCAGGTGCATTTATATTTAGGTCATAGATGAACTCCTTGAGGGTCAATTTTCTTCGTGAAATGCGTCTCAAAAAGCGATATATTTGTTACCAGAATAACTTCTTCACACAAAGAAAGAGAGAGACAGAAAGATAAAGAGAAAGGTTAAGAGGTTAAGTAAATATTTTCTTCTGGTTTGCTACCCAGCACGGGGGTCGGGAAATAGGGGCAAGAAAGAGGGTGTAGAGAGTGAAATAAAAATGAAAAAAGAGCACGTGCCTGAAAAAGAAAACACACACACACACGCACACGCACACACAAGAAGAGCTTTCTGAGTAGAATCGTTCAGAAAGGCTGGTAGATGGTGGAAAGTGTAGTAGCCCTTGCAGGGCCATCTTTGATGTTGCATCCTGACAATATTGTGAAATTCTTTCCTACGATAGAGGTTAGTTATTTAATGTGTTGAGCGCGTTTCAGAGGCATAGCAGCTGTGCCTTATATTTTAAGCAGTCACAAAAAAGATATTTGCAGAATCTCTTTCAGAAAACGTTTGTCGAAAATATTCTTGCGCGAGCGTAATTTGAACGGAAAATTTTTTGTGAACTTATCACATAGATACTATTCTATCATGAGCAACACAAATATCAATTATAAAAAATTATAAAACCGTTAAAGAATCTGCGTTGAAATCAACATCTGTGTGGTTGACGAACGTACCATAAGTGCACGAAGCGAAAATACGGGGTGAAAAGCACTAATAATTAAGTTAGTTTTGTACCACCTCGCGCGCATTTGTGTTGGCACTCACTCATCAAAATTTTATTCCTAACTTCCAAGTAACTCCTCGTGTGATGAACTGATATTTACTTAATCAGATTCTAATACGGCAGTCCAGTGGTGACACGAAGTAATCGTTGCTAGACTGAAAAAATGCGCTACGCGTACAGAAAGTTCTCCTCATTAAAATTGAACCAGAATTATCAAAACCAGTGCGGTATTAAGTGTCCGAATCTTTTCTGCTTTCCCAATATCATAGATCAAATATCTAGAGGTAAAAACAATCCAGAATTACTACACTCATGTGTATGTCAGCTTAGGAAAGCAAAGAAATGGTGGTGCATTTAGTTTACCTTTATCGGTTGCGTTGCAAGTCTCCCAGAAATGCACGTCATCAACGGCAATGTAGCCATACGCATCAGAAGTCCTGTGCTCTCCTATGAACGCCACCTGACATACCACAAAAGAAATTGGAGAGTTACATGTTTATACACGTGATTCACCGTTATTGTTTTGGTCTATACGTAACTCTATAGAGCCGAAGTAAGATATGAAGTAAAATAAGAAGCATGATCGCACGATGTATCAATGGTAACAGGATGTATTAAACAGCGTTGTAACAACAGCATAGCATTTCACTGCCTCAGTGATGTAAGTTTACAGTACTTAGTAGCGTTCACTTAGAATTCAAAAATTGAGCCTATGAAAAAGCGAGTCTAACACTGTTGTTAAACTGTGGCGTGAATGTTTGTGTTATAATTTTTATTTTTTACTTTAAGTAACTTATGACTATAGAAGAAATGCTTTAGCGAAAGAGTTTTATTGAGGGCCTCTATAACACAAAACAGCATAAAATGAAAGGCTGCGTAACATGCAAATAAAGATGGTCTGAATTTCAAAGGAGGAAAACAAATAGCACGAAAAGACAAATTCCAGCTCGACACCTGTGCGACCAGAAAAAAAGCGTAGCTGGGTCCTCCAGCGATTACCATTCACGGAGTTCCCACTGCTCTGTGCACCAAACCGTCAATGGCGCCCAAGCTCGTTGTAACCATGCAAGTTTTCCTCTTTACGAGTAGAATTTGGGTAGGCAGAGTCGAACACTCATTTTGGGACACATGCACAGGTCTTCCCTTTCAGCTTTAGTTTTTGTCTACTTCCTGCTTGTTATGGAATTTCAAATACGCGTCGACTGCAGAAAGTTTTGTCAGGTTGTTTTCTCCTTCATAAGTGCTGACGTAGAGCAGCGGTGAGAGGCGAAATCATGGACACCTCGAGGAGGTGGTGCTCTCCCTTAAATGGTGCCGCTGTCGGGCGCACGTTTCTGACACGTCTTTAGCTACCTAAATTATTACTGCGAGTACTTCGTGCTTGTTTGTGTATGTTACATCAATGTTGTGCCTTGCTCATTCATTTTTTTCGGAATTGCAGCATTGCTAGCCGTCTAATGTCCTGCATTGAGTGCTTCACGAGAGTGCAATCTCGCCACATTCAATCCATGAATGGAGGACAAGCCAAGATCCTAAAGTGCTGTACGCCTAAAAAAATTAGCAGTGTCTTAACTCCGCTACCCCACGACATGCGCAGCGTGAGCCATGGGCGGATCGATAGACAGACGGATGGACTCACGCAGATGCGGACAGTGGGACGCATGAATGGACGGATGGACAGGTGGAGGAATGGACGGAGTAGCGAGCGAGCTCTCACGATTCAAGTGCGAGTCCATTAGTCACATGTACCTCCAGCAGCTTCCAGGCCCTCTCCGGCACGACAGCTCTGCGCGGTGTCACGTCACTGCTCTTCAGCCATGCGCAGCATGGCTCTCGTTAAGCTACGCGGAACTGCTCCTTAGCTAGTGTCATTTGCGTTAGAAAAACCCCTATCTGATTACACAAAGTGCAGAGTTCTGCAACTTTAGGCCTGAGCTATTTACCTAAGAACGAAAATATACTGAATAAAGTTGTCGCAGTAAAAGGAGACGTGTTACTGCTTCAACAAAACTCTGAATTTTTCTCAGCACACTTTCAGCAAACGTCATCATGTACAAATAACAAATTTCTTAGTAGAGGCTCGGCTTTGAGAGGCTTTATTTTCGGAAGTGAGTGGGAGTATTATCGAGATGGTAATTAAGTTAAGCAAAACACACAGATGAATATTACACATCTAGGTGGTTACATGCGTGCACTACATTAAAAACATAAAAACAATGGGTTTACGGCGCATGGAAAGATCCAATGATAGTTAAGACTGCCAGTGTGCCCTGTACGCAATAAAACATGACTATAACAAAGGCGCTATACAATGGACGCCGCGCTTTTTCCTGGCGTGTGTCAACAAATGTGACCACTGTCATTTTCAATCACCACAATGCCTACTGAAGCCGCGTGAATGGTTCCTTATGTCTGCTCAGGTATTCTTCATGTGCTCACCTGATAGGGAGCAGCGCTCTTCAATTCCTTGCTGATGCCAACGAAGTGCAAGATGTTGCTTGGTCTTGATTGCTTCCACACCGTCTTCCAGCGACCATCTTTGGTCGAACGGATAGCGAGTGAAAGTTGTGGCCTGGTCGTTCCTTGCATGGCAAAGAAAAACGTCACCTGTTCCAAATATGAGATGAAATCGAGGAATAAATTTTAGCGGGACGTACGAAAATTGCACGGAACAATTTTGGGTGTTCTCTTTTTCAGCATGCGACATGCAGAAAAAAATCAAGGCACTCTCACACAAGTGATGCCAAGAAAATGTGGATCTTGACAGCCTGATGTTTATCTTTGGTTTTCCTTTTTTTACTGGCTTCACTGTTTTTCTTTTTTCTATTTTTTCAATGTTTTCTGTTTATTCGTGTCTTTATTTATATTTATTTTGCTTTTTTTCTGTGTTTTTAGTTCTCGCTTGCTTACTCTCTTTTTTCTATTTTTATATCACTGCGCCAAGCAACAACAGCATACAACAATCCGGGGCCTTAAAGTGTTTTCACCCAATATTATCATGCAAACTATTGAAGAACAAGAGGATGAAGACTTCTACTTGGCCTGCGCACGCTCAATATGGTACAAACGGCTATGCTATAAGTTATATGGCCTGTGGTAAGCCGAAGCACGACGACAGTCTAAAATATCCCGGGCACCCAAAGTGTACCCCTCTTGAAATAAATTCTAGCGCACATTTATTCATGCGCGCCTACCTCAATTACAAAAACAATATGGTCCGGTATCTGCATGTTACACTGAAAATGTCGTCGCAAGACGATAGTCTTGGGTCTGGAGAGAGTGAACAAAACGTTTATTTCATGTTCTGCTCAAGAAAATTGGTGAATAGTATTCTGGAGGCGCTGCGTCAGAGTGCCTCGAGCGTACAGCGGAGACGAACGAGCGCATTGAGTGACGTCACGCGTGAGACATGAGCGCTATCTGGCAGTTATCTTGGAAAACGAAGCGAGCGGCATGCGCGCCCGTCTTGGAGGCGATAAGGTGTAGAACGCAAGGCGACGGGTAGGTGCCGCCACCATGTCGTCTTAGCAAAGCGTTGAAAACACTTGCCTTTTTGAGCATCGTGTTTCACTGTCAGTGCAGCGTGATAAACGCTACGGTCCTTTTAATTACTTACGTGTGCCTTCTCTACTATAGAGCCACACATTGAAAATATGAATGTGTTGTTATGATGGCTTTGACATGCGCAATAATTGCTTTCGAATTGACAATAGCAAATATATGAACGCTACAGCTTGAGCAATATTTGTGGGCGCTGCGGATGGGGTCGGCCGTTTGGGGTATCGTTTGGTGCCATTCGGGGTACCGTTAAGGGCAGAAAAAGAATAAACGGGCAGACAAACAGACCAAAATGCTTGCGTCGAAGGTCCCTAAGAAAGACTATCGTCTTTAAAAAAGAAATCATTGTCCCGTGAGCTGCTCTGTCTCTGCGCATTGCTTCCTTAAAAGGTACTGACACAGAATGCCATAGCCACGATAGCATGCGGGATCGATTATCGTGAACAGGTGCTATTCTATTTATTTATTTATTTATTAAAATACTCTCAATGCCTTTTGCGGCAATACAGGGGGGAGTGGAGTTACCAAGTGAGAAGTAGCAGTCTCGAATGATGCATGACCAGTGTTGCTGGCGATGTTGGTGATATAATCATCTGCAGTATATCAACCTCGAAAATAGCTTTGAAAGTACTTTAAAATTGTTTTCAAGTTTGCCTGAGCGATTGACTCCATCACGCTTTAGACAACCTCAAAGGAAACCCTTGGGCACCTCCTACTTAATTGACGTGACCACACTGCAGCAAGTTATGATCACGTCATAGCCGTCATTTTGCTTTGGTCCCATTTTCTCCAGCAGTCCATTACTTGGCTGCGGCTCGAAAGTCCATGCTCGCGGCGCACGATTTGAAATTTTTGCGTTTCTTGATTTTGCTGTCCCCTTTCCTGTTCAACAAAAATTTCTTGATGTGAATCACGTGGAAGTGCGTCAAAGTTCTGTGTGCTGACTGGGTCGAGCGTTGCACCCGCTAGGTTGTGACAGTTGCACCTGGTGGCTTGTCGTTTTTGAAACCGAAAGTGACACTGGTCGGCAATAACAAACCTATAATTACTAATCTGTCGCGCACTGCAGAACACCATGTGTCGTCTTCTGTATAAGGGCTCCCAAAAACACATTGCAGCAAAAAAAAAAAAAAAACGTGAGGCCAAAATTTTTGTGTGAGTACGCGTTTAAGGCTGTTTGTTTGTCTTTATAGCTCGCCACCTTCCAACCACAAAACATAAGATGTCGAGCGAAGTTTCGCAATACCACGAAAAGGCGATTAGCTTCAGTTGGACTTTCTAACTACCCTAAGATTCTATTTTATTTCAGACTAGCGTTTTCATGCCCTCTTTCCACTAAACATCTCAGAGTTTACTTGTCATAGTGATGTCCATTGGTGCAGCTAAAGACATTTAAAGCAAATGTATTGAGGAACAAATATGGCGAAAACCTATAGGGAGCTTGAAATTTTGACCTGCAGATTATTGTGGCCTATAGACCTACCGCGCTCTTCAGTCATCATTTTCGTCTCTGCACAGTCGCTACCATCGGCGCGAGTCTATACTCTTGCAGGTGAATACAAACCCATTTACGTGAATATGACCACATCGCAAATAAATAATAAGGCTTAAGCGCAGCTCAGTTTGTGCGTGAAGGAAAGATACTATACAGTCAAGAAGGGGAAAAAACAGACGACCGTGTGAGCGCTAACTTCCAACTTTTGTTTATTGCGTACCCTTAAAACACATTATATAGCTCATTTTACATGACGCCACACACATGACAAAACCACACACGTGTGGCACAGCACTTTATCAAGGAAACGTAGTTGTGATATGATTACAAATAATCAATTTATACTAATTTATACAACCTATACTAAGTTAGTGCTCACACTGTTGTCTGTTTTTCCCCCTACATGACTGTATAGTATCCTTCCTTCCCGCTCAAACTGATCTGCGCTAAAGCAATATCATTTATCATGCACCAACTCGCCCTGTCAGCAGTAGTTGTCCCAAATAAATATTTGACAAAAAACTAGTAGTAAAAACGGCAAGGAGGACGTGTACGCATTCTAAAAAGTGAGGTGCAATACACAAAGTAATTTTTTAATGCAAGTGCAGCTGAAATGCTAGTACACGTGAAGGGTGTTAAAGAAATCGCATTATTAGCTATGAAGTTGTTCGATACTTTTACACTGAACACAAAAAGAAGAAGACGAACAAGTGTTCAAGCTCCTATTGAAAGTGCTACGGGTGTACAGTTGCTATCGCTGCACGGGCGTTGAAATACCGATCAACGAAGAATGGCTACAAAATTGATGTTGCGTTGAACGTTTAGCGGTTCGGAAGCCCGTGTCAGACCATGCATTCCAGCTCGAACTTACGCGCGACTGGTGAATAAACGCGCCCCGTGGTACTTTTTTGACACATATGCGGGTACACATGACGTTCTGCTCTGGTGAGCTACTCGCACCACAGATCAGAGGCATAGCTGGTAATTTTTTCGGAATACATGAACGCATCCATGAACAAGCTCATACTCACGGCACAATATGAGGAGTTGTCGAGAGTAGGACCTATGATGATAGCCTTCTCAACTTTAGAGGTAGCTTCGAAGAGCAGAAATTTACCTGAAAGAAAGAATAATTGTCGCTTTATGAAGATATTTTTCACTAAAATACCCACGTGTAAGTCACACAGCTCTTATGCTTAGGAACAGTACAAAACTTTGTTTAATTGCTGGATTTTAAAGCCTCATCGTAGGAATGAACTTCATTTTCCTGAGAACCTTCTTCCAGTTCAAGTTTGTTTGAATGGACCCGACCCTCCTTTTGCCGACTGCTGTGCATTCTTTGAAAGCTGATTCAGGTATCGGACTCGGTTCCAAGGCATCAGTCGTTTCTCCATAAAGCGGAACGTTCACCGCATAGGCTGATGCTGTGAAAAGAGCAGTCCTCGTATTCTTTTGCCACTGCCGTGTTTCTCTTTATATGAACCAGTACAACTTAGTAGGCAATATTGAAGATATATGCATATAATATTTACAATACTCCTTGCTCATCGTGTGCCTGTATTATCATCCCTTTGGAAGACCGGAAATCTGTATTTGTACTTTCGATACATCGTTTGCACTATCAGGTATCTTGTCATTAACAAGATCCACAGGCGGGACCATAAGATCCGCAGGCGGGACCATAAGAACCACAGGCGGGACCTCCCGCAGGCGGGAGGTCCCGCCTGCGGTTCTTACCTTGGGACCTCCCTGTGAATCTGTACCCATGCACTTTTCCATGTTCACGCTTGATGAATAAAATTCAAATTCAAATTCAAATTAAGGATCCAGCTCTGGGACAAGCGACGGAAACTGTGAAGCATCTTGACTCGCTCAAATTTCAGTGTAGATAAATATTTAAGGCAATTTTAAAGGAGCAAACATGAATAAAGTCTGCAGATGCCATTGAGAGATGGTAACGGTTCTAATCCCTTTATAGAGGTCTGTCAATTACATTCGGGTGGAATGTTCACACGTAAAAAAATATCAAACCAGCCGTGAACCGCTTACCTTAGTGCTTTTTTTATGGATCGAAAAATGTTTAATTAACACTTGCCATGCAATGCGTTGCTGTTCGAGCAACAACGTTCGTGAAAAATGTACCGCACAGTGGTGACATGTATTCTTTTCAACAGAAATACCTGTTACTGCGATGACTATGTTCCTTAATACCTCAATATACAGAGTGTTTCTGAAGATTGAATCCCTTGGTTGCACTTAGAGAGAGGTCCTGCATTTACTTCTAAGTACCCGATCCCGAGCTGCGCAATGCTATAGACTGCAATGCAAAAGGAGGCTATAAAGCGGTGTCTGATTTATCGCATTTTGTAGTGGGTGACACATCTGCATACAGCTTCAGACCAATGGTGGAAGCAAATGAACACAGTTTCATACGGACGTGAGAAGGTATATGATCCCAACACTTTATTTCTTCGCATGCCGGCATTCGCTACACTGTCACAGCCAACTGTGACCATGGTATACATCGGAAGAAGATTTACAACCACACTGCTTCAATTCATCCTCAGCACAGGCTCTCTAGCGTGGATCCAACACACATGTAAAACAGTCGTAAACCTTAACAGTAGACATTATCGGAATGAAAAAAGAAGAAAGCAAGGCTTGTTAAACTTGTCGTTCTGGCAGTGGCGGAGCCCTCCACTATGGCGAAACTCTTGATTATATGGTAGTTTTTAGGACCTTAAACCCAACATATCAGTCAATCAACCTCGGTGACTCCTGCCTATGTTTCTCCTAGTGCAAGCATGCCGCTTCTAGAGGCAAATAAAGTGAAGCAAATTGGTGATGACAGATTTTGCCCAAGTGACCATATTTCTACCCTGCTTCCACAGTATACCTTTACTGGCACCATGTGTAATAGCGAAACTCCTAAAGCTCAAAGTAAAGGTCGGGAGCTCGTAAAAAAAGTCACAGCTTTGCCGCAAAGGCAAAGGCATGAACGCGATACCAACATATTGGAAAGCCCCGCGCCGAATGGCAAACAGATCAAAACATTTCACACGTTTCTCGCGCACAAAGAACGCACGAAACGTACTCACAGGTACCGATTAACACGAATAAGCATCTCAGTTATTACTTCGCTGTGTCTGAAAAACGCGCCCTTTTCGCAAACAAACAACCATTGCAGTGACCTTTGTGCGACCGGTAACTACAGCAGAATTGTTCCGACGAAACTCAAAGGCTAACCAATACGTGAGATTCTTCCCACTGCAAGATAAAGGCGCGCGATTGAGCGTACACCCCCTTATTTTCTACGCGGGCCGAAGTACGCGTGAGAGATAAGAGCCGTCGTGCACTCGTGCACTCTTGCTGATAATGCTGAAAACAATATAGTGCCCCGCCTCGCCGAAGTGTCCATCAACAGCGCTGAGTGCTAGATATGAATAGATTGTCGTTTTAATGTTGAAGGAGGTAATGTATGATGTGCAAAAGTAAGTAATAAATAAAGAAAAAACTTCTTGGTAGCTCAGTGGATAACGCCTCGCATTCATGACGAGGAGGTCCGACGTTCGGTTGCGCGTGCCGGAGCCTTTTTTTCTGCGATTTTTTTTATTTTTTGCTTTTTCATATATACAGATACGTATACATTTACAGTGTATGACATCGACTTCGATGCCGACGCCCACGCCGATGCCGGCGGCGAAATCCAGCGTAAAGTGCACATATATTTGCTGTCACAATAAAAGCCCTCCCCGCCATTATTTATCATGTGTATTTGCTTATCAGCCACGCCCAACGACGGAGAAAGTCTGCAAAGCTGCCACGCCGAGTTTCCTGACTTAGCGCAAGCTGACTGAGAGCGAAGAAAGGTGCGCCGAGAGTACCACAGCCAGCTTTGCAGGTCAGTTATGGCGCTCAAATTTGGACATTCTTTCACGACCTCTGAGAGGCTCTAGTTCTGCTTTACTTTTTCAGCGCTAACGAAAGAACTAGCGTCAGCCATCAAAGCCACCTTAACCACTAAGATAAACCAGTTGGGATGTTTCTTAAACTTCACACGGCTAGTGTAAAAGCTTTTAAAGCGACAGCAATTATATTTGTACTCTCGACTAAATTTTGCCACCAGCGTCACCAGCGGCGTTGCCATGAGTCACCGTATATGTATACGATTCTATTTGTACGAATACACGAAAAAGAAAAAAAAAACGTATTCCAGAAAAAGGCTCCGGCGCGCGGAATCGAACGTTCGACCTCTTGCACCTCCTTCGTGGGTATGTACCACTTACCGCTGACGATGGTGATCTCGGGGTAACAATTGTGTTTTCTGAATTAGCAGCGAGAAAGCACACTGAGCGTGCTTTGCCAGTTCGTCACAACGCGGTGACGCGCACAGAAGCGTTCATCTCCTACGCATACTTCGCCCAGAAGAGAGGAGTGTTTAGAAGTTCACGCGTGCGCGCGCTTATCTCGCCGTTGGGCGAATCGGACGCCTCGGTGTCTCACTGGAACAATTATGTTGCATTTACCGGGCGCACGAAGGTCACTGGACTGACTACACAGTCCCTGTTTGCGAAAAGGACGCGCTTATGAGACACAGCGAAGTGCCAACTGAGACACTTATTTTCCTTCATCCGTACCTCTGACTATTCTCCGTGCGTTATTTGAGCGCGAGCACCACAGGTTGCTTTTCGATGTGCTTGCCATTCTTTACGTGCATGACAATCTGTTGCTATCGCATTCATTATTCGCCTTTGCGGCAAAGCTGTGACTTTTTTTACTCCTTTTAACAGGGCAACTACAAAAATTCATAAAACTGCAAGGACAGTCTTGCATGACAAGAAAACATGGTAACTCTTTTTTTTTTGCCATCATCTAACACTGTATACGAATAGCCATGATCTGGGAAAAATGTACTTCAGCAGCTAACGATTACAATGAAGCACCCTGAGCATATGCAGAGTGCCCCAGCTATCTTTAGCCAGAGTTAAAAAATATGACGACACAGGTGATCACGACGTGACCAAATGCATGTTGCTGATGCCGCCTGGAGTTGGTCAGGCTGGTTTTTTCGTGTCCTAAAATATTGTTTTATTAGAACCACGCTTCTTACAATGATCCGCCAAGTGGCTGGGAACGGAGCCCTTTGGAGAGTAAGCGTGCTCCCTCAAGCGATAACTTATGCATAGGCCTGTTTGGTCAATGTAACAGAGCTCGCATGTAAACAATATCTTGTATACAATCGCTAAAACACATTCAACATAGCGCGTAGCGTATTTCTTAGTGCGTGCTTCTTTCTTAGGACCTTCGCTGTTGACCGTGCGACATAGCCCAGTGAGCTTGTCGCGTGCGCAGAACACAACTCTTACACCTATTTTGCCAGCGACCTTCTTTAGCCTATGGGAAACCTCGTGTACAGTACACCCGAATTGAAACAGGACACTCGGAGCGTGTGGCCGACGGTACATGTGCCGCCGCTCGTTGGTGTGCGTGGAACCGTGGAACCAATGTGTAGCAATATGATATAGATTGAGGGGGAGAACACCTACGGACACAGATTACCCCTTCCGGTCGCTGAATCGTCGGCCTGTAGTTCACCGTGTACACTGCTAGGGTGGAACTGCAAGGCTCACGCACATTGGCCTCTCGAACGAACGGGCTCGCCGCTGCGAACTACTTTTATTGCCGCGCCGGCTGACAAGCCTCTTGTTCTGCGTGCTTAGGTTAGGCGGTACGCATGCTGCGCAAGAAAAACTCAGCATTCAGTATAGAGATTGCGCATTGCGTGCGTTCCAAGACATAATCACCATGTGCGCAAAAGCATGGAAAGTTCACTTCGTGGTTTCTGCCTCGACAAGAAATAAAATAAGTGGCATGCTTGCCTTCATGCAACATGAAAATAATATCGTGTGTTAGTGTCATTAGCGCAAACTGTGGCGTATTGTTGACTAAAAATGCAAGAAGCTCGCTCGTTCTTCTGTGGCCGACAGCTCTACAAATGCTTGCCACGCATTATAACTGCACTATTCGCTGCTGCTCGGGGCGAAACAACAAAATATTAGGTCATGGTTTCTATGCTGCACGGAAACAGACCCAGGTTGCTGCTTTTCTTTTTCGTAGTGACAGACTTACAAACTTTATTTGCTTTTGCGCAGCTATATATCTTGTCTACGAGCACATTTAAGGCTTGATATTTTAGCGGTATCTGATTTTTTACTTGGGAAGCCTACATGCCCCATCGTCGAAGAGCACCGATCGAGAGAGTCGTCTGCTTGCGCCACCGTATAAATGGTTCGCACGGTCCACTCATTTCGGTCTGCATGCATGCAAAAGCGCGCGAGCTTTACAGGGTCACGCTGGCAGTGGGCAATTTGTGAACTGAATGCCAACTATTTAGCGACCGGAAGGAGTCAGCCTGTTCCGTAGCTGTTCTCGCCCTCACTCTACACCACAATGCGACATCCTGATTCCGCGAGCCCCAATGAGCAACGGCACATGCACCGGCGGCCTAAAGTTGCTTAATAGAGAATATTCAGGGACTTTACGGCGGCCACGCGCTACGAGTGACCCGTTTCAATCCGTGATTACTGTACGTAGGCAATAACACCCGTGCTAGAATGAGGCTTGTTAGGTTGGCTGTTGCTTTGTCCCTTATCAGGCACCCTTAGTGACGTAAGGAGAGTCGTCTCTGCGATGGAAGTTAGCAGGCGATTAGGAAAACATGCTCGTTGAAGGCGGTGAACCTGGTGCGAAAAACTGCATTCTATCTTGTGGTGACAAGAGCGAGTTAGAGCTGCCTTTAGGCAGGAAAAATTCATGCTTCACTTGAGTAGCTTAGAATAGAAAGAAAATAGCAGGAAAAGAACGGCAGGGAGGTTTACCAGCCTATAGATAGCCGGTTTGCTACCCTCCACATGGGAGGGTGATGGGGAGATGAAATATAGAGAAGAGAGGGAAGAGAGATAAACACAGCACATTAGGCAGCACATGCACGCACTAGCTTAGAATGGGTGGACGTAAAAGAAAGGAGGCATTTTTTTGAGCGTGGCTCGTACCGCCAACAGACATGGTCCCCCCAAAAAGCATTTCTATGTCTAGAAATGGTAGCTTGTCTTCAGAAGCAAGCTCTGACATTATTTCAAGTTGCTTGATATCACGCCGAAATACGTCAAATTTCTCACCGGTGGTTCGCCGAAGGTCAGATTGATCGATGCGGTGAAAAACTAAAAAGTCGGCGTAGCAGAACACTTTTACTGTGCTTGTCTGATCACTGTTAGCCGTAAGACTTCTGTCATATCACGCAAATAAAATATCACTAAGAACTGGAGCTAAACATGAGCCAATGCCCACTTCTTTCCGCTGAGTGTAACAGGTGTCCTTGTGAATTACAAAGGTTGAATGTAGATGAAAGCGTAGTAGGTCCATAAACCTGCGAACATGGATTCCACATGCATTCTGAAATTTGTTGCAGCCATAACGCTGAATGCACTGGCTAACATCATCGCAGACAAGGCCATAAGGTAAAAAATAAAACAAGTCGTTGACATCAACAGAGTTAGCATGCCCTAGATTTTTCTTCATTGCTGTGAAACTAGTTATCTAGAGTTGACTGATATGACTGGCTCTTGATAAGGTAGGCTGTTTGGTGCATGTATGTGTGAATTTGCTAATGTTGTCTGGTTGCGCGCAAATTCTGTTTTCCTATATATTGCAATTGGTTTGCAATTCACCCTGGTTGTTAGTTAAGCGCTCTGTTCTCATATCTTCTATCTCTCCTGTCATTTGTGCTGTTAAGCACTTTCTACGTCTACAAAGCAGCACCAACCAGCCCAATCAAGCACTTTGTTACAAAAAAAAAAATACCACGTGACAAACCCGCTCTCACACCAGAGCGCATGTTGATTATAGTGCTCCCTAACGTTCCACGTACTAACGACCTTAGATCAGCCCGATTTCTGTTTCAACTGGGCTGTAACAATCGTGGTGGCTTTGCGGCGAACACGTTTCGCTATCAGCCCCAAAAGCGACAACCTCTGTGACTCCTTATCGCTGTCACGAGCCGCTGTGAGAGAGCGTATTGTTCATACGCGGAGCGTTACAGAGTACCAGAATCACGGCGCACGTCGGCACGCCAGTGGGTTTGCAACGTGGTATTTTAAAGATGATATAGTCTTCTTTTTTAATTTCGCGGGAAGTTGTAGTTAGCAGAAAAGCACTAATAATTAACAGATATACTGCTCAAAACTGGCTATAGTCAGGCGTTTTGCAAAGCGATCAACAACTTTCTTATATCCAAATTTTATATCCATCTGGGTTCCTTCAATAGTTAGGTAATTAAACATAATAAATTAAACAGAATTTTAGAACACAAAAATACTCTGACTAAGTTTAGGCAACGGTGAGAAACATGCATTTAGTCGCGTCGTAATTGCGTGTGTCTGCATATCTTTAAACTCTGGCTTAATATTGCTGGGGCACATTGTACATTTATATAAATGAAGTTTTCTTGAAGTGCCTATGTCTCTCCCTCACACACACATCCACACATCCACACAGACACACACACACACACACACACACACACACACACACACACACACACACACACACACACACACACACACACACACACACACACAACGTATATATGGTTCAGTGCTTTCAATTATCACATAAGTTATAATTCTTCAAGTGATTTATGTATTTTCATTTTTATTATTTTTGGCTAACCGGTAGGCTTTTTTATGTTTCCTACAATTGCAACCGTTCAGTGGTGGTTATATTTGTGGCAGCATGCACATTTGGGCCCTGTTAACCATCTTATATTGATTTAGGGAGTAGAAAAACGCATATTCGGGACTGTTCCGAAATGTGACTATCAGCACAACGCTCGTCTTTCCAGTTAATGTCTTTACTGGCCACGCTGTTCTCTGCTGTTGCTCATACTAGTACCAGCACCACGACAACGTTGACACTGTCTGCAAATTTTATTTCTGAGTTTGCTGTCGCATAGGTTCAGCTGATCCAACGCGTCCTGCCAACCGGTTTTAGGCCAAATAGGGCGATTGTCCACCTATATAAGCTGCATTTTATGCGTTTTATCCCGCTTGGTTAGGTACCCGCCTATGGCCAACATGTTGAAACACTGGGTTTCGGTACCAAGGCCCAAATGAGGGTACTGTCTTGATCTCAGCAAAGAAGCCTTCGTTTTTATGGACATGCTTTGTACTGCGTCGAAATATCTTTTTACCGATGGGCCACTTACTCATCCTTTTTTGAGTGTATTAGATCACTGACTCCGCTTATTTCTAAAAAGCGGAAATCTTCAAAAGAAGAGTTATTGGTCTGGCACGCATGCTGCGCACTCAGCACTTCTATGTGCGTGCGAAAAAGGTTTTTTTCATGATTGCTTATGCGTTTGATAGGAAACCCACCACGCACATGTTTCTGTGTAAGATATCCACCTATCTTACTTTTTTTATCATCTCCCAGCTTAAAGCATGTAGACGTTTGAGAACATGGGTCACTCCTATAAAACCTTGAAGCATCGCTGATTTACTACGAGGCTAAAAGGTGTGAGTATTAGTTACGTACCTTCTGGTAACCCTGTCGTATGATCTCTCGTTGGCGAGTGTATTAGAAGATCGTACGGATAAGCCAAACGCCAGTTGCCCTTTGTTTTTCTATCAGGCGAGAGCTGTGGTGTCCAGTCACAGAAGGAGCTTTCGAAATTGCAGCTCAAACGATAGTCACCTGAAAGGGGCATGATTGTTATTGTTTTCTTCCCGTGTGGCTCGTATCTATCAATCGTTACCTACGTTCAACTTTGCCGTTTCACGTCTAGCACTGCTTCAGGTATAACAACCTGCAGCGCAGGGATGTTGCCATATTTGCGTTTTTTTTTGGGGGGGGGGGGGGGGGGGCTCAATTATACTTCATGCATGTTTGTCTGTGCTCTTGTATGAGTACGTCTATATATACGCAACCAAACTGCGAAACTCTGGAGGGGGCTACTCCCCAACGTCCCCTTTGGCTACGGCACTATATCAGTACTGCGAAATCTTAGAGGCTTGCACAATAGATATTACGCCGTCATCAACGTATTGAGCCTGTGCCTGTGGGAACAAGTTATAAAGTGTAAGGCATTTTGCCGTATGAACAAAAAAGAGGGGAGATGACCAGAATAATACCAACCAATTGAGTGGACCGAAATAACAGTCACTGATATGTTTGTTTCTTTTTTAGTTCGCGTTCAGACATTCAAATCAATGCATATAACTTCAGCCTATTGGAATGATTCATGAAGTTGTCAACTTTTTTTTTTATGTGGTTTTACTACACCCACTTAAAGGTACGGTCATGAGATCGAGGTATGTC
Organism: Rhipicephalus microplus; assembly: GCF_043290135.1. Lineage (NCBI taxonomy): Eukaryota > Metazoa > Arthropoda > Arachnida > Ixodida > Ixodidae > Rhipicephalus > Rhipicephalus microplus. The sequence goes on along the minus strand of NC_134701.1, from coordinate 137,669,601 downwards.
ACCGGCAAAGTGTTCAACAACAGATGTCATCCACTCAGCGTGTTGAAAGATATTTGTCACCGTATTTTACGCAGATCCTTATGTGGCTCATCGATGGCGGAGTAACATTCGTGGGCCTATCGCAAATCCCAGATAATATGCGTAAACAACTGCTGACATGTGCTATCTTCAAAATGAAGCGTTAAGCGTACTTCAAAATATTTTTTCTCGTCTCTTTCTATCATCTTCTTCATTCTTCTGCTATTCTAATTTATCGTTCTCCCCTCTTCCTCTCAAGCTTTCCACTCCTCACGTGGTAATACACTTTCTCCGGGAAACGTTACCCATCTCCAGCGAACAGCGTCATTTGGCGATATCATTTGACCCTTTACAACGTCAACCCGGCACGATTATCTAGTGGTTTGGCATGACTTAGCGATGATATAAGGACATTCGAAGTTTTGTGATGCCTGCAGACAACTAAGAGTATGGTTTTTTGGCTCGTTGCTTAAATGCATTTTTAAAAAAATCGTATGCGCTAGAGTCACGTACAAGGCAAACAAGTGATAACGCCAGAGCACGACGTATGTCCCGTGGGTTTTCCCACTTCATTCGCCAGCAGTGTTTTGGTTAAGGGGACACGCAAGAAACTTTAAGGCTTTCGCTTTATCACAAAGCAGGACCTGAGTGAAGCGTTGCCTACTCACCGCAGCGTTCTTCATCACTGTTGTCCCCACAGTCATCGACATAATTGCACACCTCTTCCTTCTTTACGCAGGCTCCGTTCGAACAGTGGAAATCGTTATCAGAGCAACTGTTCCCTTGAGCTGACGGTAGAAAAATTTGAAAGTGAACAAATATTAGAGCGCGTATATCGGCTGTCTTTCATTTACTGAATAATACGTCACATGGTTTCTCTGCTTGAGCTCACTGTGATATAAAAAATTGAGGGAGCTAATATAAATATAAAATGTGAATTAGCAACGTAGCTCTATAGCAGCGGAATTCTTGAAGGGCTCTGCACCGCACCGTTTCTTCGTAATTTTTAGAATACCCCGAACTCCCGCTTATCACCGACAATCATCGACACACAAAAAGACACCTCACAGGCAATAACCATGGATAGCGGGATCTATGTTATTCACGCATTTTTTCATAGATTTTCTTCTATTGTTATTTGATGTGGCTGCAAACACATGCACTCACTCACCTCAGGGCATGAAGTACAGTTCATTTACGCATCTTTAGATTAGTTTTTCTACTGCTCCTTGGGGATGCTAGTGTTTTGTTGTTGGCAGACACGAAAAACTTAGACCAAATAAACGTAAAGCTTCCTGTAGAATGGGTCCTTCAAGATTACTACACTAATATTGCAATACTTCTAGAACTTTTCCTAATATCAACAACGAGTATATAAATGCAGAATGCCCTACTTGTTTGAGAAAAAGCTAGCTTTCACCGGATCCACTATTTATACTTTTTACTTACAGTTAGAGGAAATGCTTGTGGGTTTTTTTCTCGCAACACTCACCTGGCAATGCACAGTTATTGTATCTGATATCATCCACGGCAAACACAGATAGAGACTGCGGGTACTGATCACTGATGAAGTAAAACTGAAAAAAAAAAGAAACAAACAGTTTTAAACTGTAGCTTCCAGATCGGGGAAAACTCGAGACACCCATTGCCCATTGCTGGGGCTGGTAGCGGTAAACATTTATTGCCCTTTTAATTACAGAAAGCTTGTTCGGAAAACTACCTGCTAGGGGGTCAACTATCTTTTAAATCTAGCTGGATTTCCTTTGCTGTTGGAGCCCCAAAATGGGCGTGGCCACTATCATGCGACTCCTGACAATGACTTGTTTCGACGGATGGAGCAGCTGAGCAGGGCCACATGCCGGTGCTCTCGGGTTGTATTGGGGCTTATGAAAGGATGGAGTTGGCATGTTTCATGTTGGAACAACCTGAGAGGTGTGAAAACTGTCCAGGGGCCCTGTCGAGAGGACAGAGGACATGACACACGCTCACTAAAGTTGCCCGCTTTTGATGATAGATTACCTTAGTTCTTATTGTTCTATAGCGCACTGAGGAAATGGAAATTGGGAGCACAATAACGTTTCACGAGTACTTTTGTGAGAAAGCACCTCACCTGGTATAACGAGTAGAAAACGTTCTACCCGCGATTAGTAGCGCGCGAGCGGAGCGATCAACGTGGCTGAAATAGTGATCAAATGAGCTGGCCAATCTTTCGTTGGGAGGGCACATGTTATAGGCTCCCTCCACCTGTTGGACCAGGTGTCAAATGCTGAAGAAGAAAGCAAATGCCCCGCCTGTTTTTGACGTGAGGAGGGAGGGGGTTGGTCGAGCAGGAACTGTGAATATTGAATTTAGGGGCGCGCTATCTCGCTATCTCGACAGCCATGAGCGGCGGGCGGCTCGTATACCCTTCTACGTGCTGCATTCTCAACGCAAAATGACTGTGTACAAAATGTCCCTGGAGCACCCATATTTTCTTGCACAACCTTTTTGTAGAGTTAGGTGAGACGGAATCCAAAAACGTTACAACTTGTTGCTATTGCTTGAACCTTGCGATGAAAGATTGAATATTTTGCTGTTTTACCGTAACAGTATTGCTACGGTGGAACGGACTAAATTCTATTACTTAAACAAACACTGAAGCAAAGCACATCAATTCCGTTAAAAGCAAAGCTCAAGAAAAACACATCAATTCCGTTAATCAAAACAAATACAAGGCAAACAAAATATAAGAAATATTCGACTGGTATTTATTGAAAGAGAGCAGCATCAGCACGCTAAATACACGAGTTATCCTTGTTTGAACAGCTCCAAAGCATCTGGAAGAGGAAACACTATGCCTGTTTTTTTGTTTTTTGTTTTGATCGGGTGAAGGAGAATGAATGGGCAGCTGAGTAGGAGGGGAGGATGCGGCGCTCAAGCAGTAGTTGTGAACTTTGATAAAAAAAAAATGGGGTACCCTTAAGCTTTGCCTTTCAGAATTAAACGCAATAGCGAAATCCAGGCCCTAGTGCACCCTTCAACCACTAAGTGCATACTTATTAATGTGTTCTGTTAAACACACACACAAACACAGACAGACACACACACACACACACACACACACACACACACACACACACACACACACACACACACACACACACACACACACACACACACACACACACACACACACACACACACACACACACACACACACACACACACACACACACACACACACTAGATTGTACAAGCGCGCGCGCGAATAGTACATACAGCTTTTTGGTCTAAAGAATGAGTTGCATGGCCTCCAAGATACACGCCGCGTGCTCGCCATTTCAGAAGCCACATTCTCCCAATGTCTCACAGATGGCAGCACAGTATCTACCGTTTGCTGCTTGCTTGATGAACGCTTCCGAAAATGCACATCTTTCCGCTAGATGGACATAGTCGTTCACTTTTAAAGCTGGTTGAAAGTTCCTGTGTTGTCTTTTTTTTTTTTTTTTTTTGCGGCGATGGCTACTCGGTCTTCTTCAACGTAGTTTGAGGGCCTCCTAAATGCGCCTACAAATCGCCGAATGGGCTCGTTTTCCTTGTGACAGCTTTCGAACAATTGCGTTAAGAAGACTCCTTCCACTACATGGCATTTAGGTAATGTTTTTAAGCAAAGCACCTTCAAGTGACATCGTGACTTTGAGGTAGGACACCTGCTGGCCATGCGAACGGCCCGGGTTCGATCCTCAAAGAGACTGAAAATTTTATTCAATAATTTATTTGCTGCTTTCTCGATTTCTCGCTCACGGACGATTTTTCGCTCACAGCCAAAGGTGCTGGCACCAACGGCCGAATTTCTTTGACACGAGCTCTCTATTGCGATCGCGTTAGAATGGCACAGTCGTGCACAATAGCCTACGCGCTTTCTCGACAGACCTCCGCAAGTGACTCGTATAATATACGGGCCATCGTCTCACCGCTTATTTCGCGTTCAATTGATAGACAGCACAAAAACCAGTTCGTACTCTAGAGCGGCCGTATTCCTTTATTCCTGGATTGCATAGAGTTCCGTGAGATGGTTTGCAATAGAATTACTCACTAATATGACTTTGAAAAGCATCACCTTTGTTGCTATCGCAATAATTCCTACAGGGGGGAATTGATTAAAAATGAAAAGAAGATAAAAGTGAGCCTCGTAACTGTCTCTCAGGGGGGGGGGGGAGGACACCTCAACAGTAGCTCACGAGGGATGGGGGTAGAGAAGGGATTAAAAGGATAGAATAGGTAAAGAGATAGAGAGGAAGGAGAAAACAAGGCGCTGTGGCAGGGAGCGACGGAAGTAAGGAGAAGACAGGAAAAATGGACATGGCTGCAGGAGTCCTAGGACGAGGCACCACTGACGAGAGCTCTTGTCGGCAGCAGGAGATGGCGTAGGCCTAATCCATTCGGCCAGAGCTACGCTGTCGTCGTCGTAGAGGACAGGCGTCAGGAGGAGGCGTAGGACCAACCCAGTCGGCCAGAGCTGCACTGTCATCGGAGATCGCGAGCGCACAACTGGTCAGCACGGAATCCAGCGAGCCAGTCCGTCATGTCTACGACCTTGTTGCGGCAGTGTAGTTCTTTTGGCGTCAAGAAACGTCAAACGATTCCTCTATCACTTGATGTGACTGGAAGGTAACGCTTTGATTACGTGGAAGACACTGATAAAGTCAGACTCAGTTCAAGTGTGCGTGGCTATCGATTATATGCAAACGCCGGTATGAAAATATATAAATAACAAATATCAAGAAATTGGACTGCTACACATGAAGCAACCTCTCATTATCAAAAAAATGAAAACATGTGGCATATAGGGTTACTTGTCGCCACCCCATTTTAAATGGGACTTCAACAAAAGAATTATATTATTCATCGTTATTATCATCATCATCCTACTCCACTCACATGCCGTGGAAAGCCATATAGCACGGGCTCCAGAGCACCGAATACTGCATGAATATCAATCGCTGCTGTGTTAACCGTACCGTAGGGCTCTAATTTCACCCCCTGAGTACGGTTACGTCACAGTGGTAGCAATAAAAAAAAGTGTCCTACGCTGATTTCCTGTGAGTAGCGCCCGATTTCTACAACAGCTTTGTTCCAGGTTTTTCCTTCTGGCTTGTCACTTAAGGCGTCAATATCCCACACTTGAAAATGATAACCACTGGCTATCATGTTAAGGGTGACATCCATTTCCTGGCCTGGGAAAAAGAAAAAAAAACATCGAAGGTTGAAAGAAATGCTTGTTGAATGCAGCAGCTTCATCGCTTTTCTGTCACAAAAGTGAAGATTCATCAAAATTGTATAAAAACAATGATGGTTTTCAATGAGGTGAAGCCTTTAGTGTTATATTTCTAAAAAAAACATGCCTGCAAATAAAGCTTTATTTTCTAGCACAAATAGGCTCGTTACCACATTTTTAGGAAATAAAGTATTACGACGTTTGACACCATCAGAAAGTAGAACTGGCTCCAAAAGGTATAAGCAATCGATATAACCATTACAGGAATGATGAATAGCGTAAAGTTATTTTTCATCATCCACTACCACGTCTCAATGAATATATCAGAATGCACTATGTCACTCTGTAGTGTACATACACAAAAATACTGCGCAACAAAAACAGGGGCGCCTGCCACCGTGAACAAGGCAACGATGCACTTAGGTGCAAAAACAAAAAAAACGACATAAAACACTGATGAAATATGAAACAGTATTCAAATGAATATGTGTTACTACTACAATTTCTGTCAGCAATAAAAAATACCAACTAACCGCATTGCATACGCATTAGAGGCCAAAACGTGAAACACCGAAGTGCATTAAAATTGAGCTTCATGAAGTCGTATTCGAGAAGCTGTCGTAGATAAGCATAACTTCCACAATCCCCATATTCGCACATTGACTTGACATTGGCAACTTGCACAAAGTTCTTTGAAGACGATAGTCTTTCTTGGGGACCTTCGACGCAAAAATTTTGGTCTCTCTGTCTGTACACTTGTCTGTTTTTCCGCCCTTAATAGTACCCTACACGGCACCAGACGATACCCCTAACGGCCCACCCCATCCGCAGCACCCACCAATATTCCTCAAGATGCAGCGTTCATACTTGTGTGATTGTAAACTAAAAAGCAATTATTGCGCATATCTGAGGCACCATAACAACACGCCAATATTTTGTATCTGTGTCTTTGTACTAGAGAAGGCACACATAAGTAATTCTAAGGACCATAGCCTTTATCCCGCTGCGCTGACATTGGAACGTGGTGCTCAAAAAAGGTAAGTGTTTTCGATTTTAAGATGACACGGTGGTGGCACCTACCCATCAATTTGCATTCTACACCTTATCACCTCTGAGACGGGCGCGCACACCGCGAGCTTCGTTTTCCAAGATAACTTCCAGATAGCGCTCATGTCTCACGTGGGACGTCACTTGATGTGCTCGTTCGCCTTCGCTGCACGCTCGAGGCACTATAACACAGCGCCTCTAGAACACCGTTCACCGATTTTCTTGGGCAGGACATGAAATAGACGTTTTGTTCTGTCTCTCTAGACGCAAGACTGTCGTCTTTCGACGACATTTGCAGTGTAACGTGTAGATGTTGCAGTGTAGCGTGTAGATACGGGGCCAATTTTTTTATCCTAGTTTCACTTTTGTTACTGCTTGATAAAAGTAATAATTACCACCACGATACATTATTCGCGGAGAAGCTTTTATGGTTTGCGCATTTATTGGAGATGGCCAATATACAAAAACCGGCGCCAGGGAATCTGCGGAACTATGACCCGCGAAGGTTACAAGTTGAATTCGTTATTGCAAGTGACGTTTTCTAATAATAAATGCTCTTAAGATTGTAGGCTCGATGACGTTTGTGATGAGGCAATTTCATCTTATATCAAGGTGTCTTTCTATTTCAAAAGGCATTGCGCAGTGCAAAAAAACCCAAAAAAAACAACCAAACCAACAAAGCGAAAACAACGAAAAAATAAAGGCAGAAGAAAAGAAACAATGAAACCAATAAAGAAACAAAGAGAAAAGAAAGGAAGAAGGAATGGGAGAAACAGAGAGAAACAAAGAAACAAAGTAAAAGAGCAATAAACTATATGTCTCGTGCGAACGCGCAACGTTTCGCTGGCACCACTTTACCAACTCGCAACTCCATAAAATGCTCCCTATACTGCCAACACTGGTAGAAAGAACAATGACGGCTGTACTTAACAGGGTCGATGTGGTACTTTCGCATGGCTTCGTACTGAAGATTTTTTTTTAAATTGTAGGGTCGGATCACGTTGCTTCTTCAAAGGCGGAAGGGCGTTGGTGGCGGACGACCTCATTTTCATCGACGTTAAGAGTTTCATAGGAAAAACAGAGGAAATAGTTGCGCTGTGCGCGCAAATATCGAGCCTCTTCGGCGAACGACATCAGATTTACTTCAAGTTGAAGAACTTGTATAGCGAGCCTGAGGTTGAAGAAGCAACTGCTCAAGCGTAGCGGGCTTCCCGGAAAGGTGCTAGCACTTTTGCGCTGCGTTGCTACACTGCTACAGGCAAGGCTTCACAGTGTTCGATGTAACCATACGCTGCGAGTTGTGCTGCCGATTGCGTGCATCTCATTTAGTTTCGTTGTCCCGTCAAAAGCCGAATACGCATGCCCTTCACACTGATTAAAGAGCGATGTTATGCCTGCGCCAGTGTATCTTGAGATGAGGCATATCTTAGTTTCAGTTGTAATAGGAGTGTTTTTTCCGTTCGCCAATCCATGTTATTAGGTTTCTAATGAACAACGTCGTGTGCTTCCGAAGATTCGATTATTTGTGTTTACAGTAGTGAATACTCAAAGCAGATATATACACGTACACTACGCATGCTACAAAAGAACGGACGTAATGTATGAACGCACGAACACACATACGTGCATGCTACGCACATGCGGCCTTTGTGCGTGTGTTTGTGTGCGTGTTGTCATACACGCATGCGAAATAAAAAAAAAATATTCGGGGGAAGGATTACAGCAGCCCAATTTCAGAATGGGTAGCACTGCGTCTTGCGAAGAAAATAAGTAGTCCTACATACAAAAAGTACACACATGTTAGGCAACAAATTTTCTAAAGCGATTGCTAATATAAACGAATCTATACTCCGTGTTCAGATGAACCCCAATATTGATATGAAATGCAGATATGCTAAATGATTACATACTCACCGAACAGAATTAAGCCGTCTGGAACAAAATCATTAAAACAAACTACCGTGATGTCTGCGACCGCCTTTTTGAGTGCGTCAGTTGCTGACTTGCGCCGTTCTCCATCACGCGTCGTCTGCATTCATTTGGCAGCGATACAGCGATACGTTGCCATCTTTCCACCACGATGCCGCGCATCACAGCACACTGTAATGGTGACATCAATTTTTTTTTCTTCCGGCTCCCACGCGCGACGTGGCGAAAAGAAAAGAACTATATGCGGCCGCTTCACAACGTGCGCAATGTGGTAACACGTCTGCTTTCAAGGTTGACCCCGATAGCGCTGTTTCTAGGCGCGGCCGCTAGGTGACAAGCGCTCAGTTCGAGTCGCGAATAGAGCAAGGGCTTCTAATTTTTCTCCATAAGTCTACTGATAAGCATATTTAGGGATGTGTTGTGGGGCTACTATGCGGTGTGAGGTGTAGCAGAGTTATCCTACTATGCTCTTACGCAAAAGAACGCCCAGCCTTCCGCACTGCTCAAGTGTATGAATAAGGGTCGAAGAAAACTGTTCAGCATCCAGTATGCGAGCTGTTATACACACATATGCCTGTAAAATAGAAAGCTCGTTAGAAATATTCTCTGATATTTTAGGAACAAACCTTGATGACATGATATTGTTGCGAGGTATAGTATATGCAAACGCGCCGCTGAAGCAACATATTGCAATGTTAAGAAAAATCAAAGGAAGGATCGTAAGAGAAGTACCAGATGCTGTCAGCCATTTTGGTGTAACCGTAGCCTTCTTAGAGATGTAATATACTGGCTGTAAAAATTGTTTACCTATTCGCCCCCCCCCCCCTAAAAGCACCCATCTTTTGAGAGCATGACGGCACATATCTCTGAACAAAATGCAATTTCACGACTAAATAAATAGACAACGTGATTTCACTCTCCTGTGATGATCTTCGTTGACCACACTGACTGCGTACAATGAACCATCTGTTTGTGAAAGTCCTCAAACTGTTGATGACACTATCACCCATCTATTCGCGATTTTCGGCAAGAATTAAAAGTGCATGGTCTGTTCCAGCTATATTTACACGAAAAACACACTATACAAGAATAATTCAGTACTAAAGAAGCCCTAGAAGTACTAAAGAAGCTCTAGAAGTCGCCGTCTCTAAGCTCCGCTCACCACCAGCGACAACGATTTTGCATGGTGTGTGTGACGTCATGTGTAGAACGGAGCACAGCTGTTTTCTTCTATTGAATTTCAAACGCTGCAAACGACTCCACTCTCAGTAATGCAGTCGCTCGCGCAGGAAGAAGCTTGTTACGTCACTGCTCACCAGCGCGCCAATGTGGCTCGATTATTAGGCACCTGGCGTATTCACAAAATATTATATATGTATATATATATATATATATATATATATATATATATATATATTGTAACGCGGAGAAATAAGACAAAGAGACAACGCCTTTGCTGCAGGCCGGCTGTTCTTTATCTGCTTCCTCTTCGTCGTCTTCCGTCTCTCCCAGGTATGCGCCGAGCACGATCGCCGCTTTGTCATCATTACACTCGGCCACGCTGCAGCTGGTCTACTCCTGTAAGAAAAACACAAACCAATGTCACGTTTGCCGCCGTATGCAGTTCTTCATCCGCGACACATGCACCGCAAAGTTATTCCGTTTTCTCTTGTCTCTGCGCGTATCAGAAGCTGTGGATCGTACTCGCCAAGTGTTATCTCCCAAGCGCTCAGAAATAATGTAAGGGCCGTCGTACTTTGGGTGCAGTTTGTTTGAAGACGATGGCGCACCTCGCTGTAGCCACACCTCATCACCTACACTGTATTTCGGCGCGGGACGGTGGCGTCGGTCGTAGTATCGCTTTTGTGCCTGTTGAGCATGCACAATCCTCCTACGCGCCTCCACACGGATATCGCGACAAAGTCTCTGGCGTGCAGCGGAACGCCCTACTTTAACGGGAGTGTCCAAACCGAACGTAGCATTCAGTTGCGGGAGCTGACCATAGACAATCTCGTAGGGGCAAATTCCTGTGGAGCTGTGTGCCGCCGTGTTCACTGCGTACGCAGCTGCTTGGAGATGATCATCCCAGTCGGCCTCACCTCGTTTGTGATTCTTACAGTACGGTGCGAGTCTAGCCTGGATAGTCTGGTTCGACCTTTCGGTCAGTCCGTTCGCCTGCGGAGGAGGTCCACTGTATATCGCAAGCTTGTAAAAGGTCCAGCTTGTCGTAGATGTAAGTCGCGACGTCCTCGGTTGCACCTTGCCGGCGTGACCGCATGGTCATGAAACGGTCGTCGTAAGCGCTCGGAAGCGGCGCAAACGCGGACATCAGGGCCGCGCTCCATGTTTGCCATGTAGCGTATGTACTGCCTTGGAAACGATGCCACGCTTGGGCAGATCCTCGCAAACGTCCTTCAGCGACCGACTTCTTAATCGTGTCGCTCCACGAGTATTTAAGGGCAACCGAGTTTATCACGCTTACCCAGTTGGTAGGGTCATCCTTGAATCCATGAAAATATGGAATTTCGTTCTCGTTGAACGATCCAAAAGAGGCGCAGCCAAACCCGGATGTCTTGAGCTCTTGGGCGAACAGAGAGAAGCCTCGAGAAATGGCCTCGCTGCAGTCATGATGCGGTGCCGCCGTGGAGGCTTGGACGCCGTCCGTGATCGGTGGGGAGTTCGAGAGCACTCGTCCACTTCGAAGTGTAGTGGACGCAGGGATATCGGGGTCAGTAGTTCGCGACTGCGCCATTGTAACGCGGAGAAATAAGACAAAGAGACAACGCCTTTGCTGCAGGCCGGCTGTTCTTTATCTGCTTCCTCTTCGTCGTCTTCCGTCTCTCCCAGGTATGCGCCGAGCACGATCGCCGCTTTGTCATCATTACAATATATATATATATATATATATATATATATATTATGTGCCTCACTAGAAGCACTTTAGTTTTGCTGGTATGTTTCTGAACGCAAAAAGATTGACACACATAACATACATATAGGATTATCGAAAACTGGATTTTTGAATTGAAAGAGGGTGAAGAGTGGGGTTCAGCGACGGAATAGCTGTCTCGTGCGAGAATACCACAATCGCGACGCTTGCGAGAGATGGGGGTAAAAAGTAAGGGAAGAATTAGATGGCAGTGGGTGACACAGAGGGAGGTAACAGAAGAATAGCAGCAGACAAAAAAGAATTTCTTCGCCATCGGTTTTGCAGGCTTAGTCGAAGTGGTTTAAGGGCGATAGCTCAGTTGCAAAGCATTGATGAAGTTGAGGACTGCGCGCAAAAGACAGCGTACACGATGGACCGGTCCTACCGGGAGGGGAATGTGATCCACTGTAGAAAACAACAGCTCCAGCTGCTTGTAAAGCACGCGAACGCTTCGTGGTGACCGGAGAGGACAAAACAGGAGAGAAGATAATGTACCATGGTTTATCTTCAACCACAGTCACTGCCACAGGGCGAGGGTGCACTGCATAGACAATGTCGGCGATCGGCAGGCAAGGCAGAGCCAGTTCGGGGTGTGAAGAGAAGGGGGCACTCCTTCCTTGAACGTACCTTGCGGTAGATGGCGTCGTGGAGAGCTAGCAGCCATGAGCTGGTCAGGATAATTTCGGACGAGCTTGTGCCGAAGGCTACGCTGCTGAGTTTGCGAAATCCGCGAACGTCGACAATGGAGCCACTGGGTCATGTAGTGTCCTTACAAGGTCATTGAAAGCTTCGTTTCCTGCGATGAAAACGTGAGACGGAATCCACCGAAGGACCACGTCACAGATGTGATTGCGCAGGCTGTGCAGCGACGACGCGACAAGTAGAGTGAGTGAGGTGCGTGGTCCTCCTTGGCGATCTAGCGGAGGGCAGATCTCGAGTCCGCGAAGACAGCCGCGTGTGAGAGTTCACTGATGAGGTCTGCAGCGAGGTGGATCCCTACCAGTTCAGCCGTTGGAGATGAGGCGTGGTAGGGAAGCCGGCATTGGCCCTTCACTGCAAGCGGTTGTGCCCTGCAGTCAGCGGCCATGGTGTGGTCCGCAGAATGTAGGCGTCCATGAAAAACTGTGTCCTACCGGCTAGGTCTCGGTCCACTGGCGAACCAAGCAACTCTACTGGGAGATCGAAACCAATAGGAGTGGCACACTTTGGTGAGATTGCTGCATGGGGGAATCTCGTGTGCACTGTCCATGACTATAGAGTCCAACGTGCGAAATAGGCATCCCGCACGTGAGTCATGCAGTACACGCAGTTGTAAAAAGATGGTAGCCCCAACCGATGGACTATTGAGGCCCTCGAGGTGGTAGAGCACGCGCAGTTCACCTTGTGATTGACGTTCACCTTGTCATTGGCATCAGTCTCCACAAGTGTAGCAGTGACTCTCGAGCCGCGCAGCAGTTCGTGGTATATGTGGAGCACTCGTTGATGTACAGCATCGATAGCATACCACTGTATGGTGCTGAGGCTACGCAGGGGCGCTCGTAGTGGAACTTCGTAATCGCTTGAACTCGTAGATATTCACTACGAGGGAGGCAGAGCATTTGCTTCCTCGCGCGCGAGTCCGCCACAATGCACCCTCAACACGGCGTGTTTCAATACGCACGCGGCTCTCTGTTGAATTTCACCTAAGCCTGTGGTTTTTCATTACGCCCAGCGAATATGAGTCTTCCATGCGTGCACAGGTTGACGAGAAGGGCCTCTGTTTTGGCGACCTAGATGCGCAGTCCTATGCCAGCTATGAACCCGGCAATGACCTCTAGGGAATTCTGAGCACTTAAGAACGTTGGCGAGGCATTAGGTGGGACCACCGACATATAAGGCGGAGTTGTCTACGTAAATTACTACGCGCAGAGTGAAGTCATGTTGTTTCGCAAGGCACTAGGTGAGAGGTGCTAGAGCCAAGTTTTAAAAATGACAGCATATCCACACGGTGAATGATGGAGACTTCAGTAAAACTTCCTTTGGGCGTAGTTCGTTCATGATCGTAGAAGTACTTTTACAGCGCAATCAACTCTGGTTGCAATTTTGTGTGTGTGTGTGTGTGTGTGGGTGGGTGTGTGTGCGTGTGCGTGCGTGCGTGTGTGTGTGTGCGTGCGTGTGTGAGTGTGTGTGTTTTCAATTGCGTGGCGCATGTGTGGTATGCCTGCCTTGGAGGTATGTATGCATTGACTTTTCCGAAATAAAATCAGTAGTTAGCCAGTGCTTGTGCGTAGCGGGCTTCTGCCTCGCACGGCCTCACGGCGCAATCCGCCGTGATTATACGGGTATACGGGTATACGGGTATTTTGGAACATAGGGACGCAACCGCACCTCTGACAGTGAAGGGCCAAATGACCACATACAGCTCTTTCTACAATGTACTTGTGTTCTCTTAGTCAGAGGTGCGGTTGCGTCCCTATGTTCCAAAACACCCGTATACTCTTTAAGGCCCGTGACAGATTCACACGTGAAATTATTGAAGCTTTTGAAATAGACAAAATGAAAGAAAAACGTGTGAGAGTGGCTTCCATAGCATTATTATCTAAAGAAAAGAAGTATCTAGAATCTTCACTTTGACGGGCTAGTGTAGATTGTCGCTATCGGTGATGACACGTGCATGGGCTGTGCTGTATTCTTGACGTGACATTATCCAGGTTTTATCGGTCTACTGTTGTATAAACAGCGTGTGTGATTGCAAATAAAACATTAGTTGCAAGTTAGCGCTGTGTGTGTGTGCATCTCTTTTTTGTGTGTGTCTTTGTCGTCGTGTGCTATACCAGTGTAAATGATGAATCTCAAACAACTAGCCCGGCAACGTGCCTTAGCAATAGTTTTAGTAGATGTAAGTGGGCACTCTATGGCTGATAGCTGCGCCTCTCCCTCTGTACTTTATATCAGCTACCGGTTTGGCCAAATCTATCAGTCACTTTTTCGCTTTCATGCAGAGGGTATGACGGAAAAATGAAACACCCTAACTGTATTCTTGTCTTTTTTTCATTACACCGTTTCCACAATATTGAACTCGTATGCTTCGTACCACATTACCAAATCTTGTGTCCTACGTTTGCTCTGTTCTTCTATAATATTTCTGGTTATTTCACATGAAGAAGAAATTGCTTGGCAGTGTGTGAAATCTTGACGCGTGTTTATGTGCTATACCAGACAAAAATTTTCTTTCACAGTGCAGCAATCACTGATGGAGCCCATGATATGCGCGTGCTTAACTCTTAAGACTAAAGAGTTTGATTTTCCCCAGTATTCATACAATAATATTCTCCCGTTACTAAACTGCCATCGCCTTCACACGGTCTATGAGAAAACCAAGATACTCCTAAGAAAATAAACAGAATGTATTCTAATCATTTTTTTACCGTCTTTCTAACCCTAATCATTTTTTACAGCCTTTCCAGTTCAAAGAGCGTGATCACTTAGTAATGCATTTAAATAGGCCACGCAATGTCACTTTTCCAAAGCCTTACAAAACTCCTTAGATTCAACAACAAAAAAAAAAACGCCAAACCCCTAAAGATTGTTGAAAATCCCTAGATATAGGGATGAATTCCCAGGGTTGGCATCACTGTTCTGAAATCGCGCACCCGCCAACACGGCGCTTATTCGTACTATAGAGCGCTCTCTGGCGTATGGCGCCGCCGAAGAACACGCGGGCGTAGTCGCACGATCGTCTCTCTCTCCTTCCGTACGTGTGGTGTCAAGCCTTCTTTTCTACAAGTAGCGCCCTTTAGTGTCATGCCATTTGCATTTTTCAGTGTATAGTACAAGTACCACCGTCTATGGCTAGTTCAAGGGTTAACGATGGGTGGTTACCCAGAACGGGGATACACAAGCCACGCCATAAGGAGCTTCGCCCCTAAAAGAAACGGCCTCGGTACGCCTCCTTGTGATACTCCGGTGGTGAATGGGCGGGGCACGCTGTCGGCCTTCCCCACACGGGAAATCTGTGAACAGTCGGCGAAGAAGGCATCGATATAGCACAGAAGTTTGCCCTGCACACTAAGTGCACAAACCACCTTGATGATAGTAGCGTGGGGGAGATATAGTCAAATGCTAAGTGCACATCGAGCAGAAGTATAAGGGCTGTCCCCGCTCGTGTAGCGCTTGCTCCAGGGTGCCAACAAACCCGGCGATGGCGTCAGCCGTGCCGCAAATAGAGCGAAAGCAGTATTGTGGCAGTGGAAAGATGTCGCTCATAGTGGCTATTCATTGCAGGTGATTAAGCGCCATTGTTTTCATGGTTTTTTCCGGTATCGATACGACGAATATATGCCGGTCAGTAGGAATGCTGTGTGGTGATTTTTCACGCTTCAAAACCGGCAAAACCATTAGGTATCTGGGTGGGAGTCACTGCTGAAGACATCGTTGAAGGCAACGAGAGGGAGATGGCGCTGCGAAATTCTCGTCGGTGTCATCTATCGACGAGCCGTCCGCATTCGACAGCATTGCTCTGGTGTGGTCTGAGCTGCATGCTCTCGACAACGCACGATCCGCCATTGGACGGCATATCATGATTTTGAGGCCCACTATACGTTTCGACTTTTAGACGTGAAGTAGGTACTTATTTATAGCCGGTAACCTCCAGAAAACAGATACAAGGTTACACAGTTTGAAGGAGGCGTTTATGTGGTCGACATAGTGCCAGAAAAATGTACTCGCTTGATGCGCGTCGGTTGGTTTATATATGTGCGGCCAAGCTTTCACACCTTGTGTTTCAGGATCGTTATACCTGCCAGATATTTGTCAATCGGTGCTTGACATATTCTCTAGCGAACACAGCCTAATATTAGCTCTCTATATGCATAGATTGCCAAAAGAAACGCGATCGTTCCAGCTACGCAGGCATAGAGTTTTTAACCTGGATGCGGTTTTTTCTTTGTCATGGAGATTTTTCAATTTTAGGCAATGAGAATTACAAGAACAAAGTGTATCCTAATGGAGAGAACAGCTTCTATCTGCCTGTTAGGTCGTTTCTGAAGTGTGCGAGATTGGCAGCTGCATAAGGGGGAGTGACAGATAAAACTCTGCACTATGGTTACAAAAATGTAATTTATGATCCAGTGAGCCAGCGTAGCAATGAGGCATTCAGTACAGCAGCTTCAGTACTTTGATACCATGATTAGAAGAACATCTATTTTCTTTTGAATTCCAAACACTTTTGTGAAAAATTAGTGTTCGTGTGTGGCATTGACCAAATGGGAATGAAAAAGTTGCACTTACCATCGATGAACGCGTAGTTGTAGTAGAATGAGAGAGTGCACAATTTGTTTGTATTCCTTATCACGGGAGAATCAAGTCCTGCGGGTGCCGAATAATCATTCTTCTTCTTCCCGTTCTTTCGAAGCAGGAGGTAATGTCCTAGAAATGAAGAAACCTTGTAAATAACTATTTAATTTGGCCGTCATGAATGCTGCAGTATTCTCAAGAACTTTTGGAAATAGAAAGAGTGAGGCCGCACGCATACGTCACTTGTCAATGATATCTTCAAAATATAGCCTCTCTAAACAACGCGTGAAGACTCAGCTTCTGTAACTGAACACACGCATACATTAATCCTTCAGGAGCACATCTTTCACTTTAGAGAGCCATGGACAAACACGTTCAAGTGATCTACGGGACACACAATTCCTACATCATCACGAAGTACAGCATTTGATTTGTCATCAAACTCAAAACACCTAGTCCCTCCTGCCGAAGTGTGGCGCGTAGCAATGAAGAGTACGGGAAATTCTGAGGTATTTCGAGCGTTACACAAAGCCTGTTACCTCAGCAGCGGCTCGGTAGAATGTACTACAACAATAGTGTTTGTGTATATTATTGAAAATAAGAATTAGACTGTTAGTAATTGTCTAACTCTTTATTGAACGGGAGCGAAGCCTCCACGTTGTCTTAGATCCACTTACAACCTAACTTGAAAACATGTTGTTACGAGGAGAAAATACATTTTGTCTCAAAACAATATCCTAACAAGCAGGCAGCATTCACATGTAGGCATAAATTTGACAATGTTAACGGAGAGAAAGTGTCAGGCGATCCTGTAGGACTGGCGTTGCACACCAAGTTAACGTCTCCGTACCTGCTAGCATTACAGCGCAAGTGTAACTCCACATTCACCGTATGCATTGCCGCGAGTGTAACGGCAGCTAGGGACTTCTCAAATAATGTAATTTAGCGAAACATTGAGTGGTCTAAGCAACGCGACGATCACGTGAGTGCATTCAGCATGGCTGCTTGCGCCAACCTTACCGCATGGCTGTATCCACGCGACAATTGAGTTGTCACCTGACCCGGCGCAGCTGCCTGGCTACGGGAAACCTGAGAATCGATTCACTATGTCAGGCTTCTGACAAAGGACGAGGCCAGCAGACAACTGTGGCAAAAGCGTACACCAACGCCTTTACGGTTTGAGTGACTTTCATCACATTTGATATATCAAGTCAACATAGCTCACTGGGTGGTCCATAATAAGAACTTGTTGCAGCAGGCTACTTCATGTGTAGTGGATGGAATCATCATTTTAGCACTACAGACATGGAAGACAACAAGACAGAACCTTTTCTGTGTTTGTCCTTTTAGCGCAAAAGAATTCATCGTCCCGCTGGACCGTAAGTTCTTAAGTGAAACTTGTAAGTATTGAAATTGTGTCATGAATCTTTATACAGCAGCGTAATCCTGACCATTCGTAAAAAACCATTCCCAAGTGGCCAATGCTTATCAGGAATGGCTGAATTGGTTGTTTCTCGCTTTGAAGATATTGCAACAGCACGCGTGACAGGCAGATGAAGATGTCTATATCTAGAAGACTACATGGTAAGGACATTAGCTTGCACCTTGACAAACCGAGTACTTGAGACCACGAGCGAAGGACAAAGGTAGGTGGTGATTTCTCCACCATTCAACACACGCAAATGACCGGGCAAGGGCGAGTGGAGCGGACCATAGAAAATTATTATCTTGCACTGCCACCAATTTTCTAGTACCATGCGTACAAACCGCGGTTCTCGACTCTCCGTCCTTTCACAGATGCTTCACAATGTAACTCGGAAGCACTCACCGTGTCGACGTCCATCTGATCCGGTCTGAGGGGAGTTTTCGACGCTTCCGATTGCTTCGCGACGCCATGAAGTAGGGCCCATGTTCGTCAAGGAATGGTTCTTCCAGCCACAAGAGCTTTCACTGAAGTCACACTGACCGCAATCTTTCTCATCAGTGCCGTCATCGCAGTCCGTCACAAAGTCACAGACTCGCTCAATATTAATGGTCTTGTTTCCGCAGTCAAACCCCTCGTTTGAACGCGCTGCACAGAAAACCCGTATCAGAAAACACTTGAGTTTCGGACAATTAAGTTGTTACCGCTTCGTCCTCAGAAAATAACCCTCAGAATGAAATAGGATTGAGGGAACTAGAGGATTGATTTCGTTCATTTAAAACATTTATCTTGTACGGCAACTGAATCAGTACGTAACGACGTAGTTAAGTTTTCGTGTTTTTTAGATGGCTGCGAAAGGCAATCAGCACTCATAAGGATTCTTTGTTAGTGTTTAGTGCATATAATAAACAAACTAGCTTCTGCAACGCTAAGACGGACTTAAGCATTGGCAAAATTTGGCTTTAACATTCTTATATGAGAAGTTGAGTGGCTAAAGTCTCCAACACTAACTTTGTACGTTGGTGGTTTTCTCAGTTGCTTGCACAAGCAAGCAAATTCATTTAGTAAATGATTACTTTTCTGTGAGTGATGTGCTTACGTTTGTGTCTTACAGTATCAGTAATTCGACTTTTCGTCACATTGAATTAGCACATGCACTAAACTGGTCTTTGTTTTCTTGGGGAAGTATATTTCAGCGTGACAACTTTGCTACAAGACTGTGCTTATCCCTGTATCAAACATCTAATCGAATATAAAACTTCGGAAAGACACAAGTTGAGGCGAAGGCACAACCTTGAATAAAAGCAAAATTTGTGAATAGAAGCAGAAGCAGCAAACAGCTACGTCGAAGGTTATCGCTTGTATAGTACCTTTTGGTTTGTACGCTTTTGTTTGTTCTACCACTTACTCAGTTCTTCGCACGCCGTCTCGCTGACTGATACGTCGTCAATAGCTACGAAGCCTTTCGGATTGAGTCCTGACACTGCGGAAATGGGATCATCCTAGAAAAGAAATGCGGCAACATGGAAATTCCGACAGCGTGTGTTTAATGAAGAGTTGTATAGTTCGTGGTTCTGAAGCGTTAGTTTCTTCAAAGGTGCATGTTGCCCTGATTGGGAAGAGAGTAGTATACTGAGAGAGAAAATGTTACTTTTTATAAAGTATATGTCAAAGATCAGCACGTGCATCTTCTTCACCACTGATTACTATGCACTTCGAGCTAGCGGAGTCCTTATGTACGTGGTGAACCTTAGATACATGAAAAGTCTTGGCATTGATTCACCATTCCAGTTTGAAAAAAAATCACTATATACGCTTCTTTGAATTTATTTAGTTATTTCGGTGGTCGAAGCGTACTGTAACGTATTTAAAGCGCACAACATATGAGTGCTATATCTTCGTTTGTCACCGCTAGGCGTCGACGTGCATTTCAAGCTCCAAGGTTATTTGACCACAACGTGCAGTAAGCCAACCTGTGAACTCATAGGTGGCTTGTTTCACAGCAAAAGCTGTTATGAAAGCACAACTCGGGTCATGCGCGGCGCCTTAGTTGTCCTCCGCTGCTGTCGCCACCGCCGAAGCCGGTGTCCGTAACCACATCGCATGAAATTAAAAAGAAAAAAAACTAGCAGCAATGACACAGTGGGGCTCGAACACGCGTTCACTGCTTGCCAACGCAGTATGCTAATACTGAGCTACGCCCGTGCTTCAGAATTTTTGGCAAACTTGTCTTAGGCTGGTTTGCTGTTGGGAAAGCAAAGAAAGAGGCAGGCCGGTGAGGCGATGACTCGGCGAAGACCAAAGGGTAGCGGTTTCATCATTCTTGTTTTACCCAGGGACTCCACCACTCCTTACGTCCACAGTATGTGTTCGAGTTTCATTGGTAGAAGGCTAGGATGACGAGCCATACAGATCCTGGATGCTAAAAGATCTTCTTTCACTTTCCTCGCTTCTTCCTCCCCTTTCAAGGACGGCCCATACGTCGTGTAAAAATGTGTGTGTGTGTGCGTGTGCGTGTGTGTGTGTGTGGGTGTGTGTTTGTGTGTGTGTTACACTGCGTGTTTGGGCAAAACAGTAAGCAACACGCAGCAGTAATATTGATGTCGCCAAATTGAATGAACAGTGCGTCTAATACAAACTTATCGTTGTGATAGCTTGGTAAAAATATATTTCACAAATTAGAAAACCTGTGGGAAGCAGCCAGATAAGAAAATTATGTAAAGTAGCGTGCAAATAATGCTGAAAACGATTCATGTCTAGTCGTTCTGACATATGGTAATATTTATTTTATGTATTTTTTATTTTTGCCACCAACCACTGCAGTTTCTCTTTCTCTACCACAAGGTGTACCATGAATATTAAAAAAGATTTACCTGAATTTTTAACCAAGATAATGGTGTGTGACATTGCGTGTACGTATCAGTACACAATGAAATATAGCGGGCATTGGTCATCCTGCTGACCTCACATAAGTGGCGAGTTCCCCAGACAGGCTGAAAGTACTCTATTAAGTACTCACCCAGATTGTCAGAAGCCGAGCTTGATAATGCTTCCATGTGCCGTTTGAACTTGGAACTCTTTCACCTTGCACATAGAGCTCTACGCCATCAGAGAGATTCGGCATGTAGTACCATAAGTATACGCATTGGTATCGGTTTGTATCCAGCAGTGTTAGTGATGTGCTATTCCCTTTCGTGCCCGTGTTCTTGAAGAGAAGGTAGTAGCCTGTAAAATAGAAATTGTTCTTTCAGCAGCATGAAAGTAAGCGAAGTACCAGGAAGACCCATTTCAATCTCGTCCACGAGGCTATACCATGCACAGATACTATGCGAGCTGGCCTTATCACCACCTTTATTCGTGTTTTCATTATCATACGTCACCACTCCTTATTTTTTCTTTCTCTTTTCTCTCGTGCACAGCACCAGGTCAGAGCGTGCGAGCTCTGGCTGGCCTCTCTACTTCCTACAAAAGCATAACTCTCTCACCACAGGACAGGATGCAATGAAATGGGCCTTTTTAAGTGTGGCTTTAGCCAAGGCTTTATATATTAAATTGGCCTATCGCCTGTTTTTGTAGCCTTACCAGTAGCTTCATTTTTTCTCCGCCTTTTGGCCCTTCTCGGGAGTCATCTGCCTTTGTAAGGCCGCGTGAATCTAGGCAACTTGGCGTTAGCTTTGGGTGTAACCATTTTTTCTCCATTGAAAAACAAACACTCTGCACACCTTCAATACCGCGGTCCTCCGTCTTCACCGATGTTTGCTTCTCATTGTTTTTCCAATCCATAACATACTCCAACAAATTGCGCTCATCGTCCATAAGCCTAGTGTGTTACGAGATAGCTATAAGAGAAGCTCTGAAGGAAGGTGGCTTGATTCTCACAGACTTGTTGCACCTTCAGGTTTTCAGGACACTACATTAGGTACGTGAAAAAGAGAACCCGGCAGTGACGTTGCTTAGAATTGTTTGCTTTCACTGTGGCTGTTTAAAGCACACCTCAGCAGTGCGTTATTGGCGTTTGCTTGTTCATAATTCAATTGAGTGATATCCATACATACAGGCCTTTACTTTTGAGATTTGCTTCTCGACTGGTGAAGCCATAGAATGATCTCCTTTCGTTGATAACTTTCTGTTCATTCTACTGGCCCCAAATGTACATAGACCCGTTACTAAGGCATCTTTTTTTCATAAGGCGTAATATTTAACGTTACTCTGTCTTTCGGCACAGTAAACGTCGAGCTGAGCCGTTCACTATACAGGCGACGTCATCATCTTTCTTTCTTGTCCTCTCTTGTGTTTCACTTTTGCACACACACAGTCGTACAGCTCTTTCTCATTCCATGCTCTTGCCAATATTATTTGCCGGTGTACGCGCTTCGTAAAATGTTCATTACAACCAAGCTTAGTGGTGAATACACACAAGAGCTGCGCGGTGCACACACTACTGTCACAGCTGCTCCTTGAACACAGTGTGTATTACCTGCTGCCTGTTGTCATCGTGACTTTAGTACTTTCATTATTTCGTAATTGTGGAAACTATTCTTCTCCAAAAACACACATTACCCAGAACAAGAAGCTACATATAGTGTCTTTATTTTTTTCCTTATGTTCGTTGATGCGTGAGCGTAGCTACCAGCCTGTAGTAGATCAAAAATTGCTACTTGCCAACTAGACATCATCCCACCTTGAGGAGAACTCACCGTCTTCACTCTGCGTCGTGTGGTCTCGGGGCAGCTCGTTAAAGGATCCCGCCCGCACCACCTCAAATGCCGCCTGTGGTAGCGTGGCCTCTATAGAAAGTACAACGAATCTACTGAGCAAATATTGAGATGTCCATTTCAGACAAAACCACACCACAGGAACTAATCACATTTTTCAGGATTCTAGCGAGGCAGTTTTTTTATAGATTGGAGGGTTACTTCAGCCATACTTATTATTGTACGGTATTCTGTGAATATATATATATATATATATATATATATATATATATATATATATATATATATATATATATGATAAACTTCGAGAATAGTGCAGTATAGAAACCAAAACAACAAAAAATGGCAGATTCCACGTACAGTGGAAATCGATGATATGCGAACACGATCGAGAAATGTCGATATGTCACTTTAAAACCAGCGCAACATTACGAGGTGGAGGTAAATGGTGCCGAACATGATTACCATGTCATGATTATCATGTTTGAATGTGTCGCTTACCTTCGTCATATATTCACGTCACGTGATACCAAATTTAGTATATGTAGAGCTAGCGAAACGGCCGTGAGCACGCTATGAGCGCTGTAAGTTGTCATGTTCTCGCATGACACGCGTCTCAGGACTATCATGTTTGCACCAGTCATATAGTTTGTCATCCAACAACGTTACGTAACACCAATTTGGGTATATGTGGAGCTAGCAAAACGGCCGCGAGCGCATCATGAAGGGCCCAATATACACCAAAGTAGCGTTGACGCACGCATACGCTGGGGACAGTGACGCTACGTTAGTAAAACGCGAGCACTTTATAGTCTGACGCCAGCCGCGACAAGCGTCCTTCGGCGCGGCCCGACGGCAAGCGGCGCCAAATGCGACATGCTGCATTTTGCGACGATTCTTTACCCAGACAATATTGCGTCTCCCCCTTTTTGTGACGGAGGCACGCCGGACGCGCTGCAACGCGCATACGTCAAAACAACGCAGCGCGGCGCACGCCTGCGAGTATATGGCAGGACCGGCGCATGGCGCGGCAACGCCGGCGTGACGCGACAAAATGAACGCCGGTGAGCACGCGCACGATGTCACGTCGAAATGTATTGGCACCTTAACTGTGGCATGTAGTCATGTTCTCATTTTCCACGCGTCTGATGATTATAATTTTTGCACCAAATTGGCACCAAGTTACTGAATCACCAAAAGTACCAAATTTGGCATATGTGGAGCTAGCGAAACAGCCGCGAGTGTATCATGAGAATGTCATGCAGTCATGTTGTTACATGACACGCATGTCATCATTACCTTGTTTGGATGTGTCATTTACCTATGCCGTCCGTTCGCGTCGCACAATACCGAGTTTGGTACATGTTAAGCTAGCGAAACAGCCGCGAGCGCATCATGATCGTAGCATGTA
This sequence comes from Rhipicephalus microplus, assembly GCF_043290135.1. NCBI lineage: Eukaryota > Metazoa > Arthropoda > Arachnida > Ixodida > Ixodidae > Rhipicephalus > Rhipicephalus microplus. The sequence goes on along the minus strand of NC_134701.1, from coordinate 137,645,598 downwards.
TTCATGTCGTTACATTACACGCATCTCATGTTTATCATGTCTGCACCAGTATCATGCCTTCGTCATCTACCATACCCCGTACTACCAAATTCGGTACAAGTGAAGCTAGCCAAACGGCCGCGAGTGCATCATTAGTGTGGCATGTAGTCATGTTGTTACATGACACGCGTGTCAGGATTATCATGTTTGCACCAGTCACATACTTTCATCATCGTTCCCGTACTGTAATACCAAATTCGGTGTATGTGACGCTAGCGATACGGCCGCAAGCGCATCATGAGCGTGGCATGTAGTCTTGTTGTTACAAGACACGCATGTCATGATTTTCATGTTAGAGTCTGTCGCTTGTGTTCGCCATGAAATCATGCCATACTATACCAGTTTTACAACATGCAATGTTAACGAAACCACCGCAAGAGCTGCAGGACCATGAAATGTAAATCATCACATTTATGATATACATGTCATCAATTTCATGTTATGACTAGTCAAATATGTTCTTCGTAATCATGTCATGCCATACCAAGTTTGATATCGATAACATTATTGAAACGGCCAGGAATGATAAAAGACGTAGGCGGCTAGATAGATAGATAGATACGCTCGAAGTCGCCGAAGTTCGCTAAGAAATGCTTCGCATATAATAAGCCCACCTCCCCAAAGGGAATTTTCAGGAGATGCGAATGCATTTTTTTTTTTTTGCGCCAGGAGAGGGTACCGTTATCGTCAGACATTAGCCTTTACCGACTTCTGCCCTCGCTTTGAGAGGCGTCCAGCCAGCGAACAGTCGATAGTGAAGTGCGCTTCACTCCATCGGACAGGAGAGTGGGGCACAGAAAGGAGAGAGAGTGAACGGCGAGAGAAGGAGCGGTGAAGCACTTCACTTGTCATTGTGCCTGATCGCCTTAATGTCACCGTGTTATCAATACAAACGCTACACAAGTGCTGGCTGCACAAACGCTACAAACGCGTTTCAAACACACTGCATTTAGGCGGTGGCAAGTCACGTTCAAGTAAAGGAGCTGGGGGCTCCGGTTGCTATATGGCGAGGATAAGCGCACGCGCCCGAGGCTGTTCATGACAGGTGCCGGCGCCGCAGCGTGACGTTGTGGGGGCTCCGGTTGCAAGGGACGCACGCGCCCATAGCCGTCGCTATAGGAGATGGCGGTGGACGACTGACATAGCCCAACTAAGATTTGCATTCACATTACGAAAATTGAAATATATACCGCTAAAGGGAACCATGTGTAGATGCAAAGCAGTGGACGCTAACGCCTACATTGACAGCGACATTGACGCTGGCGCTCATCAAGCGAAAATCGGTTAAAGACTTTCTTCACTGAATCCCTAACGCCTGATCCAGTGCCTACCAATGAGGGGTAGCCGCTGAGCGGTTGTGCAGTTCGAGCAGTCGGTGCTTTACTAGCAGACGCTGCGTGCGTCGTCCTTGCGAGGCGAGAGAGGGGGAGGGGGGCGACAGTTTTGCTGGTGTCTTCCTTGGCCAGCACGAGACGTGAGCATGCGCAGGGGGACGTACGGAGGGACAGCGTTACACCAGCAAGTGAAAGAGCTGCTTCCCATCTAATAGAAAAATCACTGCCCAAGCACTCCGTACAAATGGTTAACCAGCAAAAGCTGAAACATGTGGCCCCAGTGTCTGGCAGTGGATTCAACCCGACTTGACACTGAAAGGTTTCACAATGACAGGTTGCGTGTTCGTGCTTCTTAATGAGATTAGACACACCTTTCACCCCGGTTTACCACAGTGTTTATTTAACATGCCGCACATTGTGTCTCACATGAGAACATTCATAGCGGAGAGAGAGAGAATTATTTTATTAGGGAGCTCGAGAAGTTTGCCTGGCTTTTCACCAGATATGTACTCCAGCTAGTGGGTGATGACTATGATATATATATATATATATATATATATATATATATATATATATATATATATATATATATATATATATATATATATATATATATATATATATATATATATATATCTGATGGGATGTAATAAATGATTAGATGTGTTCCGCAATCCGTTATTCACTGTGGTTGTTCTCCAACCACAGGTGGTCACAGACGTCGCAGTTGAAGGCAATGTACCGCTGCTGAAACTCCCACTGAACGGAGCGTTCTCTCTGGCGAACGCGTGAGCACAATCATCACAGTGACGCCACAACGCCACGCTGTTGCAAGCGTCTGACATCGCGAGTCCACTCAGTGGGGAGGTCTCAGGTGAAACTGAGCTCGGTGCCACGACTGTGATGATCCCACTTACAGCGCAGCCAATGGCGCACGTATTTGGGAACAACATAACTCATAACAAAGCCAACGGAGACCGCTCATGACAACGGAGCCGAACGGATTATGTCTCTCCCAGCCATATACAGCTTTCACTGCAAAAAACCTCACACCATATCTACAAGCTGAATGATGACAAGTGGAGCGAAGCTCTCCGCAGGCAAGTTAATCATCCTAGTCAGTCATCAAACTAAAGACATGCGAAACACGGACACACGGACAGAAGGACGCATGGAAGTATAAGCAGAGTGACGGGCGCTTCCCCCCACTCATCATCATACACTCCGTGAATATGCTGACACCATTTTAAATGCGAAGCATTTCTTAGCGAACTTCGGCGACTTTGAGCGTATCTATCTATCTATCTATCTATCTATCTATCTATCTATCTATCTATCTATCTATCTATCTATCTATCTATCTATCTATCTATCTATCTATCTATCTATCTATCTATCTATCTATCTATCTATCTATCTATCTATCTATCTATCTATCTATCTATCTATCTATCTATCTATCTATCTATCTATCTATCTATCTATCTTCTTCTCCGGTGAGGGAGTGCGTTACCGGCGGTAGTAACCAGTGAGGCCGCACCCCAGGACTCTTAGTGCAGTTTCATCACCACGCGGATTTTTTAAGTGATATTATGCCATACCAAGTTTGGTATTCATATCAATATCGAAACGGCCAGGAAAGGTAAAAGTCGTTGGTGGATAGATAGATAGATAGATAGATAGATAGATATATAGATAGATAGATAGATAGATAGATAGATAGATAGATAGATAGATAGATAGATAGATAGATACTCTCTATGTCGCCGAAGTTCGCTAAGAAATGCTTCGCATTTAAAAACTGACTGCTCGCGGTGCACAACCGTTCACTGGCACGCCTTGTATATAGGCACTGATTCTCGACCTACAAGGCGATGTTGATAAATATTATCTTGTGCGTTGTGGAGCAACAAGCAATCGCAGATCCCACGTAGAGTGGGAGTCGATGATACGCGAAGCACGAATGAGGAAGGCTGATATGTCACTTTAGAAACATCACAACTTTCTGGAGGCGTAGGTAACTTATGGCGTACACGGCTTTTATATGAAGAATATTATGTTTAGACGTGTCGTTTGCCTTGGGCGTCTATTCACGTCACGTGACAGCAACTTTGTTATATGAGGAGCTACCGAACGGCTGCGAGCGTGCTATGAGCATTGCATGTAGTCATGTTTTACATGACACGCATGCAATGATTATCATGTTTGGACGTGTCATTTACCTTTGTCGTCTATACGCGCCACGTAATACCAAATTTGGTAAATTTGGCATGTGTGCAGCTATCGAAATGGCCTCAAGCGTGATAAGAGCGTAGCATGTAGTCGTGTTTTACATGACACGCATGCCGATAATAATGTTGTTTGGAATGTAATTTACCTTCGCTGTCCATTCATATCACGTAATAGCAAATTTGGTGTATGTGAAGCTAGCGAAAAGGCAGCGAGCGCCACATGAGCGTGGTATTATGTGTTCTTACATGACGCGCGTGTCATGATTATCAAGTTTGCACCAGTCAGATACCTTTGCCATTCATTGACGTCACGTAGTAGCAAAACTGGTACATGTGAAGCTAGCGAAAAGAACACGAGCACACCATGAGCGTAGCATGTTCTCGTGTTTTACATGACCCACATGGCATGGTTGTCTTGTTTCGACGTGTCATTTACCTTCGTCGTCTGTTCGTGTATGTAATACCAAATTTAGAATATGTGAAGTTATTGAAATGGCCGTGACAGCATCATTATTGAGGCATGTAGTCATGTTGTTACATGACACGAATCTCTTGATTATAATGGTTGCACCACTCACATTCGTCATCCATTCACGTGACATAATACCAAATTGAATATAGCAGAAGTTACCGAAACGGCCGTGATTGCATCTTGAGTGTGGTATGTAGTCATGTTGTTACGTAACACGCATGTCATGATTATCATATTTGGGTGTATCATCCACCTTTGTCGTTCGTTCGCGTCCCGTAACACCAAATTTGGTATATGTGAAGCCAGCGAAACGGCCACGAGCGCATCATGAGTGTGCGTGTATTCAAGTTGTTAGATGACACGCATGCCATGACTTCATGTTAGAGTCTGTGGCTTGTGTTCGCAATGCAGGCATGTCATACCATACCAGTTTTGCAATATGGCATGTGAAAGAAACTACCGCAAGAGCTGAAAGACCATGCAATGTAAAAATTGACAATCATCACATACATTTCGTGAGTCACTTATGCCCGTCATTCAGTCGTGTTATGCCTTAATAATTTTGGTATCGATACCATTATAGCAACGGGGCCAGAACAACAACAGGTCAGAGGTGGCTAGATAGATAGATAGATAGATAGATAGATAGATAGATAGATAGATAGATAGATAGATAGATAGATAGATAGATAGATAGATAGATAGATAGATAGATACGCTTAAAGTCACCGAAGTTAGCTAAAAATGCTTTGCATCTAAAAATTTGCAGCGTGCTTGATAGGCAATAGCAGACGGTGGGCCTCTGCATTCAATCCGTGACTTCTATATCTCTCATAGTCCATTAGTAGCCAATGGCATGTTACGCCAGCTTGCGCCTCCATGGGTTTCTCTCCCGCGTATTGCTGCGAGGATCGCCAGCGTCAACGCCGCTGGCAGTGTCAGGGTTTGCGCCAGCACAAGCTCAACAACATACACCATCTTTGGCTCAAGCAACACATCTCTCCGCTGTTTCGCATCCACACATCGTTTCCTTTAGCGGACGATAGTGTCATTCTTTTGTACTACTTTCTTCAATTAAGGAAAACAGTAAGATGACCCGAGTTCTTTGAAGATTGATTGATATGTGGGGTTTAACGTCCCAAAACCACTATATGATTATGAGAGACGCCGTAGTGAAGGGCTCCGGAAATTTGGACCCCCTGGGGTACTTTAACGCGCACCCAAATCTGAGCACACGGGCCTACAACGTTTCCACCTCCATCGGAAATGGAGCCGCCGAGGCCGGGATTCGAGCCTGCGCCCTGCGGGTCAGCAGCCGAGTGCCTTAGCCACTCAACCATCGTGGCGGGGCGAGTTCTTCGAAGAGCTTTAAATTGCTGCTGATAGAACCAATGTAGAAAGAGGCCTCTGAGACTAGTCGTTTACGTATAAGGACAATAGAGGCTTATGTTAAGCTGGTGTTGATTGCTGAAATAGTGGTCTAGACACCTATTTGTGCTACTTTTGTGCCAAGAAAGTGTTTATCTTAAAACCAAATTGCGATTAATGGTCCGCAGCGCGTTGGCACACTTCAGATTACCCGCCTCGAGTAGAACCTTTCAGGTCACTGCTGCCGTTCACAACGTTCCCGACTTTACTGCGTGACCGTTACGCTATCAGCAGTAGAACGAAAGTAGTGAGAGCCACAGCAGCAAAGGAGGCCATTGGACAATTTTCTGCCATGGCCTTCGGGGTGGCAGGCGTGCTTGGTCCATTTGGGGCTCGGTAGATTGCATGACCTGTCCAGTTTAACCAAGCGAAAATTGAACTTTTGAGCTTCTCGCGCCATTTCTTATAGTAACATCATGCGTTTTTTTTTCGATGAATCAAACAAAAACAAACAGGCAGCATTTTATTACGTTCCTTGAATGCACGGAAGGTTCTTTAATTAGAGCAGCTGGTTCTTTTAGTAGTGAATAATTGTGGGAGGTAATTTTAACGTCATCGGAATTATTTTGCGAATGTCGTACATGTATTTTTGTGCAGTTACATTAATGGCTCGGTAAGTACGGCACTACTGTTGTTAATATTGTACTTATACGTTGTCATACTTTGAGCTTTCACTTCAACCTAAATTGTTATTTGAACTTTTTTATTTGAGCTTTTTGTTCTTTTGTATTGTGCCCTTGCCAAATTTATATAGGAGCTGTCAATTGTGGAAATGATTTATTGCCATGTTTCTGTGTTTAATCTTTCTGCTGTCACTGCATCTAGCGCCTGATCGTATATACCTTTTGTTTCCAAATAAAGCCTAATTGAAAGCTAATTAATGCTTGCCTGCATCCATCCTTGTCACTTATTTATTTATTTATTTAAAATACTTTTCATGGCAACATGGGCATTGAATAAGGGAGCTTTACAAAAACATTTTATACACCAAAGGTATAAACCCAAATTCACCTGAAGAAGCAAAATATGATATCAAAGATTAGAACAATGTTAAACAAATACGATCAAAATTCTACAAAGGGTAAATGATACAAGAACCAGCAGAAAGGGTAACAATAAAAAGTGAAACACACGTTGTGTTGTATATTATAAGGTGTATTAAAATACCAACAGCAATACAAGTGATTCAAGGAATACTTTGCACGAAAAAAAAGGGGGGGGGGGGAGATGAAGACTACAATTTGTTACCCATTGCACATGACACTGCGCAAACACCCGAACAAAAGCACTGATTATTACGTGCGACATCTTAGGCAGAACGTGGTCTTCCGGAGATATGCACGTTGAGATATTGCCTGAATTTTGCCGAGTCAGTTTCTGCAACTATATTATCAGGTAAGCTGTTCCTTTGACATATGGCTCGCGGAATCGCGGAATAGTTGAAGGCGTCGTTAGAACCGTAAAGTCGCGTGAAACTTAGATTATTATGTATTCTACGAGATCTGTGTGCTGTTGTTGCCTCTACGCCATTACAACAACTGATTAGGGAGTACCAACGATCCCGATCTGCCACACTTCTGAGTTATACTTCTATCAATACTACCGCCAGCAGCAACATTGAAAATCAATCTAGTGTCATTCAACACAGTCTACATAGGCAAACCGGGTAACAAAGGCACCCACAAGAAAGCTCAACGACTCGTACGCCGTGTGGTGGTGCATCTTTGGACCACGACAGACAAGCAATTTAACCAATCTTCACCTTTCACGAAGTCACGCAGCGCTACAAGCTGACAAAGCAAACAAAACCACCGCCGCACCCAAATAAACAACGCTGGACAATTCTCTTGGGGTGATTGAAAACCCACTCATTCTCTTCCCAGTATATCTATCGACAATTCTACCAAGCCCTCTTCACTTATACTTGTACACTTTGCATTACACATATCGTTACCCTGGACCACATCATCTGTGGATGCACAAACAAGCACTCCAGAATAGTGACCGTCAATTCTTCTACTCCACACAAGTTCGTGAAATTTTAGAAGAACGTAATACTACAAACAGTGTGAAGAAATTAGTTAAGATGAACTTCTTTACGTGTAAGGAGCCATAATTGTATTTTTACTACAAATATTTCTTTTGTGTTTTTTGTACATCAGATGAAAGTGGCTTTTTTTTTAAAGGTATTTCTTTGTAATACTTAGTAATTCTGTCAGAAATTTTGAATGGTTTCAGTTTTTATATATATTTTTTATCTTGCAAGTGCGAATTGAGGATTACTGTAATGCGTTATTTTAAAATGTATGTTTCGACATTTGGTATACTTTTCTGAATTTGAATTTTGTGTCCCCTCATTCAAAGGAAAGAATTAAATTTGTGTCGTTGTTCCACTTCACCTGAGCAAATGTATGGATGGAGGGACCTTAGTCAGGCAGAGGTAACCTGCCTTTAGTCCCTCCAATTTAGGAAACCTTTTTTTTTGTCTGAACAAACCGTGAATAAACTGTGAATGAATGAATGAATGAACGAATGAATAAATGAATGAATGAAAACGGGGCCTGGAAGAGAACCCTCCCGACTACAATCTAGGATGGTGAGCTCTGGGCCATCAAACGCCTTGACAAGGTGGCGGCCAGGCATGAGCTGACAGGCATCTCCATTTTGGAAAATACCCGCTTTCCAAAACATTTTTCACTACCACTGCTCTCCAAACACGCGCAGCGATACAAAACTATGATGGGTGCGTCCGTGAAGGTACTAAATGCCACATTATTTGATGCAACCATCACATTATGAGGAACAATATCGCCAACTACTCGCAGGACTAAATTTTTCTAACAACGTAAACATGAAGTCACTGGACCTAAGTAACGTAAATACGCATTAAATATAGGTTAAAATGACGGAACACCTAGCCACGTGATTATAGTTTACCAAATATGACGTAACAATCAATCACCTGACTAAAAATCACGTAACTACTCTGGCAAAAAATTATATAACGTCACGGAACAACTAGCATCACGACTAAAGTATACCACAACACCCTCTAAAATCTTTTCAACCCTCTTGAACAGTAAGTGTACCACATCGGCATTAACTTTTATTTGTCATATGCCACATGAAATGCGACATTCGTGAGACAGGTAGAGTGCCTCCTAAACTTATTAATATTGCATAAATTACCATTTTTAAGGCACTAAAATATGCTCTCTCATGACTTCGGACTTACCTTTCTTGAGAATGTCCCAGAGCAGGCATTCATCCTCGAATGTGCAGTATTCTTTGAAAAAAAAAAACGAAGGAAAAAAGCAAAAACGGGCGTTAAATAAGCAACGTATCTTAGCAGTGCTCTTGTAGTCTCTCTAAAGAAATTCAATGTCTCTGTTTGAATAAAAAAAATTCGAATGCTCAATGTTCCTATTGTTTAGTGTGCCTATTAGCTCAATGGTTTCTTGTCGCAAGAAGATTGGCGAATTACGTTCTCATGCTTCGTAGTAGCATATGATTTGCACCTGCTCAACTGTATAGTCAACGTAACAGACCTCCAACTCTGCTTTGTTTTTTTTCGTAGTATGTGGCAGTGGGCGCAAAAAAAAATTACAAAGCTGCTAGTCTGAAAATAAAATGCAAGTATGTTCAAACGAAGTACATAGGACATTTTTATGAAGTCTAGCGAAAATTTTAAAAGCCTTGCTGAGGTGTCTTACAGTGGTTTAACGTATTCTACTTCGGTAGCCAAGCTATTAAGGTACGAAATGTTGCGACATTTAAAAGAGAACTATTCCACACAAGCTACATGCCACACCAACATCGTACACCGTATATTACATCTGTTAACGGAGCATACTTTGGGTAAGCAAATGCAATAATAACATATGAGATATTACGTCGCAAAACAACGATTGATTACGAGACACGGTGAAGTGGAGGTCTCCGAAAATTTCAACAATGTGGTGTTCTTTAACTTGCACTGACATCGCACAAAACACAGGCCTCTACCATTTTGCCTTCATTGAAATGCAATCACCAATACTGGGATGGAACCCGCGATCTTGGGGTCAGCAGTCAAGCACCCTAGTCACTGTTTTACCGTGGCGTACCAGTGAGGAGTAAATGTAGTACATATGCCAACACACCATCATTCATCGGGTGCTAATTTTGACCAACGCCGTTTCAGGGTAATGTTGACACCAAAATTGCTCTTCGACATGAATTTAACAAAGTTAGAGTTGTCACTGGTCGTCTTACCGAATGGCGGACAATGTCCTTCAGCAAACTCAACGTCGTCTACCATAATGCCAGATTGTGCAGTGAATGCCCCTATTGCCAAACCTTCAAAGACGAGCTGTAAAAAAATATGTAAACTTTGTGTAATGTGTAAATGTATAAAATACGCTTTGTGATAGCTTTATAGGTTTCAACTGCTCTGATACATTGTACAAAAACTAAAAGAAATGCGTGGACAAATCTGCAGCTACGTTAAAATTAATGGCAGTAAATTCTTACAAGCACTGTTCATTCTTAAAGGAAGTTGCTATAAATAGGCCCTCCGATGAACCAATGCTTTAAAAACACTGCCAGGTGAGTTACGCTAACGAATCGCGATAACATTCTATAGAACGGCATTTAAACATTTTCCCACTGTGACATTTTTTGTAAACGGCAGGTGCTGTGCATTTCATCCTTTTCAAACGTCACGCCAGCTTGATTACGATACTTCAGATGAAGACCATAAATATTCTCGTACGAGCTTTACTGCTAACCATAAAACATAATCTGGGACTCGGAGATTGAAGTTTGCACTGTCGTACCATTGTGATTGTGAAACACCGCCTCATTCGAAACTTGATATTCTTGGGTAACGAAGGATTTCCGAGAAAATTATTATCGCTTTCATGTCTGTTAGAGTTTCGGCAGCCTATTTCACAGTTTTCAAATCTTTCTTGCCAGAGTGTGTTTACGCTTTTGCTGAACAAAAGGTGGCCAAGTGTTTCACAGGGGGTGTTAGCATTAACCAAATTTGCCTATTTATAAAGCATTCCGCCTGGAGTATGCCAGCAACCCCAGTGGGCAGAATAAAATCTGAAGAACACGAACAAACCATTAAGGTTCTGGTTCTCAATTCATGCTATTGAAGTCACGAGATCTACCTTCTACAGTACGTATTCATATAATGAGTTGTGAGCGAATATGTCTTTGGTTTACTCGTTCGCCGACCGTACAGCTGCAACAGAACTTGTCTGCCAACTTTCTGAAGTACTTGTCTTAGGTCTCGCTGGGCTAACTCGCCCATTGACAGAAAAGTCTGCAACAATAGGGCTATATTTCTTTGTTTTCGGGTAGCACGTCTCTGTGATATTTTTCACATACTTCTCCACAAGCACGTGAAGAATTTCACTGCTTGTTGGATGAAAAATTGTGATTGCCAATAGATCATTCTGTGTCAGAACATTGGCACGTGGTACTGCAACATTTGCTTAAAACAAGATAATGCTTACATCAAGAAGTGCTTTTATGGCTTGCTCATGCCATTGCGAGAGTGTGATCTGTATATTGTGTTGATTGAAATTTAGTACTTTCCTGCTATAAAATACCTAACAAAATGAACTCACGTTCCATGCTGTGCTTGAAGAGACAGTTACGGTACGTGCCCTCCACTGGCCGTCTTGTACATGCGAACCTACGGACACCAGAGGATCGCTTAGTGCTCTTTCTGTCGTAAATCTGCAGAAGTAAAGCATGAAAAGGTTTTAGGAGGCATGCAATATTTTATTGAAGACGGGTAAAGATTAGTTTTATGCAGCGTGATGTCTAGTAAACCGCCAGCTACAGGAGAAACTGCGTAGTGTCATAACAGATTTAATTGAGACCTCAAAGTGGAATTGGGAGGGTTTGTTCCTATATGGCGCCCAAAAAATGTTAGACATTAAAACCATGGTGAGAGCGCAAGTAAACACGACACACAGGAAGAGGCACAACAAGAGGTGTCTAGTTGCCCTGACAGGATGGTTTCCTTGTCAAAGCACCAAATCGCCCAACAGTCAGCTCTTTTGAAAAAAAAATGTTGTTGTGGACAAAGGCAGACTAATCTTAAATAACCCACACTAACTTAAATAGTTCGGAAACTTTCACTGCCGTATTTACGATGTACTACTGTGCTTTATGTTTCCGCTGTTAATTCAGAAAGTTGCAATGTGTTTCTGCCTGAAATACTTAATTTATTTCCTAATATTTTTGCGTCGTCTGCCGAATGATGTTGTATTTCTTCGACTGGGGTATAAACACAATGATGTTCTTTATCTATTTAAGAATTTCACCATCATCCTTAGAGACAAATTAGCCTGATAAAGTTTGTTTTTAGGCGTGGTTGAATTTTCGAACTTCAATTTATTGCATTTTTTTTTCTCGTTCCGCTTCACCATAAGTGCAGATCTGTTTTTAAACTAAACTAAGAAGCTAAGAATTGAAACTCGTCATCTCCCTACACAGAAGGGCAGATATCTGAAGCTGCACTAACCTGTACACATTCAGTCGGCTACTGATGCCATAGCCGCTCCACCAGAAAGTGATGCAGGTGGCGTCGGTGGGTGGACGCCTTTCCATAAAGACCCTGGACACAGGATTGTGCGAGTAGACTTCCGTCGTGTTTAGGTACAAGTAGCGCCCTGGAATGGGAGCGCATATTCAATGCATGATTTATTCCTCGTCCCATGGTAAAATGCACTGAAGTTTTGATTTCAGGAGCCAAGTGATTGCACAAATAAGTCGCACGAACGACTTTGTTTTTTAACGGTCCAGTGTAGTAATCTAACATTGAAAAGTTCTAATACAATAAATAGTTATTCATTGGGTAAGTAACCATGCGAGCCTTTTTTAAAATAACGGCACAATGTACCTATTTCACATTCATCTTTGACGTATATTATTTTTGATGTGCTTGAGCATATATAAAACACTTTCTTCAGTATTTTCTTTAATGGCCCTTGTTAGGATGCACAACGACTTTCCTGGCCTTTTTTTTTCTTTTAAAGCGTGTTATATTGCTTAGACATTACTAATTCCATCAGCTATATGAACTGTCATATCAAAAAAAAATTCTACGACAACGTTTCATCTATGTGCATTTCTCCCCGTATAAAAGAAAGAAATCTGACCCTATTCTTGCAATGTTATCACAAAGGTTGTCGAAGTTCGCTAGGGGCACAAGTATAGGGATATATTGTAGGCGAGTGTGCGATGCTATAATTCAGAAGCTATGGAGCCGAGCTGGACTACCCACGTGATAGCTTGACCCTTGGTAATGTCACGTTCTTTTTTTTTTTGCAAACTTCGTGTAGGCTGGTCTCCTAGGGAATCTTTCTGGGGCCAAGTTAAACCAACTTGACGAGAAGGCAGAAAACAAGCGCAAGGAAGAGCTCGCTTTTGAAAATACCAACCAAGCAAACGAAATGTTCTGGAGCAGCATTGTGTTCTTACCGTTCATATTCTTGGTCGTGTGGTCTGGAAAGCCTACATGCAAGGCACGACGAACTTCCCAGGTGTCGTAGCTGTTCGGACCTGGTGTCACCTGGCACGGAGATCCAACTTCCCAGGAGCAAAAGTCTTCACGAGGGAGGCATTATGCAAGCGATCCACACGTTGTGTAGCAAACGTAATAGTACAGAGCTCATGTTTTCACGCAACAGCGTTTTGACACTTCAACTGGTGTTTTGAGAAATCGTATACTGTCGTTTTATATTAATGCTTGTAGATGACAGTATATTGAATTACCACACCTGAAGTTTTTCCCTATTTAATAAAATCTCCGTATGTTAGTGGTTAAAATCTGTTTATTCTGGGTTATTATGTGGAAACTGTGAAAACCTAGGAACATGCAGCATCGTGTGGCAGATGCTGAAGCAGGAAAACGACAGACATAAGACATGCAAGCAGCTACTCTTTATAGCAATCAGCATATCAAGAAATTTAGGAGCGGAAAATTTGTAATTCGTTTTGGCAGCAAATAAGTGTATTACAGTGAAGTGAAAACAAATCACAGCAAATAAACGAAGTAAAAATGATGAGTGGGCAAAGCTCCAGGAGATCATTCAGAAAACCGTCGATTACTCGTACATAGCCCACTCGAACATGCAAATGAGTGACAAGACGTGTGTATAGTATACACAACTTTATTTTAAAGGTCGTATGAGGCATTAGGACAGGGGCTTCGTTTGCCCTTCATTAGGACTGCCTTATGATCAGTGAAACGCAGATCCAAGAGGTCCTGGTTGGGATGTAAGCTGAAGTTCACATAGGAGAGGTCTATACAGGTAATCCAGGTAATTGTTGGTTATTTATATATAAAATGCCGCTCACAACATATCACGATGTCAAATGCTGCACAAGCTAGTTGTAATTCATGATACCTACATTAATGTCACCAGCCAGTATGAAGGGGTCGTTCTTGTATTTTCTAACATAGTCTAGCATTCCTATATCGATGTGTTTTGCTAGGCTGCCTCATCGGACATTCGGGGCCAGTTATATTGTTATACGCCATCATTATGACGTATAGTAGGCACTTCGCATGTGCTGTGCCGTGATGGCTGAAAGATAATGCGTGGTCTGGAATGCGCAAGTCCATCATCGACATTGGCGTCAGCGTCATCATAATCAAAGGACGATGGCAGGCATGGCTCGACCTAAAGAAGCTTCGTGCCTAAAGAACTTCTTTGCCGAGCTCAATCACTCAATGACTCACTCAGAATGTGTCGAGATATACCTTTTTTTCAGGGGATAAGAAAAGTGCCATTAGTGTCGATACGTTTTTACCCCTTTTAACACCACAGGCTCATAGCGATATACATCTGGTACTTCTTCATTCCTACCTTCACCGAAGAAGCAGAAGTCATGGGCCAGCAGGGTTAACCTAAAGTGAGCTTGCAGGAAAACAAACGCCTTGATTTTTATTCACAGTGGCCTAAGAGTCACTCTCTGTCAATCCCAAGCCATTTCATCGCGCTTTCTGTATTTTTCACGAGTCTTATGGAGAGCAAATAAAGTTGATCTGTGTATTTAAATATCATGGCAAGTAATGGCAATCCACATAACTGTTCGTATAACGAGAACGCGTGCTTCAGCTTGTGCAGCTTGTGCAGTGCAAAAGAAAATTCTGTGCAGTGTCATTCTCTTTGTGAACTTTCGCAATCGGCCTTTCACACCAGCAGTTTGTACCGCAAGACATCGCCATATGGAACTATATTACAAGTATGAAAACTACCTCAAGGCGCAAAATTACTTATGTGTGAAGCGTTTCCTATGTCTTTCGTCAAATGCTTCCTGGTAAGTGAAACTTCAGCTGAACGGCAACGATACTTGCTCGCTTACCTCTTTGTGGGCATGATCCAGTGTAGACGCTTATGTCATCCAAAGCAACTAGGCCAGCTTCCATGTAGAACGAAAGCTGAAGCTGATGCAAAAAAGTGGGTAGTCCCATTTAAAATAAATTGTATGCATGCCTAAAATATGCAATTGAGGGCATATTGCACACCCTAATGAGCATAAGTCAAATAGCACAAAGTGGTACAGCCTTACACAGGCATCTTTCATAGGCGCAAAGTCCATGTACAATGCGCTTGGCATAGTATCCCACGACCAATGGAAACGCAACAAAAACCCGTATGTGTTAAAAAAAACAACTTGTGCAGTGACATTAGTGCACTCTTCAAGGACTGAAAAAATGTCCCGTTCTCACCTTATCAAAGTGATTTAGCTACCTAAATTGCAACAAACAGCAAAATATGAAAAAAAAGATAGTAAACCATAAAGTATTGGCATAATTTAGTACGGAAGCATATCAATTTACGCCTAATAAACGATGGAGAATGCCTAATCGGACAAGTTGTACTGCTTCTCCGGCCTATAGACAGAAAGTATAAGCTCGAATGAAACTTAACGACCAGTGAAAATGGAAACAACTTCATGCAAACCCAAATCAGTACCAGAAGAATATATGCAGGCTTATGTTATATGCGTTGGTTGATTATTTCAACTTGCTTGGGCATATCCTATTGACCTTTCCAGGCTTTGAAAACGTCCACGTCATTAAATCTGCGAAACTCTGCCTTAAAATTTAAGAAAGAACCCGGGATTAAAAGACGTACAGACGTACCTTGAATTTGCCCTCTGGCCTCTGGAAGTCGACGAGTACGTGGTTCCACTGGTGGCTGTGTCGAGTGATGGTGCCAAACAGGCGGTCGGAACCAGACCGCACATCAAGACTGTGGAGAAGAGTAACGTTTATTTGTGATACTAGGCATGGAAAGCAATGCCAGTTCTTGAACAACAGAAGGTCTTGCTGCAAGCAAGAAATATTTTGTCTCAACCACATACGTAGAATCAAAATGGTCATGAATGAAGGTCGGAAGGGTAACCAGAACAGACATCATTTACGTTGGACACATTAATGCGCATTGCTAAAATATGATGTCTGCACTATAGCGGGGCTTCAGGCTTCAAGTTTATGCTTCCCCCGAGACAAGCTGCGAGAGCTATAGGTGAGGCCGCGAATTTCGCGCCACACATGCTGGGTCAGCGTAAAACAACACATCGTAATTATATGACTGAATAGTCGTGTACACAGTGAACATTACTGCAGAAGAGACCACCAAGAACTATTAACATCCACCTTATAAATTCTTCAAGCCCATGCACGCATGTGAACTACCGCATGGAAACGTGTGAACGCAAGATGTTCGGGCCAGAAAGTCGCACTTAAGGTGCAGCCGCGTTATAACTGGCGCTACAAAACATCGCGTCACGCACTGTTCTCTTCAAAAACCTCCAGCCTCCAGGGAGCATGACAAGCGGAGTAGTAGCATGGGTTTTTGCACAGATAAAAAATTGCCAGATTCCACGTACAGCGGAAATCGATGATATGCGATGCACGAATAAGAAATGCTAATATGTCAATTTAAGATCAGCTCAACGTTACCAGGTGGAGGTGAATGATGCCGTACCTGATTGCCGTGTCAATGATGCCTTGTCATGATTATCATGTTTGCATGTGTCGTTTACCTTCGTCATCTATTAACGTCACGTGGTACCAAATTTAGTATATGTGGAGCTAGCGAAACGGCAGCCAGCACGCTATCGTGGTATGTTGTCATGTTCTTACATGACACGCGTATCAGGATTATCATGATTGCACCAGTCATATATTTCGTCATCCATTGACATCCCGTAACACCAAATTTGGTATATGTGGAACTAGCAAAACGGCTGCGAGAGCATCATGAAGGGCCCAATATACTCCAATGTAGTGTTGACGCGCGCACGCGGTGGACACAGCGACGCTACGTTAGCAAAACGCGAGCACCCTACAGTCTGACGCCAGGCGCGACCATCGTCCGTCGGCGCGGCCCGACGGCAAACGGCGCGAAATGCGATATGCTGCACGTCGCGCCGATGCGTTACTCAGACAACACTGCGTCTTTATCTTTACGTGACGGAGGGACGCCGAACGCACTGAAACGCGCATGAGTAAAAAAAATTGCCCGCAGCTTCCCTCGGGGGAACACTGAGGAGGATGCGGAGCATATAATTGGTTAACGGGGTGTTAAAGTGCGACTTACTTGGGTCGATGGCTAAATTGGTTAACGTGGTTGTGAAATGGGGTGTTAAATTGCGACTTACTTGGGTCGATGGCTAAATTGGTTAACGTGGTTGTAGGAGGGGGTGTTAAATGAGTGAACACGTACACACGTATGCGAAAGGGCGGCGCTGGTCGAAGGGACGTCGATCATTGTGTTTGTGGATTCGTTGGAATTCATTTCACCGCGACCTTGGACGTCGACGCGCCGTACAAACCAACCGACGAGCGGCAACTGAGCGAGCGAGCGCCGACCTTGAGTATATATACAGCACGACGGCGCATGCACTGTCAGCTGTCGAATGTTCGAGAAGGGGGAGAAGCGCAACGACGCATGCGCGCGCGTCAGCTGCCGATGTTCTCGAAGCGCGACGGCGCATGCGCGCGCGTCAGCTGCCGATGTTCTCGAAGCGTGACGGCGCATGCGCGCTACATTATACAGCTAGCGAATGTTCGTGAAGAGGAGAAGCGCACGCGGTGTGTAGAGGAGGAAGGATGCACAGATGGTGGAGGAGTGAAGCGCGCGCGGTGTGTAGAGGAGGAATAGATGCACAGATGGTGGAAGAAGGAGGAGGAAGCTTGTGGACGGCGCCGCACTACAAGCCTCGAGTATTAGATGCTCCGCATCTAAAAAACGTAGCGTGGCGCGTGCCTGCGGGTATATGGCAGGACCAACGCCGGCGTGACACGACGAAATGAATGCCCGCGAGCAAGCGCACCACGTCATGTTGAAATTTATTGGCGCCTTGACTGCGGCATGTAGTCATGTTCTCATATGACACGCATCTCATGATTATAATGTTTGCACCAGTCACATACCTTCCTCATTCATTAGCGCCACGTAATACCAAAGTTGGCATGTGAAGCTAGTGAAACGGCCGCGAGCGCATCCACAGTGTGGCACGTAATCATGTCATTACATGACATGCATGTCGTGATTATCATGTTTGGATGTGTCATTTACCTATGTCGTCCATTCGGCTCGGTAATTTCAGGTTTGGTACATGGCAGGCTAGTGAAACTGCCGCAAGCGCAATATGAGTGTAGCATGTAGTCACGTTGTTACATGACACGCATCTCATGATTATCATGTTTGTACCAGTATCATACCTTCGTCATGGATTCACGTCCCGTAATAACAAATTTGGTATATGTAACGCTAGCGAAACGCCCACGAGCGCATGATGAGCGTGAAATGTGCTCATGTGCTTACATAACATGCATCTCAAGATCATCATGTTTGCACCAGTCACATACCTACGTCATCCATTCACGTGATGCCGTACCTAATTTGGTATATGTGACGCTAGCGAAACGGCCACGAGCGCATCATGAGCGTGGCATGTAGTCATGTTACAGCACACGCGTCATGATTTCTATGTTAGGGTTTGTCGCTTGTGTTCGCCATACAATCATGCCATGCCATACCAGTTTGGCACTACGCCATAAGAACAAACCTACCGCAAGAGCTACAGGACCATGAAATGTAGATTAGATTTGCGGGGTTTAACGTCCCAAGACCACCATATGATTATGAGAGACGCCGTAGTGGAGGGCTCCGGAGACCATGAAATGTAAATCATAACATTCATGACATGCGTGTCATGATTTTCATGTTATGACTGATCAAATATGTTCATAATACAGTCATAATCTGCAATACTAAGTTTGGTATCGATAACATCATCAAAACAACCAGGAGAGGTATAAGTCGTAGGCGGCTAGATTGATAGATAGATAAATAGATAGATAGATAAATAGATAGATTGATAGCTAGATAGATAGATAGCTAGATAGATAGATAGATACATAGATAGATAGATAGATAGATAGATAGATAGATAGATAGATAGATAGATAGATAGATAGATAGATAGGCAGACAGGCAGATAGACGGATAGATAGATAGATAGTTAGATAGATAGATAGATAGATAGATAGGCAGACAGGCAGATAGGCGGATAGATAGATAGATAGATAGATAGATAGATAGATAGATAGATAGATAGTAGATAGATAGATAGAGAGATGGATAGTTGGATAGATGGATAGAGGGATAGATAGATAGATAGATAGATAGATAGATAGATAGATAGATAGATAGATAGATAGATAGACAGACAGACAGACAGACAGACAGACAGACAGACAGACAGACAGACAGAGGTAGGTAGGTAGGTAGGTAGGTAGGTAGGTAGGTAGGTAGGTAGGCAGGTAGATAGATAGATAGTTAAATAAATACGCTCAAAGTCACCGAAGTTCGCTGAAAATGCTTTGCATTTAAAAAAACGCGTAGACACCTAAAAGTGATCATGGAAATGCTTGTGTACCCGTTTCTTATTGTTAATACAGGATACGTTACGATAAAAACTAGAATAGCCCAATTTTTTTAAATATGCTACGTGTGTGAACACTTCCATCGGTAATTATTTATTAAAGTGTTTCATGTATCTAGCCATAACCTTGCAAATTTACTATACATGCTAATATGTTCAATTTATCTTAACTTTGTGTAGTAAACGGTCTCTAAACTTGCGCGAATAAGAAAACAAGAACAGGAACGATCATTGCAGCCATCTCAAATAAGTTCTTTGTGGAACTCCAAAAGATGGCTTATTGCCACTAGTGTGCTGCCTTCCTGCACACGTAGTGCCGTGAGACAGCGCCCAAGTGTACTTCATAGCCATGCTGAACAGGAAAGCCACGCGATGCGTGGGATAATCTCTGGCAGCTTTTCATTATGCTAGCCTACAGTGGTAATGATGGCTTTCTTGTACAAATTATACCCATTCTGGAGTGGCCCCTAGCTATGTTGATTGGAGCGCATCAAGAAGATTTCGCTGCTACTTCAACGAAAGTGGGAATCCCACGCTGCAGTGGTTGCCACAACATTGTCATTGCTTCGGAGTACACAACGTAACACAAAGCAAATATACACAAACAAGTACCTAAATGAAACAGAGAATATAACGGCTACTTGAAGAGTCCTGCCTTCGTTACGTGCAATGGACGCTTTAACTTCTTGGCGATTTATCAGTGTTAATTTCATCCAGAATTTCACATTAGGTCTACCCTAACTGTTTGAATGCTGTTTATTCTTCTCGTGTCTGATTATTTTCTATTGATAGTGTGTTCTGTATTTCTTGTTGTCAAAATTATTCATGAAATTTCATATATTCAGTAGTCATCCTTTGTCTTATCTGTCTTTTGACGTTGATATTGACAAAATAACTAAAATAAAATCAGAATACCATATAAGTAAGAAATTAAGTGAGTGACCTTACACTGCGCAAAATATTTATTGATTGATGGAGAGTTGCTGTCTTTATATTAATCTTTCGCAGCATCACAGTTCTTCCGTCATAGTGATGTCGAGAAGTGTTCGCGCTAAAAGATGAACAATGTTTTAAGCTCCTGTACATTTACACCACAATCTTCACCAGAAGAACGAATAAGTACTTGATATTTCATTATTATTATCACCGTTATGGCGTAGTGTATTCAGCACTTGTAACAAAGAATTAGAAGGTATAGTTTGCTACCTTTGACGTAAAATATATTTGGCAAAGTGAATTCATTTCAGCACAATTACATAGAAATACTTGCTTGACATGTTGTGCGTCAGCGGTAAACGTCCAAAAACTGAGGCAGGCTCCACTGGTTGCGTTAACGTCCAAATCGGGGCTGTTGAGAACCGCGTGCTGTGCTTCGACGTCTTTGTGTGTGGCAAATGCAAATCGCCCTATAAGAGAAAGGAATTATGCATGTATTTGCTGCTGCAGAACACTTCACAAAACACAAGCATGTAGCTAGCTTTAGTAATGAGCGTTTCCGTTACTAATATAAAACAAGAGGAACGTGTATACAATGTGCAAATATTTCCTCTTTTTTATTTTTTGCGAGCTCAAAATGCTCGTTCGGGTAGCTTGACGCTCAGCTATTTCATCACACTACTGCCAACAATCGGTCGTTTGCGCGCTGAACTGGAAACAACGAAGGCAGCATGTTCTCAGTCGGCAGGGTCTCCGGTCGTCCGGCTCATAACGTCACATGAAGTGCACACTTATTGGTAGAGGCTCGTGTGCATCCGCCTTTGAGGGGAAAAAGCTGCTGCTTTCCAAAATTTCACCCGGCTATACTATAGATGCCAATGCGACATGGCGGCTGTATCATAGAAGTAGATACGTAATGTCAGCACTGCAACTACAACTGACGTTTCACGAACATTAGGTCTATTTAGGAAGTAGTTATGAGACCAGGCGTGGCTTGTGGTAGAATTCCGTATTGTCCCGCAGAATGCTGGAATTCGATTCCTGCTGCGACCTTGACATTCATTCTATGCATTCGTTGGATCAACGCTGCCGATGTCAGCTTTTTTTAACGCTCACGCGTTATTTATCCATGTGTGTTCTCGGCGTTCCTGGGCCGATATTAAGTGGCAATCACCTGTGGCACATACCCACATACCGGTAGCTCATACTCGCCCACGGCTATGGATCTGTTTAGTGCCAAGTTTTGGTTGATGTACGTGACGGAACTGGGACATTATTCATGTCTTGACCTGTGCGCCATATTCGTCAAACCATCATACCCTCCCATACTAATTTTGGTTTTCGTAAAGTTAAGGGAGCGATCAAGAGAGCAGCCAGACTTCAGCGGATTTATGGATGGATGGATGGATGGATGGATGGATGGATGGATGGATGGATGGATGGATGGATGGATGGATGGATGGATGGATGGATGGATGGATGGATGGATGGATGGACCGACGGATGGACGGACGGATTGATGGATGGATGGATGGATGGATGGATGGATGGATGGATGGATGGATGGATGGATGGATGGATGGATGGATGGATGGATGGATGGTAGAGGGCATGGGGCGGATTGACTGACTGCAAGTCTTGACGTCCGTGTGGTATGGTGGTTTATTTTCCGTCTGCCGAGCTGCAGCGGCACGCGAGTGCGGGCCGCCACCACGAGAGAGGAAGAAAAGAGAGGAGGAGGAAAGCGTACAAAGGAGGATGTTTTACGTATATACAAAAGCAGATTGTAAGAGATGACACACGGAGTAATGTTGAGGGCACATAGTTTATGTTATGGGGGGGGGGGGGGTGCGGACGCGCGTGTTCAGACGCTCACCACAGGTGCCCCCCCCCCCTTCCGACAGAGGAAGCCGAAGTGACGAACGATTAGTTAGATCCAGTGAACGCGGCGAGCCGGAGGTACTTCGTGTTAGTCGTAAAGATTTGCACGCGCTGTAAGAGGACACGTAGCAGATACTATAATGCAACATACCGGGCCGTCTACGTATGCTGCCTTATGCCGCTCGAGTGCGACTACATTGCGCTTTCCATTAAGGTCCACGATGAACATTGAGGAACGCCATTCGAGTACACGGAAGGGCCTGAGATAATGTGGTTGCAGGTGACTGCGTACGGGGCCGTAGTGCATGAACACATGCGTCGCTTTGTATAGGTCTGCAGTCGAGTATACAGTCCGTGAGTGCCTTGCTCGCGTTGGCTGTGGTCGAAGGTGCCGGAAAATATCACGCAGTTTGTCAACGTACTCTCTTGGTGTGGGCGAATAGTCTGGTTTAGTGGCGTCAAAGAAATATGCTGGTAAATGAAGAGGGGCTCCATAAACAAGCGCAGTACTGGCGCACGAAACGCCTTTCTTGAACGCAGATCGAATTCCCAGCAGCATGAGTGGGAGAGCCACTAGGCCATACGACCGTGTCCTGTAAGCGCCGCTTTCAGGTGACGGTGGAAACGTTCTACGAGCCCGTTTGTTTGTGTATGGTAAGAGGCAGTTCGCAGTCGCACTACTCCCAGCAGCTTGAGGAGTTTCTTGAAAAGCGACGACTCTAACTGGCGGCGGTGGTCAGAGATTATTGTTGTGGGGCAGTCAAATCACGCCACCCAAGTAGAGATGAAAGAATCGGCCACTGTAGCAGCTGTGATGTCAAGGATAGGCGTAGCCTCAAGCCATCGGGTGGAGCGGTCAACACAAGTCAATAATTACCGGTAACATTGACAACGGGGAAGGGGGCCAACGATGTCGATGTGGACCACTGCGAAACGTTGATCAGTCTGCAGGAAACGCTGAATGGGGGGTGTGCTGGGTAACGTTGTACTTTGGCACTTTGACATGGTGCGCACGCACTTACCCAGCCGCGAATGTTAGCATTCATGCGGCACCAGACGATGCGTGATTTGATCATCGTTTGAGTTGCAAGAATTTCAGATTGTGAAAGGTTGTGCAAAGAATCGAAGACTGTCTTGCGGAAAGGAATAAGCAAATACGGTCTCGATGTACCTGTAGAAGTACCACATATAATTGGCACGCCTTAAATGGAAACTGTATCCAGCTTCAGCTATGTTTGCGTATCTCGTAGGTGCGATAGTCTGAGTAGTCTGTCTGTGCTTTTGCCAGCTGATGTAAATCGATTGAACAGGATGACGAATCTGATGTTTCGGAACGACCGCGCGTGACAGCGTCCACGCGACTAAGTGCGACTTCTGGGCGAGTGCCAGCAAAGCTGAAGGTCCATCATCATCATCATCATCATCATCATCATCATCATCATCATCATCATCATCATCAAGTGCGTCAGCAGGAGTGTTGTTCACGCTGTGGTTGTGCCGGACATTCGTCGTGAATTCTGAGATGAAGGCTAGTGTTCGCACTTCGCGTGGCGTATACAGTGATGCAGTATGACCTATTGAGTAGGTGAGCGGCTTGTGATCAGTGAAAACTGTGATTATTCAGCCATCGAGAAGGTGGTGAAAGTGACATCCTGCCAGGTAGATGGCGAGAAGTTCCCGACCGAAAACGCTGTATTGTGTTTCAGAATGAGTCATGTGTTTTGAGAAGAACGCAAGAGGTTGCCTTGCACCGTTGGCATTCTGCTGTGGAACAGCTCCTACCGCTGTGTTGGAAGCGTCGGCCATGAGTGCCAGCGGGCAACGTAATTGTGGGTTGGCGAGTAGGGTGGCTTCGGTCAAGGCGTGCTTGACGGCATTAAATGCATCATCCACAGCAGTGTCCCATTTTAGTGCTTTCGCTGAGTGCTTGCCGCAAAGCATACGGTCTAAGGGTTCCAGCAGCATGGCGTATTTTCTCATAAAGCGTCGTTAAAAGTATACAAGCCCAAGAAACTGGCGGAGCTTTGTGGTAGATGATGGTTTGGGTAACTCGATGATGGCTTGCACTTTGTGAGGGCGTGTCGGATTCCGTTGGTGTCCAAGTAGTGACCAAGTAATTCAAGGGCGTGTTGCTCGAATTGGCTCTTTTCCGTGTTGATTATTACGCCATTTGTGGAGAGGCGTTGGAAGAGCTGGCGCAGGTGGTGCGAGTGTTCTTCGGGCGAAGAACTTAAAACTAGGATGTCATCAACGTATGCAAATACGAAACGCAGTCCACGCACAACAGAATAGATAAAACGCTGAGAAGTCTGCACAGCTTTTCGAAGTCTGAATGAGATTCTGATGAATTCAAAAAGCCCGGATGGTGTTGTGATTGCTGTTTTTGAAATGTCTTCATCCGCTACGGGAATTCGGCGATAGGCATGGACAAGATCAAGTCCGGAAAAGATGGTGGTGCCATGGAGAGCTGAATTGAAGTCCTGTATGTTGGGCAGTGGGTGCCGGTCTGGAACGGTCTTGGTATTCAGAGATTCGTAATCCCCGCATGGCCTCCAATTTCCAGACTTCTTGGGGACGAAATGAAGGGGAGGTGCCCAGCTGCTCGAGGAGGGTCTGATGATGCCGAGTTCCAGCATGTGTTTGTATTCTGAATGGGCCACCTTGAGTTTGTCTGAAGCTAGACGTCGCAGTCGAGAAAACGCAGGTGGTCTTGATGTGACAATGTGATGTCGAATGTCATAGCACACTGGTTGAGTCCACCTCGATGGTGATGTAAGCTCAGGAAACTCTTCTAGCAGGTCTGCAAACGGCTCTTTGGCAACTGTGACGCATGAGAGTGCCAAATCTGTAGCTGCGCACACCGTGAGTCCGTGAATGGAGAGTTTAGTTGCGGAGTCTATTAAGCGCTTTCCTTGACATCGACTAGGAGTCTATGCTGGTTTAGGAAGTCAGCACCAATTATTGCAGAACCACCATCAGCAACCAAAAACACCCACCAGAAGATTCCTTGAATCCCTAAGTTGAGCGTTACAGAACGTTGCTGTTACTCGGGAATGTGTGTCCCGTTGACAAGTTTGAGGTGAAACAGTACAGTGGAAGTGTGTTCTGCTTTTGTCGCTGGGAGGACACTCACTTGGGCTCCTGTGTCGATGAGAAATTTCTGTCTGGTAGTTCGGTCGAAGATGTGGAAAATATATTAAGATGTCTTGGCGCTGACTGTTCGTTTCTGCTAGTGGTGGGCTGTTGAGTCTTCCGACCATGTGCAAGGCAAAACGCAGAAGCGGGCATTTTCACCAAAAGGCGATGGTAAAAGCGCATTCGTGGACTGGGGGAGGCTCTTCGCTCTCGTCGGCAACGAATGGGCGTCGGAGAACGATGACGTTGGCTTTCACGACGTGCGGATGGTTCTGGGTTAGTTGCTGCCGCGATGAGATATTCCAGCCGAGCACAAAGGCCGTCAACATCGGAGGGGCCAGTGGAAAAGAGTGCAGGGCTAGGTGGCTAGGCAGGGGTGGCAGGAGTGGTCGGTGGTGTCGAATGCGTGGGTGTACTAATGGAGGCGAAAGGGAAACTTGGGGTCGATACTTACATAACTTTATCGGCCGGCGCAGCCAGTAATGTCAAATCCATGGCTTTGGCTGTCGAAAGCCCCATTTCGACCTGGGATGGCAGTCGCCGGAGAAAAAGTTCACGTAGCACGGCAGTGTCCGTAGTGATCGCACTAGTGCCCAGAAGCTGCGTCATTCGCCGCAAAAGCTGGCTTGGACGTCGGTCACCAAGCTCTTCTGCGGAGAGTAGCTGCTATATTCTGGTTCTCTCCGACGCAGCGGTCCTTTCTAGGATGGCTGCTTGACCTGGTCGTATGGTCTTGCCGGGGGATGGTTGCGAAACGAGGTAATTATGTCGATTACCTCTTCTGCAGCTGTAGAGGCGAGTGCGCTGACCACGTGGTGAAATTGCCGCTTTTGTGAGGTGATTCTTGATAGCTGGAATTGAGATTCCACTTGCAGAAAACACACGGCAGGGCTGCATACTAAGTGTGGCGGAAGACGTCAGGTGACGGTGGAGACGGCCGCCCTGAATGCATTGGTCTCTGGCGTGGTTTGGTTGGGGGTGGGTGTATGAACTTGAAGCTCCATTTTGGAAGGTCCATGCGTTGGCGTCCGATCTTTGTCAGTCGTGAGATGGGCGGCTCCATGTTACTTAGGTGTGTTTAACAAAGCTGGGTAACCAATTGTGGAGGGCATAGGGCAGATTGAATGACTGTGAGCAAGACGTCCGTGCGGTATGGTTGTTTATTTTCCCTCTGCTGAGCTGCAGCGGCAAGCCAGTGCGGGCCGCCATGAGAGGTGGAAGGAAAGAAAGGAGGAGGAAAGCGTACAGGGGAGGATTGGTTCACGTATATACAAAAGCACAGTGTAAGAGAGGACACACAGGGTAAACTTGAGGGCACATAGTTTATGTTACGTGGGGGTGCGGAGGTACGTGTTTCTACGCTCACCACAAGCAAGATAGATAGATAGATAGATAGATAGATAGATAGATAGATAGATAGATAGATAGATAGATAGATAGATAGATAGATAGATAGATAGATAGACAGACAGACGTAGGTGCCAAACGTGCTTGCAGTACACGAAAAAAAATGCTTCTCGTTTAAAATTCTTTTCTTTAATCAAGGCGAGAGCCTTAAATGCCTCATCCATCAGCATCGGCGGCGTCAACACGAGTGATGGAAAAATATTATCACGTGATTACATTCCCACTTAGCGCGTTCCTGTGTTTAAGCTAAGACACGTATTACGTTCAGCCACGCTTGTGGTCCTTGCAGCGTAGGCTGTGAGAGACTGTCGCTAACACGTGAGCTTCTCTTATTCATTTGCTGCGAAAATATTTTTTTTCAGAGATAGCTCCCAGAGAAGAGAGCATGTGAAGCTGCATTTTTCTTCACCTTGTTCAAAATATTTTTCATAACTGTACCAAGAATAAGTGTTTCACCAGTATTTGGTCTCAAGACATGAGACCAAGCATCTATATAGGGGAATCTTACTGCTATACCCCACTACTCTGAGGGCTTTACATTTTGTTCATTCCTAAACATATAGGAATTGACATTCCCATATTTTTTATCTGAATTTCCAATGTCAAGCATAGTGCAGTGACCACATATGGCGGCAACGGTATGAAAGCACTATACTGTAATTGCAAATGTTTTAGTAAATTACGTAGAACACAATTGACAATTGATATTTCGAGCTCACCTCTGTACTTCTTGGTGGTGTGATCGAAGCGCGGAAAGCCTGGCATCTTGTTTGCGTAATCGTTGAGCACCCATTTGACGGGGAAGTTTCCCGACTTCCATCCACACATGGTTCCGTCATCGAAAGTACACCGAACTGAAATGGATAGATTTATTATCATTTCATCACAAACGTAGTTGCAACCCATACCTATACACATTAAATTTCAACATTGAAAACAATTTACGTAATATAGTGCGGGTAGTTTCATTGGTCAGACTGCTGGGCAAAAACAGCCTGACTAGGTATAAATGATAATTGGTTTGAAATTACCATACACGACGTTCGTCTTGTTCCAAGCTTCCAAATGCGCAGTAATGCGTTAACTGAATGGAAACGTACACGTAGTCTGCAAGGCCGTATGAAGTTTTTTTGCGTGATATCTTCCACTACATCGATGCTCTTCTAGTAATATGTACCTATGCAATGAGTCTCGGATAAATTCTCAAGCCCGGCCAGGATGGTAGACAATCATCAGGATCGACTCAATCAATTGTGGTGGCATGGTCAAAACAGATGGCTTCTTTTGCACACACACACATAAAAACACCTTGTTAAGCTAAACTGGCTTCTGTGGTAACAACGCTCACATTCAGCGCAGAATAATAATGTAGGCAAGTTCTAAACAATATTTAAACAAAGTTTCATTCACCCGAATAAATGAAGAAAAGTGATATGTTTTATTTATATATGCTTGCACATTGTGGGGCTTGTCCTCATTTTACCGCCATCGCTGCAGCCGCCCCACATGGCTCCCATTTGCGTAAATTTAGAAACAAGCAAACTACAAAGACATAAATGAATGAATAAATATATAATTAATAACCTGTTTGCCTAATGCGAATAAAGGACAAGTTTGGCTTCCGCGAATGCGTGCCTGGCTGATAAACTTTCTTTCTCTCTTTTTGTTTCTTTCCACCTTCCTTCCTTTTCGTTCCTTATTCTCTTTCTCTTTTTTTTTCTTTCCATCTTTTCTCGTCATTGCAATGCACAGTGCTTCCTTCTAACGTCGACAATCTTACTGGGCATTAGACCTTCACCTACGTGCTTAGAAGTTTAACATTTTTTTTTTCAAAGGATAATGAACATGGTGATTTGTTCATACCAGGCAAAAATTAGAAGTGACAACGTGAAAGGACATCACATTTAAAAAAAGGTCGCAGTTTAGCATTCTAAACCTGTGATCGCCGACACGTCCACAATCGAGACAGCATAAATTGGTGGAAAACAGCATACACTTATACTGTAGTACTCTTGGTCTAGTTAGAGATACGAGGTGGTAACTGTAACCACCCAATATGGTGACGCCAAAAACCTCCTGAAGTAGTCCAAAGGCTTGCTGGAACTGCATGGAGCGACTCCTGGTGCTAGTTACAGGCTGCGGGAGTAACGTGATTGGCATATTGACGCGCATCATAGAGGATTCATCACGAAATTACTTATCTGAGCATTCCAGCTTGGATTAGAAAAAAGTTATTGAGAAAAAAACAACAACAAAGATACTGCCGCACAAGAATAATTTGTACCAGTCACACAAAAAAGCTACACCGTGTAGCGACCAAAGCAAAAAAAAAAGTTGCATCATCAAGAAGCACCATATTCTGGCAATATAGCTACAAATCTTGGTGTTATTTTCAGTTTATGTCATTACGTCAATCATTCTTTTTTTGATGACTCTTACTCTAGCCTTCCGCCCACCCCAATTCTCCACTCCTTAATGCTGGTTGGTGATAACTACATCTTTCTCGAGGTACCGGCTTATGTAGAATCAGCACTCACCGGGAGAATCAACGTCCTTCGTTGGCTTGATTCCTGAAATAGAAAATGCGTAGAACCCGATAACGTCAGAGTGTTGAACACTAGCAATTACGTACTCATTATAATTGTGTCCATCAAAAAAAAAAAACACGATCCTTTAAAAA
This sequence comes from Rhipicephalus microplus, assembly GCF_043290135.1. Classification (NCBI taxonomy): domain Eukaryota; kingdom Metazoa; phylum Arthropoda; class Arachnida; order Ixodida; family Ixodidae; genus Rhipicephalus; species Rhipicephalus microplus. Next base: position 137,616,084 of record NC_134701.1, on the reverse strand, counting down.
GAATTATTCGCTTCGTTCATAGCGAGGGTCGCGTTTGGGTAGTCTTGATGCTTTCAGTAGTTTGCGAGTGATTATAGGTCAGCTGCTAGCTCGTAATAAGATCACAGCCTACGTGACACCGAAAAGCGAAAAAGAACATTCCACACCCGCACAATGGAAACGTGTGGCGCTGACTGACGCTTAAATGCACACACATAACCTGTAAAGTGGATGCATTACCGTCGCCTCAGTTGGGTGGTAAGGCATCCGACGTGTTATTTGAAAGGGGCAGGTTCGGTCTCTGCCGTCGCAAAGCTATCTTTTCTTCCACTTTTCCTTCTTCACATATACATTACAGTTATTTCTAACAGCATCCCATACACTTTCTTTGACATTTTCTAGATTTCCATATTTTGTGAGTTACAGGAAAACAAAGAGCCCTTTAATTAAAAAAAGCAATTAGTTTGCATTCATGGTTTATCATCGCGTTGACAACGTGTTAGGGGGCTAGTCCTTTCAGTCTGCAGCTGGCTCGACTGTCCCTGGTGGTGTTGGTGTCTTCTTCGCGATGTAGGATGCCTTCACGGCTTGACGGGGTGCCTGGTACATGAAAAGAGCAGCACCTTCACCAGTTCTCCCCGAATCGCGACGTCGACGAAGGGAGCCAGCTGTAGTTCGAAGACCACACTGCTTGTTCGGCCGAACCTGTGGCCGGTCAGCGATAGGTCAGATTACAGGGATACAAACTTAACTGGCACTGAGAGTGGCGAAGTAAGTGTCGTCCGTCGATGAACTGACAAGCGGTGAAGCACGTCTGCATTTATACATTTGCCGTCGAATATTTCAGCGTTATCGCTGGCTGCCACGCAAGGTCAGGAATAATCTATATGTTGACATTGCCCGCCTAATCTTAAAAAAAAATGATCTACTTCGGCCTCGAAGCTTCTCGAACACTGCACACATGGTTTGCGCTGAACATTACGATAACAAAACCCGGAGAAGGAATGTGGCAATATACAAAGAAGGGCGCTCGGTGCACGGGATCGCCAATGGTTTCCTCGAAACCCTTCCGCAAGCGTACGGACTACGCTCCACGGCAAAGCTTGGGGTCATTAGCCGACACGCGAGTGCCTTCAAGACACCGCTGGAATGTCGCCCTTGAGGGAGGAGTGAAGTCGGCTTCGAAACGTCGGGGTTTGAAGTGTTTTCCCGTACCTTCCTGTTGTTGGAGTTCAGTTTTTCTCAGTGCAGCGCATGTTGTGAATAGTTTTTATTTTTATTCAGAGCTTGTACGTGACCATTCTATAGAGAACTGCGATATGTTACCCCTGTCAATTCTTACCTTCCTGAAACTTTGCGTCCACTATCAAACATACACGTTGATAGCGCCTCTTTTCCATCTTACACAAACAAAACCCCTTAACGTCTTTTTTTTTTTACGTAAGTGAGCGAATTCACTGTGTATATGTGATTGATTTTGGTAAGCCACTCTTGTTACAGCACTTAAAGCATCCGGTAGCAATGAATTAATTATTTATTATTTATTAACAATTATGTACGGAAATATGTGACCTCGGTCTCAGTTTTTGAATAGAAATAGGTACGTGCAAAGTAAATTTATGTGCAAGGGCCGCGGCAACGCATACATTTCTTTGCGAGCCATGTTTGTGGGAAGAATAAGTCCTGATTACCTGCGTCCATGCGTTTGACATCCACAGATGCGATGGCCATGGTACCATTGGTGCCATCACCTCGAGTCACAAGCACTGACAACTGGCAGCGTGTGCCTCGTTTCAGTCCCACGTTCAAGACACTCCATTGAAGCACCCTCTGAAGTTCTCTTGTAAATTGGGCCTCGGGGTCCTTCGGATTGGATGCGTCTCCAAAGCAAGAGACGGAGAGGTTGGCCGAAGTTATGTCTGCATAGTACCAGAAGCAAAATGATCACGTTATGAAACCTCGTTCTGTAAAATATGAAGTTCGTTTCACGGTCTTTAACGAGTCTAAGCTATTTTACGGCGTGTGTTCCCAAAGCATTTAAAATCTTGTTTGACACATTTTCTTGAGAAAGAAGGAATGCCAATGGAAAGAATGTTGTCGTACGTAGCAGCTGGTCACAAAAAAGGAAATCGTAATATTCAAAAGAAAACTAGCAAAAAATTTATACCTTTCGTAGTTCCTTTACTCTGGGCTTTTTATTCCCACGTCTGAATACAAAACTTAGGCTACATAATCAAATAAATAACAAAGAAAAAAGGCAAAACAAGTTCACATTTGAGGAGGTTGTAAAAATATAAAAAAAACATTACTGTGTCAGTACTCTAGGCTACAGGCTGAACCTCGAGAGCATTGTCATAAATTCATAGGACATGCCAAGTTTGAAAGATAATGCACTTGAATGACTGAGCGCTACATATGTGGTTGAGATGAACCTTCTTATTGCCTTCGTAATACACCTTGCACGTGACCAGCCGCAATTTACACTATCAAGCTCAGATTCAGGATTAGGTCTAGTTAGCAATTCGAGCAAATTCAGAAGACCTTAGTCCTAAAAAGAGCTAATGAATAGGCTCTAACTTGTTCAAAACGCTAAAACAAGCTCCCTGATTTGTGCGTAAGGCGGTGGTGGTCACGATTCGCAAATATTCTGCCACTGTGCGCCACGCAGACACAACATTTCAGAATACAATCCCACGTCCCTCTACTGCACAGGACTAGTCTCTATTGCCCGCAAGGACATAATCTTGCACAGGCAATGTTCCTACCACTGGCCTTGTTAATTTGTTTCTTCACACTACGAAACAACATCTGAACCCAACGGAAGTACAGTTTGAGCCGTTTAGACCATTTTGATGTTTCCGTGCTGCCATCTACAGAGTTTAGATAGCCACGAAACTATTGAAACAAGGAGTTTTGCCAGAAAAAAATAACAAAGTTATGATATTAAAAGGTATCTCAAAGCTTTGCAGCTAGGGGAAAGAACATATGCCATGGCATACTTGTTTACCTCGCACCTCTAGCACTGCACTGCCTCGACGCGTGCCGCTCTGGCACGAGGGACACGTAGACGAAGCATTGCTTGATCGTTGGCTGCATGACGATGACGTGATCGCTGACGTCGTGCTATGCTGACGAAGTGACCACGGGGAAGAGAAAGTGCTACGCCTACTTCTCTTCGCTGCCGAAAAAGGTGGAAAGGCCCTGATAGAGACCGAAACCAGCCGAAGCTGGCTGTTGTACACTTTATAAGTTCCTCCTTAGGGCAATTACTAGGCGAATTTCTGTGACATCCTATTCAGACTCTGCAAAGGCGCTGTTATTACTTCAACACAATATTTTCACGGTGAGTTTATTTACTCGCGTTTCAAATTACCCCTTCAACTTTGTCATTTCAATAAATCATGCCTGCAGCGAGTGATTAAAGTTATCCTAGTCATCTAGCTGCACGTGTAGCAGAAATCTTGGCACTCGGCTTTATTACAACTAGGCTGAACGCACGTGCACATGTGAAAGGAAGCCATAAATAAGGTTTTTTTTTCTTATTGATATTACATATTAGGAGCTGTTGGCGCACAATTATGGCGCCGGCTACTCCTTAGCCCTTGAGTGAAACTTGAACACGTATCTTAGAGTAAAACATACAAAGCAGTGCATGGAAAAAAAGAACTTCGGGCACAGATATGCGAAGACACACCCATAGGTACATATCACAACAAAATGATTAGGAAATGTTCAAAAGTCAACGAATAAAGTCTCTGATAATGTCCCTCGTTAATATTCGGTCCAGCCAGCACGAAATAAGGTCTCTGTTATCAGCTACGCAAGATCACAAAAAGAAAATGAACTATAAAATTGCTTCTTGCAGGAGAAAAAATGTTTCTTCAAGGAATATGACTTACCTGGTCCACTTCGGTAATACCGGATTGAAAGCTCAGTTTTGTCATCAGCAACATCAAACATAGGGCTAAGGAGCTTCACTAACTTGGCTGCCGCTGGTATAGTACCATATGTTTGCCCAGTAGTGTCCGATCTGCCCGTTGTCAGGTCCAGGTAAGCGAATGGACGGGAGTCTGCGATTTGCCGACATAAGAAATGCGCATTCGGTCTTGTTGCCAACGAAAGCGGTTAAACGCATTTTTTCCCAAAATATATGAGAGGGCACCACTCAGCCTGTGGCAACAAAAAACACGTTTTTTTTTTGCTTATTCACAGTATATTTCCAGTTGGGAAGTTTTCTTCAATACAAAATGAAGTGGTGAAATTGGTTGTAATTCTATACTCTTCAAATTTCTATTCAGCGATGAAATACTATCAGGTCACAATTTTTTGGGCATGATAGGGCCTCTTTAGAAATTCGCAGCGTAATTAATTGTTTTTTTTGCATTTATTGAGTAAGATAAAAACAACATACAGATGAAGAATCCCTTAGTCTAAGGTTGTACTGGAATCCTCAACCAATTCAAAAGGGAAGTTTGCATACATGTAGCCTTCAAGACTGCATTTCAGTTCACAGTGAGAATTACCGTTCTGTAGCACTATACCAAAATGTCAATATTGATAAATAATATTTCCCTTCTCTGGAGTTCTTTTTTTTTTTTTGCTGAACGAAATATTTCAACCTAACAAACAAGGGTTCTGTTGTGGTGTAATGTAATAAGAATTGAACGGTCAAATATATATTAGGCAGCATAAAATTATTAGGCAAAATAAAGTTGATTCATAGTAAGTTTGATGTATCCGCATCGGCGCAAATGGCGAGGCATCAACACGCTTTTAAAATTGTGCCAACGCCTGTATTAGAGCACTGCAGGCACTGATTATTTTGGTCCGGGCCTGCCGGCAGGCCAAATAGGGACGTGCTGCGGCCCGCCCAAGCCCGGCCAGGTGCCTTTAGGTATGGCACGTGCCCGACCCGGTTCCGGAGGATTAGGGTCTTGGCCAACTCGGCCCTGTGCTTTTCAACTAATTATAGCTTCAACATAAAGGACGTGTGCTCCAGTTCCTGGTTATTGTAAATGTACAAGCCTTACACAAAATATTTTGTTAAGAGTGCCGTAAGAACGTGTGACTGTGCCACGAGTTTGACTGGTATTGCTGTATTTAATCAAATACGCCCATAAAACTTGCGAAATCAATGCAATGCAGTGTGAGTGGAGGCCTAGCGGGCTGTTTAAGCGCTAGCAATGTGATCTTAATATTGCATTGCAAAGGACTACAAAATAGAACGACCACATGAAGAAGAAATAGGGCTAGCGTTAATCGTCTGAGTTTATATACCTTGCTGATGAGCTGGGGCTGATCAGTTCAGTAAAAACTGAAGACTGCGTTCCGCAAACTTTGTTGCACAATGCAAGGAGAGGCGGGAAAACCGCACTCAAACAGCTTCCGAGAGGAATTCGCCAGTCTGGGAAGCGTAACATAAATTGAAGCAATCGTTTAGACTCCTACGCAAGCAAGTGCCTCTACGTATAAACTACGTTTTAGCTTTAAAAAAATATGTCCTGCCCAACACTCATTTTCGAGGCTACCATTACATTGCGATAGATCTGTGAAGGCGCACCACACACGCCTCACGTCTTAAAACAAGATTGGACTAAAGGCTTCCTAGCAAGCGGCTTCTGAGCTCCGTCGAACGCGGTGCATTGGGTGTTCGGAGCGCAATACCGACGCACCGCGTTAGCGACCGGAGCGTGTGACAAGAAGCGGAAGACTCTCACCCAGTCACCAAGGGCTGACTGTGGCTCGCAAACGGGGCTGTAGCTCTGGATTTCTGGGCGATGTGGCATACCGATGAAATCAAAACGCTCGACGCCCTTGTGCAGTGTGATGTCAGCGCACACTCTAAATACCCACAGTCCTCCATCATATACGGCGTAGTTTCGGGACAATAAACTCCACACACAAACAGTAACTCAACTTTAGCATAAGCGCACCACTACTCACATCTATTAAACCCGCACCAAAGACGCGCCTGACTCAGATCCAAGTCGGACCCAAGCCCGAAGCTCATGGGCGCTAGTCCGCGTTTTGGGCCAGCCGGCACCCGTGCAGGGCTCTAACTTAGAAAGAAGTATTTCGAGGCGTCACATGTGAAGCTGATACTACTGACTTCCCAGCTTCCGTGCGAGAAAACAAAAGTGACAGCTATGCAGCAAAAGAGAAGCAAAGAACGCGATAGCAACAACTTGGATGGTCACGCGCAGATTGGAAAGCAGATCAACACGTGCTCCAGATTTGTCACGCACAAATGACACACGAAACGTACTCACAGGTACAGATGCAGCGAATAAGTGTCTCAATTGTTACTTAGCTTTGTCTTAAAAGTGCGCGCTTGTCACAAACGGAGACTACAATGATTGCAGTGACCTGTTTGCGTCCGGTAACTACAACATAATTGCTCCAAGTAAAGCCAGAGGCCAGCCAAGACGTACGATCCTCCCCTTCTTCCCACCGGAGAGATTAAGGGCGCGCGAGGGAGGTTCGCTCCCCTTCTCTAAGCGGCGCAAAGAACGCGTGGCTGATTAGAGCGCGTGCCACCGTGCGTTGTGGCGACGAAGTGACGCGCACTCATTGTGCCATCTTGCTGGTAATGCTGAAAACACGGAAATCCCCCTCCCCCCTAAGATGCCAGTTATCAATGGTAAGTGGTAGATATAAATAGCTTGCCGTTTGAACGGTGAAGTACATGCTCCTCCGTGGTGATGTGGCAACGCACGCTCATTGCACTATCTTGCTGGTAATGCTGAAAACACGATAATTCAAGCCATGATGCCCGTGAGCAGCGGTAAGTGGTAGATCTAAATAGCTTGCCATTTGAACGGTGAAGGATGTGCTCTTTGGTGGCTCAGCGGTTAACGCCTCGCGCTCACGATAAAGAGGACCGTAGTTCGTTTCCGTGCGCTGGAGTCTTCCCGTTCTTTTTTTTTTCATTTTCATATGTATAGGTACGTGTACACATACGGTGAGCGACACCGACGTCGACGCTGACGCCGGTGGCAATATCCAGCCGACAGTGCTCATGTAATTGCTATCGCAATAAAACCTGAGCAGTTGCAGTTTTGGTGCCATGGTCTGGTGCGCAGGTACACTAACGCGGACAAGGAAATACGTGGTATTCCTCGTACTGGAGGAGGATTGCCGAATGTGAAGCACAGTCCCAGCCACTCTGTGAAAGAGCTGAGACGGACGAGCAAGACGAAAGCATCAATTGGCTTGTCAGACACAGTCGTTGGAGAGCGCAGTATGTACTGCAGAAATGAGTGTGACTTATCTGGCATCACCATAAAAACAAGGTTCAGTCGAAATCAAACTCATGAATTCGGCTAGGCACCTTGGATAGGTACGTGTAAATGGTTAAAATTCGTTAAAGAAAAGTTATATACAGGTGTAATGTTGGGCGCGGAGTCACTTTGAGAATCTCATATTGCGTCGTAGAAGCTAATGTAACACATATGTACACTCTCGTTCCGCTCAATTAACTTGTTTGAGTGTAGTATTGTTTCAACTTTCTTCTTTTACTAAAGTGTACCACCTGTTGAGCCTTTTTCTCATTAAGCCCAAAACTTTCGATGCCTCATGAAACATGACATTTTACCGTTGAAGACAACCGTTCGGTGGCGTCAGGGACAAGTGATTGAAAAGAATGATCATGTGAAGACGTCACCACTTGATGTCATTGTGATGCCACAAATCGCAATAATTTTTGAAGTCATCATGACGCCGAAAAGTCTAACGTGACATTGAATGACAACACATGATGCTTTGTAGTGACCTCCTCTGAGCGGCGAACAAAACGTGCGTGCGAACAAAACAAAGCGTCGGACTTCAAGAGAAGAGAGTGAAAACGAGCCATGGCTTCACGGCTCGTGTTTGCGGCTCAGGTTATGCCCTAGAGCTAAGGCTCCACGTAATTCACACTGCTTAGTGGAAAGTAGCGGGTTTTTTCTCTAGTTGCATAAACATATTTAGTTTTTTTTAGTTCATTTGTTTCAATGATGAAGACCAACCGAAAGTCTTTCAGCGGGTCGCATATAAGGTGGAAATAATAAGCGTTGTGCGACTGAACTAGACGCACATTTGCTCAAGCGTTATCGTTCTAATTTTTGCGAAACTCGTTCACGCCACGTCACACAACCTAAAAACCCAGCAATGTGCAAACTGCTGACCACGAGAAACAGCAAACTATGGCAGCATAGTCGCCGCAATTCATACGCGCTTTCTACATCGACTCACATCATACCTTCTTGTCGAGGCACAGCTGGCTGAAGTTTAGGATTCTCGTAACGGCCTGTTCCTACGAGCCAGCGAAGGTCTCTCTGGAATTTGTTCACGTAGCCGCAGAGGCCATCGGTGAATGTGCAGTGGGCAAGATGGCGGCATGGCTCTGGCCTCAGAACGACGTCGTCTAGGCTGATTGATGTTGGCCCACTCTCTGGAAACGTTGCGCGGAACACGACCTAGATAAAAGCAAGAGGGAAGTAGTGAGTGGACAATACCAAAAGAAATACCGTAATGTTTGTTTCTACCCTATGGTGGAGCAACTCAGTTCAAGATATATATTTCTTAGTGTTTTGCAGCGAAGTGTATGATTTTTGTTGGTCCCTTGCGTTTTTTTTAAACACCTAGTGTTTTTCGGGGAGTAGTGAAAGAATGATTCACCACTTTATTTCGTAGCGGAAGACCTAATGAACGCAAATGAGTAATGAATTAGACCCTGCGTAGTGTATTGTGTGCGCGTGCGCGTGTGTATGAGAGAGCGCGTGCGTGCGTGCGTGCAAATTTTCCGTGAAGGAGGTTTACCACAGAGGGGTGACAAGAGCGGAGGTGGTGGTGGCAGCGGTGGACAACCAGGTCACCACAATTGGCTATTCGATCATTCCAGCGACTATATGCGGCGCGACGGTAGGTCGAAATGGCGGACGAGACGATGGTGCTGAGGCGATCTCGCAAGTGTGCGCGTCTCAGGCAGCAAAGCTCGCCAGACCCTCTAGTTTCACTGCAGACCACACTTTCTCTGTCGAAAGAGACGCATAGATGTTTGAATGAAAACGAAGCAGCACCGGTCACAGTATTTGCATGGCCGCTTGATTAAAAAAAGAAAGAAAAGAAAAGGTGTGGCCTGTTGCATGCCACCGAAGCAGCGTCTCGAAACCCTCGCGCCTGCTCTGCATCACAGAAGCTTGCACTTTCCACTGGTATAAATTACAATTCACAAAAGCACTAGGAGGCAGGCGCGTAGACAGAATGTTTTTTTTTGGGGGGGGGGCACCTTGATTTCGGGAGGGGCATCCCCTAGAGGCCATTTTTCGCTTTATATGCCATGGCGCAAAACATTTGCGGGGGAGGTGGGGGGTACCCCAGACTACGCCCTTGCTTGGAAGGTACTGAAAAAAACTTACCACACTGCAAATGCAATCACATATAATTCAGAGTGTACAAGAACATTCTGAGGCTTCAAATATCCCCGCCACGTGTGTAGTCCATAGTGCTCCGAACCTTTATCAAGCATTTCTCTTCCAAAAACCACTCAAACCAACGCTAGCACTGATCGTCATCCCGTTGACGCTTTTCGAAACAGTGCACCTGCAGCGGCGTCATACCTCGATTCTTCAAGATCGACTGACTCCATTACACGACTCACTGAAACCACTCGAACATCATAACTTCGTGGACGAGTTCACTACACCGTCCTACCACCTGTCTTCTTTGGATACTTGCCGATTTCGCGAACATTCCAAGTGATTGTAATGTTCACGCCCACAATCTCCTCACCGAAAAAGCGGGCGCAACTGTCAACAGCTTGAACGCGCTCGCTTATTGACGGCAGCACCACGCAGCAGCCCACATCTTCATATTCATCCAGCGGCCATGACATTTTCTGCGGCACCAAATCCAGCACAGACACCGTCATCAGTGAAGAATTCACTTGAATGCAGTCGTTGTGTGAAGGCATGCTTATTACTACCGCGAGACCGAGCTGCATACAGGACACCCATCGAACTGCATCGCTGACTTGTCACCGTGTGCCAGGTTCAGTGGAATGCTGCGTGGTGCCGCCTGCGTCGCTTGAATAACCGAATCTTCAATTGATAACAGCGCTCGCTGTAAAAATGTTGCAAAGACCTTACACGCCCCTCTGCTGGGACTGTTTCTCTCTAGTACTCCTCTTTGAAATCACGACTCCAGTGAAAAGAAGGGCTCGTAGTGTGGTTTTATATAGAATTGTTGAATTTGGCGCCACGGTGTTCTATAAATAGCAGACGTAATCACCACTGGGAGGTCTATATATGCAACTTGTTCCGAATTTTCGTTCTTGCAATGGAAAACCTTTCGAAGGAAATCAAGAGTGCACAAACAAAATGCTTGACGCTGTCATGCGTGGGTAGTTGTTCTCACCTTGAATTTTTTCTTCCGAAGGATTTCCGCTCGTGCAAGCATCCACTCTTTTCCAACGATCAGGGGCTGCTCCCACGCGACTTCACTTTTTCCGTTAGCCACAACTTCCACCTGTACCAAAAAAATGAGTTTGACAAAAACTTATCATTTGCGACAGAACACTTGGAGACAGTTCAGCGAGATCAAGAGAAAGAATGTTTTGTTAAAGATTGGTAAACAATCCTAAGCACGTCTTTTGCCACCTCCGCCAACTGCTGCCACCATAGAAAACGGGAACTAAGAGCTCCTCAAGTTGCCTAGAGCAGCTTTTTTTCTTGGTCGCTGTCTTTGTTAAAGAAACCCTACGATGGAAATAAAAAATTAATTAATATATAATTAATTGCCGAGGACATAGAAATTTTCTTTTTAAAAATGGTGATTTCGTCGGTATAGGTGTGGCGTAAAGCACACACTGTTCACATTACCTGTAAGCGTGCTGACATCACTGCCGCCGACGAATACCAGAACTCCAGGCATTGTGGCTGGTTTTGCCCCGGCCATTCAGGACTGCTCACAACGGCGTCAGTGGATGAATCTGTGCTCTGCGTTGCCGTCAGGGTGGAAACTGCAAACGTCAAATTGCACGCAAGGAAATATCGCTATAGCCAGTGTTTTTTCACTGCGTTCCAGGCATGTGCCGTTTACAATTCCTCCAAAGAATATAAACTCGTATACGGAGTGCACGCATCGTCGCCGCTTTTAATATTTATCCCCCGAAACAGATTACTCTCTGTGCTTATTTTTCCTGTTGTTGTGGTAAATTCAGTTGCACCTTAAGGGTTCATCTTCACGAAGGCAAGAAACAATAATTTCCAAGTATCTCATTTTTAGAATATGTAAAGACATGTTACACAGTTATTAAAAAGTGGCTCTCTGGTCAACAGTGACTTGTGGCGCGTTTTCGTTACGAGCGACCAAACTCTCGCAAAAATAAAAAAAAGAATGAAACTATAAAAGTTGAACATTACTATCGCATCTACACCGCACTGTAGCTATAGAAAACACTCGTACACAAACTACAGGCAGAAGTTCAATTCGGCAAATCCAGATTCCATGACAATTTTCCTTCAACAGCTGCAAATGATGGTTCCCGCTAACTGCAAAGTTCTGTCTTATATGCAAACGCAGATGTAAAGCCCCTCGTTTCGCTTACTAATGACGAGCGCGCAATGCATATATTTTCTCGTCGGGGATGGGTCGTTACTCGGCGAACACTTTAGGACGCAGAATTTTTCAATTTATGTCCATAACTGATTTTTTTTAAATATGTGGGGTTGTACGTCCCACAACCAAGTTATTATCATGAGACACGCCGCAGTGGAGGGTGGCAGAAATGTGGAGCGTCTGGTGTTCTTTAATGTGCACTGACGTTGCAGGTACAGTACATAGGCCTCTACTATTCTGCCTTCATCGGAATGCGACCGTCGCGGCCGGGATGACTTGAACGTTTTCGAATAAAATATAAGTTGATCTATAGTAAATAATTTGCAAACGTAACAAAAAGTGACGTGTGTAATAAATTTTTGTTTTACGTGTTGCATTCTGCTACAGAAAATTGTTCTCCCTCCTAAAGAAATAATACAAGCAACAAAGTGACAGTAAAGTAAGTAGGTTGAAGTACCTGAGTTGACAGGACCAGAAGACGAGTCGAGGGCTAATTGCGCGCTTGATTTTTGTTCTCGCTGCCACCCACTCTCAATCGTCCAATCACAAGTGTCGAACTCAAAGTCGCAGTACCCTGCAATATTACAATCACTCATCAGTATAACGAATAATACTCTTGGTATTTAAAAAATTGTATATGAAACTCAAAGAAACATAGTATTTGAGGTTTTAGGAGCCGAAATAATGACATCATCACGAAGCGCACATGCAGTGGAAGGCTCTGCAAATTTTAACAATCTGGCGTATACTTAAACGTGTTCTGATATCGAATGGTACGCAGGCATATGGCATTCCACTCATCTAATTGCGACCGTCGTAGCTCGAAAGTCACATTTACCGTCACACCCTCGTAACCGCTACATAATTGCTTTGGTCACCATGTCATGGCACCACGACACCATGGCAATTTGAACTCCAACTGTGGGTTGGAGTTCAATTTAGACATTTATGAACAGTCACAACTAGAGTGGTCGACTTTTAAACCAGAACTATCACTCGGCTGACATATGTTACGTCCAGGGAGAATTAGGAGCACGAAAGCAAAATAACTTACCACGAGCATCCGTAAGCACGTCACATTTTCCCGTAGTTAAGCTCAGAAGTCCCAAAGACAACTCGACTTCACTGTCGGCAGACTGTCCACTTGATAGGACGAATACGAGCTGTGCAATAGATAAAAAAATAATATACACAACAGCCAATCTTGTGGTTCTTTTTTTCACTTTTTTTAAGTGTTATACGTGATTGTATGGAGTAAGCCAACGCCTCCTCTAAACAATGCCTGGGGAATGGCTCGCGCTCCCAGCGGAGTTGGCCTGCCTTCAGTTTTGAGCAAGCGCCGCGTGGTGGCGCTCGCGACCGAGACTATTATCACGGCAGCGGGTGGTACCAGCCATAGAGTTTCTCACAATACTTACTATACTCCGTTTCATACATCATGTGCAACGCTGTCAAAGCTAGCGCTCTTGTTTGCGCTGTGTACTGCCGCGACCAAAAAGTAGTGCGTCGCTTGGGGTGTACGAGAATCAATAAATGCTTCTCGGGAAACTTCTAAGCATACATATTTGTCATCAGGGTAAAAAACAAACGCCTGTGTTGTCGGATAAACAATCTAAATATGCGAGTTGGTAATTTATGTTTGTCGCTTTCGTATCAGGTTTTCGCTCTCCGCGCGACCCGCGCCGCCGTTTTTTTTTACTTGTTGTGGCGAAAACAAAAGTTGAAGGTGAGCACCTGTCGTTAACCAAGCCTCATTGAAGCTGCTGTACTACCTAATAAATGAATTAACGTCATCTTACACGCCATCTTACAGGTCATCTTACAGGTAAACCGACAATGTGGTATAATCGCGACAAAATCACCATGCTGGTCAAACCTCGGTGCCAGCTCAGCAGGTTCCGGCCCTCACAAGGAAACACGGTATGCTACGAATGATTAGGTACGTGCAGTTCACTTCCGCGTGCAAGTAAGTTGAAGTTACTGAAAAAAAAAAGATTTCGAATTGAACTCGCAAAAATTATAATAAAAATGGTACCACGTGGATTCGAACCCATGCACTTCAAAACTACGGTGAACTCTTCGGAGCGACGCGTCAGACCACTCGGCTACGAAACCTTTTTTTTTTCTTTCTTTATTGCCTGTTTACATACAACATTCACAAACATATATACATCCAACAAAGTAGAAACATGAAACAAAAAAAGAGGTAAAAAGCATCATATTTAACAGGCTTTTTAAAATTCTTTCATCTGTAGAAGGCTTTCTACTTGATGAAGCCATTCGGGCACCTCTTGTTGAACCTTTTCTGCTTCCACGAACGAATAGAAAGATTGAAAGAAATATTGCCTGACCGGACGTGCATTAACATCAGCATGGCGCACCGCCATTCTAGATTGCCATATAGCGTGCAGGCCCAGTAACATAACTAGGTCGAAAGGTATTCCTTCTTCATTTGATACTGGTAGAAATCTGATGCCATAGGCATCGAGAGGCAGATCCTTTTTCAAAGTCCTTTGGAGAACATCCCAGAAAAAGACTGCATCCCAGCAGTCCAGGAAAACATGTTCAATTGTTTCCGGCTTTTTGCAGAGAAGGCAATCAACACCCCAAGGAACGAATAAGCCTTTTTCTTGCATCCATGTTTTCACAGGCAAGGACCCAGTGTGCAACTTAAAGAAAAAGGATTTCGCTCCAGGTGTTACCTCCATTTTTTTAACACGGCTTAAGACATTTTGGCCTGGGCCTACACGGTTTAATGCTCTATATAGGGGAACAGGAAGAACTGTTTCTACTAAATCTTTGTATAACTTTTTACGCGAAACCGTACTGAGGTATTCCAATGAAAAACGCGTTTTTAGAAAGAGACATGAATCAATAACTTCTTTTAAGAAACCTCTAACACTTACTTTCATGTGAACAGATGCTACCACAAATTCTGGCAACCGTCTTCCAAGCCTAAGCTGTATAACAGTACGTATGAATGGGTCTCGATTATTTCGGAAAAACATAAACCGATTAACTAACTGACGAAGGTACAAATGACACAGACCAAGTCCTCCAGAGCGAACCCGTCTGAATAAGTTAGTTCTACTTGTTCGCTCCCAAGAAGAACCCCACAAGAAAACAGCAAATATTCGATGAAGCTTCTGTAGATTCACACGTGAACAATGCATTACCTGAAGGACATACCAGAGCTTACTGACTAAAAATACGTTACAAAATGTCGCTCTGGCGAAAATTGACAGCTGGAAACCATTGAGTTTTTCAGCTTTTTCTCGTAGCTCCACAGCCAGACGCCGCCAGTACGGTTCACTGTCACAATAATATTCTAATGGCACACCTAGGTATCGTACCGGAGTAGTAGTCCATGAAATACCAGCCACAAATTGTGGAGTCACAGGCCATTCGCCGTGCCAGTAACCCAGGCACTTGCTCCAGTTTACCAAACTACCACTTGCATTACAATAAAGGTTCACAATTTTTGTGGTTTCAGCGATACTATCATAATCTTTACAAAACACAGCTATATCATCTGCGTATGCCAGTACCCGTACTTCAGCTTCTTGTAGTTTGTACCCCACTATGTTATTGCTTTTCATGACTTTTTGGCAAAATGACTCTATATAAATTGAATATAGGAGGGAAGACAAAGGGCAACCTTGTCGTACAGAATGTCTGACATTAATTCGTTTCCCAAGAACTTTGTTGATGATTAGCCGAGTTTTACATCCAGTATATGCCATTCGAACTGTATCTCGAATTACTTTGCCAACAATGACATAGTCTAACAAAATAAAAAGAATTTCGTGCGGTACTCGGTCAAATGCTTTTTCTAAATCTATCTGGATCATCGCGATGTGATCATTTGTGGCATCGCAGCACTGCAATACACTTCGTGCCTTGTGAATGTTTGTGAATATAGTGCGCCGTTTGATCCCACATGTCTGGTGGTCGCCTACAATGTTATTAATAACTGTCTGCAGTCTCCTTGCTAGCACTTTCATCAAAATCTTGTAGTCGAATTTTGAGAGACTAATTGGCCTGTACGATTTCACTTCACGTAATTTAACTGCGTCCTCAGTTTTTGGTATTAAAATAGTATGAGATAGCAGAAAAGAAGGTGGCAAAGTCTTTATGTCTAAGGCTTCGTTAAAAACCGCTGCCAGGATCGGTGCTAGTTCGTGTTTGAATTCCTTATAAAATGCGGCTGTTAAGCCATCAGGTCCTGGGGACTTTCCCAAATGGAGGGCAATTATTGCTTTTGTCACTTCCGGTTCAGAAATAGGACATTCTAGGCTGTCTTTCCTGCAGTCCTCAACCTTTGGCATTAATTTTAAAAATTCATTCTTGAATTCATCTACATTTGCTTTACATTTATCAAATAAAGTGGTGTAGTACTCGTTGAAAGCATCCTCTATATATCTTTGTTCACTTGTAACGTTACCCATGTATTAAATCTGATGTATAACATTCCGCTGAGCGTTTCGTTTTTCGAGACCAAGCATTCTTTTGGTCGGTTTCTCTCCTACGGTCATTTTCTCTGCCCTTGCCCTTATTTGTGCGCCACGATACTTCTCCTCATCAATTTGTTCCAATTTGGACTTTACTGACCTTATATCATTTGTGAATAAGCCTGGCGTTTTGCTGTCCTCTGCTAGCAGTTCTTTGAGATTTAAACGTAGGGTTCTTTCTTCTTCACTCTTTCCGTGTTTTATTACACATGAGCGTTCTATAGCTATCAACTTTATATTCTGTTTAAATTGTTCCCACTTGACTCCGTATTTTCGGTCTCCACTATCTATGTTTACCAACGCCTCTCGAACACTGTCCATAAATTTTTCATCTTCAAAGAGATTAGAATTCAGCTTCCACGTGTCCCAGTTAAATACTGGTCTACGTGTATTCCTTTTACCTATTACAAATGATACTAAGCAATGATCACTAAATGAAATAGGGAGGACATTGTACTCACTGATAATCGGAATTAAATCCAGTGATACGTAGGCCCTATCTAGGCGCGCATGACTGGAGCCTTGGAAATGCGTATACAGTGTTGGTCCTTTACCAATACACTCTGCAACATCCTCAAGGTCTAAGTCAGAAATTAGATTCGTTAACGCGACTGTGCTTGAGTCGTTGAAATTGGATGTACTTGTTTTATCATCGGCACTGATCACACAATTAAAATCTCCCATAAGGATGACTATGCGATCGCATTCACAATAACTACGAATTTCATCGAATGTTACACACCGTTCATCAACTTTAAGAGGTGCATATAAACAAATCACTCGCCAATTAAGAGAAAAGAAGGTCAAATCACATACAACAAACCTTCCGGATGAGTCAGACGTGACGTTTTGAACACTGGCACCTAAACTATTCCGCACAAAGATCACACACCCTGCCGACCTACCAACTGCATGACTGACGCTGGCGGTGTGGCGTCCGGTGAAACGTTGCAGTAGGCTCTCGGTGGCGCCCACGCTCTCCACTTTGGTTTCCTGAACTGCAATAATGTCCAGGTCTTGGTCCATGGCTAGTCTGTAGAGCTGATTCTGTTTCTTCCTGGAAGCCAGTCCTCGTATATTGAGCGTCGCTGCTTTCACGAACCCGCTCAGCGACGTGATCGGTGAGCGGGTCCAAGCTGAGAGCCCTGCACGTTCACTTATTGGGCTCTCGTCGTCCAGGGCGGATCCATGTTGTTCACCTTTAGTTTGAGCGGCCATCGTCGCGTTTTAGCGACGACGACCGTTGGCGGGCAGCGTTTCGTTTCTTGCCTCCACTGACCACCTTCCACTGCATTTCCGACTTTACTTGCGTTTCGTCTACTTGAGCACCGTCGTCTGAATCGCGACGGCGTTTTGCAGACGCCGATTCTAATTCCATGTTTAAGGTATCCAGATCACTAGGCAAATCCTCATTTTCGTGTGTTTTGTTCGCCAAAGAGTGCTGTGAAGCCGAGTTTAGAGGAGTCGAAGCAGCGTTGGCCTGGGACGCCGGCGTTTCAGGGCGCGTTGCTTGCAGCTGCGACGCGGCGTGCATCGCAGGCGCAGGACGCGTCTCTTCGCTAGTCGTTGGGGCCGCTTGACTTCCCATCTTCCGTTCGGCGTTCGTGTCCGGGGCTGAAGAAACTTGCTTGCTTTTCCCCAGCACCGGCGTGTCGTCCGATGTCGTCTGCTTCTGTGGTATCGCAGGCAAAGACGCTTGTTCAGATTCCTCCTCATCCATGAGAAGTTCACTCTGTTGAGTCTCTGGTCGTCGCCCTGCAGCTCGTGCGTATGAACGGTTACACTCATCCTGCTCGTGACCGAAAGAGTGGCATTCGCTGCACCTTGGGACCTTACAATCGCGTCACATATGCTCCGTGCTTCGGCACCGCAAGCACAAAGGCGGTCTTCCCGGCACCACGACCAGTGCCGTACTGCTGCCAATACGCACCTGATGGGGCAGTTGATCCACAGAAACGCCATCTCGTAGTTGCATGCGTATTACACGAGTGGTCGATTCAACTCCTTCAAAATCCTCGACTCTCCATCGGTCATCGGTCACCTCCTTGACGTCGCCGTATTCATAGAAGGCACGTCGAATAGCGTCTTTTGTAACATCGAACGCTAGCCAGTGCAATTTCATTTTAACTTCTTGCCGCGTTGGGTCAATGACGAGACATACCCGGTCTTTAACCTTGATAACGCCTGCGTCTGTCAGCGCTTTCTTTGCTTCCACGGTCTTCATGTTCAATAGCCACACGTGCGACATCTGATATGCTCCGATGCCACTTACTTGCTGTATGACGCCTAAATCTCTGAGAGGTTTCCTGAAGTCGTCGATGCGGTACGGTCGGCCGCTGACGTCGCAGTGTAGAGCTACTGCTCGACGCATCGCTTCACCTGATGGCAACGAAGGCAGAATAATCCTGTAGTCCTTTGGAACGAGGGGAGACGCTGTACCGCGGCCGGCGTCGGCCGCTGTCGCTGCTCGGGATGAGCTTTCCATCCTGCGTCCGCACGCGTCGGTGACCAGAAGCAGAAACTCGGCTACGAAACCGCGCGGAGCAACGCGTCGTGTTTTCTTTACGGACTACTTGCCTAGCCTTCACAGCGTTGCACCCGATGTATGAAACGGAGTATAGAGGGAGCTCTGGCGCTAGTGTCTATAGGAGCTGGAACACACAGCGCTTCACTGAGCATGGAAATGATGGGTAGTACACATATTTGTCTAAACTTCGTACTTCTGGCCTGCATTTGACTCCGTGTGTGTTCGTGTGGCTTGAAGCTGTTTTCTCATGAAACAAAAATCAACAAATGTTCAGCGATTGCGCTTCACCACCCTATTTTTTTAAAACCTTTTCAAATTGGGTCACGACGTTTAAAAGGGTTGAATCTTTCTTTCAAAACAAAATCGAAACACAGCAATAAACGAAGCCGCAAGTACGATTCACCGCCCGCAAGTACGAAGACTAGGCAAATGTGTGTACTACCCATCATTCCCATGGTCGCTGAACGATCGTAGCGCCAGAGTGCCCTCTAGTTAATTTTGAGAAACTCTATGGTACCAGCTAAGCGTCCTTCATCTGCGGCCCATAGGGGCTCGGCAGCCGAGAGTTATTCGAGACCTGCAACTGTGCACTACTGTTTCGGAGGCTATGCAAAGTGTTGCGTTGTTGCACCGTCCGCCACAGGTGACGCTAGCGACCGAGAACATTCTAAAATAAAGGAGGGAAAGGGTGTGGCAGCCGTTTTTCTTCTCATGCGGCAGGCATCTTCTAGAGGAGGCGTTGAATAAGCTTATCACAAGTTAGAGGTGTTTAGCGAAAAATTCACAGCATATCCATTGAGTGAATGATGATGAGTGGGGCGAAGCATCTGTCAGTCTGTCCGTGCTTTCGTCCGCTGTTTGTTCTTGCTTTCGTCTGTCCATGCGTCCGTCCATCTGTCCATGCGTCCATGCATCCATCCATGCATTCATCCGTGTGTTCATCACTGCGTTCGTTTGTGCGTGCGTCTGTGCATCTGCCCATGCGTCCGTCCGTTCGTCCGTTCACCCGTCTTTGCGTCCGGCCATCCGTCCATGCATGTGTATGTCTGTCCATGCGTCCTGCCACCCGTTCGTCCCTGCACGCGTCCTTCCATTGGTCCATCTGCTTGTCTGTCTGTCCATTCATTCGTCCATTTAGTGAACACTCCAAGTACCGCCGTCTCGCGTCTTTTCATCATAAACTTATCATATAGAAGTACCGCCATTCAGCGGATATTCCAAGGCCTAAACGTGAGGTGGCTACCAACTATTGTACCTATACTGATTGTTGGCCTAGTTGTTATTTGCTTACTGACAGGCTTTGGTGTTTAGTGTTTCTTAACTTTGTGTTTGTTATTTTGCAGCCAAAGCATGTCAGTAGGCTACCTACTACTACGACTACTACTACTCTACTACTACATACATCACGGGCGCACGACTCACGGCTTAAGGAGCTTTGCCGCTAAAATGTGATGTTTTCATGTAGGAACAATCATGGGGAACTCCAATTACAGAACATCAGTACGCTGAATTTCTTCAACAATGATATTTCAGGGAATACACCCACATAATCACATAATAATGTTGACACTTACCCTTAGGCAGCATATTCAGGTTATTTATTAAAGTTATCGAGTGGTCTTCAATTAGGAAAAGGCCAGCTAGGCCTTCTTTGTGCCTTTCTTCTTTAGTCAACTCTAAATGCATACGACGGGAAGCTTATCACTGCAACAAAAAATCCCAGCATATCCATGGAAAGCATGATGATGAGTGAGGCGAAGCATCCGTCAGTCGGTCCGTGCTTCCGTCCATCTGTTCGTTCTTGCTTTCGTGCGTCCGTGCGTCCGTCTGTGCAACCGTCCATGCATCTGTCCATCCGTCCATCTGTGAGTCCATTCGTACGTTCGTCATTGCGTCCATCTGTCTGTGCATCCGTCCGTTCGTTCACCCTTTTATTCAAACGTCCTTCCGTGAATTCATTCGTTTGTCCGTCCGTCCGTGCGTCAGTCCGTGCGTACATCTCTGCGTCTGTCCTTCCGTCCATGCGTGTGTCCACCCGTCCGTATATCTAGTGAACATTTCAAGTACCGCCATCTTGCATCTTTTACTCGTATATTTATCATATAGAAGTACCGCCATTCAGCGGATATTCCAAGGACTAAAGGAGGGCTGGCACAGCCGGTCTAGAGGAGCGGCACGCGCACACTCTCTTAGGGCCGTTCCACGCGCTTCCCGCACTGCCACAACGCACGTGCCGGGACCCCTACCGCACGCAAGCGGGGGACAAATAAGCCAATTGGCGGCGCTGCGGAGGGTGGAAGAGCGTCGCCAATTGGCTTATTTGTCCTCCGTTTGCGTGTGGTAGGGGTCCCGGCACGTGCGTTGTGGCTGTGCGGGTAGCGCGTGTAAAGGCCCTTACTGCCTGCGCTTCATGTCTAGTTCCCACCTTTCCCCGCCACTAGTTCTTAGCACTGCGGCCCAACCCTCGCTAAACCTTGCTAAAACCAAGAAGGTTACGCCCACCGAGTTTAACGTGGCAACCTTTTCTGGTCAGATAATGCTCGAAGTATGTCCTTCCGTTACAAGTTTTTTTTATTGAGCATCAAATTAAAGGCAAATGTCACCGATACTCGTCTCTGTAGGTTATTTCATCAGAAACGACTTTCTTATTTATAATTAGCATGCGCGGGTTTCCTCCTCATTTCAAGAGAGTGGGCGCGTACCGCTCCTCTAGTCCAGCCGCGGAGGTGGTTACCTGCAGATGCAACGGCGACGACTACTACAACTATTACATACATCGTGGACGCACGACCCACAGCTTAAGGAGCTTCGCCCCTAAAGAGATGGTTGATATTTTTGTCATACGAATCGGTAAAACACGAAAGTGAAGCGTGTTCTTGCAGAAATAGTTAAATTTTACTGTACATCTTATATGAGAGCTTACGCAATCTATTCCATTGCTAAGGACTGATGATGCAATTAAAATCTGAAAAATTGCAAATGAAGAAGCAAAATTTATGTGGAACACTGGGTGGTTACGGCACACGCGACTGCAGAGGCTGGACCCGTCTCGTCGACTTCGGGCTTTGTCCGGACTCTCTCGTCTTGAGACAACAGAAGCTTGCTGCTTTGCCGACTGTGGCTCGGTGTTGCTTTCACCAAAGTTTTCGCCTTCTTATTCGGCATGAAAGACAGTGCTGTTTGCGATCATTGCGGCAGTGATGAAACGATGAAGCACGTTTGTCACTGCCCCCATTACTGCGTGCCAAGACGGCCACTAGCTTCTGCGTTAGCTCGCCTTGACGAGAGACCCTTGTCAGAATTGTGAGTACTTGAGAGCTGACATGATGTGTCTTCGCACACAAAGCCAGTGAAACTTTATTAGACTTTTTGCGTGGTAGTAACCTGTTGAATAGGCTATAGCACCCCAGGTCACTTTTCGTTTGCGCGTGTATATTTAGCTCTTTTTTCCTCATATATTTTTCGCATTCCCCTTTTTCTTAGTGCAGGGTAGCAAATCGGATGCTCCAATTCCTGGTTAACTTCCCTGCCTGTGCCTCATTTTGTCCTCTCTCTTCTGCGCAATGTCTTTGGTGCTTGCGATGTGAAAGCCTCAAAAACGTGACACATTGGAGGCCGAACTTGGTGTTGCCCTATCATTTATTTATTTATTTATTTACAATACTGCTAGCCCCACAGGGGCCGTAGCAGAGTGAATTCACACAAGTACATCTAAAAATAACAATCAGAAAAAGAAAACAAGAAAAGAAACTTAAAAAAGACATGATTCGCGAAACAACAAATGATATTACAAATAACTAATAAGTAAAAGGTACCCAATAAAAAAAGAATTATATTTTAAATACTATTTTCAATGGGAGTCTTGAATTTATCCATGTCATCCACGTCGACCCACGAACTATCAAGCAATACTTGAAGCATTGTTATTTTTTTGTCTGATAAGGAAGTAATGTGAACGAATTTCTGCGTCTTGTGGTGATTGTAACCTGAAGAAGAGGTGACGTATGCATGAGCCTGGCTCTTTAGCTTGTCTTTAACACCTTTTAAATAAAACGAAGGCATGTTATTTTATTTCGGTCCGACAGTATCCGTAAACCTGCTCGACCCTTCAGTTCAGCAACAGACGTAATATCATACTTGTTGAAGATAAACCTGACTGCTTCATTTTGCATCCTTTCCAGTTTATTAATATTACCAGTGGTAAATCTGTCACATTACGTTTCTATATTCAAGCAGACGTAAAGCCAGTAGCCCGTGCGCTAAAAGTTTAATGTCCTTAGAATCGTGAATGCATCACGTCAAATTAAGGAATTTATACATGGCAATATTTGCAATATAGTTTATCTGGTACATATATTCTAATGCATATCACGATGGAGGTGAAGACCTAAGTACTTGAAATTGAAAAGACGTAAAACTTGGTTGCCGTCTGCTGTTTAGTCAAATATTATTGTGGGCTTCATATTTGTAATTATTAATACAACACTTTAAGCAGAATCAACACACAACGGCCCTGTATTGCGCCACTTCAATATTGATTGCGGTGAGCACTGAGATTTGCTCGGTCACCATGTAAATTTACAACCGAATATAGAATGCAGGAATCAGCACACAATCAAAGTCTTGAAATACAACCTTCACTGATGTCACTTTAAATGGCAAGAAAAGCAAAGGTCTCAGTACAGAACCCTGGTGAACGTCTGATATAACTGGTATAAATTTAGAAGGAAGTTAATTGTACACAACATACTGCTTCGACAATGTCAAGTATGCTTGTAGCCAATTACAAAGCCGATTATTTTTCAGTATTCCGCGAAGCCTAATTTGTAGTTTTGTATAGTAGATTTGTCGAATGTCTTGGCAAAGTCCAAAAACAATGTATCAGTTTGACTTCGATCATTTATAGCGGAGGCGAAGTCTTGAACTCCTTCGACAAGTTGGGTTATAGCCAAAAAACCTCGCCTAAAACTATGCTGAGTGGGTGACAAAATAGAATGTTATAAAGAAAAAAAAGTTATATGTATATGAATGATGTGTTTTAATAACTTATAGCAAGAACATGTTAGAGCAATAGGACGATAATTTTTTATCAGTTGTTTGTCGCCAGTTTTAAATAAAGGACTTATTTAGAACAGTTTCCAGTCATCTGGCAACACGCTTGAAGATACAGATGTATTGAATATAACTGTTGCATTGAATTTAACTAACTTGAACTAAGACAGCTATAAGGTCCGAAATTCCATCAACCACATCACATTGAATTTCACCAGGAATCTTGGTTCGCACAAAGACAAGATCGAAAATCGACATGCTACCATCTTGTTGGCACTCGTGGAATGTTGCAGTTATTGAATACCAATGCCCTACCAGAGGGAAGCGCAACGCGTCGTGTCTTTCCTTTGCCGGCCATGATTATTCGTGGCGCAAGCGTAAGTGGCGAACGTGGAGCCGCGAAGCCAGCGGGTGTCGCAGAGCTATTTTTGGTATAGATAGATAATATGAACGACACCGACAATTGGTGTAAGGTCGCCACTTGGAGATGCGTTAAAGATGCGACGAAATTGCATTTTTCCTATTGGTAACACGCCAATTAAGACGAACGCTTATAAATGACGCGTTGAAGGAACCAAGTTCACATATTACTGTAATGAAGCATGCAATGCTGCACTTTGCCAAGGACGTTCTGAGCGGACAGTGCTGTAGATATAAAATGTGTAATTTTAATGCCTGAAACGTATGTAAAAGAAGACCATGGCACAGTGGATAGCGTGCTCGGCATCTGTAGGCGCGAAATCAGAGCTCACAGGTGCGACTCCCGTCGAGGTCTTTTTTTATTTGTCTTCTAATCATGCATACTTCTTTTCCATAACTTCCGTGATGGAAATACGTCATTCAAGTCTTCTTGTACCACAACATAGAACAGTACTATGTTAAAAGTCACTTTAAAGCATAAATTCAAGTACTCAAAGAGATAAAAAAGGGACAGTTGGTTGCGCTTGCGAGAGTTAGCGTTTTAATTTCATAGCATCATAGAGAAACATTGTCTCCTCGTCGTGACAGCAAAAGGTCCCATTTCGTCTATTAAAGATGCAACTCTCTAATTGGCGCGAACTTGTGCTCGAAAAAAAAAGAGAATCAAAATAGGAGCAATAGATGCCATGCAATGATAGCGGCGAACAGCGCGTCGGCTGTCAATAATATTCCAAGTGGTAAAGCGCGTCAGCCTTTATACATGTGCCATCGAAGATTCCAGGGTTATCGTTGTTGGTAGACTAAGCTGTCAAATAAACTAGACTGTTAGGAACCTCAAACATATCTCAAACAACCGCGAAGCTTCTGAAAAATTGTAACGTGATGTGACGCATTGATAACAGTCTTCGCGAGTGAAATCAAAACAAAAGTCGCGTCACATTGTAGATGCTCGCGTGCTTTTTACGTGTGTATCAACTGCGCAATACGAGAATTCAAAAAATGAAGAGAAATTAAGTGATAAAATAATAATAATAACTACTACTGGTGGTTTAATGTCTCCAAACGACGATTATTATAGACGCCGTAGTATAGGTCTCTGAAAATCTTGACCAAGTGGTGTGATTTAACGTTAACTAACATCGCACAGTACACGAGCATCTAGCATACCCTCACCATCGAAATGCGACAGCCATGGTCGGAATCGAGCCCGCAACCTTCGTGCGAGCAGCCGAGCACCGTTGTCACTGTTCTACCGAGGCAGACGGAAGGAACTTACAGCTCTTTCAATCGTATACTTTGAGTAGGGAAATTCTTTCATACAAGATTACCTCTTGTTTCGCAGAATGTACTCGAAATTTGGTCGGCACACCGGGGTATTTGAGTCACATATTCTTATTTGCAATCTTTCTAAGTCAATATTACTCCTACTGCAGACGAAAGCTTCTTGTAATGACATCTGGTTTGCGCCTTCCTGCGGGAGCTAATTTTTATGTACCCTAGAAATAATTTGAAATCATCACCTCACCTAACCTTCTGCGCAGTAGTCTATGCTTTCAATCACTTTGATTTATTTTGGTGTGTTTAATGGACCATCAGTTATCTGTCTCTCCTATTAAACGGCCTTCCCACTTTTTTTCCTTGATGTCCACTAGGACGTCACTGGACATAGTTCTTACGTGATGCACTCCACTAACTAGCTCTTGATATTATGCCTATAATCTTACTTCTCATTGCAGACTACGTAATTAAAGACTTCCCGAATTTTTTTGGTATTTTCGAAGTTTGTGCCCAATATGCAAGAAAAGCGATAATATTGGTAATGTATAATACTTGAAGACATTTTTGTTTTGTTTAAGAACAGTGGTAAATTACCGGTGGTTGCCGATTCACACGTTTCATACCTAATGAAACATTATGTTATCCTTAATGGAAAAAGCAAGCCATCCTGTTAACTGCATCTTAAGATAGATAGCTCCAGAATACAATGATTTAGGTCAGCCTGTTGTAAGAGAAATCTAAAGCCGCATATGAAACCTTCATGGAAGCTACAGCAAGGACTTCGTGAGAAGGATGAAGTGTTGTCAAATAAGCTCTTATATATTGTTTATATTGTGGCCGTGTCTTCAATAATGGTAGCAGATTATTATAGCTAAGTAACAATACGGCCAGAATTGCATAAAGGGACAAATACTTTACCGGCTCAGTGAAAGAGATTCGGTGTGAAACTTACCTTGTTGTGAACGCTATCAAGCTTCACGGTCCGGCGTACGTTGTGCCAAATGTCTGCCGTCGTGCGACCCTGCTGAATAAGCAGCGGCAGAGAAGTCTGTGTGCCAAAAGAAGTTGGCGACTTCACTACGCTCAGCCACAGCGTGGCGCTCCGCCCACCAAACATGTGGTACCAAAACGAGAAACAAGCCAAGCCCGGCTGGGGTCCCACCAGAGGTGAGTTGAGCAGGGCTGTTCCGTGATTGCCGTTGAGGCTTCTTCCTTTCAGGTATGCTAGGTTGCCTGCGTTGAACAAAGTCACAGATATTAGCAATATAATATTCGTTAGGTCGAATGGACCTGAGAAGAAAATTTATACCCTAGTGGTCGCAACGCTCAACATGAAATAAAATCGCGCTTGTTGATATTGATTGATAAGCGGTGTTTAATGTCCCAAAACCACCATATGACTATGAGAGACACCGTAGTGGAGGGCTTGGGAAATTTCGCCCACCTGGGGTTCTTTAACGTGCCTCCAAATCCGAGGACACGGGCCTACAACATTTCCGCTTCACACACAAATGCAGCCGCCGCCGCCGGAATTCAATCTTGCGACCTCCGGGT
Source organism: Rhipicephalus microplus (assembly GCF_043290135.1). Classification (NCBI taxonomy): domain Eukaryota; kingdom Metazoa; phylum Arthropoda; class Arachnida; order Ixodida; family Ixodidae; genus Rhipicephalus; species Rhipicephalus microplus. The sequence goes on along the minus strand of NC_134701.1, from coordinate 137,589,165 downwards.
CAGCAGCCGAGTACCTTAGCCATGCACTAGAGCACCGCGGTGGGGCGAAATAGGGCTTGTTGTTGCTAATCATAGATGTGAGCTGTTAAACACTTGCTCGATGATTACCGTCACCGAACTGATTCCCCGGTCAGTAGTGAGATAACATAATATTTTACAATGTGAAACACGCCTCCGGTACGCTGCACAAAGCACTCTTCAACATGCTTTTCGAGACACTCGAGCTAACCATTCGGCACATTCGCAGTGTTACGTCTACGCTGTGCCCCGCCGCGGTGGTCTAGTGGCTAAGGTACTCGTCTGCTGACCGGAAGTTCGCGGGACCGAATCCTGGCTGCGGCAGCTGGATTTCCGATGGAGGCGGAAATGTTGTAGGCCCGTGTGCTCAGATTTGGGTGCACGTTAAAGAACCCTCTGTGGTCGAAATTTTCGGAGCCCTCTACTACCGCGTCTCTCATAATCATATGATGGTTTTGGGACGTTAAACCCCACATATCAATCTATCACATATCAAACGTCTACGTTGTGCAAACCATTGCGTTAACTTCAAATTCAAACATTTATTTCCATCATGATACCGCAAAGCAATAAGCGGCACCCAAGTTCACCTTGCAGTGGCTCAGGTTATGATATTTTTTATTTATTTATCTAACGAAACAAGCAGCAAAAAATCTTGCACGCCACTTGTGTACACTGTCGTTCTTTAGGAATAAAATCACGTTATTGCAAGGCCCGCGCTCTGCAGCGGCTGCCCACAGGACCATCATCAACAGACAGCAAATGAAAAGATGTTGGCTTTTGGCGCCATTTGTTGGCAAACAAACGATTGAGGCAAAATTCTGTAAGCCCGTGTGCTCACATTTGGGTGCACGTTAAAGCTATCAGGTGCTTGGTATTTCCGGAGCCCTTCATTACGGCGTCTGTCATCTTCATAAGGTGTTTTGGGACGCTAAACCCCACATCTCTATTGGTTAACAAAACAATCAGTTATGGCCGCTGGACAAGTGCTACAAAATACAGTAGGCGGCCGTTGTAGAAAGCAGGTCACACGATTGCGTGTTCCCTTTCTTAGACACCGGCAGTCCACATTTAAAGGGAATTCATGAACGCAAAGGTTTAGTAGCGCACATGTATAGATAATAATTATGGTGACTGGATGCAATTTAGTTGAGGTCGGGATAAAATCTAAATGAACTCTGTGGTTTGAAAGCCTATTTCTGAATGAAGGCTACACTTGGCATCACCGCTAAATAGGGTACGGTGTGGTGCGGTGTGCCCTAGCGTACATGCACTATACCCGTTGCAATATTGTGGCTAGGATTACCTTCTGCCAATACCATGCTTGCATTGAATCTCGATTGTGGGAGAGCCAATCGTATTTGAAAAAATCTCGTTATAACCCTGTTTTTTAGCAAACAACCTTACTATTGTAGGTCTCGGTCAGCAGTTCTACGATGATTGACAACACTATCTACGTGCCCTATATGACCAACCTAGAAACCAGTGGTTGAGCTATTTATTGGCGTGGTTCTTGACCTATAATGCATATTTGTGTAGAAAAAAAAATGGCAGCATATCCACGGAATGAATGATGGAGAGTGGGGCGAAGCATTCATCCGTCCATGCGTCCGTCTGTGTGACCGTCCATGCGTCTGTTCGTGCGCCCGTCCCTGCGTTCGTTCACGCATCCGCCCTTGCGTCCGTTCATGCGTCCATCCATGCATCTGTCTGTGTGTCCGTTCGTCCATCTATTCAACACTCCAAGTCTCACCATCTCGCATCTTTCTATCATATATTCCCCATATAGAAGCACCGCCATTCAGTGGACATTCCAAGGACTAAACGAGAGGTGGCCCACGCACACTTTCTTACGGCTTGCGCTTCGGGTCTACTTCCCACCTTCAACCACCTTGAGTTCATGGTATATACTAGTTCACTGTATTCATGGCACTGCGGCCCAATGCTCGCTAAACCTTTCTAAAACCAAGGAGGTTACGCCCAGCGAGTATAACGTAGCAACCTTTTCCTGTCAGATAGTGCTCAACGTACATGCCAGTGGCTGCTAATGTGAAATGAGAGACAGGAGGATTCAGCTTTTAATTTCTTTCGGCTTGCGCTTCGTATCTGCTCCCCCCCTTTAACCACCTCGAATTCATTCATGGTATATACTAGTTCATTGTATTCATGGCCCTGCGGCTCAACGCTCGCTCAACCTTTCTAAAACTAAGGAGGTTACACCCAGCGAGTATAATGTAGCAACCCTTTCTTGTCCAATAGTGCTCAATGTACATGCCAATGGCTGCTAATGTGGATCGAAGCATGCGCGTTGACTAAAAGCCGAATGCTCCTGTCTCTCATTCCCCATTAGCAGCCATTGGCATGTACATTGAGCACTATTTTTATTGTTAAACAACGCACAGAAGAAATCTCGCACCGGCACCACCTTGGAGGTCAAATGTTATACCTATTTCGGGTATGTGCCACTGGTAGTTACGTACTACGAGGGACGCACAAGCCGTGCCTTAAGGAGCTTCGCCCCTAAAAAGAATTGAGGTAAACCAGTGTGTACCGAAATATAATTTTAAAAACAGAATGCAGAAAGTCACCCCACTGCATGGAACTTCGTTAGCCTTCATTTTTCTTTCGCATATCTTGGCATTTTCTCTTTATAGAAACCATCTCACAAAACCCTATTTTTGTCTTTTCGAGTGTCTCAGATATTATAGAAACACATATCCAGGTTTCTTTACCATCCGGTCAAAGTGGCACTACTAATACTGAGGATTAACCTAAATACCAGGTCACTGACAAGGAGGCCGAGACAGAGAGGCAGGGGGATAGGCGTGTTGTGGCATCTCATAGGAGCCAAACATTTACTGTTCCTCTACAAATAACTAAACAGAAATTGCATATGAAAATGAAGGCACATCGTTACATTGCCACTCTGCCTCAGGCTGCACTTCCCGCACGTTTATTGACCAGTGATCAAACTGCATTCCCTCTTCAGGAAACTTTTCATTTTGACTGGGGCGAATACACACCGGAAGAAAAGAATAAAGTAGAGCAATGAAGACATGAATGGAATAGAAAAAACAAAGAAGTAGGGAACATTCAAGTCAAGGAGAGGAAATGATTTAACTGAGATCGAAGTACGTTGGTGACTCCGAACAAGGGTAGAAAAGATGACGTCAGTCCGACCAAGCCAAGCACTGTCCTGATATTTATTCCGTTACTGGGCACTCTAAAGGAGAAAAAACAGATCTTTGAGTTCTCTTTCTTCTCTTTGTGCGGCCTGACTCTCGACGTATACAATTTTCTTTAAAGAGACACGGGACCTTTATGTAGAGACCATAATACTTTCTTTTAAATTCGTGTGACCTGAAAAAAAAATTAGCGTGTCTTTTTTTAGAGAGCTACACAGGTGGCAAGACAATACTCCCCGAAAGAATAACAAGGTCTTTTCTTCCTTTTTTTGAGTGTATGTATTACATCAACCACGCTATGCAGGCAGCATGTGTGGCTGTAGTAGTCAATTTAGGAAATAATGTGTGCTGTCACCGCCAATCTTTCGAGTGCGCACACAAGGCATGTGAGTTGTTTTACCTTTCATATTTCCCGGAGCAGCGACTGGAGCAAGGTTGGATGAAGAAGAGCTTTGGAAGGACCACGTTTCAGGCAAGGGTGGCACGGATGACCAATGGCAGAAATTCCAGCCAGCCAATGAACAGCTGATGAGTTCCGCTGCATTGCAGAAACAGTTGTGTGATTGCACACTATTCCCGAATACACCAAGTTGATCTTCACTATTAGCCTACAGTATTTTCAGCGCTCAAAAGAAACCAATATACAGTGATTTATTCTTTGCCCCAAGGATGTGAGTCTATTGAAGCTCGGCTTGTGCTTGGTTGCCTGTTGCACCTGCGCGCCTGCGCGCGTGTGTGTGTGTGAGAGAGAATCAGCGAGTGCGTGCGTCTATGCGTGTCTGTGTGTGAATGAGTATGTGTCTGCGTGCATGCGTGTGCGTGTGAGTGAGCATGTGTGTGCGTGTATGAGTGAGTGAGTGCGTATATATTTGCGTGTGAGTAAGGGAGTGCGTATATGCGTGTCTGTGTGTGAATTAGCATGTGTGTGCTTGTGTGTGTGCGTGTGTGTGTGTTGGTGTGCGTGTGTGTGTGTGTGTGTGTGTGTGTGTGTTCTGATTTGTTCCTGAGAAGCAAGATGTGTAAGAGCATTCTGAGCTGAACGAATGCTTGGTACCTTTGTGAAGAAGCAGATACGAAGTTTTCCGTTCATAAAAAAGAGAAAAACATCTTTGAGGTAGCGCACGCTATATCCGAATTCTGTTTTCCCTCCTTCTGTTTAGCACTGTTATTTACTGGTATATTGGAATCTCTCAGCGAATTTTCTTTGTGTTCTTTTCTATAAAAGTTTCACATTTGTCTTATACTATGGTCCTGGAAATACGACTACACAATATTACATAACAAGTTCCCGTGGTAGTTATCCTCACTCTATATGGCTTTTAGAGTCCAGAGTATTGAAAGGTGAAATATAAATTTCAGCGATAGCTGCAAATCACAAGTCCGTAACGAAGCGCACTCACTTGCAGGCAGGGCTTCAGCATCTTGGGGCATGGTTTCACACCTGTCATGATGCAGGATAGAGATATCATCCAGCGCGATGAAGCCTGGCGTGCTTGGATCACCGGTGGTTCCGACAAAGTTTACCTTGAAGTAAGTGAATATTCATGAGAAGATCAGCGCTGCTTGTTCTTTTTCTGTTCAATACTATAAATTTCGGAAATACATACAACACCCCAACAGTTTTTATTGCTTAACCGGGTCAGTTTGTAACGTGTTCGGCACCTAATGGAGTTAGGCGTACTATATTTTCAGTTGTGATAAGAATTGCGAACGACAGCAAAAACATATACGTGCCTTAGAGATTTAAAACTATATATAGAAGTAATGATTTAGGCTACCATATCGCCAACTGTGCTACCCCTTTGAGAGGAAATGCCAGTCGCCGTTTACTTTTTTCATACAAGCACTTACAGCTCGTTTTTATTTAATTATATCAAGAAGTTCATCATTATAGTCGGTGCGCGAATACGTCAGCCATACATTTATTACTTAAAACCACGCTAGCAACACAGACAACATAAGATCAAGTGACAACACGTGTGCCGTGTCAATTCAATGTGATAAAATCAAAGGTGGCGTATATACGGGGAACATAAAAAGTACATAAAACAAAACGAATAACAGAAGAGGTTTTCTCGTCCGCTGGTTTTTGTCAGCGTTCCTAACACATCATCTGTAGTATTTTAAAATGAACATGCTAGCCCAGCCTCATTCTCGCTTGCAGTACCTATGAAACATCGCAATACTCATGCCTGCTTGACTTAGCAGGTCTCAATATTCACATGTGGTTCTCTTGCAATATAATCGCATTACTGAAGCCGTAACAACAACAACAGTTGCCAAAAAAACTGAGATATCTCCTCTTACTAACGTGCGACAATGAAAATGTAAATTGGCCATCGATCTCTTAGTACAGGTGGCACATGGTAATTGGTAGGAACCATGCAAGATTATAAAGACTAAGACTGCACCAAGTAGATTCAGCTTTACTTGCTTAATAGCACTAGGCATATGCAAGGGTCAGTGTTTCTAAATGCATGAATAAGGTGGCTTAGTTTGTAGTAATGCGTTGTTTTTAAGCTTCACGTGGCGTCTTTTACTAACGTTAATTGTAGCCATTATCAGTGGAGACAAACAAAAAAGCAAACAGACAGTGAGTCTAAACAAACGTAAACTCTGGCGACTGCTTCATTCATTGTTGGCTTTCTCTTCTGCAACAGACTACTTTCACTACACAAGTCTGTAAACAATCTTGACGATGTGCTGCTTTCGTCATCAATGAAAATCGGCAGTTTTAAGGATTTCGTAAACGTCATAGCTAACATATATTTCGTACAATGCCTCCTATCAAATGGGTTTATTATTTCATCAAAGTACTGTGTTATAAAGTTAGTTGATATTGAACTACATTTTAAGTCTTATGAAGAATGATAGATGTGTGTTTTGCTGTTAACTGAGGTTTCAGTATTGCAGCTTTACGCGTCATACCTATAAAAGTAGAACCTATAACTGGTGAAAAAGAGTCTAGCATACTGCGTGGCAGAGATCCGTGAACTTGAAGAAAGCAAGTGCCTTTGAAAGCACTCCTTTCTTGATGCACGCACGCCTATATACTTCTAAATAAATCTTGGTTTTACCTTTATGGTATGAGGCACAGCGATGCGACCTTGCTTCCATTCCAGGGACTTTCCACCTGTTTGCTCCCATAGAGGAATTCCCACTCCATAAATGTCGGAAGGGTCATACACGTCAAGAGCTTGGACCTGAAAAATTAAAGCCATAGATTACACAGTATTCGCAGTTTTACATTGTAACGCAACCGCATACTTCACATCAAGTCCCACATTTTTAATATTCTCTAACTAATGCGACGCAATTCATAGTTATCAGTTTCTAGCATAGAGGTGATGGTGAATGTTTCGAGGTGAACGACGCATTAGTTCATCTCGTTTCGCAATCAGCTTTCCACTTAGTAACCGCAGTGGAGAGAATGCAGATACGGGCCATCACTGTAAGACGATACTACCATGATGCAATGAGTACGCTGGCGCAGCAAATAGAATTTCTCAATGGTCTGTCTGGGAGCAGTAAAGTCGCTACCCGATAGATGTTCTCTTTTGCTTCCGTGTCTATATGAATATTATTTTTATAGAGATCATCAAAAGTTTCCAAGACACGGTGCCATAAAAATACACAAAATAGTGGACTGAGAACATTCGACGTACCCCGTGTTTATACATGTACACCAGATTTCACGAACGAAAATTATGGTAATCCCTACCATTAAAACAATGCCATTCCTAAATAAGGATTACCTTCTGGCCAAAAGAAGTCCCAGACAAGGCATGAGGGCGAAACAATGAATTAATTAAGAAATTGCAATGTTGAATGAGGTACGGCTAAAAAACAGCCCTTAATTCCTCATCACGGGGTTAGTCAACAAGAAAAAAATTGCCCGCAGCTTCCCTCGGGGGAACACTGAGGAGGATGCGGAGAATATAATTGGTTAACGGGGTGTTAAAGTGCGACTTACTTGGGTCGATGGCTAAATTGGTTAACGTGGTTGTGAAATGGGATGTTAAATTGCGACTTACTTGGGTCGATGGCTAAATTGGTTAACGTGGTTGTAGGAGGGGGTGTTAAATGAGTGAACACGTACACACGTATGCGAAAGGGCGGCGCTGGTCGAAGGGACGTCGATCATTGTGTTTGTGGATTCGTTGGAATTCATTTCACCGCGACCTTGGACGTCGACGCGCCGTACAAACCAACGGACGAGCGGCAACTGAGTGAGCGAGCGCCGACCTTGAGTATATATACAGCGCGACGGCGCATGCGCTGTCAGCTGTCGAATGTTCTCGAAGGAGAAGCGCGCGCGCGGCACAGATGGCGACGGCGCGACGGCGCATGCGCTGTCAGCTGTCGAATGTTCTCGAAGGAGAAGCGCGCGCGGCACAGATGGTGGGCGACGGCGCATGCGCGCGCGTCAGCTGTCGAATGTTCGAGAAGCGGTGCGGACGGCGCGGACGGCGCACTACAAGGCGCGAGTATAAGATGCTTCCACATCTAAAAGGTCCAGTGCTAAGGACAAGAATGCGTCTTTCTCGAGAATTTGTATGCTGCGTACATATTGCGCTAAACATTTCAATCATGAAATACGAAGTAGCCCACTCCCCACCCGTTGTGTTAGTCAATGAAACGCATGCGTAGGGTAACTGTGGCCATAACAACAACAGAAACGACTTTCGGGCTGTCTATTATTTCACAGCCAATGATCTAGCTTAGAGCTGAGAATGACTGAGGGGCTTGTAGATCCACATAAACTGACTAGCTGAAAGATAAAATTACACGCTATCTCCCGCTAAAGGGAACCATGTGTAGACGCGAAGCAGTGGGCCTTAACGCTTACATTGGTGGTGACGACGCTGGCGCGCATCGCTGCATTGCACAGGAGAGAACGTAGGGATGTGAAAGGCACGCAGTGATAGACCGGTGTTTCCGAATAAAACATTCCACTCGCTGCTGATGGGTATTGAGTGGCAGAAGACTTCAATTGGACCCAGAGACCCGCACTCCACTTTTAGTTAACGCGCATGCACAAATTTTCATTGTTCAACAACGCAGAGAAAACATTTCTTACTGGCATTGTCTTTAAGTCAAGACTCAGTGTCTATGCATACGGGGTGGCCAGTGAATAGTTGTGCAGCGCAATCAGTCGTTTTTTTTTTCAATGCTAGCAGATGCTGCCTGCGTAGACGTTGTGAGGCAAGAGAGAGGGAGAGTAAGATGAGAGAGAAATGGGAAAGGACGCGCATGCGCAATGGCAGTGTAAACGCCGTAGGGAAGCATGCCTAGAGCAGAGGGGGAAGCAAGCGTAGGTTAGCAGACGGTTTCCGCGTCGGTGATTTGAGGCGAGAGGGACAACGTACTAGAAGGGAGAAGTTGGACATGCGTGGTGTGAGCGCGGACGCCAACGCCGACGCCGCCGGACACAGACCCGAGCTAAAAGTGCTTCTCATCTAAAAGTACATCTGAGGTGCAGAGTTTGCTGAAACCACACAGCCGGCCCTTCAGTGCACCTTTGCTCCCTCCATTTTTATTGTGTCTTTCACTTGTCTAAAAACAACCAGCGGCTTTCCTCTTCACCTTTGCTGCATTCGTTGCTTGCTCTCGCATGCGTTCACCACAGCATGAAACACATGACTCCTGAAGTGATAAAATCGGTTTAGACTTTATATAATCTGACAAAATCTTGACAGTGATAAAAAATGCGCAGAGAGTTTCGGTTTATTTTCTATCGTCAAGAGATGCACGATACTTCACTTGGAATTGTCACACTGACTCTTTAACACCTTATCGTACAAAAACAAATCTTTTCAAATATTCCTTCTAACCACGCACAATAACAGCTTGTTGCCCCACCGTGGTGGTCTAGTGGCTAAGGTACTCGGCTGCTGATCCGCACGTCGCGGGATCGAATCCTGGCTGCGGCAGCTGAATTTCCGATGGAGGCGAAAATGCTGTAGGCCCATGTGCTCAGATTTGGGTGAACGTTAAAGAACCCCAGGTGGTCGAAATTTCCGGAGCCCTCCACTACGGCGTCTCTCATAATCATATGATGGTTTTGGAAAGTTAAAACCCCACATATCAATCAATAACAGCTTGTCACAACCTACCTTTTTCACGTATTTCTAAGACTGGTCCTTTAGAACATGTAATCATTTGACGCTACAGTGATTCATATGATATATTTATACTGTAGTGAAGAAGAGGAACTTCAGCGGCATTTCTCGGCGCCTCAGGCGCATCGCCATCAGCCTAATCTCGTGCTTGTTGCGCTTGGCCGGACGCTGCTGACTGCTTCGTTTTCTGCGTTCTTCTCTGCAAATAAACCCCGTTACAAATGGTGGAGTCTGCTGGGTTTCGATCACCCTGGAGCTTCGGAATCGCATTTTACCATCCATTATGCCTACCGACCCAAGCGCCGCTCCAACTCTTTCACCGGCACCGTCTACTGTTTTCTGCGCCGGTTCTCTGCGTCTGCGAGATCCCCCTGTTTTCTCCGGCACAGAAGACAAGGACGTTGACGACTGGATTTCAATGTACGAGCGAGTGAGTACTCACAACAAATGGGATGACGCCACCAAGTTGGCCTACGTCTCCTTCTACCTGTCAGACGTGGCCAAGCTGTGGTTTATAAACCACTAAGCGGAACTCCCTACATGGTCGGTCTTCAAAATGAGCCTCACACAAGTTTTAGGGCGGCCTGAGGTACGCAAACGCCGTGCCGAACAACGCTTACATACTCGGTCCCAGCAGCTTGGTGAGAATTTCCCAAGCTATATTGAGGACGTTCTGGACCTTTGCAAGCGAGTCAACAAGTCGATGTCCGAAGAGCTTAAGATCAAGCACATCATGAAGGACATTGAGGACGACGCTTTCCAAATGTTGCTTTCTAAGAGTCCTCGCACTGTCCTAGAACTGACCGAGTTATGCCAGAGTTTTGACGAGTTGCGCAAGCAACGTCTTTCCACCCGACGTCCCTCGGTGCTCGACGACTCTTCGTCCAGCCTTTCCACCCTTGGCGTAGGAGAAGACCATGCCCCTCTTCTGTTCAAGATCCAAGAGTTCATCCGCGCTGAGGTCGCTCGTCAGCTCCCTTTGATGTCCTGCGTACCCGAACAACCACGCGGATTGACTTCTACACTCCGCGACTTCATTCAAGACCAGGTCGCACAAGTTCTTCCTCCCGCCCGTGAACCGCCCCCAGTCACCGCACCTCTCACGTACGCCGAGGCCGTTGCTCGACCTCGACAGCCTGCGTTCCAGCCAGCGCCTATAAATTCGCCGCCACCCTTTTCGCCGCCGACCTATTCACCGCCGCCTATGCCGATACCACCTCGGCCGCAGTTTTCTGCCCCCAGCCGCAAGTCAGAGTCTACTCCGACCAATGGCGGACCTACGACAACCGTCCCATATGTTTTGCTTGTGGATGTGTTGGCCACGTGGCACGTTATTGTCGTCGTCGCCAGGCTGCTCAGAACATTCGACGAATGCCCTCTTTCGACCTTCAGTTTTCTTCTACGCCTTCAAGCCCTCCTTCCTCTTCCTTTCCTTTTGATCGTCAACACGGCCCGAACCGCCGCTCCCTATCTCCACGTCGACGTTCGCTTTCCCCTATGCGTCGCCGTTTTGGGCCCACCAACCAGGAAAACTAACGGCCGCAGTTCCCGAGGCACGAACTGCGTCCCCGTCGCCATGCACAAGTCCTCGCCCCTGTCCAGCTAACGTCATTGAAGTGTCAGTCGATGGTATCGTCGTCATGGCGCTTGTCGACACCGGAGCCGCTCTATCTGTTCTTTCCATCAACCTGTGCCGCAAACTCCGCAAAGTTCTGACGCCATTATCCGGCCTCTCTCTTACAACGGCTAACGCACAAAGTGTAACACCTGTCGCAGCCACACGAGTCGTCATCGAAGGGATTGTGTATATTGTCGAATTCGTAGTGCTGCCCTCGTATTCCCATGACATGATACTCGGCTGGGACTTCCTTGCGAATAATAATGCCGTCATTGACTGCTGTCGCGCTGAACTTGAGCGATCTGCACTTCCTGATGTTGACACTGTCGAAGCCTCCCTGCCGTGTTATAAACTGTTTCTTTCTGGCGACACCACCGTACCACAGCGCTCTTCTCTGCTGTTGACTGTGTCGTGTGACGCTATTTCCGATGGTGATGTTTTATTTACGCCCTCTGCCCTGTTCATTCAACGCAAATGTTCTCCACTGCCCATTGCTCTCCTTACTCTCCACCATGGCGTCACGAAGACGCTCGTGTACAATACACTAGAAGGGTCTTTACCTTTATTCTATGGTGAATGTCTCGGTCACGTGCATCCGATCGACGCCCATCACAATTTTGACGCTCCATCTAGTTTACTTTCTACGGACCTCCTCGCACTCATTTCTGACTCTGTTGTTGACCAGTCACTCCTTGACGCTTTCCACCGCTCCATCGATGTCGCAACGTCTTCTTTAAAACAAAGCCAGTTAGTGAAACTGCTGCAAAAGTTTCGTACTTCTTTAGACAGCCACGCTTATGGCCTCAGTCGCACATCGAACATATCTCAAAAGATTGACAGAGAAAGCCATACGCCTCTACGGCAGCGCCCCTACCGAGTCTCAGCGTTGGAGCGTCGTGTTATTGACGACCAGGTTGCTGACATGCTCCAGCGGGCTATTGTACAGCCTTCTAACAGTCCCTGGGCGTCACCGGTCGTTCTTGTCAAGAAGAAGGACGGCTCCATTCAGTTCTGTGTGGACTATCGACGTTTAAACAAGATCACCCGCAAGGACGTTTACCCGTTACCGCGAATAGACGACGCCCTTGACTGTTTGCAGGGAGCAGAATACTTCTCTTCGCTGGATTTACGGTCTGGATACTGGCAAGTTCCTATGGAAGCATCTGACCAACCGAAAACAAGATTTGTCACACCTAATGGATTATACGAGTTTACCGTTATGCATTCCGGTCTTTGTAACGCTCCAGCCACTTTTGAAAGAATGATGGACACTATTTTACGAGGCCTCAAGTGGAACACATGTTTGAGCTACCTCGATGACGTAGTTGTCTTTTCCACCGATTTCGACACCCATTTAAATCGTCTCGAGCACGTCCTCACACGTTTCACCGACGCCGGCCTTCAACTCAACCTCAAGAAGTGTGGTTTTGGTGCCCGGCAGCTCACCATTCTTGGCCACGTCGTATCGCGGGACGGCATACTTCCCGACCCCGCCATGCTTCGAGCAGTCGCCGATTTTCCGAAGCCAAAGAACTTGAAGGAACTTAGAAGTTTTGTCGGCTTGTCGTCATACTTCCGACGCTTTATTAGAAATTTTGCTTCCGTATGTGCGCCCCTTACGGACCTTCTTAGCGGCGACAAGGACCTTTCCACCTGGTCACCAGCATGCGACGATGCATTCACCAAATTACGCCACCGGCTGACTTCACCACCCATCCTCCGCCACTACGATCCTGCCGTTCCCACGGAGGTTCATACTGATGCCAGCGGTGTTGGGTTTGGCGCTGTGTTCGCGCAACGAAAGGCAGGGTTTGATGAATATGTCGTCGCCTACGCAAGCTGGACTTTGACGAAAGCCGAGGCTAACTACTCCGTGACCGAGAAAGAGTGTTTAGCTATTATTTGGGCCCTTGGAAAATTTCGCCCCTGCCTGTATGGTCACGCATTCGACGTCGTCACTGACCACCACGCCCTTTGTTGGCTATCCACACTTAAAGACCTTTCCGGACGACTTGCTCGCTGGGTGCTCAAACTTCAGGAATACGACATCCGCGTTATTTAAAGATCTGGTCGTAAGCACACGGACGCCGACGCCCTTTCTCGCTCACCCATACTGGATGAAGGTGTTTGCCTCTCTTCTCTCGAGCCTGCACTTGCGTCATCCGCCTTGCGCAACATGACGGTGGAACAACGATAGGATCCCTGGATCAGTGGCCTCATAAGCATTCTTTCTGATCCTCTCACTCCTTCGCCGTCTCGCGCTCTCCGCCGCCAGGCTAGCAACTTTTGCCTAAGGGATGATCTTCTTTATCGACGCAACCACGTTTCTGGCGGTCGCAAGTGTCTCCTTCTGATACCCCGCCATCTTCAAGCTGCTATCTGCGAAGCTTTTCACGCGGACCCACAGTGCACCCACGCAGGCCTCTTCAAGACATACGCTAGGCTTTGACTCAGATTTCATTGGCGTGGCATGTATAACTACGTGCGAAAATTTATTCGCTCGTGTGCTCAGTGCCAACGACAAAAGTTACCTCCCGATCAAGTCTACCCGTCACAACCTCTTCCTTGTCCTAGTCGACCTTTCGATTGCGTCAGCATTGACATTTACGGACCACTACCATCAACTCTAGCTGGTAATCGCTGAATTATTGTTGCGATAGATCATCTGACAAGCTATGCCGAAACAGCCGCGCTGCCGACTGCCACAGCCCGTGACGTTGGAACGTTTCTGTTGCAAGGTTTCATTCTGCGTCATGGTGCCCCTCGCGAGCTCTTAAGTGACAGAAGCCGTGCCTTACTTTCTGACGCCTTGAAGGCATTACTCAACGAATGCCGAATCGTGCACTGCATAAGCACAGCGTACCACCCTCAAACGAATGGCATGACAGAGTGCTTCAACCGTACTCTTGGTAGTATGCTGTCGATGTACGTCGCCTCTGATCATTCAAATTGGGACCAAGTTCTCCTGTTCATCACCTACGCGTATAATACTGCCGTACAAGCTACTACTGGGTTTTCGCCATACTTTTTTCTGTACGGACGCGGACGAGAACCTTCAAATACAGTAGACACTATTCGTCCATATACACCTTATGACTCCGAAAGTACAACTCTGTCCGAAGCTGCCCGACATGCTGAAGAATGCCGCCTGCTTGCCCGCTCTTTTTCTACCGAGGACCAGTGGCAGCAGCAATCCCGCCAGACTGGGGAACGTTCGGCTCCAAACTTTCCACCTGGTTCATTGGTATGGCTTCGGGCACCTGCTACCGCGCCTGGCCGCTCCGCAAAGCTTCTTCCCAAATACATCGGGCCATACCGCGTTGTAGAGCAAACGTCACTCGTCAACTATATCGTGGAGCCCATCATCCCATCGACAGACCTACGCTACCGCGGCCGCGACACTGTCCACGTCTCTCGTCTCAAGCCATATTATGACCCATTAGTCGTTTCTTCTCACTAATGCACCAGGATGGCGTCTTTTTGTGCGAAGGGCGATTGTAGTGAAGAAAAGGAACTTCAGCGGCATTTCTCCGCGCCTCAGCGGCATCGCCATTAGCATAAGCTCGTGCTTGCTGCGCTTGGCCGGACGCTGCTGACTGCTTCGCTTTCTGCATTCTGCTCTGCAAATAAACCCCGTTACAATACCTTGAATAATTGGTTATCTCATGTTCCCTGATTTACAATCTAATAAACTGTCACAACTTCTGTAAATGGTTCATTTTTGATTGTTTGTTTGCTTGTATGTGACGATCTACATATAACGCACTCTTATCAATATGGCTTTAACTTGGAATATATGAACATTTTACGTTTGACTATGTTTTGCTGTCTACTATTGGTGTTTGACTACTTTTGGTATCTATATATTTCGCATTGTTCCTCGTAATAATTGCACAGTTTGGGCCTTCCTTCTTTTCAAGTTTGTTTGTTTTTGTTTTTGTGTTCTTTTATGCTCATTATGTATTATTGACTTTTTTAACGTTTGTACGCGCTTCGCGTTTTTTAAATGCATTTCTTTGCGCATTAGCTCCCTGCTTGGGCCCCCTTTTGATCCTGAAGTGTTCTGTAAATAAAAATAAAATAAAAATAAACTACATCGGTTCTTAAAAGCATACTATGCTACACGCATGCGTCACCTTATGAATTCAACGCATAACATTGGGCTTATTTTAAGAATTCATTAATTAGAAAGGTTATCCCAATATATTTTGTCTGACTGTGTTTTCGCGTGAAGTTGTTTTTCGTTCTATTTTTGCTTGTGGGGGGGGGGGGGATGTCGTTGAGAGCATTTCTAGTAATCTCGTGATTTCAACTGTGACTCGAACTATATTGGTGTCTTGAGGCTAACTATGCTCTCAACGTAGTCAAATATGGTTAGAATTGGAGCCTGTCCAGTCTTTAAACTATTTCTCCTGTTCTCGTCAGAGGTAGGGCTGAGAACTTTTATAAGCATGTGAAACGCACTAAGTTAACTAACAGAAATAAACGATCAAGTAGCCACAAGCTCAGACGCAAACTATATGTAAGCGCGTGTGCTTTAATTAATGTAAGTGGTCCTTATCTTCAAAGCGTTCGGTGAACGTATAAGCTTTTTTTATTAACCAACACATCGCGTAATATCTTACCTGAAGGCTCGTCTCTGGGTCTTCAGAGATGACATACCAAAATTCTGCGCATTGCGTTATCTTGCTGCTCCACGTAAGTATTTCACCAGTAAGTTCCGCCCTATTTCCTTTATTTTGCTCGAAGTTGCTGAAGAATAAGTAGGAACCTACAATGAAGGGAACGAGAAAGTAGCGTGATTAACTCTGTAGTAATGAGAGTGAAAAAATTTGTTCCATTTGAAAACCACACAGTGGTGATGAGTAAATAATCTGAGCCGAAATCACGTCGTGTATTTTAGGAACAATATACCGCAGGTTGTTAAATACACTGAAATATCTTGAAAATGACTGAAGAAGAGGAGTTTGTTGACCAACTACTCAACGCCCTTTTAGTTTCTTGTGATAACTTCCGGGCAAGTGAAGCTTGCGACACAAAGTTTTTGTAAGGTATGCACCACCTATCCGAAGATAGCTATGCCGACAATTTCAGCGTGATTTTTACACGACAGCGTTAAAGAGCTCGTTTCGCTGAAATTGTGGTGTCGGTGTCGGCGTCGCTGATTTTGAGCAAAAAATCAGCTTGTACGTGTGTGAAAAATTGAGAAAGATACAAATAAAGTAATAAAAAGTTTGTGTCTGAGTGAGGGTCGAACCGCAGTGGTTTGCGTCGGGAGCAGGCGTTCTACCACAGGGCCACGCGTCTGCTTCGAATTATTGTTAAAATAACTTGCTCTGCTGGGAAATGAATTGATAGTAACTTGCCTTACTTACACACGCGTCCTTATTACGTGCTTCACAATGAAAAATATATTATCGCAATAATATAGCGTCGTATAAAGGCGTAAATTTTGTTCGGGCATAAAAACAAGCGATTATCACGAATACATTGTTTAAAGCGTGCCACCTACTATGAAAGGAACACACGTTACTGCGCATTTTCTAGTAAGGCCATGTATAGTAGGTGCATAGCGAGTGCGAAAATATTTCACAGGCACAACTGCGCGTCATCGGCATGCTACCTATCACACATGCAGCCGCATGTGAAAGTTCCACTGATGCAAGCCATTTTAAACCCAGTACTGACAAGGGACAGGATATTACTATCGCGTTCAACTCTTAAAGGAGAAGCTCAAGGATTTCTTAATTTTTAGACACATGACTGTCGCGTGCAAAAGTACTACCCTTCTGACGTAATTTTACGGCACATCCTGGAAATTTAGGAATGTGGGACACTGCATCAAGTTAGACAAAGAAATGAGCTCCGCAAATAAGAGGCCATTTGAAGAAAAACTGACCAATACAATGAAACCGAGTTGTAAGGTGCGGACATATGATTATGCACATTTCAGTAAGAGTGTAAGGAAGGTTATTTGAGAGCCTAACAATGTCTCGATAATTTATACACTGTCAAATATACAGAAACCTGTTTGAAAGTTATGGTGTCCATGAAAAGGCTCTGTAACGTCGGAAGTAACATGAAGATATAAGGACTTCGTAGAGAAAAATGTGCACTCATCGTACCTATCATCCTAAGTATAAAGCTTGTCCAAAGCAGGACGCAGGCTTTGCTCGGTAGTTTTAAACTGACGTTGTCCTGAGTGAGATTATTCAATTTTAAGCCTTTCAGAATTATAAGTGCATCACTCCACTAAATTTGCTACCCTAAGATGCATTCAGCCCTCCTCCCTTCTTTTTATAACTGTTCCTTTGCGCTAACTAACCACTGGTTGCCCTCTCTCCGCGTTACCAGGGCATCCCTGATATATTTCTTTCCTCCAAAGTCAATACACTGCCTAGGGCCATTTCGTCGCACGTGGCGTAGTCCAGAATTTCTTTCACGGTTCCTCATACTTATCCAAATCTAAACTTTGTATTTCAATATTGGTAATATAGAGACATTGTTCACATTGTGCTCAGCATTACTGGTAACGTGACTTTCTTGTTTTAGGAGCACCTAGTCTGTGTGCACCGCTTCATCCTAATTCTTTGGCCGAAAATCGACGCGTGATTAGGCTGCTGCATCAGCAATCGGCCCAGATATATGTTCTTTTCGGTCACCTATCGAGAACACTTGTTCATTGGCAGGAACCCCAGGGGTTATCGCTTAGAGACCGATATAGCCTATTAGAAGCTTCAATGAATCTTGAGAAGTATTTATACATTTGGAACAGCTTGTTCTACAATCTTATCGCAGAAAATCATCGTTATTGATTTTTTTTTTTTATTTGGGGGCGAAAAGGGAGCCAATATTAGGCAGCATTTTCTAGTTAGCCGCTGTAAAATGTGCTTAGGATATAGGCTTGTGAACTGCTTGCTCTATTGAATAACATTTTATTTTACTTATTATCACGGTTACTGCGGATACTGTGTAAATATAAACTAACTAGAGAAGAACTTGTTACAGGGATATCTTTTCACGTCGTAAGAACGCAAAGAACTGCCTTGTCTAGTCGGGTAATGCATATTGCTCCAAATATTCAATCTATTTTTTCCTAAAGCAGCATGAAAAGCAACCTCACCTGTGGCATTCCCAAAGGTGTGATCTTGAGATGGTCTTGGGAGTATTGTCTTCATGTTTCTGCCACCAAGTATCCAAGGTGAATTGTTTTTAAAAACAATGCGGTTTCTCCATGTGCACCAACCATTCTCAAAGTCGCAAAAGTTCTCTGTGGCTGCACATACCAATAACAAAGTGGGGACTGTCACAATCGCTGCTTATTGGGGGTTTTAACTATTCTACTGAAGTGCCCATCTAGCTGGACTCAAGCTCGGTTCGCATGACTTACTCCATGCCTAACTCACCTCGCGGATGAGAAAGATGCGTCTCGCTGTTAGAATAAACGACGGAGCCCTCTGGTACACCTACAGCACGCTCAATAACTTAGTCGTACATTTATACGTAAGACATTTTGTAATTTCCTAAAGAAGGATCTATGCCCTAAACAGTATCTTATAGCATAAGCTGATGTGAACTGAAAACGACATCCGATTATGGTGGCACAGTTTTCAGTCGCACGTTCACATAGCAGCTATCACGCACATTTGGGAACTGAACAGGCAATGATTACAGGCGGATCCGAACTAAGCATTCTATGTCGCAATCAAGCGTTCTAAAAATGCACCTGAATTTGAATTTATTTTCGGAAAGGGCACTGTACAGGTATAATGATGCAAGCAAACGCAATACCAGGTGGAACAATGCGTGACCTAGGAGTATATTTCCACAAGATGTCACAGCGTGTAACGCGTGTAATGGGTGGGCGGTCTAGAGCTTTCATAAAGAGCTCATTACCGAAGGCCGATCACGCACTACAACAACAACAAAGCGGTGAGCTACGCTGCAAGTATGCGCATGATGCTTTAAACCCGCAGCTCATCTTCGTTACAGTAGTTTATGTTAACTAATGCACTATTCGAGTAAATGTTGTTGTAAGCAATGTTGGGGGTGTTTGATCGAGAAGGACAATCAAGAACGCAGGTATTACAGAAAGTAACTGGCACATATACTTTCATAAACTTAGAAGGACATGGCGACGAATTGCGTTTGCGACTAACTTCGCGCTCCTTAGCTTTATATAAAGGGTTTCCCACAACACTTGAGCCAAGAACTTGAAAGTGAAAGGCACTTAAGAGGCATGTTTAAGCAAACGCATACTACTCGCACTAGCCTGTAGGTTCTCAGGCTATTTTCTATTTCTCCGCATACTAATTATTTAGTGAATTCTTAATTACTTTTTTTAATTGTGGGCTGGAAACCCCAAATATGAACACTAACATGTAGAGAACTTTCAGAAACCACAACTAAATTATTTCCTGTACAATACGTCTCACGCTGTTATTATTTCCACGTTGTAAAGAAAGCCCGCAAAACGAGCAAAGAGGTCGTGTGACTGACCGTGAAGTCACTGCTTTATGGCTGCTATAGGCTTTCTTCACAACGCGGAAAAAATAACAGCGCTAGACGTATCGTACACGGAACAATTTGGTCGGTGGTTTCTGAAAGTGCTCTACATGTCAGTGTTCATAGTTTGGGTTTCCGAGCTATACTTTACAAAAATAGGTAATTAAAATTACTATTTATTTAGTATGTGGAGAAATAAAAAAATAGCCTGAGTAGCTACAGCTTAGTGTGAGTAGTGCGCGTTTGGTTCAATTTGCCACTGAAGTGTCTTTCATTTTCAAATTCTTGGCTCAAGTTATGAGGGACACTCTGTATCTGGAAAATAAACGGCCGGTTCGTATTCCTAATTATATGCTCGTCGAAGTGCCCAGTATGGTGCAACCAAATTTCGCTGTCAATATTTTTTTCTGAAAGCTGGTGTTTTCAGTTCTTTTTTTTTTTCATCTCACGAACGTCCTTCTTCAGGCTTTATAGCGAGGAACAAACTTTTGAGTAGACCACCTTGACTAAATATAGCAACCTAACATCTTGAGCAGGAATTCATTTGAACCTAGTGGCCCGAGATGTTCCGATTACTTTTTTCTGGTTATTACATGGAAAATTGTTTATGTATGTTAGAAGAATTATGCACAATAGAACAACAGTTGCAACATTGTTATCGCGCTGAGTTTTCCTTAATGCGATTGTTTTTATTTGTCATAAATAGACACTAAAACTAAAACTAATTTTTAGTCTATTAGTGAGTACTAGTAAAGTATAAATAAGCATTTTTGAAAGTGCCACTTCCATTGCGAGATAACGCTTGGTAAATGATGAAGTGTGCGAAACGAAAATGTGTGTGGAGACGCAACCTTGAAACTTCCGCTTGATGCACTTTGACGTCACTTATTTTGACGGCATCTGCTAGCCATATCGTGTTTCTTAAATGGTAAAAAGGAATCGCATTGCCATTCTTGTGGTCTAAGGAGTTATTGTACGGGTGAGTGAGGAAAACCTTTATTGACACTGTCCGGTGGTATTTAGCGGGGTGGGGCTACAAGCACCCCAGCCAAGGTGATGGCTTCTAGTACTTGGACATGGGCGGCTTCCTGGGCGTGCCGGACTGCCCACGATTGATCGGCGAGGTCGCGGCTGAGCAGAGCCGCCTCCCATCGCGCCTCACGGTTCGAGACTGCTGTGTCTACCCGGTTCATAGGGGACTGCGTAGACGGGGTCTTTACTGTAGCCGAATTTATTTTCCAGATATTGCGCGCGTATGTTTGCGCTGACCGATGTGATGGGTGGGACGCATATTCCTGGGCAACGGCAGAACGACGATGCGCTCGCGAATATGTCTGGGTATTCCGACCTTTTCGCCACGCTACCTGTGGTACTTTAAGCCCAGGTTCTGGTTCTCCCCAAACGTTCGTACTGGGCGATGTATTGTGGTTCGATTAGTTCATCTAGGGTATTGTGAAACCCCAGCTCGAGAAATTTTTCCGTGCTAGTACGTATTGGTAACCCTATTGCGCGTTTGTACGCCTTGGGGACGAGGCGGTCAAGCTTGCTTCGTTCAGTCGCCGGTCGCTTAAGGTAGGAGCCGACGTACGTTATGTGGCTCATTAAGAAAGCAGGTACCAGACAGATGGTATTGCTTTCTTTCATTACAATATGGCGATGTGTTATTCGTTGCAGTAACTGGAGCATTCCATTGACAGCACCGTTTACTCTGCGTATGGTTCCACCATTGTGGCCATCGGCCGACAGGTGCAAGCCCAGTACTCTAATGTTGTTAACTTGTGGGATGACGATGCCATCCAATGTTACTACTTTAATTTCTCCGTCTGCATGCTCGCTGGAAGAATAGGCGTTCTTGCGTTTACGGCCCCTGCATGCTGGTCTGTAGAGAAGGAGCTCCGATTTATCCGCGGAACATTCGAGGCCCGTGCTGCGAAGGTAGTCCTGTACCACGTCGACTGCCTCCTGCAACATTTGCCCAATCTGTTCGTCATTCCCCGCGGCAACCCAAAGGGTTATAATATGGGCGTAATAGCTGCAATGGAGGCCTTATATCTCAGCTAATTTTTGTGGTAACCCGACAAGGAAGAGGTTAAAAAGCATAGGCGAAATTACAGAGCCCTGCGGCATGCCCGTGCAACACACGTCTATATCTTGCGATTTTATTCCGCCGATAGCTAAGCGGGCCCGGCGACCTTTAACAGAATCCCGTATGTAATGATACGTTCTTTCACCCACTCCCAACGCTCCTATGCTTTCAAGTATGGTGGCGTGTTCAACGTTGTCGAACGCTTTCTTAAGGTAGAGCCCGAATGTTGCTTTTCTAGATCGCGTGGTGTTGTCTACGATATTGTGTTTGAGTTGAAGCATAACGTCCCGCGTGGAAAGAATACGATGGAACCCCAGCATCGTGTGCGGGAACATGTTTCGGTCCTCGAGGTAGTTGGTAAGACGAGTGAGAACCACGTGTTTCATGACCTTACAAACGCAGGAAGTTTAACGTAAGAAGTTTAAAGGGACCGACAACCAATATTTATGGTACCGGTTTTCTGGAGTGCACCAGAAAGCTTACCGGTCAGAGCTTGTAATCACAGAACGGTAACGCGGAAAATACCGTAGAACATTCATAATCAAATTTTTAGATTTGAGGCAATTATGCAGCCTTAATGTTGCAAACAGTGGATGTGATTGCGATTCCCATTATACGCCAGAGTAACGCCAGCAGTGATGAAAAGTGAAGCCCTCAGTACAAACACGTGTTGTTGTGTTTGTCAATCCTGCAGTCTCGGGACCACTGCTTTCTAGCTTGCTAAATTATTTTACAAGAGTTACAGCACTTTCCCGGGGCTTCTTATGCAAGTAAGTTTGGCCGTGCACAAGTCGCTTTTTTACTTTATCCAAGTCGAGTAAAGCCAAGTCTTCAAAATCGAAGTGCCGCGTTTACACGTGATCGACAATTCACTCATACTAGTATCGCATGTAAGGGTACTGTGGTAGTATCACGTGCGGTTGCAGTTGGACGGCTTCGATATGTTATCGCTTGACAACTTGAGCAAGTTAGAGGAAGGAATTTTGGCTCCCATGCGAGTGCAAAATTAGGACCCCTATCAAGTAGCGCCAGAGTGACATGCTACGACGGACGACAGTGGTAGTGGTGAATCCGACACGGTGCCACCATTGCCACCATCAGCATCAGGCATGAAGTGGTAGCAATTTCCACAGAGCAGTAGGTCGACGGCATTTCACGTGCCGCAGTGATCGCATTCGCAAGCTCGCGTGCTTCTTCCAACACGCCCGATGCAACGGGAATCGAGCTGTTCTGGAAGTGTGGCGGTTTGGGCTAGTTGGTATGACATGACAATAGTTATAGCACAAAAACAGACGACGACTTTGTCATCGTTCTGTTCTCTGGAAACGCCGCGTGGCATGAAAGCAGCGCCACTTTTCATGTTCTACTTCTTTTACCTTTTATTCCGCATAGAAACAAACGAAAACGAACAATAATGTACATATTTTAAATTTAAGCCCTTATTGTGGTGCGCTCATAATAATCAAAGCGAAGTTATTTGGACTTCATAATTGTGGTTCATAGCTCTTGCGCTAGGGGCTCGAGGTGCCGGTTTTGGTTACTTTTAAACACGATTTAAAATTATACACCCTACTCAGATCGTGAAAAGTATGTTGTCACCTGTCACCATATTTCACGATCTTTTCCTTTCCACCAGAGTCTAATCACCCATTCTGGATAGTTGTGGGTCTTTTTAGAAAAATTTCATCGAGCTGATTTTGCGCAAATGCGAATAATGCTATGTAAATCAGTGACGTCACGTATGGAGATTTCGGAGCGAACAGACAAAGAACGTTAATTGATTCCGAAAAGTTAGTGACAAGGCCCCCTAATTGAGGCGGTCGTAACCACTCGCCACGCCCACGTAGATGACAGAAAGCCATGACGCTTTCGTGGCCCCTCTTTCGCCAGAGCGCTAATATTTGAAATGTACTTCAACCTTTATTTTCTCCTCCTGTAATAAACTTGTCGCAATAAAACTTACGAACTTATAGTTTTCAGAGTGCTGCGTATCAATCTCAACCAAGTGATTGAATCGCTTCAAAAAACAGTATGAATAACAATCTAAAAACAAAATAAACAGCAGCAAGACCCCTATGTTTGAAAAGAAGTTGAGTATTTTAAAGTTAGTTTTACTAACTATATCACATGAATGAAAAACGCATGACAGTTGATAAGGTGACCATCGTAGAGATAATGTGGTTTTCAACAACCAAACAAGACTCGCTTTTTTCAAACTGACATATTTAGTTCATTTCAGCAGACACAACTTATGTGCATAGCTCCAATGTACAATAAAACTCACCTCTCTTGGCGCTGCAGCCCTGAAGCCGAATGGCGTCTACAGCACACAAGGAGTGGGTGGACTTCTTTCCTTTAATGGTGCATTGGAACTTAATCTGGTTGAGAAGGTAAGCAATAATAAATACTGATGTTAACAGTTTTAACATTTGTACGTGTTAAGTATACTCTTAATCCTCAGAACTGTCTAGATGCTTTATACTTTCAACAGTGCTCTTTTTCTTGTCATATAGACCAATTAGTACCGTCGGATCGACAAAGGGTCCTTGAAGTGTCAGAAAAAAAAATGTGGTAGTATCTAAATCTAAGCTAGCAGGTATAGTTGCATTGTAGAAATGACCAAATGTCTGGAAAACAATCTGGACAAGCAATACAGCCACTAAAATTCAAGTGGAGTTTAGTAGACATTTATATATATATATAGGTTCTATATCTGCAACTAAGTGGGATTGTTAGCACCCGTATCATCTGCGTGGTCCGTCTCTAACTTTTTTCACGCTGTTTTGTGATACCATAAATAATCCTGATGTTTTTGTTACCACTAAGGCACTTCATACCAACCTTAAAAGTTTTTTCCTCTTGAAATGCCACATCCGCTGCTGACCACGCTCCTCTGCCTAGCTCTTTCGAAGACCTTGTCCAGATTGTTTCCATTTTTGTGCCTGTAAAGGAATAATTATCCGAATAATTGAGCACAAAAGGAAGTAAGTAAGCTGACACCTTTCACGTCCTGGTATAGGCTGTAAAGGTCATTAAGGGAAGCGAATGACTTCAAAGTTATTGTGTTGCCATGGTCAGTCAACAGATCAGTGCCTCGTCTGTTTTCAACAAGCGAATGTTTTATGCAGGGGACCACCAAGACTTCAGTGACTTACACTCGTACACGGTAATAACGTTTAAAAATAACACGATCAAAACAGAGAAACACGTTTCGTTATTGGTAGTCAAACTCATGACCTCTCAGTCAGTGACAACAGCTGGCGGGCACGGTATACCCACTGTGCCCCGGCGACATACTTTAAAGCCTATAAGAACAACCATTTTATATGTAAATATTAGAGCATTAAATATTACAGCGCATTTTACAGCACTCTTGGTAAAGTGTATTATTGACATTACCACAATATCCGCGATCACTTTCTTCAACTTGTCGTTTCTACACGTCTGTTCAATTCTGTGCGTTGCCAATATAAGTCCTTTTTTGTCAATGCCTCAACACGCAAACAGGTGGTGACCATAGCAAAAGCGTCGGCTTTGGTCGTAGTATCCATCTATGTCAAATGTAGTTCTGCAACACAAAGAGCAACGCACCTGCTTTGCCTGGGTTTAACTAAGCGCTCTCCGCTTAGGCTCACGTAGCGAAAAATTGGGGCCGGTCAAAAGGAAGACCAATAGAACATGCGTTGTACTTCCATATGATTGGGAAGGGGCATTCGGTAACATTAACATCAAATGGTTGGGTATTTCTGAGCATGGAGGTGACAGCCTAGCATGGCAAGATTGTATTCTCTTTTTCGCAAATTGTTTGGGCAACCCAAAGAAAGAACCACCTAGAAGTGTAATACAACTCAAATAAAAATTGACCCGCAAACTATCGCCGAAAAATCGTGGACCACGTCTTTAAAACAGCTACCACCATCCCCTGTTCTCATCGATTTCAAGTATTGCCAGACGACACCCTTTCCAATCTCAACCCACCTTTTTCATTGGGGGAGCTGCGAATGGCTATCGGCGCCTGTAAACAGCTGACAATGCCGGGCCGGGACGGCATAAGCACTAAGCTATTGAGAAATTTGCCAAAGCCTCAAATGAAGTTTCTCATCGACATCGTCAAGCAAGCTTGGGACAAAGACAATATACCTGTAGAGTGGAAAATGGCCACCGTCATTCCCACCCCCACCCAAAATAAGGCACCATTCACGACATTGTGGATGCACCTTCCTTTTCGATCGGGGCTCTGTTATGGCAAGGCATAGAAATGAACGTACCCGCGAAACTATTGAAGCTGAAAAAATACACGTTTTAGGTAATAACTGCTAAAGCACCTCATCTGCCGCTTCAGTACAGTTAAGACGTGATTACCTGGCTCTGACTTGAGACAATAGAGAACTCGTAACACGTGTTCGGACACTAACGCACTGATTATTCTTCTATTTAATCTTCCTGTTCGGTAGCATCTTTTTCGACGCATATATATTCTGCCAGTCTGCAAAATAAATTTGGTTGAAAGTAAGCGCTCTTTCCGATAACCATGTTCGTATTTTAGCATGTTCGCACGCTGAAAGGACTTGCAAGTATCACCGGAAAAAATTTGCCAATCTTCACCCAATTTCACTGACATCATGTCCAAGTAACCTGATGGAGCGAATAGCGCTAATGCGACTACTCAGGAGGAGAGGACCCGAGCGTCATTAGTTTCCGAAAACACATGTCTATGGAACATGCGATGTTTGCTTTGCAGAATGTGTTCACTGAATATAGCACCTCTCAACTGCACCTCATTCTTGGCTTTGATATCAAGGGTGCGGTTGATCATGTAACCCACGCAGTGGTTCTTGAGGGCTTAAGGAAAAAATTTTCTTACCGACCACACCGTTGCCGTGCGGGCAAATGAAGTATAAGCACGCACGCGGTGCCTCAAAAGGGGTCTTCCGCAAAGGTTAGGTCAGTCACCGACACTCTTTTCCCTCACTCATAACGCTCTAATGTGGAAACTCCGACCTGTACCAGACTTTCGTTTAACGATATATGCAGATCACGTCACCCTCTAGGCTATAGAAAGGGTTCCACATAAGAAACGCAACATATGCTATACAGTCAGCCATTGACATTACTGCTCGATACTTTTTAGAAATAGGGCTCACTCTATCCAGTGCCGAATCGAAGTTTATCGTCGTCACAAACCGGGTACTTCCAATTGCTCTGAAAGACTGCAAACTCATTAGAGTCTCCATACAGGCTGGCCCCCTTACAAGTAACCCCTGCACATGAGTGCTAGGCGCCTGGTTGCAAGACGACGGCAAGTCAAAAGAGTGGCTTCAACATACAACAGTTGCAGCAAGTACACCGCCTTCCTAAACGCACAACGCGCAAGTTGAGAGGCATCAAATAACACCAACTCAGGCGCATGACCCTGGCTCTAGCCATTCCCCGCGTCATGCAATAATATCCATACATCGAGATCATCTAGCCCTAAAAATCCAAGCTAAAGACCCTGCTTCATCTGATTTCTCGTAACTATATTGGGTACCCCTCATTACGACAAGTCTGATAGTGTTCGAGGAACGGCTACTTTTGCAAACTTCGTTGAGTTGGCTCAAATCACCGCGAAGTACAGTACACGTGCATCGCATCAAACAATGCGCACAAAGATGCGCCCTGCTTCGTGACAGTAGTCTACAATAGTTCTCTACCTGTCTCATTTGAAGCAACCCGGTGTCTATGGGCGATGCTCGGCCAGATCATCGTCGAACCTGTACCGCTGCCAATGGATCGAGATACTCAAAGAGGATGGCGTGAAGCACGAGTGCAACATATCTCCAGGAAATTCCTGGAGAGTGGATCTTGTGCACGAATGCATGTCCGTCTCAGTCCAGCAAGCTCCTTTTAGCGAGCATACCTTCCGATGGATGCCACAATCATGGGGCTTCCGTTATAAGATTAGTACTTAACGCATGGCAGAAATCATGGCCATACCAGAAGCAATCACCATGTAAATCCAATATGCCAGTTGCTGACGAATACGCACGAACAGCCAAGTACACTGTTGAGCCCTCGCGATAACATCCATTCCAGATGCACATTTGCAGGACACTGACGAACCACTTAGATGTCCACTCTTCGTCACGTGTTCTAATACAGCGGGTACCTGGACACTCGGGATAAGAGAGAATAAAACGACACACGCATGTCCCGCGTGGATGAATAGATGGTGCTATGAGCGTCCCCCTCATAACGGGGCGCTGACATGTGGGTCACCAGGTTCACAAGAAAGCTTTATTTTTTTTGTTGGCCTAATGCCTTACTTACTGCAAATAAATAGATTTTGTTATAACAAGGAAAAATCTAAATATGTTTTCCATCTTTCGGTCTTTTCAGACAAAATAACCTTATTTTTCCACTATTTCAGATTGGAGATATGGTTTATTCCACCATAATTGATACAAAATAATATATACACTTTGAACAAAAGCCGAACTGAAAAGAGAAAAAGTATCATACATGGTGAGGATAGTAGGGTAAAGGTGGCAATATCTGCACGTTGATAAGCCCCGCCAGCCCGACACAATGGCAGCAACGTGTGGTAGAGAGAAAGGTTTACTTAAGGCAAACATTGCTTTTGTTCTTTATCTGTACTTTTCTGCCATCAGCCCTCTAACCATCTCCTTATTGTTTCTAGCACGGAGGTGTTCAGCTTTTTATGTTTGTCCCTGAAACCCGAAGCCTCATATAGGCTTTTACCCACACGTATACCTGGGTGGATATCGCCGCATTCAATCAGAACATGTTCTATCGTTTCCTTGACTCTCTCAAAGCATGTAAGCTATTGTTATTTTTGACTGAATCTTGCTTTATTCCCACGCGTTCTAAGGAAACACGACCTCGCTTGGAACAGTAAAGCGCTTCCCCTTGAACTGTCATAAAACCTCTCCCACCTTATTCCGTTCTTGCCCTTTTGGTAGTTACTGTGAGCCGGCTGCTTTTCCATCGCTGTCATCCAATAGATCCTCTCCACTTCAGACATCTCGCTTCATGCTTTTTCTTGCGGTGTCACCCACACTGCCGGCCGTGTATTTACTGTTGAGTTTCCTGGTTCTTTTTCGAGACTTTGTGTCCATGCTCTTTCTATACAAATATCTGAACACCTTCACTGCACATCTGCTCTACTTCATTTTCCTAAGCCTCTCTTGAAATCTCTTTTGGCGCTGAGCTACTCTTACTTCAAAGCCTGCCCATCTCATATCCATTTTACAGCCTTAATCGTCGTCTTCCTGTGAGCGCCCTGTTGCGAAATAATAACGAAGCAATTTCGAGAATGCTACACTCTGTCGAAGAAAAGGAAGCAGAAGGGAAATAGGAGCACGCGCACGTGGTCGGGGCAGTTTGCCTCTAGAATTGGCAATGAACGGACGTCTCTCTTTCACACCTGGGCAACGAGTGATTTTGTTACCTTGTTGGCGCCGTGAAACCCGGCTCTGCCCCTCGAGAGACTTCTTTTCACGTTACCCATGCTGAACTCTGACCACATTCGGAAGAAGCGTGGCTCAATCAGATCTGGTGTCACGCGAACCCTGGCACTTCTAACGAACCTCCTGCTGCAACCCGATTCTGACGCCTCTCTGATTAACGGCCACATGCATCACCTAAAGGACAAGGAGGCAGTACTGTCAAAGCTTGATGACATCATCCTTGTGACCACAAATGAAGAAACTCTCGACCACGAAGTTGGAACAGCACCGGAATACAACAAGAAAATTCTCTACGTGATGTCGGGCGCCAAGTTCTGGCTTCAAGAACGTGAGAGAACTGCCAGAATGCAGGATCAAGCAACTGAGTCCCGGCCCAGCTATCTCGGATCTCTGAACTCTGCCGACGTAGCAGGCCAGGTGAGAGAGCACCATCAGCGTTTAGCGAAACTATAGCGGAGCTACAGATACCGACTTTAAATGGCAGTCTCCGTGGATGGCAGTCTTTAGGGACGATTTTGATGCTACCGTCCACAAGAATACTGAGCAGCCACGCATCGAAAAATTTTAGCACCTCCTCACCTACTTAACCAGGAGCGCGAAGCGAGCTGTCAAAGGCATCCGTCTAGCGGAGCAAAATTACGACCTTGGAATTGAGACCCTCATAGATCAGTTTGGGTGCCAGGATCTGCTTGTGAATGAGCAGTTGGTCATCATCCTGTGTTAAGCCCCCTGAAAAGCTCGTCAGATGTCTAAAAGCTTCGTCTGCTGTACGATAGTGTGCAGTTCCACGTTAATGTCTTGGAAGGCCTCGGATTCTGGAAAGAAATATACTATCTTAGTGCGTAGGGAGCGTTTTCAGAAGAAAGTGCATTTCTTTCAAAAATGCAATACCAACCAGCCCAAGTAGCCACTCTTTTGAAGGCCTCGGAGTTGCGCCCGACCAGTACGCCGTGACCCTAATCTGTGTCTTCATGCAATGTCTGCCAGAGGATCTTTTTATTGTGTAGAGGCAGAAATACAAAGAATCTACGACGCCCCCTGCATCTCCGTAACCGCTGAAGACCGACCACAGCTAGCCAGGGAGTTACTAACGTTTCTTCGCATTGAAGTGGAAATCCGTGAGGAGGGCTGGCTACAGTCTCGTTGTGCGTCGCTAGACGAACCCAGGACGCACATATCTGAAGAAATGTATGTCGTGGAGCGCATTCCATCAGTGTCAGCACTAACCGAATCTACATTGCTTCTTAGACTGCCGTGTCCACTATGTAAAACAACGATCATGCTATCACTTTCTGCAGCACCAACCTATCAGCTGAGGAGAAGCGAGCAAGGCTGCAGCACGCCGATTGCAACTTCCGCTGTGGAACTCCAAGCCACGTCGCCATAATGTGCAGGAAATCATTGGATATTAGGTGTGGTACCTGTCAGAGGCGCCACCTAACCACCTTGTGTGAGAAATCACGGCCAGCCGAACATCCGCAGCCCAACGTAGGATCCCCAGCTTTTCCTCCATCAACCGCACTAACGACGCGAACGGTTTCTATCTCCCAGTGTCACGTTGAGTCCACTCCCGTATTTTCAGAAACAGGCTGAATTTAGACAGAGTCCGGTGACCGACCATTCTTTGTGCGATTACTGTTGGATAGCGGCAGTCAGCGCTCATACATTCGTGCAGACTTGTTGAAGATTCTTCAGTGATCTGTCGCGGGAAAATAGGAGCTATTTTTCGACACGTTTGGTGACTAAAGGTCATCAAGACGAATCTGCACAGAGCGTGTGAACATGCGACTGTGCAGCCAGTTCGACGACTTCGCAATAACCGTGGAAGCATCGTCGACTCCGGATATATGCACCATCACAAGCCAACCGATCCATGCCAACATTTCGCACTGCCTCATCCTCACTATCACCGTTCGATGCTGTCGGGTCCGATGGGACCCATACTCGAACCTTAGACAAGCAAAACTTCCAATCTGCATTCAAGCAAGGCATCTCTAAGGGATATAAGAGGAATCAAGTTGATGATGCCGTTGCAGGTAAACAATCTGGGATGCCAGACAAGCGAGCCGATACTCGTCGTGCCCGCACGCGCTTTCATCGTCGGCAGTGCCATGGTGGCAACGCCGACTTGGCGCGATTTGTTCCAGATCAGCCAAGGTCGCGTCTTCGAGAATTGTCCCATCGAGTACACCGCTCTCAAGTACGCCAGGAACACTATGTGCATTACAATGGTCCGTCCCAAGTATGTGGAGGTGCACGACAGCCGCCAATGAATGACCGCAATGCTCAGGCGCTGGCGGAAGCAAGGAGAGTTGCGTGCAAGAAATCACGTGCTATTCATCGACTACGTAGGCCCGCTCAAGAGCGTTTCGATCGCAAAACAAAGCAGGAACGCAAGGAGCGCAAGAATTCCTTCGATGACAATGTCCATGATAATGACAACAACTTGGCGCCGGGCAATTATCTGGATTATTTGCCTCCTTTTGACCATACGCCATGCGGTAGAGAGGGCACACATATGGTTCTGCTAGAAGAGTCCCATGAGGCTTCTAAGCCTGGCTCAACACTAGAATCACCGGCAAACCATATAAATCGTCCCGCTACTGCAGCTCAGTTCGGCATTACATCACGAAGATGTGGCAAGAACGATCCCGACGAGCTCAAGTGCTTCATCCCGTCCCATGTTTTACTCACAGATTGAGACACCTCACTACGACACAATGCCTCCGCCTTGGTACTCTTGAAGGAGCATGTATCGAAACGCAAGGCTCGTCATCGCCTATGCCTTGCAGTCGGCCAGCTGAAAACATGCCAACAAGCCGGCTACCTATCTTTTTCAGGCCATATTGCTACTGCGAAAGTTGCACCTACGACGAGTGTGTTTCATCTTGGGCCCCATTGAAGGATGTTGCAAAATAATAACGGAACAACTTGGAGCGTGCCGCACTTTATCGAAGAACAGGGAACAGAAGGGAAATCGGGGCACGCGCACGTGGTCGGGGCAGTTTGACTTTAGAATTCGCAATAAACGGACGTCTCTATTTCACGCCTGGGCAACGAGTCGTTTCGCTACACGCCCAAGGCAACAAGTCCCTGAGTTCTTTGATTTCCATTCATTCCTGATGGCACCGCTGACTTCATGCGCACCACTGAGTTTCCAATGGTAAGCCCTGGAACCATTACGCCTTTGCACAAACCTCGAAGCACTTCGCACCCAATATATCCCCACAATGTTCTGTGCTCCAATATTGCAGCATTCCTTTTTCCCTCCGCTGCCGATGTTTTCCTGTGTACCTCTATATATACTTCATTCTCATTTACTGATAATTTGAGGTACATGTACATGCTGTGTCCACGCGTAAGACTCCCGGGCCCTACAGCGAACTCAATTACAGACTATGACGTGTTTACACAGGCGCAAATGAATAGATAAGATGAGCAACAACCAAGCGGTACATCTCAATCCACCTTTCTTCACGCCATGATGCGAGACAACCCTGGTGAGGCATGCCCAAAGCCAGCCGTTAATGACCCCACATTCAGCACTATATACCGGGCAAGGACAAGTCTCCTGCTTGTGTCGCCTGCGGTGGCTTCACGAATAACACTCACATCCTGTGTGATTGTCCGAATGACTGTGCATACAAGGACGGCAGCCTAACATACCTATGAACCTGAGACCTGCGACGCTGAAGAGGTGGTTGGCGGATTCCTCTCCAGACCTCATGGAGGCACTGCTCGGACATTTGAAACTTCGAAGCTTCTCTGGTGGCTAGGCCCTGTTTTTTATTGGTTTACTCGGACTGGGGTTTGTTTCTTTTCAATAAAGTGGTTCTCTTACAAGTCGTGAGTACGTGTGACCTTAGCCGAAATTTGGCGCAAAATCAGTAATCCTCTTCGGGCTGTCACACAACTTCCTTCATTTTCGCTCTCACCGTTAACTAGTACAGCTACCGCAGACATCCGTAATCAGAAAGGTGTGTTTAAGCGTTATTCAATCATTACTCAAGGACTGCAGTCGTCGAGATGGAGAGGTATGACTAAGCGTCAACATGGATGTATTGACGAGAAATGGTGTTTTAACTGTTGAACACAGACAGACATTGTATAGGCTCTCTTTTGTCATGTAGCGTAAACCCTAAACTACTTCGGTAAGGAGGCGTCTTACTTTCGTTTCATACCAATCACTGTGAAGGATGGATCAACCATGTTTAAGGCTAGCGAGATATGCCCGATCCAGCAGTTCGTCACGCTCTACTCTAGCCCTTTCTTACTCTCGCTCAACGCCTAGCCCCAACGTCCGCTTTGCGTTCACAAGGGATACTACCCTTCATTTGCTGTCTGATGACGGAAAACAGATGAAATAATTTTTGTTCAGTCGTGTACAGGTGCGGGGGGCGGCGTGTTGGATCTCTCATGGTCACTATGTTGGTGGTCCTGCTGTCTCTTTAAGAAGCAAGGTGTGTTGAGATAGTGCGTCTCCATTTGTGGCGCCATGCGGGCAACCAATGGACACCCGTCACTGCGAAGCTGCTGCAGGCGATGCCTTTAGGAGGTGCCACACGAGCGCTGCGAGGCAGCGGCGCAATGATTCTAGACACGAAGTAGGAGCGCAAAGGAGCCAATCTGACTGACACGTAATATCAGTGAGAGAAAGTGCTTCTATCGCATCACCTCGGGAAAGTGCCCGCACGCGTTCGTGACGCAACCAGTCGTATCCTTTATGAGGCGTTGCATTAAGACCACTTTCTCACGGCTTCCATTGAGAAACGTGTCTTCGCACTGACACTGAAAAAAAGGAGGCGTTGGCCAGCCAAGAGACTTGTTTAACAAAGTGGAACGTCCTCGTCTGAGTAACATGCGTATACTTCGTTTTTCCGCGCCTGCAGCTTAGTTGAATGATGCCTTAGGTTTCACGTCCAAACAAGACGGTAAAGTGTGATCGACTGTTGTATTTGCTGATGAGGCAGGTGCCCAGAATGTCTGCCACCACGGTTTTGACGTGAGCACGTTGCGCCTGCAGAACCTCCGAGCACGTTTGAGTCTTGCTTTAATTCCCCTACCTCATCCCCTTTATGCCCGATCAACAATAAAGTTATTTCACTTACTCATTACCACCACGAACTGAACTTGACACCTATAAAGCTATACCTTTTTAAGCGAGCTTTTTTATTCGCGCCTTATCGCTCAGCAACAAAACATGTTAGCACCATAGTGCCAGCTGTAATCTTGTAATTGTAGTCGGTTTCAGTGATGAGTCGAAGGAAGGAAGGAAAATAGAGGGAAAAGAAAGGCAAGGAGGTTAACCAGCCTATAGGCAGCCGGTTTGCTACCTTGCGCATGGGAGAGGGATGGGGGAGATGAAAGAGAGCAGAGAGGGAAGATAGAAACAGCACATTCGGCAGCACATGCCCGCACACTCAGTCATAGTCCAGTCTTGTCTTTCGCGGTGTGTGACATTGCTGTTACAGTCGCTTGTTCAAGTCGGTGTCACGTAGGAATTTCAACAGAGCTTTCGTCGCCTTCTGTTGCAGTGTCTTCTCTCGGGCACTTGACAGAATAGTGTCCACAGACATTTGGCTGTTGTCGATGCGCGCAAAAGCAGACGCCAGTGACTGTCTCTGGATTTCATACAATGCACAGTCACACAGGATGTGGTGTAGCGTCTCTTCGCAATGACAAGCATCGCAGAGAGCGTTGTCGGCCATTCCTATGACAAAGGAGTAAGATTTTGTAAATGCCACTCCTAGCCATAAGCGATGAAGTAGGGTGGCTTCTCTTCGGTCGAGTCCAGTGGGCATGCGGAGAGCCATCAAAGAGGACAGGTGGTGTTGACAATTCGTATCGATGCTTGGTGGGCACCATAGTGAAAACGTGATTTCACGCGCAAGTCGTCGAAGATTACTGGCAGCATCAGTCCTCGAAAGTGGTATGGCTTCTTCTCGTGTTACTTCAAGGGCTGCCCGCGCGGCAGTATCGGCATGTTCATTCCCTATGATGCCGCAATGACTTGGCAGTCATTGAAGCGTCACATGATGCCCTTTCTCGAGTAAAGTGTGGAGAAGGCATCGAATTTCGAAAACAAGCTGTTCGTACGGGCCGCGATGCAGTGCTGAGAGCACAGATTGTAGGGCAGCCCTTGAGTCGCTGAAAATCGACCATTGTTGCGGTGGTTCCCAATTGACCACACAAAGTGCAGCGCGCAAAGCAGCTAGTTCCGCTGCTGTAGATGCCGTGGAGTGGTCAGTCCTAAAGCTGATGGTAATACCTCTTGCTGGGATAACTTCTGCCCCTGACGACCACTGGTGGTTCGTGGAACCATCGGTGTATACATGTATGCTGTCTGAATATTTCTCGTGCAAAAAAAGAAGAGACAGTTGTTTCAGCACGGGCGACGAAAACTCGGATTTCCTCCGGATCCCTGGTACACTAAGATGGACTATGGGTCGAATAAGACACCAAGGTGGTATGAATGGTTTAGATGCATGAGTGAAGCCCGAGGGAAGTTTATCGTTGTATTTCACGATAATTTTGGCGAACGATGCTTGGCGCCTCTCTGAAGGCAACAGTGCAAGGTGATGACCGGGGGCACGTGCGAAGTGTCGGATGTGCGTTCTCAGGACTTCTATAACAATGTGAGTTTGTATCGGATAGTCACCAGCAATTGCAATTGTTGCTTCTGTTGACGTACATCTGGGCAGACCAAGGCACACTCTCAGCGCTTGGGCTTGTACTGCCTGTAAAACACGAACATTGGTCTTGCAGGTATTGCTAAGCATGGGAAAGCTATATCTGAGGAAACCGAGAAACAGGGCCCTGCAGAGCTCCATCATTGCGTCTACTGACATCCCCCACGTCTTTCCTGCCAGGAACTTGAACAGTTGAGAAATATCGGTCAGGCGCTTCTTCATATAGGTCACACGCGGACTCCAACAGAGGTCCCTATCAATAATTATGCCCAGAAACCGGTGGGTTTTGGCGTAAGAAATCGCTCGCCCGCAGATTGAGATGACATAAGGGGTAATTGCTGTGCGAGTGAAAGCCACCAGCGCGCATTTTTCTGGTGATATGCTGAGACCTTGTTTGAACAAGTAGTTGGCAATCATAGTTGCTGCTTTTTGAAGCCGGGAACGTATCTGAGGACGTGTGACTGCCGATGTCCAGACACAGATGTCGTCTCCGTATATTGAGATTTTAATGGTGCTTGGCAAGTATTCAGCAAGGCCAATTAGTGCAAAATTGAATAGCGTCGGGCTAAGAACTCCGCCTTGAGGAACACCCCTGGAAGTATAGCGTCGCGTAGTTGGGCCATCGTCTGTTAACACAAAGAATGATCTTGCAGCCAGGTAACTCGAAATCCACCGAAAGACTCGACCACCAAGGCCAACCACCGCAAGAGCACCCAAAATGGCTTCATGTAGTACATTATCATAAGCGCCTTTCACATCTAGAAACAAAGCTGCAGATAGTCGCTTACGGGATCTTTCGTGCTGAACGTACGAAACTAGATCAACAACATTGTCAATAGAAGAGCGGTCGCGTCGGAAACCAGCCATTGAATTCGGATAAACCTTGTCGTATTCAAGATACCACTCCAGGCGGCCTAGTATCATCCGTTCCATTATCTTCCCTACGCAGCTGGTCAGTGCTATTGGGCAGTATGAGGTTAGTTCGAGTGGGGATTTGCCCTGCTTCAAGATGGGTAACAAGCGGCTTACTTTCCAGTCATCAGGAACATTGCCATCCTGCCACGAGATGTTGTAGAGGCTCAACAGTTCTCTCCTTGCACCTTCCCCAAGGTTGCACAAGGCTCGGTACGGAATACCATCTGGGCCCGGAGAAGTTGAACGCCTGCAGAGAGCTAGTGCCGCCTCGAGCTCCTCCATTGTAAAAAGGAGGTCCATGTGGTAGTCACGGGAACGGGGGACGTCACCTCTCACTGGAGAATCTGGACGAGTGGCTTGGTTGGCGATCTGCGCACAGAAATCTTCTGCGACATCGATGTCTTGCCTCCTTTGAAATAGCGCGAGCGCTTTGAATGAAAAGCGCTGTTCCGTAGGGTGACGCAGACCTTGCACCGTTTTCCAAATGTGTGAGAGTGGCTTGCGAGGGTCTAGTGACTGCCAAAACGTTGTCCATCGTTTTGACGCTAATCTATTCATGCGACGCCGAATCATCTTTTGCATCCTCCTGGCTGCCCTAAGATCGTGAATTGATTTTGTACGCCGATACCGACGCTCCGCCCGGCGTCGCAGTGCTCGGAGTCGCTCCAACTCTATATCAAAGTCGTTTCGTGTGGAAGATATTGTCACCATGCGAGTGGCGTTTTGCATTGTGCTCCTAAATGTTTCCTCTAACCCAGATCGTAGGCCATCACTGCAAGCATCTTCCATGTCAGATTTGAAGTTGGTCCATTGGACTGCTTGAATGGTCGTCCGTGGACCATAACTAGACAAGCCTTTGATGTTAAGGTAGATTGGAATGTGATCACTTCCTCGTGTCTCAACATCTGGAAACCACTGGACGTATCTCGCGAGGTAGTTGGAGACAAAACCAAGGTCGAGACAGCTGCCGTATGTCACCCCTCAAAGAAAAGTTGGGCTGCCGTCGTTCAGGAGAGTAAGGCCATAGTTGTAGGCGATGTTTGCTAACCTGCGTCCTCTTGCATTTGTCCGCGTACTTCCCCATGCGTGATTGTGCGCATTGAAATCACCCATGAGGACCCATGGTGCAGGACACAATCTCAAAATATCCGCTAATCTTCTGGAATCGAGATTACTTGACGGCGATATATAAACGCCTAAGAGAGTAAACATGAGTTGGTTCTTTTTCACAGTGATGCAGACATACTGATTGTCATCGTGAGGTGCAATCGGTTGCACAACATACGTCAGTTCACGACGAACAAAGACGATGATTTTGCTGCACGCACCGTTCGTTGAAGACATGGCAGCTTCGTACCCCGATAGTCTTATTGGTTTCGACAAATTGGGTTCACAAATGACGATGATTGGAAACACGTTGATAAACACAAACTGACGAAAATCTGAAAGGCGTGATTTTAGTCCTCTGGCGTTCCATTGGATGACGGATGCAGCCTTGACTTCTTTAAGAAATGTTGAGGTGTGAGTAGCCATCTTCCTAGTTGAGAGATTCAAGCACTGGGCTTAGGGCGTCCAATAGTCCAAGTGCGCTTCGAGCAGATGGTGTCTTCATGTCAACTAATATCGCTCGGATGGCTTCTATAAAGGAACGCAGCACCGAGATCACTTGACGATCAGTTTTAGGCAAGTCTTCCATGGTTGGAGACGGCTCTTGTGTGGCCCCAACCTGCAGAGGTTCCTTGGCAGAAGAGCGCGTCGGGAGCGTGGGCTATTCCTCCAGAGAAGGAGGCTTCTCTGTTTCTTTCGTAGAAGTGGTGGGCTATTTCGCGGCGCTACTGGATAGAACCGCTAAAGAGTGGGAAGGAGCGTCTCGGTAATGTGCCTTCTTTGAAGACTTTCGATGATGCCGACGTCGACGCCGACGCCGGACTACTTCGGCTGCCTCCCTGTGTGTTGAGTTGTCTCGGGCCATTTGTCTGAGAACCGCGCGCTCCTTTTGGATTCGAGGACAGTCTTTCGACGAGGCAGCATGAGGACCACTGCAGTTGGCGCACTTCAGAGTAGTCGCCCGACAGGCGTCTTCAGCATGAGATTCAGCGCAGCGGGGACACAGTCGTAAGTTGGGGAATACGCCCTTGACGTGTCCTAACCTGAAGCACTGATGACATTGAAGTGGCTTTTGGATGAATGGTCGAACCGGATGTCGAAAATGTCCAACTTTAACGTGGGACGGTATGCAATCTCCCTTGAAAAACACTTTTACGCAGCGCGTATTTTCAAGGCGCCGCACTTGCGTAATGACAGTTCCCTCGTTTGCAGGCTTGATGAGGGTAGACAAGTCAGCATTAGGAATGGCAGTGTCGATGTCACAAATCACACCGGCAATTGATTTGTCATCCATCGGGATAAAGGGGCGCATTTTAATGGCACCTAGCTCAGTCATTTGCTGCAGCTGTCCTAGCGCACTCACATCGTGCACGTCTATGGCGAGAATGTTCTTCCTTGGGTTTACTCGTACGTCCTTAATTTGATGTGGCACCGCACATTCGAGAGCAACCGAAAGGGCTTGCCTGTTCAGGAGCCGCAGGTTGCTTGATGGATCTTCGGGCATGAAGATGATGACGTGCGGCCAGCGCGCAGGCCTTGAATGCACAGTCGCTGTGCTTGCAGGAGCTGATGCTGCTGTGTTCGCCGTCCTTCTCTTTGCCCTCTTACCCCGGACAGGTATAAAGCTGCCTTCGTATGTGTCGTCTTCCGACATAGAATAGAGATCGGTGTCCTCAGTGTCACTGGGAGAGCCAGCTCGCTTCCTTGTGGTTGACGGGTGTGAGGACCTGTGACCAGGCGGGCCTCTGGCATGCTCCGTGTCCATCACCGCAAGACGGAGAGGCGAGGCACCTCAAAAGACCGATGATTGCACTAAAATGAAACTGATCGTGCCGCTAGTTAGGCACGCATAAAGCCGTTATGACGTAAACGCAAAAACTGGCTCAAACAGTTATATAAAATGACTAAGTGCAATCTTTTCATTTGATAATAAATGTAAGGTGGTCGAGAAGTTTCAACAAAGGAAGACTATCACAGCCATGCGACGGTGGGCTCTTTAATGTCGTTTTTGTGAGAAAATACCAAGTACCGCATTCATTTGATAAAATGACGATAAAGAAAATAGCAGTGATGTATCTAAGAATGTATCAGCAGTAATGTTCGCGCTGAATGAGGCTAAAGAATCTTGCAGATAATTCACATGTAGTTACGGCTTTAACAACTGAGCTCTGTTTATCGGGTGTTTCAAGATATATACACGAAGGTGTCCCGAAATACGAAAAAGAATACATTTTTACGCTGCCTCCATAATTACCTTTTATATGGAGGCAGACAACGTAAGATGAGTAAAGGTTGCAGCTATGTCACTCTAAAATCAATTCATTTAACTATTGATTCAGCAATAAAAACTTGCTAGGTCAAACGGGAAATCAGCAGACATTTCTTTTAGGAGCCTACTTCCGCTTTCAGCTTTTCAAAGCAGCAAAACTGTTATTAGCAAGCAATTAAATCTAACCAATTCTGTTTGACGAACCAAAACTAAAACTTGGAAGAGACCCCCACATATATTTTTCGAAAGGTTCACAATCGACGAGCTCCGTTGTACCGATCATCGGGCGACATCACTTCATAGGTGCGCAGTTTTCGTTCACCATTTACACGCGTATAGCGCACCTAGGTTACAGAGTGGAATTTCGACATCACTACAATCAACCTCGCAAACAATGCCATATTGTCCTGGTCGGCTAAATGCAGTCATCGAAGTTTTGGTTCTGGTTTCACTGGATGGTTTCGACTGAATTTCTCAGCTCGGCTATAATTAACAGAAAGTCATTTTCCAAAATCTCGAAGTGGCAATGACCTCTTCCCAGAAAGGACAACAATCATTTTGTTTGACCTGACCACTTCTCCGCAGTACAACAGCTATTTAGGCTAATTCATTATATTCATGTCATAAGTTCCGTGCATAGTGATCTTAAGATGTCTGTCACTACAGAAAAAGTAATTATGAAAATATCAAGTAAGTATTTCATTCCCCTTTGTTTTTCTATTAATATTAAAGCCATTTTCGGAGAACCCTGTACATTCATCAGTGTGCAATAAAAGATCCGTAAACACCTCCAACAAATTTTCACAAATAAATCAATGCGTGCAATAAGTTTAGAATGAGTTCACGATCAACAAACGCAAAACGCGGCAGCGCTACGGCATGCCACAAATTCTAAGAAACAATTCTTTCTCCTTTCTGGACCTCTCAGCAATACTCAGTTCTTCAGTGTCGGCGGTGACATCAACTTTCTCGTCTACTCATCATCCATAACACCTCTTGTTTTGCTCGCAGGTTCAATGTTTTTACTCCTTTCATGTAAGCATTCGTTTCTTATCTTTGTGAACCTATCAAATTTATGAAACTCACCTTCCACTGTCACACTAAAGCTGAACTCTTGTGGTTGATTATTGTGGTCAATGTAATAGTGGAATCGGAGACAGTGTAATCCTCTGCTTCCAAGCAACTCGGGCGACGTGAGCACAGCGGTTTGAATATTGCGTCTCGCATTCAAATACACAAGGCCACCTGCAGAAAACATTGCATGTGTGAGGGAATAATGAAACTTGCAATTACATGCGATAGATGGCACCTATCCTGAGTAAACAAAAGCCATCCATCGTTTTCCTTCTATCGAGATGGAATAATAAGTCATACTTATACCATACACTTCAATATAACAGAAATAAAAATCGAACAAATTGATGCCGGCTAAGTATTTGGTTGTTTGAAAGATCTTAAATTTAAGTATTTTATGTTGTAGAAAATTTACAAAACAAATTTCGCATTTCAAACATAGGCCTACTGAGTTTGAAAGATTGCGCACGGCCTTCTTAGCAGCAGCAGCAGCAGACTAAATACGCCCAAAACAGTTCAAAGATCTTAGCATAATGTGTTTGATTATCCAGTCATGTGCCAGCTGAGACTATTCGGTAAACATTTTCTGATCTGCATGCATACCTTTCCACCGTTACCTGGTACGCTCTCCCTATTTTGTGATCTGCAGCCTTTTATCCTTTATTACCATCGCTTATCTTGCTTTCTGATTACATGCCCTCATCTTGATTATTTTGTCTTGTTTTTCAAGCAAATATTATTAGTACATGTTTTTTCAGCCACCCGTTTTTTTCTATTTTCGTACTTTGACGTTACAGTTATCTCTGTTTTTTTTTAATGGACCGCTCCATGGTCTGGAGCTAAGCAGCACATTTTGTGAACCTTCAAATTTCTGCCCGTTTGCAAATGCATGT
Organism: Rhipicephalus microplus; assembly: GCF_043290135.1. Taxonomy (NCBI): domain Eukaryota; kingdom Metazoa; phylum Arthropoda; class Arachnida; order Ixodida; family Ixodidae; genus Rhipicephalus; species Rhipicephalus microplus. Next base: position 137,547,215 of record NC_134701.1, on the reverse strand, counting down.
AGTGTAAGCTGGTATATGTAGACTTTTCTTTTGAGTAATGCAAAAGAACAACAACTCATGATCTGAATATGCTTGCGAAAATGAATGAATTGAGGAGCCATGAATGTGCATACGATACCAAACAAATCTAACAATGCCGCTGCATTCTACTGCTATTTTATTCATTCCCTTAAGTTTTATTCGTGCATCAATGGTGCCACTGTCACCATGGTCCTGATAGACACATACGCCATCTATAACTAATATTACCTAACGATCGACTGGAAATAGACAAAAGTCTAAACTATAAGAGCGAACTGGAATGAGGGACACTGTAGTATTGTTGCTTTCACACTGTTTTATATTCCATTTCCGAAACCCGAAAGTGGGTGCGCGTATTCTTTCTGAAAGTTGATTTTGATGACTATGCACGTTACCATTATATGTGTTTGTTGAATAGTCTTCCTTATAGACAGGATCTTCGTGCCCATTTGCAAGCCTCCATGCCTCACTGCCGTTTCCGAGGTTATATCCACACGTGTCACCCCAGTCGAAGTCGCAGGAGCCGTTCGGTTTCTCTGAAAAAAGAAACAAACAGTCCGCAACAATGTGAAAGAATGGTTACCAACAAGTCACCTCAACCTAAAAATAATAAATAAACAACCTGCTTAGCTTGAAGCGAGTGGGTAAGCCTGTGCCACGGCAACGCAGGCTGGCACATTTCCGCTTCTTATATTAAGTGTCAGCGGAGGATGTTCAGATGGTCATTGAGCACGTGCAGCTTATCGAGATGATGAGTCTTTGATTAGAACAGATGAAAAACATGGAGCATAACATCTCTGCGGTAAAATTGTTAAAGCGCCTATGTAGCATGCAAATTGGGCGAATCTCACTAGTCTTGACACTGTCTACTGAAAATTGTTGATTAACACATACGAAGAAGGAAAGCGAACACCTAATGGAGGCTGCACGTCGTCGCTTCCATTGTTAACCATCCGTACCAACTGCTTGGCTGGTCGATGAGCACGTGAAGGCTCATGATGACAATAATTTTATATTAAATACAAGAAGAACCTCGACCGTTAGGAGCATTCATACAAAATAAAAAGAAATAAATGTTTTCAATGACGTCTTTAACTAACTGGAACATACTCATTACGGTAAGAAGGTGAACGGGAAGAAAGAAACTGACAAATATTTGTGATTCTCTTTCTAGACAATGTTTTTATGTATTGAGGACGTACTAGAAACATACGTTGAAATAAAAAAAAACATTTAACAACACCACGCACAACCACGCAGCAGTTCTCTCTAAGCTGTACCATGCTCATTTGCTTATTTGCCGTGTTATTTATTGTATTTTTGTGACATGAGCTCTGAATGACATGTTTTTTTCTCTCCCGGACATAACTATCTGGTCGAGCACACACTTCCACTTTTCTGAGTATTTATAGAGGTTATTCTAAAGAAATAAAAATCAATTATTCTACTTCATGTAGAAAGCTATATTGGATATATATGATACTCTAGGACAACGTTTTTTAAAATCAATTACGAACTCATTACCTGCTTAGACAATTTACCAAAAAATTGGTTGGAGTTTACTGAAAAAAGGCGAGCATATAAAATTGTTGTGGCACCGGGCGGAGCGGATATCAGCCAAGGATTTTCTCTTTTCTTTTATTGGATAGCATTTTGTTTACAGAATTTATTATTCTACTTTATTGTTCTAACTCCTTTGCGTTAGCCTAAAGTACACCACATTGTCATCCATGTGCCCATCAAACGTTCTGTAATTGCTCCTGATATTTCTGCATGGCATGTAGTGCACAATATTTTTGGCTAATAGGTGTTTTATTGTCTTTCTGACGCCATCTTTATTTTGTTCAATACTGTAACCGATACGCAGAACTTGAAGTATTAGGTACACTCTACGCAGAACTGCAGTACTATGTTGCGCATTCATTATTGCAAAGATCTGAAAGAATTAAGAAAGAGCCAGCCTTTATTGACAACCACAAAATCAGGCATACTGGCACGTCTAGCATGCATTTCCATGCTAAAGCGTGCATGAATGGGTAACATAATTCCTTCGCCTTAATCATAATAACTTTTGTCTTTCTACCTGAGAGGGAATAAAAAAGAATCGCTCAGCGAAAACACACAAAATTTTATATGTGTGTTATCTGGCTTCAGCGATATCTCTTCAAAATTGTACGAATCTCTGAAATTAGCCTGATAATATAGGCAAGCATTTCCTCAAAAGTTTTCATCATAAGGACGGTACTAAGCACGGCATTACGCACGCGCTCCTGATTATACCATGCTGCACCTACACACACGGGCAATTACGATCGCCACGAAGCATCTAAGATACGTAAATCCTGAAAATTCGAGAGGACACATTAGACATCTCTGCCGAGTATGCGGTTTCCAAATCAGTCCACTGCCACTTCAGATTTCGCAAGCCACGTTCTCAAAAACTGTTTCCCCCGAAAACGTCTTTCATTGGGCTTTGGACCAGCAGAAGACCACTGCCGCGTTAGTGAGGCCTACAGCAAACACAGGTGCACCTTGCAGCTGCGTCAATTACGAAGAGCTGTCAGTGAACAGTGCACTTACTAGACGTAACATTATCACAACTGAATGGAAAATATAGCCAAAGGAGGCACAAAAACACCAATGCATCGGTTTCCGGCGACTGCTCCACAGGTACTGTTGTGAACTTGGCTAGCGAAGTGTCTCTAAAGTTTATAGTGTTACACAAGATGACATCCGAAGCAGTGAAGCTGGCAAACTTCAGTACTGCTGCTCTTTATATAGAAAGAAGGCAGCCTCAAAAGTGGGCTATTGTTTCCGATTTCAATGCATAATTCTGTTGCATGCATCATTCAATGCATCATTCTGCAGTCTGTTGTCAGTGTTACGATGGCGGGTGCATGAGCAAGTAGTCAACAATACAAGTAAAGTCCTTCCCCAAGCTTTGTAGTTGGGACATGGCACTATATTCGGATCATGACTGGGGCGATAGGGCATTGTCAGAGACAATGTCACTGATGATGCCGCCTAGTGCTCCCACGAGAATACGCAGATAGCCGCAAGACCCTTGTCAAAAAGCAAGTGGAAGCTTGGTTAAATGACCCCCCTGTATAAAACCCTCGCCTGCAAAAAGTAGATCCATCGAATAAACTGCAAATTCCACGAAACCTTGTACGCTGTGACGCAACTTAATCGGGTAGCCTGTGGTTAGGCGTAGCTTTTACGAAAGCCTGTCCTTATGCATAGGAATGAGAGGCACCATCTGTCGTCACTAGCGCAATGGTGACGCAGCTATAGAACATCTACCATGTTTTTGCGAGAGCATTGGGGGCAACGGCAAAACACTGCGAAACGCGTTGTAGAAACTATACATATACATACTTTTTTTACATTTTCGTGACAGACCGTTCTCATAAGGGATCATGGCCCTCTTATCATGGCCCTATGCGTCACAGGCTGCCAAAGTGACGCTGATATTGCTGATGTCTTCAAGATTGACCGAGGTGAGCGATCGTTTATAGGTATGTAATGAACAAGCCCATGCGTACCCTGGCAGTGCTCTCTTCTCTCTGCTTCTTTTCTTTCGATCTAGTTATCCCTTCGGTCATTGTACGGTTGTGAACCAGACGCAGGTCCGGTTAACTGCCCTGCGTTTTCTAGCTTCTCTTTCTATGAGACATAATATTAGTGGTACATAATCACTCTTATGACAAGTATGAGTTCGTGGATCTCACATATTAAATACAGGAAAAATGCTCATGACCTTTTTCATTGCGCTCTCTATAACAAGTCACAGAGGGGGAAGGGTCGAATACTGTAATGTGACAGGCCTAACAATACCTGAGGCTAAACTCTTCGAAACCACTATATGATTATAAGAGACACCATAATGTGTTGCTCCGAAAATTTCGGCATCCTAGGGTTCTTTAACGTGCACCTAAAATATATACTTAGGCTTCAAACATTCTAGCCTCCATCGAGAGTGCAGCCACCACAGCCGGCATTCGATTCCGCAACCATCGGTCTAGCAGTTCAGTGCCATAACCACTAGGCCACCATTATGGGGCCATTTAGCGTCTTCACCGCAAGGTTTTTTTTTTTCGAAACGAGATTCTAACATGTGAGACTTGAAGCGCAAGCAAGAGGCCTGGACAGATTAAAATTTCTTGAACAAGTAATGCCGCAGGAGTGGCAATACAGTGGTGCATCTTTCTGAATTACATTTCATCGATTCATCGTGACGCATTATTACAGTAGAGCTGTTATGTTCGATGTGTTCTGTGTATTGTAGAAACACATTCTTGAAATGAATCAAATTCATTTAAAACGAGGTTGCGAGAACAACCAGGCAAGAAAGCTGCATTGAGCAGCTTCAGGTTCATCGAGCCACTTCATACACTGGGCAGCTTCACAGTGGCCAAATAGAACCACATGATATGAGTGATGTAAGAAACAGCTAAAAGAGTAATAACAGCAAGAAAACAGGTTCAGAATCTGTAAACAAGGTTAATTTTAAAAAATCTGGAAAAAATAATGAAAAAATGGTCATAGAGATGAAGACACAGAAAAGTAAATACAGGCGAACCCATGGCAGCACGATGAATGACATAAATAGTAACCGAGTAGATACACTGAGATCCGGTAATGGCCATGAACTAGCACGCACTCAATCACTGATAAAGCAGTCGGTAACGATGATCAATAATAGCGGCCGCAACGTGTGGTTTCCATAAGTGTTTGCCGCCCTTGTGTTCCCTTCTTTTTCGTTGGTGCTTTGATGTGGGGAGTAGCGGAATTCGTGCTATTTCTGTGAGACATACGCTCTACAAGAGTTTTGTAGCAGCACTGTGGCGGTCGAGGTTTGTCTACATGCACTGACAAATATTAATATATGTTGGGTGTTACGTTCTGAAACTCCCTTATTCTTATAACAGGTACTGTAATAGAGGGCTCCGGAAATTTTCACAATCTGGTGTTCTTTACGTGCACTGATACCAATTACTCTACCATTTCGCATTCTCTTCCATTTCGCCTGACGCGATCAACTCAATGACGTCATCAAGCGGTGGCGCCGGTCTGTCACGCAACGCACAGCGAGTTCCCTCAGCCCATGAGCCCGTTGAAGCGTTCGGTGCCTTCCAGTCTGGTAAGTCTTACGCAATGCGTGGCCACATTCGTCGTCCTTGGTGCAACCACGCTCAGTGGCTGGTCCCATTGGAGGATTCCGACAACACGGCCAGCGGCGCTTCTGGTTGGACATTTGGTTACTCATTGGTTACTCAAAGAATCCACCCGGTGCCTATAAAAAAAAGCCCTGCGGCTCGTCGCCAGCAGTAGACCTATGTGACAGAGAAACGTCTTGTCGGTTCGAGCTGTTTCGCTGTCGGTGCGGCACGGTGTCCTTGGCAGCGGCGAGTTTCGTGGCGCCCTTGGTAACCTCGTCGGCGGTGCGCTTCGTAACAGTGGATGACAGCTGCGGGATCGGCCGGCGTCAGTGACATTGATGCGGTGAGTGCCTGATGTTTTCCCATCAGTTCAACAGACTACTCTAGCATAGGTTATAGTAGTTCAAAGAAGGGCTGTGTGAAGCATTAGACTGAGATTTGATTGTTTCAAGACAAGTTGTGGTGCTTTGAAACCAAAGTTAACATGGAGGCTGTAAACACGACAGTGTTAGAAATTGATTGCGCGTCTTGATAGTCGACCTATAATGGTTGCGGCAAGCAGATTTTTAACAAGCCCAAACAGCAAGAGGCTAGTGTGAACGATAGAGAACCTAAAGTGAAGGAACTCATATAAATTTGCGAGGAACTTGGCCTTTTTTGGGCGATGCGAAACGACAGCAAGCGATCCTTGAGATCATAAAAAATGCAGTAGTGACGGCTGAGGAAGTCGATGACACCTTGGCGGATATCAAAGCACGCCGCGAGGAGGCTGAAAGGCGAGAAGTTCGCGAACGCGAAGAAGCAGAAAGGCGAGAACGCCATGAGGAGGCTGAAAGACAGGAGCGCCTTGAGTTGAAACAAATCAGCAATCCTACAGTGTTCGCAGGCGCCGAGCATAGCTTCTGCGACGGTTCAGGTGAATGTTCTCAGAATTCGGTACCAACTGCCACAATTCGTAGTGGGCGAGGACATGGCGAAGTATCTCGTCAAGCTCTAACACGCCTGTGAGCGAAAGGCCTTAGAGCGCTTTCGTTGGGCGCAGAACCTCTTAGCTCTACTTCCCGGCGAAGTGACCGACGTGATAACGGGCTTGTAGAGGGAAGCGTTTGAGAGCTATGACGGGGTTAAAGAATTCTCTTGAGACGTTATAGGTTGTCACCCGAGGATTTCCGGCAAATGTTCTGTTACGGAAAAAAGGGCAATGAGTCACATGTTGACTTCGCGTTTCGTCTTAAAGCTTATTTAATTGAATGTTTCAAGAGCGAAGATGTTTATGAAGATCGCGATAAGGTGGTAGAATGCATTGCATTTAAACAATTCTACCGCTGCATTGAGGATGACGTTAAGCTTTGGCAACAAGACAAGCTTGGCAAAGTAAAGCTAAACGAGGCAGCAGAGTTAGCTGAGCAGTAATATACTCGCCCAAATTTGCATAATGGCGCAGTGCGTTAAAAAAAGTGAAAGAAAAGACAGATTTTCAAAGAAACCTGGTGATCGGGAACCCACTCCGCAGCATTATTTCAGAGAGGACCCGTCTCCTACGAAGGCCACATTAGGGGAAAGGCAAACGGAAGCGGAGAAATCTAGTAAGGTTCCTACATAGCGCATTGATACCACACGGGCGTTTGAGTCACGGAAGCCGCTAATCTGCTACAACTGTAGAAAGGAAGGGCACATCGCGGTAAACTGTAAACAAAAGTTTGCATTCGCAGCAATCAAATAATCGGAAAAGAACATGTGGTTGTTAGAGCTGTATCACCAGGAAATTAGTGTGATTGGGAAAACGCGTCGAGCGCTTCGAGACTCAGCGGCAAGCATGGACGCTGTACATTCTTCATTTCTGTCTCCAGACGACTTTACAGGAGAATGCACGAGCATCAGGCAAGTCTCCGAGAAGCCAAGTACTTGCTTACCAATCACTATGGTTGTCACTAAGGGCCCGTTCGGTTAGCTACGCACCGAAGTGCCTGTGTGTGCCGCGCTTTCGAATCGTTTTCGTTACTCTTACTCGACTCTTAGCAGCTTCTCAAAGAGCGGGGTAAATCGTTCTCCAACTTAGCGGACGTCGCCTTCACGCCATGACAAGTGCGGAAGCTTTCGGAGGAACTTGATCTCGTTCAATGTAGTGAAACACCGCGTGCAGAAGCGGCCAAACGTCGAGCGAGCCTCGCACAGAAAATTCTCCGGTTAGGTCACTCGTGCAGCCAGCCACTGAAGCGAGTGCCGCCGTCTTTGGCAGTGGGGGAGACGAGATGGCACCATTGGGTGAGAGCGAGGAGGACACTGCTCTCTTGCCTGTGGCTGAAAGTGAGAGAGAGCTGTCGAGGGTTCCCCCTCGAGAGCAGCGGGAAGAGCTGTCCTTTAAATCGCTACTGGAAAGCGTGAAATTGGGAACTAAGAAAAAGAATGTTTCTTTTTATGAGAAATCAGAGCTCTCGTGTCGTAGTTACGCCAATTCTCAACGTCGCAAGTACGAGCAGCTCTTGCTACAGCATAAGTATCGTCGCCTAAAAGTGATCGGTTACTGAGGTGGAGCATGATACTCCGACAGCACAACTTGGAAAGGATAGCTAAACGCTAAAGCAGACACGTAGAGACGTGCGTTTTAGTTAGTACCTTCTCCACCTTTCGGTTTTTGCTAGCGAGTCGGCGCAAAATTTTGTGTGCATCACGGCTTTTGCTGAGCGCTCTCGTCCAGAGTGATACCAAAGAGCCAGCTTTATGTAGTATTCTCCTTCATTACGTTGTTGTACGTGTGAACTTTTTAGTTCTCGTTTTAAGAGTCTTGTGTCCCACATGTTCTACGTGATGTAGAGGGAACAAAATTCTCATAGACACGTAGCTAGGTATATGCTGCACTATAATTTATCTGGTATTCTGTCGCGTAACCGAGGGCAATTACTTGTGTCGTGTGTTCGTAGTCTATCCTTTCTTGACAAGTTGCAGAAGGATTGACAAGTGATGTAACCAAATATTGTCCGAAGGAACGAGCGAAGCTAGTCGACAAGTTTTGGCGACAAGCCAGTGTAGCTGTGATCCGCCCTCAAGAATGGGATCTGTTCACGAAACTGACCCCCGTATTCTAGAACGTCCCTTCAGTCAACGCTTCACCTTCACTTGAGAAAGCCGATGGGAGCGCCGTCTCTGGGCATGGCAAGTCACTGTATATCAGCGATAATCTGCTGTGATTGCAGTGTCATTTTGAGCCGAGCTGTTGCACAGTGCTCAACTCTGTGAAGTGAAAAGTGAAAGTCGAGTCAAGGAGCGTTCGTGAATACGGTGGTGAGCCTAGAGCCACCTCCTCCCCTTAACCCTGGAGGCAAACCTGGAGGGACCTGCCGAACGAGTACGCCCAACATCCGAGCCACAAGAAATCAGCTCTTCTTTCGCCGCATCGTCTGACGGCGGGGGTGCTGAAACGCCTGTGAGTCCAGATCGAACGTCATCGCCTCTTCAAAGGTAATCTGTGTCAAGGACAGTGAGTGAGCCCACCTGACGCCACCACCTCAACGACGTCATAGAACTAGGCAGCGCCGGTGAGTCTTATGCAACGCACCGTGAGCTTTCTCAACTCACGGGCCCGATAGCAGCCCGATGATGCAATCGGCGTCAACCAGTCGGGCGAGTCTTACGCAGTGCGTGGAAATATCACTCGTTCATAGGTGCAACCCAGCGGCGGTTCCTGACTGAAGGATTCTGACGCCACGACCAACGATTGTTCTGATTGGACGTTGCTGACGTTAGAAACAACCGGGGACTATAAAAAAAATTGCCCGTGGCTTCCCTCGGGGGAACACTGAGGAGGATGCGGAGCGTAACTCACGCTAGCCGAGGGAACTCGACCGGCAATCAACGACTGCTTGCACGTAGCACACACGACGTAGTCGGCATAGTCGGTGCCCTTTCCAAACGTATCGCAAAGAACCGACAACGCTTTGGAGTTGTTCTGAATGTTGCCGATCCGAGTTAATTTGTTATCGAACCAAAGACGATCACACACCTTGCAGGTGTGGCCGAAGCTTCGGTCGAGGAAGTCGCGCTTGAAGCGAGCGTTGGGCGTGGCATACTGCATGGCGCGCCACGCCGCTACCTCGGCGCGCTTGCGCTCGCGGGCAGCATCGGGATCGGCCTCTCGTCGCCGACGCTTGCACTCGGCTTCCCGTTTTCGAAAGTCCGGGTCCTCTTGTCGACGCTTACGTTTCAAAGCGGCCGAATCCGGTGCTGCTGCTCGACGCTGACGTCTCTCAGCGGCTTCACGTTCTCTAAGTTGAGCATCTTCCGCTCGACGCCGACGTTTACGTTCGGCGTCGCGAGCTCTTCTCCCCGCTGCCTTGTCTTCGGACGACGACTTGGTAGCGGTTCCGCCAACACTTTGGCCGGCGCTGGTCGAAGGAACGTCGATCATTGCGACCTCGGATGTCGACGCGCCGTACAAACCAACCGACGAGCGGCAACTGAGCGAGCGAGCACCGACCTTGAGTATATATACAGCGCGACGGCGCATGCACTGTCAGCTGTCGAATGTTCGAGAAGGGGGAGAAGCGCAACGGCGCATGCGCGCGCGCCACTGCCGATGTTCTCGAAGCGCGACGGCGCATGCGCGCGCGTCAGCTGCCGGCACGCGGTGTGTAGAGGAGGAAGGGTGCACAGATGGTGGAGGAGTGAAGCGCGCGCGGTGTGTAGAGGAGGAAGGGATGCACAGATGGTGGAAGAAGAAGGAGGAAGCTTGCGGACGGCGCCGCACTACAAGCCTCGAGTATTAGATGCTCCGCATCTAAAATGGCAGCATATCCATGGAGTGAATGATGGAGAGTGGGGCGAAGAATTCGTCCATCCATTCGTTCTTGCTTCCGTCCATTCATGCGTCCGTCAGTGTGACCGTCCATGCATCCATCAGCCCGTTCGTGCGTGCGTCTGTTCGTGCGTCCGTCCCTGCGTTCGTCCATGCAGCCGCCCCTGCATCCGTTCATGCGTCCATCCATGCATCTGTCTATGTGTCCGTTCGTCCATCTATTCAACACTCCAAGTACCACCATCTCGCATCTTTTCATCATATATTCCCCATATAGAAGCACCGCCATCCAGCGGACATTCCAAGGAGTAAACGAGAGGTGGCATATGCACACTTTCTTACGGTTTGCGCTTCGAGTCCACATCCCACATTTAACCACCTCGAGTTCATGGTATATACTAGTTCATTGTATTCATGGCACTGCGGCTCAACGCTCGCTAAACCTTTCTAAAACTAAGGAGGTTACACCCAGCGAGTATAACGTAGCAACCCTTTCTTTTCAGATAGTGCTCAATGTACATGCCAATGGCTGCTAATGGTGATCGCAGCCTGCGGGTTAACTAAAAGCCGAATGCTCCTGTCTCTCATTCCCCATTAGCAGCCATTGAAATGTACATTGAGCACTAATTTTTATTGTTGAACAACGCACAAAAGAAGTCTCTCACCGGCACCACCTTGGAGGTCAAAATGTTATACTTGCTGCATTCTATGGAGGAAACGAGAGAATGCACGAGCTTGTTACATACTACGGGGGACGAACGGGTGTCGCTATAAGGAGCTTCGCCCCTAAAAAAGCCAAGCGGTGCGTCGCTACGCAGCCGACCTATGCGTCAGAGAGAAGACCAGAGGGTTACAGCGTCCGTAGACACATCGGCTGTTCGAGTAAGCGTTCGGCCCCAGTGTTGTGTATGTAAAGCCTCCACTCTATGCTGTACATAAATTTTCTCGTTAGCCAGCACTGTCACGTGATTGCTGAGAGAGCGTACAGGGGAGATGCCACAGATTCTTACCGGGCCCCTAACACAGCTGAACACGCTAGCATGTAAGCGCATTCTTGGAGTGCTTGGGCTAGCTGTTGCACATGCACAGTAAGGGTGGCCATGCACACCAGATTGAGCTCGACGATAAGCTTATTCGCATGTAATAAATAATTGTCTACAGCTTACCAGGCGCACATTCCCCGCTTTCCACACTTAAGTCGTCCAGTGCGAAGACGCCTCTTTCGGGGAAACGTTCGACGAACGTTCGAATGCTAATCTGCAAAGATTTGACGAGAGAACGTGATTGCTTCTAAGACATAGACAAACATCCCGCGACAAAACGTCGAGCAATTGTGAGGAAATATCACCTAACGATTCTTCCACGCACTGTATGCATCCATAAAAACGTCTGCAGGAAACCCGCTTTCGAGTTTTTGAACCCTTGGTTTAGGTATCAATTATAGTTTTCAATCCCACTTTGTTTACGCTGATATTTATCCTCGTCGATGGAGAAATATTAAAGCCGATTTCTCTCACTGTCGCAATCGATATTATTCAAAGCAAAAGCATAGGGCAATTGTGTACTTCTTTATTTGATGTATGCGGGTTGCACTTGCAAATACTTATAAATATGCTTGGTGCAGACCACACCGCAATATTTGGCGCAGAGTACGAAAAGTGAAGTTTATTCAAGTGCTTATGTGAACATCAGCAATAAATCTGGAGGGTTCAATGACACGTAGAAAGAACAATAGTTTTCTCTCTCTTAGATCTTCATTCATTCTATCTAATACACCGATGGTGCTCTATACGCACGAGCGGGTACCTAAGAGCTACGCTTTCAAATAAGATCAGCGTGTACCTACCGCAATTTTTCCAGCGCGCTTTTCAGAGTAACGCACGCGCTGCCACTCGCCGGCCATGTCCCGCTGAGTGGTGTAGAACAGCTTGCGTGTGCCGCCAGTAGTAACCGCGTAAAACGTGGCCCGGCTGTCGCGCGTGCCCGACTGGTGGTACCAGGCAGTGAAACAAAACGGCCCTACCACTGTGCTCGTCAACTGGGCCACCGGCGTCTTGTTTCCTGGTTGCTCCAACATCGCGTAAGCACTCCAGCCGTTCCCTGCGTTTGTGCCAGAAGTGATAATTGATACAAAGTATTGCATTCTACAACGAGAGAGATGTACTTCAGGAAGACGACGATTGGCTAGTTGGTGAACGTTCATGTATAAAGCAAAATATTTTTAAGCGAAAGAAAAACGAAGAGAAAACAGCTAAGAATTAAGCAGGACAGTAGTCTACTTACAACTGAATTTTCATTCTACAGACTAACGCTTAAAAGCGCTGCAAAACCAATGGCAGATGTGTAGTCAAAGCAGAGGCCTAACTTCCCCCAGAACCAGGGCAAAGATAACAGCATATAGAAAATAACAATCTTCAATAACGAAGAGTGTAATCCATGTAACTCCACACCATGTAACGTGGTGGATGGTTGACTAACGCAGTAACGACCCTTCTTCATAATAATACATGCCTCCAATATTTCACGTGTTGACAGATCTTTATGCCTAAACAATATCTTAGTTCTGTGGAACTTAGGATAAAAACCATAGTTATCGCCATGCATTGGTAAATATGGCAGGTGCGTAGACACACACCTTACGGATGCAAACAGTAAAATAGAAAAAAATGCGAAGCGCTCGATGAGGTGCCGACTATGTGTCATTTTAAGGCCTTTAGACATTTTGTTTTCAATGTGCACTGGCACCTCTGTGCACATTGTGCATTTGTGAGGTTATGGTATGCTTACTATCATTATCCCATGATTTCTGGTTGAGGATCCTTGTAGCACGTTTGTCAGCTCTGCTACATTATCTTCAACAACTGCAACAAACCATATGTCCTCTTCTCGTTTATAACAAGCAAATTGAATTATGAGCTTGCCCGTCGAGATAAATTTGTGCGTATAGTGCCGTTCTGCCAAATTCGAAGGCCCGCGGTCATTTACCAGTCAGATCAGTTGCATTTCGATGGGGTGAGACCTAAAGTACACCTGAGTGCTGAAGTTTTGGAGCACTTCAAACAATGCCAGATAGTAGAAACTAATCTAAAGTTCACTTTTATAAAGCTCAGCAAGGTAGAGAGTTGGGCTATTCAGTGACGGTTCATTACACCGTAAGGTGAATTAGAGCAGTTTTGAGAGGGATAACGGGGAGAAGACCGGACACTCGCTACGATTGTGGAGGTAACGAGTGTCGTGCCCTTCCTCCTCTCCGTTCTCTTTGTAAAATGTGCGCTATCTCATCCTATGGTAGAATAATTCACAATTTTGGCCTCCCGCATGATCACATCGTAGTTCTGTCTGGACAGGTCACATGAGAGAGAGAGAGAGAGATAAAGATGCAAGGAAAGGCAGGGAGGTCAACCAGACGCACATCCGGTTTGCTACCCTGCACTTGGGAAGAGATAAAGGGGAGAAAAGAGGTTGCAGAGAGATGAGAAGGTACACACAATCACGAGTACACTCGGGGAGCACACACAGTCTACAGGCGGTTGCTCAGGTTTCTTACTTTAGGTAAAGTAGCAGTGCTTTAGTTGCTTTCTGCGCAACTGAGGCAGATGCCCAAGGTCCTAATATCTTCTGCACACAAAATGGTCCAGGGTCAAGTTGATTCAAAACCATCCGGAGCTGGCATCGCTGTGTGTCGTAGCAAGCGCAGCTGCACAGGACGTGTTCGATGGTCTCTTCAGCTCCGCAGTAGTCGCATGTAGGAGTGTCTGCCATACCAATGCGAAAGGAGTACACCTTTGTAAATGCAACAGCCAACTAAAGGTGGCATAACAGTGTCGCATCGGAGCGGGAAAGTTGTGATGGTAGCTTTAGCTTGAGCGAAGGATCCAGTTCATAAAATTGACACCTTTGGAAGCTGGTAGACGACCAGAACGTGCGTGTGAGATCTCGAGCCAGCAGGTAAAGTTGTCTTGCTGCATCATTCCTTGATAGAGGAATCGGGACTACACGGGTTCCTTCATGGGCTGAGCGGGCAGCATCATCGGCTAATTGATTTCCGGTAATACCGATATGTTCAGGCAGCCGTTGATATATAATATCATGCCCTCATGCTAGAGATTCATGATGGCAATGTTTATTTCTTGTACCAATTGGTCATGACTCCTCCTACGCATGGCAGACTTCAATCTCTGAAGCGCTGCCTTCGAATCACAGAATATGACCTATTTTCCTGGACGTTCTTATGTTAAGCTATTAGTATTGATATTATTATCTAATATATTGGTAATGGTGACAATAATGGTATTTAATATATTATTATTATTATTATTATTATTATTATTATTATTATTATTATTATTATTATTATTATTATTATTGTTGTTATTATTATTATTATTATTATTATTATTATTATTATTATTATTATTATTATTATTATTATTATTATTATTATTATTATTATTATTATTATTATTATTATTATTATTATTATTATTATTATTATTATTATTATTATTATTATTATCCTAGCGAAAATTACTCTGGTTTTCTGCCGTGATGAATGCAGCTCAGAAACCACTTCCCTCTCCACGTTTGCCACGGTGGGTCGTGATCTCGCCGGTCTTCGTTATGTCCTCCTTCCTTAGTGACAAAGTATCATAACTACGCAAAGAAAACGAGCGCCCACGTAAGGCTCAGTGCCGGAGTGACGAAAAATTGGGGGACCCTTAAACTTCACCTTTAAGAGTTGAACACGATAGCGAAATTCCGCCCCTAGTGCAACCCTTCAACTGCTAAGTGCATACTTATTGATATGTTTTGTTACATACACACGCATGCACACAAACACGCACACATTAGATTGGACGAGCGCGCGCTATTATAGCCGAATGTGCTTGTTTTCGTCGTGAAACCTGTCGAACTATATGCGTGAAGAAGTCCTGAAACAATTTTTCAAGTAACCATGGAATTTATACACTGGAAGAACTCATTGTCTCACGAATTCAATGCCGCAAAAATTTTAACAACCCGTCTAGAGTGAGTGGAGTTAAAAAGGTTTGTCGCATGCTGCACTTGCATTATCTCTTCTCACGTCTCGAAGAAAGTGCTGGAAGCGAAGCAGGGAGGGGTGGCAGGGCAAAGAAACTACCGCGCCTCGTCACCTTGAGCACTTTTTTTTTCTTCGGATGCGCCGTTTCTGCAGTGTGATCACACGCGCACTCGTGCACAAGAAGCGGCCTCCCGCGGCTATGTCAGTAACTTGATTTTGCGGTCACTGATGCACAGACGATTTATCGCTCACAACCAACGCGGGTTTTCCGCGACACGAGCTCTTTAACAGTATTGCAATAATAGCCATCCGGCGTCATCGCTTCTCTTCATGGAGAGGTGCGCTTCATCAATGAGGCGCTGACGAACTGTGCGGCCGCCGTGCCAATTAAGGTAGCTGTGGCCCTCCTAACGCGATTGAACGATGACCGTTGTGCGATTTCCAAGCCGCCTTCGTGCTGTGGAAAACCTCACTCTAATACCCTTTCTCCCTCGAATTCACCACCAGCTCAAGACAAATCCGAGCGACGCAGCATGATTCATGCGACAGCTGATTTTGCAGCTCTTCTTCTACTTGAAGTCGATAGAAAGAAAAAAAAAACCTGCCTCGTTTGGGCGAAGGACTACTTCAGCTCTGTTTGTTGCTCAGCGACCACATTTGCCTCAACAGCCTAAGGTCATATTTGTTTCGAAGCTGAGCCCGTACACTACCGCTGCTGACATCAAGAAACATTACTTGAATGAATTTGTCTCTCATCTTTTGTTCCTTCAAACTAAATTTCTGATTTATCCTACTTTTAAGGTCGAAGTTGACGAGAAAGCACTGCAGCACCTGAATGACCCTTCAATGGGATGTCCCTTCAAACCTTTCAAGGGGTGCTTCACGATGACGAGCTTTATTCCTTTACTTGAAGTGCCTAGTGTCGAAAGTGCTGTGTGACATAGATATTCCGCACCAAAGTACTCGTGGTCTACATACCAAGAAAACCAAATATTTCGCTAATGTTCTTTTGTCTTCTTTTTCTATGATTGCTTGGCTGGGCCCTGCAATTCTCTCATCTCACTTCCCCCCCCCCCCCGACCTTCCCCACCTTCCGCAGCAACCGAGATTTCAGTGCAAACAAACAAAAAGGTGGTGGCGTGCCGATTTCCATTGCCAATTGGCCAAAATCTGCTAAACAGAAAGTCCTGGAATCTTTCGAAGAATCTGTATTGTTTTAAATCAGCTTGGAGCACCGAAGAAATTATTAATTGGATGTATCCATTTATCGCACGGCATTTCCATTGCCTTGTTTCATGATGTCAAGTCTTCTATTGAACATGTGCTTTCGCCTCTTCGTGACCACAACTATTGTTCTTGATGACTTCAATGTGCCTGGAATTGACTGCATCACGCTTACCTTGTCTCATTACAATCACTTCATCGAGAAAAAAGTGCAGCCTGCTATTGGATTTTCGGAATTTAATCCTCTACTAATTTATTTCTCTACTAAGATAACACCGTCGTCACTTGCGAAAACGTCTGGGTCCTCTGTCTGTCAAACGATCAACCCGTTGAAGTTTCCCGTTACGACATCTGTCTTGTTCATCCGAACGAATTCCACCCACCACTTAATGTAAGATTACTTCTAGGTGCCGAACGAGTGAGCTACAGCAGAGATTTTAACCAATCTCCGTGATTTGCTTTCAAAAGAGGGTATACTACACGGGCTTTTGTCATTAGTTATGAGTGGTTGGTTGGTCCATGGTTACTGACGAACCAAATGTTGAAGACCACGTTGAGCAGTTTACGGAGATTTTATTAAACAGCATGCAAAAACTTATACCGCAATATAGCCTAAACCTCTTAAATATCCCCAATAGTTTTCTTCTAAACTTATAAATGCATTGAAGTATAAATATCGTGCGCACAAAATGGCGAAACGTACTTTTTTCAGTGTAAGAAACAATTGAGCTTTTTTCTTCCTCTGTCGAATATTAATATTAATAACTTCAATCGAATAATAATAATAATATATAGGAATATTATTAGTAGTAATAACGTTCTTCTTATTACTATAACAATATTCTTTTTATTATTGTTGTTGGTGTTGTTGTTGTTGTAGTTGTCTTTAGGCACCTGTTTATTTTCGCATTTCGCGAGTTTTGTTGGTTGGACATCCACACATACCAAGGGCCGTGGTATGCAGATGTACCACATGTGTGACTTCTGGGAAAGATTTTATGAAGGGTGCCGTATTCGTGTCGAGATGTGTATGTAAGCCCTGTTTTTCATACACTCATGTCGTCTTAAAATTTCGGCATTCATCACGCAAAGGAGTCGACCAGGACGGCTTTGATGTGTAGATAGATAGATAGATAGATAGATATATAGATAGATAGATAGATAGATAGATAGACAGATATATATATATATATAGATTGATAGATAGATAGATAGATAGATAGATAGATAGATAGATAGATAGATAGATAGATAGACTTCAATTGCCTTATGTTACCTGAAAAGCCACTGAGGGATCACTGTCTGTGGCCTGCTACTCTCTATATATAAATTATAGGAAGACTTGAATGATTGATATGTGGGGTTTAACGTCCCAAAACCACCATATGATTATGAGAGACGCAGTAGTGAAGGGCTCCAAAAATTTCGATCCCCTGGGATTCTTTAACGTGCACCCAAATCTGAGCACACGGGCCTACAACATTTCCGCCTCCATCGGAAATGCAGCCGCTGCAACCGGGATTCGAACCCACGACCTGCGGGTCAGCTGCCGAGTACCTTAGCTACAAGACCACCACGGCGGGGCGATAGGAAGAGCAGGACTAAAAGTTTAAAGAGGCAATGCGAATGAGTACCATAGTATCAAGTTAACTGAATACATTAAACAATGTGTTAGTTTCATGCACGAAATGAAAACAGCCATGTGCGATATAGATGTGCGATGTGCATACACGTTTTCGCATATACACCGTAAATGCCAGTACATAAGACCTCACGTCTTACCGTTCATAAACGTATGATCATGGGTGGGTCCATGCTTCATGTCAGCAACTTTGCGTGCCTGAAAACAGGCTTGTCGGTCACAGCTTGTCGATACCCAGTCCGAACACATCCCGTTTTCAAAGGAGCAAGCACCTGCACATAAAAGAAAATGACAGTACAGATGCGCATATGCTAGCTTCGATCAGATAAGAGTGTGTACGTTCGCCCGAGAACTTCTTTTGGTGGATACACTGTTTTCATTGTGCCGGAATGTTTCAATACAACTTACCCATTCGCATAATAATTCATAAAGCATAATGGCAAATCCTCTGCAGTGAGTGCTATTTCGGCCGCTTTGTAGTTGTTTCAGCGAACTGGGTATGCATACCACTTTTTATATTGCCGAATGTGAACAACATTCACAGCACGTTAAAGTGGATAATTTCATCCTTATAATAACAGCTAAAGAGAAATAGGCAAACAAGTACAAAAGCAGAGCAGAGTTGAACAAAAAAATTCAACCACAAGTGTACCATTATGGTCTCTGGTAGATTTCTTCGCAACAATTAGCGGAAAATAGGGAGCTTTATGAAGTGGCAGTATTTGTCTTAGGCCACCCTTTACAAGAAATACCACTGGCGAAAACAAGAACATGCCTAGCTTCGGACAGCCGCAACAAAAACTCTCTATAAGGGGCCTAAGCACCATCTGGGAGCTTGGCTAGCGTTTCACCGACAAGCAATCACGACAACCGAAAACGTGCACAATACTCTGGTTAGGATGTTACCAAAATACTCTTATATAAACATAAGGCAGTGCTTTCTCAGTATCAGGCATTGCACATCGCATACGAATTCAGTATTCACTGGCGTCCTGCTGAAGTCCGTCAGATTCCTTCGTCGTTCTTATTTATGCGAAACGCAGGGGTGTAATGAGGGGGTGGTACACCGGGCCCAAGCTACCTTCCTCCCCGAATTTTCGTTTCGCAATGACACAAAGAGCGATAAATTACCATTCGAAGTGCGTGCCCTCCACAAATTCAAAAATGTGCCTCCCCCTCCCCCCACCCAAAGAATATTTCTGGCTAAGCGCTTAGCAGGACGTACACATGTGTTTAAGTAATATTTCGCGTCTTCCTGATGAGACGAAAAGCACAAAATTATTCCCATGGTCCAGATACTAGTTACAACAGGCTATCTCTGTTACTTCACTGTGTTGACCATGAAGCACCATAAAAAATAGGCCGTATGAAAACCAACTTTCCACCTGTGTGGAGGAGGAATCACCTGATAACATTCCGAGCGCATACACTCAAGGTTTAAAAAAATACATCAAGCGTCAGTACTCTGATGGAGAATGTCGTTTTCGAACCGCGTTTTTCATGGGTATTCTTTCATGGGACCATTGCGAGAATTCTCGACCCTATGCAATGTTTTATACCAGGCACCTAAGTAAAATGCTTGAAATAGGGTAGATTTTGTGCACCCATTCAGTCTGTTAGAATAACCGCACTTGACGTTATGAACGCAGCATATTTATCCAAAGTGAAGCAGTAGATAAGGTGGCCGGCTGCTGAGGCGAAGGTCGGGGGAATGATCCCGACTGCGACGGTCACATTTGGATGGAGGCGAAGTGTGCAATGCCCTTGTATCAAGCAATGTCAGCGCAGCGCACGTTAAAGAGTACCGAATGGTCGAAATTCTGAGAGCTTGTACTACGGTGTCTCTCATAATTATATTGTTGATTTTTGGACATAAAATCACAAATATTATAGACGCAGCACAAACGATGCGCATGTGCGCACTCCCAACAGTGATTTTGAAGACATTACGGCGTGAATTAAAGCGCCAAACGTCAACGCATCACCACGCGCAAGATGGACTCAAATGCTTGAATAGCTATATGGGCCTTAAATCAAAACCGACTCGTGGGGAATTTTTTCATTGACCGGACATGCATTTCGATTTCTCGTGGTAATATCTCCCGTTTGGAGTATACGCCTTTAGACTGTATCGCAAGGTTATTTTTTTTGTGTAGTGGTAAAGGAAACATCCACTGCACGTCATTTCGACACGAGCCACTAAGATTTATATTAACCCAGGCACCGAGTTGCAGCACTGAAAATCAGTTCATGCCAGGTCACAACTCTGATACAAACAATACGAGCTACGACTGCATTCGTTAGAGAGAGCGGTGAAACCTCACGAATGAAATTCACATTGTTGAGCATTACATGAAAGAGGTACAAAACGGCGCGGCACTTACCAGCTGCTACGACTGATATATGAATAAATAGTAGAGCCAGTAATGACGACACAAACAATTCACGGTCTAACTGTAATAATTTGAAGCCACGGGTTCCTCGTTCAGGTGCCATTGTTATGGTAAGTCTGTCGGTTCTGAAAATGCTGGCAGACTGTCACGACTACAGAGACCCGTCCTTGGATGTGGGAGTAGACGGCCTACATTCTTTCAAGTTGGCGAGATTAGATAGGAAATATATTGCAGATACCCAACCCGCCGGTATTATCAGTTGCAGATTCGATGTAGAGGCTCAATGTTCATTCGTCTGCCCTAATAATTATGTTATGGCACATGGTGGTGTAAGTTTTCGTCAAGATCTTGCTTTTACTCAAATTTGTGTCATAACTTAATTCTTGTGTTCATTGTGACGAAAGAAAGGAGCGAAAGGAGCGCGGTGTGGGGCATCTCTATAATTGGACTTGGGAAAGCAGAATACATTATCTCCATCGGAATGACGTTTATCAAGGCTTCGAAGTGTGTTTCGTAACGCGAGAGCTGGCATTGTTGAAAACAATCACAAAGCTAGGTCTGATCCAGAATCTTCCTAACGGGAGCCCAGTAAGCGACTGCCACAACGAACTACTAGGTTGTCTGTTGCGTACGTGCATGTATCTGAAGTTAATCAAGTTTACTTTGTTGTCCTTGTCAGTTGGTAGACAGACCTCTCTTCTTTGTTATTCCTACGGTCCCTGCTTACCGAGCTGTTTGATTGATTTGTGGGGTTTTACGTCCCAAAACCACCATATGATTATGAGAGACGCCGTAGTGGAGGGCTCCGGAGATTTCGACCACCTGGGGTTCTTTAACGTGCACCCAAATCTGAGCACACGGGCCTACAACATTTCCGCCTCCATCGGAAATGCAGCCGCCGCAGCCGGAATTTGAGCCCGCGACCTGCGGGTCAGCAGCCGAGTACCTTAGCCACTAGACCACAGCGGTGGGGCTTACCGAGCTGTTTCTTTTATCAGTTACAAAGGCAGTACATAAAGAGGGCCCCAGCTATCTTTCGCTAGAGTTTTAAAATATGCCAGCACAGGTAATGGCCACGCGATGAAAAACATCTTGCTGACTGTTGCCTGGACCGAGTCAGATTAATTGCTGTGATTTTTTTTCTGTTTTCTGAAGAAATGCCTAATTAGGCCACTTTTACTAACTAACTTTTAAGCAACAAAAAGAGCCAAAATTCTAATGAGAAATTGTTCATCGGTCTGCAAAACGTCTCATTAGACAGTTTCAAGCTTCTTATCTTTTCATTTTTGGTGCATTTTTGCCAACTACGTACCCCCGAGAAATACAAAAACAAAGTACGTGACAAGCCCGCTCACGCGCCCGTGCGCACAATGAACCCAGTGCTCTCTAACATCCCGCGTAGAACAACCGTAGAATTTGTCCGATTGTGCTGTCACAGGGCCACGACGATGTTATTAAGTGTGAAGCATTTCTTAGCGAACTTCGGAGATTTTGACCATATCTATCTATCTATCTATCTATCTATCTATCTATCTATCTATCTATCTATCTATCTATCTATCTATCTATCTATCTATCTATCTATCTATCTATCTATCTATCTATCTATCTATCTATCTATCTATCTATCTATCTATCTATCTATCTATCTATCTATCTAGCTAGCTAGCTAGCTAGCTAGCCGCCTATGCCTTTTATCTCTTCTGGCAATTTGGATAATGGGATCTGTACCTAAATTGGTATGGAATATTATGGCGAAAATTGAAGTATGCATGTATAATTGCATGCATGCACGTATGCATGCATGTAGTGACGTATAAATTAGAAGTAGCAAGCACAGGAACGAATTGACTGGCGGAACATGGGAAAGGCCTTTGTCCTGCAGTAGACGTCAGACGAGATGATGATGATGATGATGATGATGATGACTATGACGGTATTATGAGCATAAGTGGCAAGTAATAACTTGAAAATCATGACATGTGTGCTATGAATGACATGATTTACATTTCATGGTCTTGCTGCTCTTGCAGTGGTTTCGTTTATATCACATATTGCGAAACTGGTATGGTACGACATGACTGCATGGTGAACACAAATAACAAACCCTAACGTGGAAATCATGACATACATGTCATGCAACAACATGACTACATGCCACGCTCATGCCGCGCTCTCTGCCGTTTCGCTAGCTTCACATAGGCCAAATTTCATTCTACGTTACGTAAATGTACGACCGAGGTAAATGAAGTGCCCAAACAGGAAAATCATGATGCGTGTCATGATAAACATGGCTACATGCTACGCTCGTAGTGCTCTCACGGTCGTTTCACTAGCTTCCCATTTACTAAGTTTGGTGTTACGTGACGTGAATGTATGACGAAGGTATATGGCTGGTGCAAATATGATAATCATGACACGCTTGACATGAAAGAATATGGCAACATCCAAGCTCATGATACGCTCAGGCCCATTTCGTTCACATCAATTATACAAAACTTCGTATTACGTCATGGAAACGGACGACGAAGTAAATGACGTGTCCAAACATAATAATCATGACTTACGTGTGATGTCGAACATGACTACATGCTACGCTCCTGGTGCGATCGCGGTCTTTTCGCTAGCTTCATATATACCAAATTTGATGTTACGTGATGTCAGTGTAAGGCAAAGGTATATGACTGGTGCAAACTTGATAACTATGATATGCGTCTTATGTAAAATATGACTCATGTTACGCTTAGTGCACGCTCCACGCCACTTGACATCCACATATACGAAATTTCATATCATCTGACGTGAATAGACGACGAAGGTAAATGACATGTCTAAGCATGATAATCGTGATATGCGTGTCATGTAAAACATGACTACATGGTACGCTCATGGCGTGGTTACGGTCGTTTCGCTAGCTCCACATGTACCAATTTTAGTATCACATGAGATGAATAGATCACGAAGGTAAATGACACGTCCAAACATCATGACATGGAAGCCATGCGCAGCTTACTTCACGTCTGCCTCGTAACGTTGTGCTGATTTTAAATTGACTTTTCAATCTTCCTCATTCGTGCTCCTCATATCTTCGAGCCCCACTGTATGATGGATCTGCCGAATTTTGGCATTGTGATTAACACGTTTTGTTATCGACCGCGAAAGCGACAACCACTGCGACTGCTAATCGCTGTCTTCAACCGGTGCGAAGGAAGCGTATCTTTTCGTACGCTGAAATTTAGGGAGCATCAGAATTACGTCACGCGTAGGTGCACCAGTGGGTTTGTCAAGTGTTACTTTGTTTTTTTTCACGGGTATTTTTAGTTTGCAGAAACACACAATTAATTATTAGGTGTAAAGTTTGAAAGGGTCTGATGATCCGTTTCGCAAACCAATCTAAAACTCTCTCATTCAGATTTTTCAGCCATCTTCGTTCCTTCACAAGCTAGTTATTTAAAGGGGCCTATATGCAGAATATTGCAAACACACACAAAAAAAATCGGCAGATCCCACGTACAGTGGGAATCGATGACATGCGAAGCATGAATGACAAATGGTGATATGTCACATAAAAATCAGCACAACGTTACGAGGTGGAGATAAATGATGCTGTACATGACTTCCATGTCATGATTATCATTATTGGATGTGTTGTTTACCTTCATCTTCTATTCACGTCACGTGATGACAATTTAGTATATGTGGAGCTAGCGAAACGGCCGTGAGCACGCTATGAGCGTTGTATGTTGTCAGGTTCTGACACGGCACGCGTGTCAGGATTATTATGTTCGCACCAGTCATATATTTTGTCAACGATTGACGTCACGTAACACCAAATTTGGTATATGAGGAGCTGGCAAAACGGTCGTGAGCGCATAATGAATGGCCCAATATACTTGAATGTAGCGTTGGCGCGGACGCACGCTGGGTACAGTGACGCTACGTTAGCAAAACGCGAGCACTCTATAGTCCGACGCCAGGCGTGACCGGCGCGATCAGCGTCCATCAGCACGGCCTGACGGCAACCGGCGCGAAATGCGACATGCTGCGATTCGTGCCGATGCGCTGCACTGCGTCTGCCTCTTTTCGTGACGGAGGGACGGCGGATGCGCTGACACATGCGCCAAAGTAACCAGTGTGACACGCGCTTGGCCTGGCAACGCCGGCGTGACGCCACGAGACGAACGCCGACGAGCACGCGCGCCGCGTCACGTCGAAATGGATGGCGTCTTGACTGTGGCATGTAATCAAGTTTTAACAGGACACGCATCTCATGATTATCATGATTGCACCATGCTGAATTCACATACCTTCGTCCTCAATTGGCGTCACACCGAACTTGGCGAATGTGAAGCTAGTGAAATGGCCGCGAGTGCATCATGAGTGTGGCATGTAGTCATGTTGTTACACGATGCGCATTTCGTGTTTATCGTGTTTGCACCAGCCTCATACCTTCGTCAATCATTCACGTCCCATAATACCAAACTTGGCATAAGTGAAGCAGCGAAACGGCTGCCGGCACATTATGAGCGTGGCATGTAGTCATGTTATTACATTACACGCATCTCATGATTATCATGTTTGCATCGGTCATATAGCTTCGTCATCCATTCACGTACTGTAGCACCGAATTTGGCATATGTGACGCTAGCGAAACAGCCGCGAGAGCATCATGAGCGTGGCATGTAGTCATGTTGTTACATGGCACGTATGTCATGATAATCATGTTAGGGTCTGTCGCTTGTGTTCACCCTGCATTCATGTCATACCATACCAGTTTTGCAACATGTCATGTGAACAAAACCACCGCAAGAACAGCAAGACCAAGAAAGGTAAATCGAGACACTCATGACATACATATCATGATTTTCATATCATGACTAAGCAAATATGCTCGCCATACAGTCATGATATGCCATACCAAGTTTGGTGTCGATATCATTATCCAAATGGCCAGGAGAGCTAAAAGTCGTAGGTGGCTAGATAGATAGATAGATAGATAGATAGATAGATAGATAGATAGATAAATAGATAGATAGATTGATAGATAGATAGATAGATAGATAGATAGATAGATAGATAGATAGATAGATAGATACGCTCAAAGTCGCCGAAGTTAGCTAAGAAATGCTTCGCATTATAAGGTATTGTGACTCACTTCAGGCAATTTGGTCGTGTCGTTATGGCGTGTGTTGGCATATTTTGAAACTCTGGCGAAGGATAGCTGGCACAGCCTGTATATAAAAAAACTTCATGACCAGCTTACCGTACGCCGGTGCCCATTAAAACACATTTGGTGCCACAGAATATTTTTGGACGTATAATGATTTCCATCTTAACCTGAGACTTAAGGTTAACGTTTTTCAAATGTGGGCAGGAGATAATAAATTGAGAGAAAGACAGGGAGGTCAACCGAAAATTGTCGTATCTGGTTTGCTTCCCTGCACAAAGAGGAGGCGGGAGAGGAGAAGGAAAGTGAAGGAAAAAAAATTGGCCCGAGTCCACATGTTACACTGTAAATATCGTCGAAAGACGATAGTCTTGCGTCTGGAGGAAGTGAACAAAACGTTTATTTGATTTTCTGCGCAAGAAAATCGGTGAATGATGTTCTGAAGGCGCTGCGGTAGAGTGCCTCGAGCGTGCAGCGGAGGTGAACTAGCGCATCTAGGCTTGTTGGACACAAGCGCCATCTGGCAGTTATCTTCGAAAACGAAGGCGCGCAGACCACGGAGAAAGATTCGCGACAGTCTCGGAGGTGATAAGGTGCAAAATGCAAAGTGACGGGCAGGTACCACCACCATGTCATCGCAGCAAAGAGCTGAAAACACCTTCTTGAGCATCGCGTTGCACTGTCGGCGCAACGCGATAAACGCTACAGTCCTTAGACTTACTTGTGTGTGCCTCTTCTAGTATGAAGGCAGACATACAAAATATAGACGTGTTGTTATGGCGCCTCAGATATGCGGAATATTTGCTTTTTTAAATGACAATCGCATAACTAAGAACGCTAAACCTTGAGCAATATTGGTGGCGCTGCGGATGGGGTTGGCCGTTTGGTGCCGTTTGAGGTATCGCCAGAGTGGACAAACAGACAAACGTACAGACAGACAGAGAGACGAAAATTTTTCCGTCGAAGGTCCCTGAGAAAGACTATCATCTTTAAAAGCATGCGCGCAAAAAAGAATAGTCGGAGCGGGGGTGCCATAACCTAATCAACAGGCCACTACAACGCAAAAAGTTCAAGAAGGCCTTAACTTAATTCAGATTGCATTACAAGACGGAATAAATATTATCAACTTTTTAAAAGAAAGAGGAATGATTCTATCGCACGCAAAGACAGCTGTATTGCCCTTCACCCGTAAGAAGTTAAAGAACTTCAATCTCAATTTAGAAGAAGAACCACTAAAGATTGTGACACAGCATCAGTTTCTCGGAGTGATACTTGATATGCAGCTATCATGGGCACCTCACATAAAGAAACTCGAAAACGAGGTGAATACGCTAGTGAATATACTCCGCAGAATTGCTGGGACATCATGGGGCGGATCTGTATCATCCATGCTCGCTGTTCACAATGCTTTAATACGACAAAAATTTGCATATTCTGCAGCAGTGTTACACGGCCTTTCCCGCACTTCAGAGGAGCGACTTCAAAGACTAATAGCTAGGGAACTGCGCGTCTGCATAGGTGTTCCACGAGCGACTTCCAGCAGCCTTGTCATAGCAGAGACTCGACAACCACCCTTTCCAGTCATGAGAACAATTGAAACATGCCGCCATTTTTTTCGCTTACAGACGCAACACAAGGACCACCCATTGGCACTGGAGATTTTACTAAGAGATAAAAGCAATGCTCATAACGATGTACAGAGTAATGTACATATATTACACAGAAATGAATTTTGGAGCTCTGTAATGGACTATCCTCCATGGCTGCTTGTAATACCAAACATTGAATTCTCTGTGGATGGCATTATCAGAAAGAGAGACATGTTCATCCAAGCTGCTCAACAGCTAGCGCATTATCAGATACACATGCGGTATCCAGGGTACATACATATTTACACAGATGGCGCAAGTACTACAACGTCTTCAACATCGGCATTTATCATACCACAGCTCAATATTCAGGAATCGTTTAAATTATGTCGCATGACGTCATCTACTACATCTGAGCTCTTCGCTATTCTGTATGCTCTAAAGTTTATAAACTCGGTAGCAGACGCTAAAAAATGGGTACTTTTCAGTGACTCACAGGCCGCATTAAGATCACTCTCCAGTACAAACAGGACAGTAATAAGTGATAGTATGACATACGAAACGCTGAAGGAGCTCACCAAAGCAAAGAAGCGCAACATGAGATCAAATTCCAGTGAATACCTGGCCATTGCAACATTCCTGGAAGCACAGCTGCCGATGAAGCAGCACGACAAGCACATCGTAAAGACGTTACTGTTTCTTTACCAATTTCGAAAAATGAATTGCGTAGCATTATAAAGAATACAACTTTCAGAATGAGCAAAACTACTTGGTTTGACCAAAGTACAAAGAGCTGTGATTTATATCACATCGATCCATTTATTGAATACAAAATTACGCTGGCATTAGATAGAAGGATGGAAACCCTAATTCACCTATTGAGGCTAGGCACCGCATACACAAAACATTTTTTGCACAAAATCGGCAGAGCTGAAACTCCCGAATGTGAATGTGGATTTATAGATGAAGACGTCCATCACCTTCTCATAGACTGTCCACATCATGACACGCCGAGACGCCGTCTTAAGTTCGAACTGTTCGCATTGGACCGCAGACCATTTAGCATGAAAAAACTTCTGGGCCCGTGGCCAACTGGAGTTCTAGAGTCCCACGCTTTAAAAGCATTAACACGTTTTTTACAAGACAGTGGGATTGCTGACAAGTATTAACAAAGAACAAACTTTCATTTGTAACCCATGTACTTATAATGTACAGTATCATGTGACACCCATCACGTGGGTGTTGTGAAATGAATGACGTGTCGACTATTATGTACGTACAAGCGATTACATCTTTATAAGGACCAGACATGTGCTCTGCTGTTTTGTGCTGGTGGACCGAATATTAACGAGGGACTTTTCCAGAGACTTCTTACATTGACTTTCGAACATTTACTTACCATTACGTTGTGAAATGCACGTATACGTGCGTCTTTGCATATCTGTGCCCGGTTTTTCTATTTTACATGCACTGCTTTGTATGTTTTGCTTCAAGATACGTGTTCAAGTTTCAATCAACGGCTAAGGAGTAGCCGGCGCCATAATGGTGCGCCAACATCTCCTTATATATCATATCAATAAAAAAAGGCCTTAACTGATATTTTGTGCGAAAACAGATGTATTGCAAGTTATAAATATATCGTTCTTCGTATTGTGAGCCCTGTGCATATCTTCGTCACCTTTATTTCTTCCCGTAATCATTACTAATGCAGGGCAGTAAACCTAGTGTTTATCTTCGCGCCTATCTCTCGTCCTTTCATTTAACCTTTATGCAATAACATCTTTGCCAACTGTCCTAAGTAGTGGTCGAAGGTGGTTTGTCGTTTGCATCCATCGCAATATTAAACAGCAATATTACAGCATGAAGATGTTAACGTTTATAGGATCTACCTAAAAACATGACGCTAGGAGGAACACAATAAAGCACGTTTTACGGGCTGTCACTAGTTTTTTTTTAATTAACGCATAAAAACATCACAAGGCACATTGCATATAAATGCTGTGTTACACTTCATGGAAGTTTCTTAGGCGTGTGCCTTTTGTATGGTAGAAAATCCTCCTCCATTTAGTCAAGTAAGTAAATGTGAATGTGAAACGGTAGATCTGAATCATCGTAACTTATTTTTAGTGTTGTTCTCTCTGTTTGTCCTTTGTGGGTGTGCGCTAAATATAAGATACGACGAACTCATACACACTAGCTTGTCTTGAATTACTCCAGATCTGAGCGGTACATCGAAGTACGAGTGCACTGTTTTGTCATTTCAATGTCGCTATAGCAGTTCAAGGTACCAACTGCTTTTGAGAAAGATAGCACTCTGCCTGATAGACTAGGTATCCGTCATTGAGTCGCTTCAAGGTTGTCGTCGACGGTTGATAAGTTATGCTCTTTTTTCTGCCCACTCTCTTTAGCACGTGAAAAATATGTAAACGTGGTTTATCAACTGCGTGAAAGCTATAGACAAAATAACAAAAGAAAGAAAATATCGCGCCTTTTTCACACACTCCTCCAGTACAGTGGTTTCAACGGCGGCTCCCGATAATTTTAACGGTTATCTAAGCCTTTGTTGTTCATTGCAACCTCTCACATTGTGCGAGAATAATGGATTGTACCGCAGCATACCACCACCTTATCGTACGTTTTGTGTGCCCAACGTTATGCTCGACCGCTATTTTTCTAGCAGGTAGTTTGTTGTAGTCTCCGGTATGATTTCACTCACGTAGTGCCGTGGGTGGACGCATACTCTGAGTACATTGTCAAACGTAACAAGCCGCTTCTTTACTGCATCGCTGTTTCCCGTGTTGGGGCTTAGCTCAAAATACAATTACCAAATTTGCGTCGCTTGTGTTCGTTTTACTAGGTCGTAGCAAAGCTTTTTGTTATACCGGCTCACATCATCTGAATATTACCGTCAGGAATAGCTATCAGCCAAGCAAAACAAGCAACTAGTCGCTCTAGGAGCGACTAGTTGCCACTGGTGGAATTCAGCTTAAATACTCGAATTTAATACCAAATAAAACCTCAATAGAGCTTTATTTCTGATTATTTGAATTGAAAAGTTTGTTCCTGCTTAATATGTTCGCACTAACAAAAACGACTCATCGATGACAAGAGAGAATGTTCATTTACACCGCAGGCTAAAACGAGCGAAAACAGCATCAGGAGGAATCTGTTATTATAGGGAAATAAGCAGAGAGCCTTTCTTCCGAATGCTCGATTTAAATTTAAATATTTTCCTCAATAATTGCCTGACCTTCTGATAAAATGCCCTGAAAAATTCAGGAGATATCTAGAACACAGATATGCCACACCACACCTTATTTAGGCCCCATATGGTATGGCATGCACAAATCGCCGATAATGATACTAGTGCCAGTGGGTCTCGTTCATCATTGTCAAGCATTGCATTGATTTTATTGATTGATTTGTGGGGTTTAACGTCCCAAAACTACCATATGATTATGAGAGACGCCGTAGTGGAGGGCTCCGGAGATTTCGACCACCTAGAGTTCTTTAACGTGCGCCCAAATCTGAGCACATGGGCCTACAACATTTCCGCCTCCATCGGAAATGCAGCCGCCGCAGCCGGGATGTCAAGCATCGCAGTAATATTTATTCATACTGGTATACTTGTAGCCTAGTAATAAAACTTTCAAAATGTCTTGTCGACGCACTGAACATGTCGTAAATTCTCTTCGCTACCATTCGATAGGTGGCGTGTCTGTTGCCTTTGGCTTACATGTAATCGTGACATGCACATTGTGGTATGTATGGCTCACAATTATACACCCCAAGAGTGTTCTGAACGGTATCGCAACGGGGATGGTAGTTTCAGAGGGTTGATAATTAAGATTTTTATATAACTTGGGAGTATGATACGACAACCATATGACATATGTCACATAATTCGTGAGCCTGACACCCCTTCTTGCTAAGGGCAAGAACGCAGTAAATTTTGAGTACCATAGAATTAAGCTTATCACCTTATTATATCAGTGCTCACGCGACAACTCACGACAAAAAACACCGTTATCTCGTTTCCTGCGCACCCGAACAAAGCTTTGGCGCTCGCCATTCTTTGTCTGTTTCCTGAGCAAAGGTGGGTGGCGACGGATGGAAACACAAAGCACTACAGAGCTTTATGAGAAGTGTTGTTGCTATATCTCGGTTATGCTCCTTCTCGTGGACGCAACGGTCAACCTTTATCTTACTCTGGTTGGTCGCCAACTTTTCAAATACTTATATGTCTGTCGTCATTCTGCCGATAGGCGAGTAGAGTGCGTTGGCAGAATCAAGGAGTGGCACTTGGGGAACGTGACTAAAAGGACCACCCGAAGCAGTATATAAAGATAGGATTGGGCTTGACAGCCGGGCAACAGCGCTTACGATCGGCATAGTTTCGAGCTCAGGTAAACGGATGATTGATTGATTTGTGTGGTTTAACGTCCCAAAACCACCATTTGATTATGAGAGACGCCGTAGTGGAGGACTCCGGAAATTTCGACCACCTGGGGTTCTTTAACGTGCACCCAAATCTGAGCACACGGGCCTACAACTTTTCAGCCTCCATCGGAAATGCAGCCGCCGCAGCCGGGAATCGAACCCGCGACCTGCGGGGTAAACGAATGTGTAGGCTGAAGTGTACACTCCTCTCGGTGGACTCTGTGGAGTGCTCATCCATGCCTGTTATGCTAGATTAAGCTATTTTGAACACTGAAGAACGAGCATACCGTGCTTCACTGGCAAAGACTTCTTGTCTTTAGTACATTTTAAGTTTGGGCACCCATTAGCCAATCTCGGGGGCAATGTCATCCTCCACCGTTGATGTTCGTGTCTGCTACGGCGCAGAATGAGAAAAAAATTGGCCCCGTATCTCCGTCTCAATCTGCAAAGGTCGTCAAAAGATGATTGTCTTGCGTGTGGAGAGAGTGAACAAAACATTTTTTTGATGTTCTGCGCAAGAAAATCGGTGAATGGTATTCTGGAGTCGCTCCGTTAGAGTGCCTCGAGCGTGCCGCAGAGGCGAACGAACGCATCAAGTCACGTCCCACGCGATACATGAGCGCCATCTGACAGTTTTCTTGTAAAATGAAGCGCGTGGCTCTGAGACGGGTGTGCGCGCCTGTCTCAGAGGTGATAAGGTGTAGATCGCAAGGCGACGGGTAGGTGCTACCACCGTCTCGTCTTAGCATAGCGCTGGAAACACTCGCCTTTTCGTGCAAGTGTTACATGGTCAGCGCAGAATGATAAGCGCTACGGCACTTAAAATTACTTATGTTCGCCTTTTAAAGTAAAAGACGCGCATGCAGAATATATATGTGATGTTATAATGCCCCAGACATGCGCAACATTTGCTTTTTAATTGGCAATTGCACAAGTATATGAACGCTGAACTCTGAACAACATCGGTGGGCACTGCGTATGGGGTCGGCCATTTCAAATACTCGATGCCGTTAACAGTGGATAAACAGACAAATGTACAAGAGACAGACAGACAGACAGACAGACGGACCAAAAGTTTTGCGTCGAATGTCCCCAAGAAAGACTATCGTCTTTAAAAATTACAGCATATCCATGGAGTGAATGATGATGAGAGGGGCAAAGCGTCAATCCTTCCATCCGTCCACGTACCCAACCGCCCGCCCACCCACCTGCCTACCCGCTCGCCCACCTGCCTGCCAGCCTGCCTGCCTGTCTGCCTGCGCAAAGGAAGCCACAATATTCTGAAGCGAATACGGATTATCAAATATATCCTTTGCGAGGGAATATAAACTTGCGCGCGAAAGTATGTTACTTGCCAGCCGTCTTCCAAGTTGTGCCATCGTCACCGTTTATAAGTGTGCTCGCAATCGCGGCTACGCCTATGTTGGCTAAACACGGTGCGGCATTAACGAACATCTGTAGAAACATAGTTGGCTGATCGAAATCAAATGGCATTGATTAGTTCACAACAGATTTTCCACTGTGCGTTGTGCGATTGCACCCCGCAGTTCGTAAGCGCTGTTTGTGCCACTTTTCTAGGAGTTCTCTATAGCAATGCAATTGTGCAAGAAAAGTGCTAGAAGCCTTCTACACAAAGGAGAAATAGGATTCGTGCACCAGTATCTTCTAGCTAATTGTGCCAAAAAGCCACTTTCAAAGATTGCATTATCCTCGCCGCTAGTCTGATTGTGATACCACTCATAACTCATAGCTAGGACATTTCTTTCACGTCTGCTACAATTCCATCCTGACTTCGCGCATCTTTTGGCACCTTCACGTTGTCGGTGTTGTCACTCAGTTTAAGTACAAAGTTGAAAGTTGGAGATCTCTCCGCGCTGTTTTTCTCTAGTAGTTCAACCACTTCGCATTGCAGCTTTAGTGCTCCGATGTTTATTCTCGTCTAAGATACAACAGAACTTACTAAAGACATGCACTTGACACGTTCGCTGCACTATTTCGATTGAGTCGACTGCGCGGAGTAACTGGGAACCATCCTGCGCACATATATTGTGCAGAAAAACAAACAAGTGACTTCAGTAAGACAATCAGAGCGTACAAGTTTTTTTGTTTACCGAGAAGTAACAATGAAGCAACCAGGAAATCACCAATTTGAAAGGTCATACTAACTATCAGTGTCTTTGAGCTGAACACAATGCTGATACTCTTAGTCGTTCAAGGAAATTTTGAGCTGTACTTTCATAACTATATAATCGAACTTTATTCTTTACAAGGACACATATTTCTCTCTCTCTCTCTCTCTCTCTCTCTGTACCATGTGCTCAGATTTGGGTGCACGTGAAAGTACCCTAGGTGGTCGAAATTTCCGGAGCCCTCCACTACGGTGTCTCTCGTAATCATATGGTGGTTTTGGGACGTTAAACCCCACATATCAATCAATCAATCAATCTCTCTCTCTCTCTCTCTTTATATATATATATATATATATATATATATATATATATATATATATATATATATATATATATATATATATATTGCTACGGTATGAGCCGGACTGTAGTATGTGCCACGGAGGTAGAAGAGGAAGCAACGTTGTCTGGTGTGGCCTGAGGACTCCATCTTCACTGCGACTACCGAACTTAATCATCACCCTGTAAATAAATCCACCTATCCTTTAACTCAACCGTAACGGTTTGTGGGGGAGGCGCCGGGTAATCAACCAAGCAAAACAACGCTTCAAGCGCCTGATCTACGACGAAGCCGCCGCCTTGCTGGACTGCCTCCGTTACCACTGGCAGCTGAGATGTCTCACGGCGAAGAAAGAAACCGGATCCCCGCAGCTGCAGACCTTCTACGAGTCCCGGCAGCACCGCTAGTACCAGGTTCGTGTGCGGCTGGTCCCTGGTTGCGTCAGGACCTGATAGTGCCTCGTACATTCGGTGGCGAATCTGGTGAGGACGTGGATGCCTGGCTCACACACTACAAACGGCTGAGCAAATACTACCAGTGGACGCGGCGACCCAGCTGACCAATGTAGTATTTTTCTTAGTGGACACAGCACTCGTGTGGTACCAGAACCACGAAGATGCCCTCGCGTCATGGGATCGCTTCGTTTCTGAAATAAGAGCGCGCTTCGGAGACTCCGAAGCTAAGAGAAAGCAGGCAGAACAAACGTTACTGCAGAGAGCTCAGATCCCAGGAGAGACGTGCACGACCTATATCGAGGCAATCTTGAAGCTCTGCAAGATTGTCAACCCTTCTATGTCAGAGGAAGACAAAGTCGGCCACCTGTTGAAGGGCATTGCTGAGGACGTGTATCAGTTCCTCATCAGCAAAGACAACCTTGCTACGGTAACCGACGTCATAAGCCACTGTCGCACATTCGGGACCCTGAATATGCGACGTATCACCCCCAAGTTCGGTCGCCTACCCAATGTAACCACCGTGGCAAGTGTTTCAAATACACGCCGCTTGATCTCGCGCCGACAATACGCCAGATCGTTCGAGAAGAGCTCACCCGACACGCTCGCCCGACGCCGTACGAGCCTACACCCACACCGTCTCCCTCTCGCCCTTCCGTGTCAATTGCCGCAGCAGGCAACGATGACTGCAACTACAGGCCACCCTCACCACTGAGGTCACAGCGCAATCACTACCCACTGCCGAGGTACGAAGACCACTTCAGTTACCCCCATCAGCCAGCCAACACCTATTACCACCCGAACGAAGATGTACCCGTACCACCACCACGTCAACGCAATGTCTTTCAGGAGTACAATGCATACCGCCAAGCCCCTGTGTGCTGCCGTTGTGGTATCGCCGGGCATATAGCTCGGTTCTGTTGTCGACAGAGAGAGCCGACATCCCGATATCGTTCCCCATCAGAGTTTCCGCCAGCGGGCACTGGTCACAGCAATGGTCATTGGCTCGCCTAATCCAGGAGTACCTCTCGGTGGGAAAATCACCATGGCAGTTCCCCGTTTCTGACCGTAGTTTGACACCTCCATCTGGCCGACTGCATCGTTCCCCTTTGTCGGGACGACGCCTGTCATCACCGCCGCCGCCGGGAAACTAGCCAGCGCGACCGATGGAGGTGAGGTCGCACAACAGGATTTGCCTCAGACGTTTCCGCCAGTTATGATATCCAAGAACAAGATACATGTGGAAATAGATGGCTTTTGTACAAGTGCTTTGGTGGACACTGGTGCTACGATATCAGTTATGAGTCCTTCTTTCAAAAGTCGCATTGGCCGCAAGGTTATGTTTTCTTGGGGTGAATCAACAAGGTTTCGTGGTGTTGGTAGGGAAGTACTTCATCCTGTCGGAGTTTGTGCCGTCAATGTCTTGTTGGCAGGAAAGGTGTTCCCAACGGAGTTTCTTGTGCTGCAACATTGTACCCACGATGTGATTCTCGGTCTTGACTTTCTCCAAGGATGTATCACTTTCGTCGACTGCAGAAGCGTTGAACTTTCCGTCAGCGGTGACATTGTTCCTGCCCTCGTCGATGAGGCGCCGGAGGCCGCAAAGGATGCTCTGATTGTTTCCGATGAGCTGACATTGCCGCCATGGTCTCCGATGAGCTGACATTGCCGCCATGGTAAATGAGGTCAGTTGCGGTATTCGCCCCAGAATCTGCCACATCTTTTTACGCCATCGTTGAACCTGCCATCGTTCAATGTGCTAAAAAAGGCATACTCGTCCCTCGTTGTTTGGTATCTGTTGATGAAGGAGCAACCTTTCTGTGGGCACTGAACTGTTCGCCAATGCCGGTTGTACTTCCTCGAGGAATGAAGCTTGGCCTCTTCGATGATTCCACTGAAGGTTCTGTAGCGGTCGTTAACAACGATGAAAGCGAGAAAGGTACAGTCTCTGGCAAGCGCAGTTGCTCTTACGAGTCGCAGATCCTAGGCATGATTAGCGCCACTTTGCAGTCAGACGAGCAGCAGACGTTACGCCATCTGTTGAGGCGACAAGCTTCTGTGTTTGACTTTTGCCAGGAGGAGAAGCCACTACCTTTACCATGTTCTCGCACTCACCATAGCATTGATACCAGCACTGCCCATCCGATCCGACAAAAGTCTTACCGAGTGTCGTCATCGGAACGAAAAGTTATTGCCGACCAGGTTCAGGAAATGCTGAAGAAGGGTGTTATTGAAGAGTCGTGTAGCCCCTGGGCAGCACCGGTCATCTTGGTTAAGAAGAAAGATGGTGCCTGGCGGTTCTGCGTTGATTACAGAAGACTCAACGCCGTGACCAAAAAAGATGTATATCCGCTGCCTAGGATTGACAATGTTATTGATTGCTTACACTCTGCTTCATACTTTTCTTCAATAGACCTACAATCAGGATATTGGCAGATACCTATGCACCCTTCAGACAAGGAGAAGACCGCATTCGTGACGCCTGATGGACTGTACCATTTCAATGTGAGGCCGTTTGGGCTTTGCAACGCCCCCGCCACTTTTGAAAGGTTTATGGACTCTGTCCTTCGTGGTCCTAAATGGGAGGTGTGCTTATGCTACCTGGATGACGTCGTCATTTTTTGGGCGTACCTTCGAAGAGCAAAACGTCCGTTTAAGCCTTGTTTTAGACTGTGCCGGAAAGGCTGGCTTGATTTTGAACTCTAAGAAGTGCCGGTTTGGTGAACGACAAGCTTTAGTTCTCGGTCACCTAGTTGACAAAGGTGCCAGGCCAGATCCCCGCAAAATCGAAGCAGTCGGCCCATTCAAACCACCCCAGACACTGAAGGAACTTCGCAGTTTCTTGGGCCTATGTTCCTACTTTCGCCGCTTTGTGCCCCGATTCGTGGACGTAGTACACCCACTGACGAGCTTGTTGCGAAAAGACAGCCCATTCGAATGGACACCTGATTGTGATGCCGCATTTTCTGAACTGAAATTTCTACTAACATCTGAGCCTATTCTTCGTCATTTCGATCCTTCTGCTCCTACAGAAGTGCACAGTGACGCAAGTGGAATTGGCATCGTAGGTGTGCTTGTTCAGTGCCATGATAATGCAGAGCATGTTGTTGCTTATACGAGTCGATCTCTAAGCAAGGCTGAAATAAATTATACGGTGACAGAGCAAGAATGTTTAGTGGCTGTATTCGCCAATCAGAAGTTTCGATGTTACCTCTACGGTCGTCCATTCACGATTGTGACAGACCATCATTCGTTAAGTTGGCTTGTTACCCTCCGAGACCCTTCTGGCCGCCTTGCTCGATGGGCTTTACGCCTTCAAGAATTTGACTTCAGCATTTCGTACAGAAGTGGTCGACGTCATTCGGACACTGATTACCTTTCTCGCCTCCCTATGACCACGACGGAGGACAGTGCAGATACCCTTGACATCTGTTTTGCTGCGGTCTCTCACACGGTTCCTGACGCCAATATCTTCAAACGAGAACAATTTAATGATTTATTTTTAGACTCTTTGTTCGTTGATGCTCGGAATCTCAAAGGCAGTGGTCGCTTTCGTATTCGTGATGGACTGTTGTGCAAAACGAATTACTCAGCAACCGGCGCACGTTATTTATTAGTTGTACCTCAAGGTCTTCGATGCGACGTTCTCCGTACTATGCACGATGATCCAACATCAGGACACCTTGGGTTCATTCGCACCCTGCATCGAGTGCAGCAGCGTTTTTACTGGCCCCGAATGCGAGATTTTACGAAACAATAGGTGTCGAGCTGCGAGAATTGCCAGCGCTACAAACGACCTACCAATGCACCGCATGGCCTTCTTCATTCCGTAGAACCGCCTACTACGCCTTTCGAGCAAGTGGGCTTCGACCTATTGGGCCCGTTTCCGCGATCTTCGAACAACGACCGCTGGATAATAGTGTGCGTCGACCACGTTACCAGATACGCCGAAACCGCTGCGATACCATCTTCTATAGCTGATGGCGTCGCTGCCTTTTTGTTACGCTCCGTTGTTCTTCGCCATGGTCCACCTCATGTAATCATCAGTGACCGTGGTCGCCAAATCATCGCGGACGCTGTGGAAGAATCGCTTCGTCTCTGCACTTCACAGTTCAGACATTCGACACCATACCATCCCCAGACGAATGGTCTTATAGAACGTACCAATCGAACTCTTACTAACGTGCTCACAATGTACGTCGCGTCCAATCACAAAAACTGGGATGAGTTCTTACCATTTATTACTTATGCATACAATACAAAGAAGCACGAGACCACGGACTTCACGCCCTTCCACCTGCTCTACGCTCGATCAGATCACCACGCAGCTCCCTTGATACAACCCTCCCATTTAAGCTCCATACCGATGAGTCCGTGGCCGAAACATTGTGCCGGGCTGAAGAAGCCCGCCAAATTGCTCGCTTGCGAACACTGGCATCACAAGATCGCTCCAAGCAACGATACGATCAACGCCATGATGCCATTTCTTCCGCAAAGGTGAATTCGTGTGGTTGTGGACCCACCAACGAAAACCTGGTTTATGTCAGAAGTTTTTACCGCAGTACACAGGCCTCTACGTCATTGTAGATTGCTTGACTGACTTGACGTACGTTGTGGCACGCTTGACGACACCTTCTCGTCGGTAATATCGAACGCAGTTGGTGGACGAGGCTCGCCTCAAGAAGTTTCATCCCTCCAGTGACATAAACTCGCCCAGTGGGCTTCGTCTGTGAACGGGGGATTGCTACGGTATGAGCCGGACTGTAGTATGTGCCGGGAGGTAGAAGAGGAACACGACGTTGTCTGGTGCGGCCTGAGGACTCGATCTTTACCACGACTGCCGAACTTCATCCTCACCCTGTAAATAAATCCACCTATCCTTTATTTGAACCATAACCATATATATATATATATATATATATATATATATATATATATATATATATATATATACATATATATATGTACATATATACATATATATATATATATATATATACATATATACATATATATGTATATATATATATGTGTATATATATATATACACACATATATATATATATATATATATATATATGTGTGTGTGTGTGTGTGTGTGTGTGTGTGTGTGCGCGTGCAAGCGGGGATGGCGTAGCGATTAGAGCATCCGCATCGCATGCAAGAGGTCCGTGGTTCGTATCCAGGTGCCGCGCTGTTCCCAACCGAACCGGATAAAAAAGCCGCGTTGCGATGAAACTGCATTAAGAGACCTGGAGTGCGGCCTCACCGGCTACAACCGCCGGTAACGCACTCCCTTACCAGAGAAGGATTGGCCACCCTGGTTCAGTATCTGGCCAGTCCTTCCCACATGCATACGTCAAAAAACTCACGGCCCTCAGTCCCCAGCAGCTGCGAAGCCCCATACAACGGCGGAGGTCGGTTCTGCAACGCAGCAGTGGGTGCTAAGAATCTCCGGATCCCGACAGGCCGCTGTTGGAACCTGACCTAGGCAACGTTTAACGCTAAAACCTTATCTAGTGAGGCAAGTCTAGCTGTACTATTCGAGGAGCTAGAGAGTGTTAATGAGATATAATAGGGCTCAACTAGGTTAGGAGGACAGATGAGGCCTATACGGTGCTACAGAATGGGCACGTAAGAACGCTGGGAGTGGGATTCTTTATTCACAGAAACATAGCTGGCAACATAGAGGAATATTACACCATTAATGAAAGGGTGGTAGGTATCGTAAATAAATTTAATAAGAGATACAAGATGAAGGTGGTACAGGCTTACGCACCTACATCCAGCCATGATGACGCTTGAGTTGAAAGCTTCTATGAAGCGTGAAATCGACAATGAGTAATTAATGTAAAAATATAGTATGCTATACTGATGGGAGACTTTAATGCAAAGGTAGGGAAGAAGCAGGCTGGAGACCAGGCAGTGGGAGATTATGGCATCGGTACTAGAAACGCCAGAGGAGAGCTACTAGTAGAATTTGCAGAACACAATAATTGACGGATTTTGAATACCTTCTACCGAAAACGAGAAAACCGCAAGTGGACATGGGGGAGCCCTAATGGCGAAAATAAGAACAAAATGGACTTTATAATGAGTGCACACTCAGAAATCGTGCAGGATGTGGAAGTTGTTGGCAAGGTATGATGCAGTGACCATAGAATGGTACGGTCTAGAATTCACCTAGACTTGAAGAAGGAACGACAGAAATTGATACGCAAGATGCCAACCAATGAGCTAGCACTGAGAGGGAAAGTATAGGAATTCAGAGTCTCACTACACAACAGGTACTCGGCTCTTATTGAAGAAACCAGCCTAAGCGTTGACGAAATTAATGGTAATCTGACAAGTATCATTACGAAGTGTGCAGTGAAAGTTGGAGCTACAATACTTAGACAGGACACTAACAAGCTGTCCCAGGAAACGAAGAACCTCGTTAAATAGCGTCAAAGCATGCAAGTCTCTAGTACAACAGACAAAATAGAACTGACCGAGCTTTCCAATTTGATTATTAAGCGTGAGATATCCGATGTAAGAAGGTATAACATGAAGAGAATTGAACACGCTCTGAAAATCGGAGGAAGCGTCAAAGCAGTGAAGAGCAAGCTTGGAATAGGCAGAAATCGGATGTATGCACTAAAGGACAAAGAAGGCCAAATAACTATCAATATGGATAGGATAGTTAAAATAGCGGAGGTGTTTACAGAGACCTGTGCAGTAGCCGGGACAACGCCGACCTTAATACTATAAGAACTAGCAGCAACCCAGATGGCACACCAGCAGTAATGATAGACGAGGTCAGAAAAGCTTTGGAGAGCATGCAAAAAGGTAAAGCTGCTGGTGAGGACAGGTAACATAAGATCTTCTGAAAGATGAGGACACATTCTTAGAAAAACTAGCCATCCTGTTTACGAGGTTCCTCCTGACGGGAAGAGTACCAGAGTTTTGTAAGAATGCTAACATCATCCTAATACTTAAGAAAGGAGATTGCAAGGACTTGAAGAATTACAGGCCGATGAGCTTGCTCTCCGTAGTATACGAGCTATTTAGAAAGGTAATTGCTAACAGAGTTAAGACAACATTATAATTGAATCAACCAAATGAACAAGCAGGATTTCAAACAGGCTACTGAACAATCGACCACATTCATACTATCAATCAGGTAATAAAGAAATGCTGAGGATATAACCAACCACAATGGATAGCCTTCATAGATTAGGAGAAGGCATTTGATTCAGTAGAGATATCAGCAGTCAAGCAGACACTGCGGAATTAGGGCGTCGATGAAGTATATACAAACATCCTGGTAGAAGTCTACAGGGGATCAACTGCTACCATAGTGCTTCATAAAGAAAACAACAGAATACCAATCAAGAAGGGTGTAAGGCGGGGGGCTACAATCTCCCCAATGTTATTTTTCACGTGCTAACAGGAGGTTTTCAGAGGCCTAGAATTGGAACAGTTAGCGATAAGAGTTAATAAAGAGTACTTTATTAACCTGCGCATCGCCAATGACAATATTTGCTGAGTAACTCAGGGAACAAATTTCAACTCATGATTACGGAGTTAGACAAGGAGAGCAGAAAGGCAGGTCTTAAAATTAATCTGCAGAAAAGGAAAGTAAAGTAAAACAACCTTGGAAGAGAGCAGCTCTTCGAGATAGGTAATAGTGCACTTCAAGTTGTAAAGACTAGGTGTATACTTAGGGCAGGTAATATTCGCGGAGCCGAACCACGAGATTGAAGTGACTAGAAGAATAAGAATGGGGTGGAGCACACTTGGCAAGCCTCTCAAACTATGATAGGCTGATTTCCACTGTCTCTAAAGACGAAGGTATGCAACAGCTGTATCTTGTCGGTGTTTCGCTACGGAGCAGGAACCTGGAGTTTTACAAAGAGAGTTCAGCTTAAATTGAAGACAACGCAGCGAGAAATGGAAAGAAAGAAAATTAGTAGGTGTAACCTTAAGAGACAAGAAGAGCGCAGAGTGGATTAGGGAACAAACGGGGGTTAAGGATATCATGGCTAAAATCAAAAGAGGAAATAGACATGGGCCGGGCATGTAGTGCGTAGACAGGATAACCACTGGTCATTAAGGGTAACTAACTGGATTCGCAAAGAAGGCAAGCGGGTTAATGGGAGACAGAAGGTTAGGTGGGCAGATGAGATTAAGGAGTTTGCGGGTATAAATTGGCAGCAGCAATCACAGGACTGAGTTGACTGGCGGAACGTGAGAGATGCCTTTGTCCTGCAGTGCACGTAGTCAGGCTGATGATGATGATATGCAAGCATTATGGCGAAGCGTGGTCATAGTGTCACAAACAAGGAAGTAGATACTTTTTGAGAACAATAAAAATAAAAGTGTTTATTCCGACAGTTTCATCCATAGTTCAACAGGAATACGAGTACAAGTTTCTTGCTGAGAGCGGCAAATTGGGAAGGTTGGTGAAGATGCATACTTCACGAATTCAAAAAGATGCAAACGTAGAAGGCACAAGCGCTAACTTCCAACCACGTTTATTTCAGATTATGGAAGAATATAAGTATACTATCCTAAATATTGATATTGCTACGTAGCTATCACATGAAGGGTGAACCATTCTATAAACAGAATACGACGAAGAGGACTGGTTTGCTCGCTCTCTGTGCTGCGCTCCGATTTTATTGGTGTAAATACACTGCAAATAGTCCCGTCCCGTCTCATTTACGTAACACATTTGTTGTGGAGGTGCTGGTACTGCCCTGTACCCATCACGAAGCTCCGCAATGGCCGACACATCAGAGTCCTACCTTGTCACAAGTTCAAGGAACATTGTTTTCACCACCCGCCTCTTCTGTGACTCCTACCTACATTGTCCTACCTCCTGCTCCTGATTCTGGCGTATTATCTAAACAGCATGTCTTCGACGTTGACAAGTGGCTCAACGTGTATGAACGAATCAGCACAAGCTTTAGGTGGGACCCGACACTCATGCTTGC
Organism: Rhipicephalus microplus; assembly: GCF_043290135.1. Taxonomy (NCBI): domain Eukaryota; kingdom Metazoa; phylum Arthropoda; class Arachnida; order Ixodida; family Ixodidae; genus Rhipicephalus; species Rhipicephalus microplus. Next base: position 137,503,845 of record NC_134701.1, on the reverse strand, counting down.
CAACGTGCCTTTTTAACTTGATGGCCCTCCGCGGGTGTGGTTCGAAGCGCACGAAGGCGACATTACCAGCTTAGACACTTTCAAGGAGAAGATCAGTGACCTTTTTGAGAACACCGCTGAATAATGGATAACTGCGCCGAATCAGTTGGCTACTCGGGCACAGACGTCTACCGAATCCTACGTCGCGTATATTCACGACGTCAGCACCCATTGCCGCCAGGTTGACGAGCACATGCCCGAGCCCGAGAAGGTATCGAATGGGCTCAAAGGCATCGCCGACGATGCCTTCAAGTTGCTTGTCTACAGATGTCACCACCATTGATGAAATCATCAACGAGTGCCAGTGATTTGAACACGCCAAGAGCCACCGTATCACGCACAGATTCACACGACTGCCCAACACGGCCGCAACTTCATAGTGTGAAACCGCTCGCCAACCACCCACCTATGACCACGTCACCCGAATTGTTCGTTAGGAGCTTGAAGCTACCTGTCCAGCTCCCATTCAACAGTCCGTTTCTATAGATCACAGATCACCACGCCCGCCCTCAGTTGGCTTTCTTCACTGAAGGACCCTATTGGACAGTACGACTTGGTCGTTGCAGGACGACTTGGTCGTTGGGCGTTGCATCTTCAGGAGTACCCTACTCAGTTGCCTACAAGTCTGCACGCCTTCATCTGCACGCCGATTGCTTGGCCCTGGCCCACTACTCTTTTGATCAACCAAATGAATAGGTCGGCGAGCCTGGCCCCAGCGTCATGTCCATATCTAGGTTTCGTCAGATTGGTGACGAACAGCGTCGCGATCTTTCCTTGCGGTCACTCATTGCCCGTCTGGAAGCTGACCCTAACGACGTGTCACTCAGCAGGTTCGTTCTCCTAAATGGCACGCTGTACCATCGTAGCATCCAGCCAGATGGCCCTGAGCTACTTCTAGTCGTGCCTAACCATCTCCGTTCAGCGGTCCTGCATGAGCTTTACGTCTAACCAACTGCCTGCCACCTGGGCGTATCTCGCACGTATGACCGTGTCCGGCGCCGGTTTTTTTGGCGTGGTCTCGCGTGGTCCGTTCAACGCTTTGGGGCCTCCTACAATGAATGCCAACGTCGAAAACTACCTGCCTCACCCCCTGCTGGAATCCTTCACCCGATCTTCATCCCTACCAACCATTCTTCCGTGTTGGTGTAGGTCTCCTCGGACCGTTCCCTGAATCAAACCCTGGTAACAAGTGGGTAGCCGTTGCTATAGACCATGCGACCAGGTTTGCCATCACTAGAGCGCTCCCCACTAGCACTGCTACTGACATTGGCGACTTTTTGCTCCACGATGCAATTCTGCCCCATGGCGCTCCTCGGAAATTGCTCACCGATCATGAATGCGCATTTTTGTCACGCGTACTCCGCGCCCTTTTGCTTTCTTCTTCAACGCAACACGATCTGGTTACTTCCTACCATCCTCGAACAAATGGCCTTCCCGAACGCCTAAATCTCACCATCACTGACATGCTTTCGATGTATGTCTCATCTGACCACCATGACTGAGATCTAGCGCCACCTCACGTCACGTTTGCTTATAATTCATCTCGTCATAATACCGCAGGTTATTCACCTTTTTATATGCTCTATGGCCGTAATCCGACCCTACCAGTGCACACCCTACAACCGACTTCTACACCTCCGCCCAGTGAATACGCACGTGATGCTATCGCTCGTGCGGACCACGCACGTAAGATTGCCCGCTCTAGGCTGTTGACTTCACAAGCAACCCAGAAGGCTCTCTACTACAGCATGCATGTCACTTTGACTTCTCACCTGCTTCTCTAGCTCGTCTCTGGTGCTCACTTCGTCATGTTGGATTGTCAGAGAAGTAGCTATCTCAGTATAAGGAACCTTACCGTACTATACGACGGGTAGCGGACGTTACCTATGAGGTCATTCCAGTCACCGGAACCAGCCTGTCTACAAACACCCCCAGTAACGTAGTCCACGTCAGTACACTCTTAGTCAAATCCTGGCTAGACTACACACCCGCAGGCTGGAAATCAAGTCAAATTATCCCCGCTTCTAGGTGGCTTCGTTGCCGTGTTCCAGAAAAACCAGCCCGATTTGAAGTGACCTCCAGAAAAGCCGGGACAGAGATTAGCCGGTTTTCAGGTCAAATATTTCCTTGCAAGATACGGCCTTCGGTTAGGCGTGACTTTTCGTAGGCGGCCTGGCCCTGATGCGTGGGCGGAAAAAAAGTGACATTTTACGCTTTTCAGAGCGGTTTCTCACCGAGAACCCTGCGGATATTATGACTACAGGTAATTAAAAACCATCAGTATCATCATCATCATCATCATAATCATCATCAGCCTGACTACGTCCACTGAAGGACAAAGGCCTCTCCCATGTTCCGCCAGTTAACCCGGTCCTGTGCTTGCTGCTGCTAATTTATACCCACAAACTTCTTAATCTCATCTGCCCACCTAACCTTCTGTCTCCCCCTTACCTGCTCTCCTTCTCTGGGAATCCAGTTAGTTACCCTTAACGACCAGCGGTTATCCTATCTACGCGGTACATGCCCAGCCCATGTCCATTTCTTCTTCTTGATTTCAGCTATGATATCCTTAACCCCCGTTTGTTCCCTAATTCACTCTGCTCTTTTCTTGTCTCTTAAGGTTACACCTTCCATTTTTCTTTCCATTGCTCGCTGTGTCGTCCTTAATTTAAGCTGAACCCTCTTTGTAAGTCTCCAGGTTTCTGCTCCGTAGCTAAGTACCGGCAAGATACAGCTGTTATATACCTTTCTTTTGAGGGATAATGGCAATCTACCTGTCATAATTTCAGCGTGCTTGCCAAATGTGCTCCACCCCAGTCTTAATTTTCTAGTTACTTCAATCTCGTGGTTCGGCTCCGCGGTTATTACCTGCCCTAAGTAGACGTAGTCTTTTACTACTTGAAGTGCACTATTACCTATCTCGAAGCGCTGCTCTTTTACGAGGTTGTTGTACATTACTCTCGTTTTCTGCAGATTCATTTTAAGACCTACCTTTCTGCTCTCCTTGTATAACTCTGTAATCATTAGTTGCAATTCGTCCCCTGAGTTACTCAGAAATGCAATGTCATTGGCGAAGCGCAGGTTACTAAGGTACTCTCGATTAACTCTTATCCCTAACTGTTCCCATTCTAGGCCTCTGAAAACCTCCTGTAAGCACGCGGTGAATAGCGTTGGGGAGATTGTGTCCCCCTGCCTTACACCCTTCTTGGTTGGTATTCTGTTGCTTTCTTTATGAAGCACTATGGTAGCAGTTGATCCCCTGTAGATTTCTTCCAGGATGTTTATATATACTTCATCGACGCCCTGATTCCGCAGTGTCTGCATGACGGCTGATATTTCTACTGAATCAAACGCGTTCTCGTAATCTATGAAGGCTATGTATAGTGGTTGGTTATATTCTGAGCATTTCTCTATTACCTGATTGATAGTATGAATGTGGTCGATTGTTGAGTAGCCTGTTCGAAATCTTGCTTGTTCCTTTGGTTGATTGAATTCTAATAGTTTCTTTACTCTGTTAGCAATTACTTTTGTAATTAGCTTGTATACTACAGAGAGCAAGCTAATCAGCCTGTAATTCTTCAAGTCCTTGTCATCTCCTTTCTTATGTATTAAGATGATGTTAGCGTTCTTCCAAGACTCTGGTACTCATCCCGTCAGAAGACACCGCGTAAAGAGGGTGGCTAGTTTTTCTAACACAATCTGTCGTCCATCTTTCAGCAGATCTGATATTACTTGATTGTCACCAGCAGCTTTTCCTCTTTCCATGCTCTCCAAAGCTTTTCTGACTTCTTCTATCATTACTGGTGGGGTGTCATCTGGGTTACTGCTAGTTCTTATAGTATTAAAGTCGTGGTTGTCCCGGCTACTGTACAGATCTCTGTAAAACCCCTCCGCTATTTCAACTATCCTATCGATATTGGTAGTTATTTTGCCTTCTTTGTCCTTTACTCACCAGTATCACGAGCTCCTATAATTGCGAGACTACCGCGCAAATCACAGTCCAGGAATCGAACTCGGGACCGCATGCACGTGAAGCAGACGTCTTGCGCATTGCACCACAGCGCCAACGCATGACGGCGAGTGGGTTTTCACAAACCGTCTTCGAAACCTTGAACTATTTTTGCGCCATGTTCATGCATCTAATCAGCGAGTAGTTTATAGGGCTTCATGAATTCGAGACAACCACGGTGAGCGCTTTCGGCTCCGACTTCAGTTCATGCTGCGCCATTCCGCAAAAACGATTAACGTGTGTTTGTGCGTCGTTTTAGTGCTTCCCCGTGAACTGCGGGTGTCACGCTCAGCGAAATTCGCGGACGAGGCTGTGTTCGGCTGTCGAAACCTGCGTATGTTTCGAGCACGTGCGTGTGCTGTGAGAAATATTGCTGATTTGTGTCGGGAGGTACACGAGTGTCAGTGACAGCAGCCCATTCTCAGCTGTTTGAAAACAATGCGCTTTCGCACGTAAACGTTGCATGGGTATTTTAGCATGCCTTTTATAAAATTTGCATTTCGTACGCGCGAAATGCCGCTAGCTGCATGCTAGGGCATCAGCATTTTTTTAGCATGTCGACGATTACTTATTTCTGCAAGTAGAATTTATGTGCATTATTTCGCTATATAGAGTGCTTATTACTCATTTTCAGTCTTTAAGTGATCTCATTTATAGGGAGTGGCTACTATTACCTTTATTCAGCATCATATTGCTGTTCAAGTGACTGCCGGAACGCGCGCCAAGGTCAATTATGACGTACACAAACTAGCGACGAACAGGTCAGTCTCCCTCCAAATAAATAATGCCTCTGCACATCTCTTTCGCGAATGGTGGCGTGAAGTTGTGGTCAAGAAATGGTGCAGAACAAAACTTAAATATTTATTCGTACTGCTAGCAGTTGCTCTTCAGAAAATGGAGATTTTTATAGCTGGTACATCATCTCCACAGCGGTACACTGGTTGTCTAGGTCGTGGTTCACCGTTACAAATCCATGCTGGAATATAGGAACTATACTTACTATTCAAAAGAGTGAGCAAATGTCGGTGACATACGTTCTCATGCTGACTTCAATTGATTTATTGATATGCGGGTTTTACGTTCAAAAACTACCATATGATTATTAGAGACGCCGTAATAGAGGGCTCCGGAAATTTCGACCACCTGGGGTTCTTTAACGTGCACATAAATCTGAGCACGCGGGCCTATAACATTTGCGCCTTCATCGGAAATTCAGCCGCTGCAGTCGGGATTCGAACCTGCAAACTACGGGTCAGCAGCCGAGTACCTTAGCCACTACCTTACCACGTCCAGGCTCTCCTGCTGACTTCGGCACGTGACTTCTGACTTCTGTACTTCATGTTCTTCGTCAAATTACGCAACCACTAATCAAAGGTCGACCAATAGATTTTCAATTTGGATTCTTTTCTGTCTCGCGGCCTTCGGTTTGTTTCTTTTCTGCCATGCTTTCGTAAAATCATCAGTTAAAATTGTGTGGTAGAACACGAGCATCAACATACATAGGCCAGTGTTTCAGAAAGCTGTCACGCATGCACTAGTACTCTTTTATTTAGTGCATGACACAGTGTCATACCTCGACAACTGATGAACGGAAAGTAGTTCGTACTCTTTTGTTCAAGTCAAAAGAGTAACAGTGGCACTGCACATCCGAGTGTATGCCCAAATGCAGAGATGCATGTTATCTTGAATAAAGTGTGTTATATAGCACTAGAAAATGTTTCCTTCTCAGACAACCTTGTAGAAAAATGACCATCAGAAGACAGCGGGACGAAACGGCGATGCATGAATTCCACGGCATGCAGGCGACGATGAACGTCACACCGGTGCCGGGCGCCCAGCTGGCGTGGGGGGGGGGGGGGGTTCTTTCGCAATTTTTTTCCCCGTGCTCACGCTTGTCTGAACGGCTCTGCGTACGTTGATGCCGGCTCCTGACGCCAGGCTGGCGCGACAGAGACTGCGGCTCTCCCCTTTTTTCTTTTTTTTTTCTTGCGCCTGCTCTTACCGCCTGTGTGCGTGACTTCCGTGCGACGCGGATGTCACAGGTATATTTTTATTCCTGGGCTCCCTATTGACAGAATTGACTCGGCTGCTGACCTGGTCGCGGGTTCGAATCCTGGCTGCGGCGGCTGCATTTCCGATGAAGGCGGAAATGTTGTATAGGCCCGTGTGCTCAGATTTGGGTGCACATTAAAGAACCCCAGATGATTTTAATGGCCGGAGCCCTCCATTACGGCGTCTCTAATAATCCTATGGTGGTTTTTGGACGTTAAACCCCACATATCAATCGATCAATCGAAGTCAGCAGGAGAGCGTATGTCACCCACATTCGCTCACTCTTGTGAATAAAAAGTACAGTTCTCACATTCCAGCATGAATTTGTAACAGTGCACCGTGATCAAGACAACCAGCGTACTGCTGTGGAGATAAAGTACCAACTATAAAAATCCCCATTTTCTAAAGAGCACCTGCTAGCAAAAAGAATAAATTTTTTAAGGTTCGTTCTGCACCTTTTCTTGACCCCAACGCATGCCGACGTTCGCGAAAGAGATGTGCAGAGGCATTATTTATTTAGATGGAGATTGACCTGTCCGTTGCTAAATTGTGTACGTCATACTTGAGCTTGGCGCGTGTTTCGTCATTCACTTGAACAACGATGTGATGCTGTATAAAGGTAAGAGTAGCCACTCCTTATAAATATTATCAGTTAAAGACTGAAAATAAGTAAAAGCACTCTATATAGCGAAATAATGCGCATAAATTCTAATTGCAGAAATAAGTAAGCGTTGAAATGCTAAAAAGGTGCTGCTGCCCTAGCGTGCAGGTCACGGCAGTTCGCGCGTACGAAACGCAAATGTCAGAGTAGGCACGCTAAAGTACCCATGAAACGTTTACGTGACAAAGCGAATGTTCTTCAAACAGCTGAGAATGGGCTGCTGTCACTGACACTCGTGTACATCCCGACACAAATCAGCAATATTTCTCACAGCACACGCACGTGCTAGAAACATACGCAGGTTTCGACAGCCGAACACAGCCGTGTCTGCGAATTTCGCTGAGCGTAACACCCGCAGTTCACGGGGAAGCACTGAAACGACGCACAAACACAAGTTAATTGTTCTTGCGGAACGGCGCACCATAAACCGAAGTCGGAGCTGAAAGTGCTCACCGTGGTTGCCTCGAATTCATGAAGCCCTACAATCTATTCGCTTATCAAATGCATGCACATGCCACAAAAACAGTTTAAGGTTCCGAAGACGGCTTGCAAAAACCCACTTGGTAGATATATACCTCCGCAAAAAAAGTCGCCGCCGTTTGGTGGCGGTGTGATGCAATGGGTAAAACATCTGATCCACGTGCATGCGGTCCCGAGTTCGATTCCAGGGCTTTGCTTCACATGTTAATCTCGCATATATAGGTAATTATGATACTAATGGTTTCCTAATTACAAGTAGTCGTAATATCTGCCACATTCTTGGCGAGAAACCGCTCTGAGAAGCAAAATAAGTTACTTTTTTCTGCCCTCGCATCAGGGCCGGGCCGCCTACGGAAAGTGACGCCTAACCGCAGGCCGTGTCTTGCCAGGAAAAAATTGACCGAAAATCCCGGCTAATCTTTGTCCCGGCTATTCTGAAGGCCACTTCAATTCGGGCCGGTTTTTCTGCAACACGACTACGGAGCCGCCTTGAAGCAACGATAATTTGACTCGATTTCCTGCCTGCGGGCGTGTAGTCTAGCCAGGACATGATTTAGAGTGTAGAGAAGGCACACACAAGTAATTCTGAGGACCGTATTGTTTATCACGCGGCGCTGACAGTGCAACGCGATGCTCACAAAGGTAAGTGCTTCCAACGCTTTGCTAAGACGACATGGTGGAGGCACGTGCCCGTCGCTTGGCGTTCTGCAGCTTATCACCTCCGAGACAACCGCACATATTTCTGCGCGGGCGCGCACGCTTTCTTCGTTTTCGAACTGCGAGATGGCACTCGTGTCTAACGTGCCTCGATGCGCTCGTTCGCCTCCGCTACGCGCCCGAGGCACTAACGCAGCCCCTTCAGAATACCATTCACCAAGTTTCTTGAACAGAACATCAAATAAAGGTTTTGTTTCACTCTCTCCAGACGCAAGACGTCTTTCGACGACATATGCAGTGTAACATGCAGATTCGGGGCCAATTTCTTTGTATCCCAGTTTATGCGCTACCCTTACGAAGTAACGTGTCTTGAACTCACGTTAGGATCCGGTGAATTCCCCGTGAGACCTGTGGTGTCTCTTTGTACTGGGACATTATGATCTGTCACAGTAGAGTGCCAACCAATCTAAATCGTTGAACACTTTTTATAAATACAGTCTTGAAGCGAAATAGCTTGAGGAAAACTAAAATGTAAAGGAGAAAGCATAATGAAGAAAAAAAGAAGCGAATAGGAAATAAACCTACGAATTGAGCTTTGCAGAGGTCACAGCGCCATGCAAGTGACATTGTCAGTGTTTCTGTTTTTTTTTACCATTTCGTTCGACGTGTTTTAACAGCAGGGGCATTTTACAGTGATAGTTGTTATGAGATCACTTTTCGGATCACGCGCAGTCGTTGTCCGCCACCGGTGTCCGTAACCACATCGTGGGAAATTAGAAACAAAAGCCTTGCTCCAAAGACACTGGGCCTTGAAACCGGGTCCGCTGCGTGCCAGCCTAAGGTTCTACTACTAAGTTACGCCAGTGCTTATAACTTGTCAAACTTGCCCTAGGCAGGCATTACGTAGCACCAATGGGACAGTGTGGCTCGAACCCGGGTCCGCTGGGTGCCAGCCCAGTATTCTGCCATTGAGCTTCACTAGTGCTTGTGACTTGTCAAACTTGCCTTAGGCAGGCTTGACGTCGGGAAAGCAATCGCATTAATACGAATTATGAAGCGTTTCACAACAGCGAAACAACAACCAGTTGTCGCACCATAGAATTAGCGTAACGAGTGGGCCGTCCAATGCTGCAACCCTTTACAAAAGCTTGTTCATGTTTTCCTATTAACTGTGGGACATACCCACTCCAGCCGTAATTCCTCATCGTCGTCAGCCACTGCATGGACAATTGGCACAAAATTCCTTGCAAGTGTTTAGCGGACACCACGCTTCTCAGAAAAATGACGAAAAATACATAGCGAATGCCGGCGTACCACCCTAAAATTGTTATTATTATTGCCGTAGTGGGTACCAAGCAAATGTGATTGCAGTACAATGAGTGTTTTGAAAATGCTGTGAAAGGCCGCTCTTTTACCTTTCGCTGTGACTGTGTTGCGCCTACCGTGCAGGCCTAGTGTTTATTCTATCGTGGGACGTCACATGACGAAGTCATTACACCGGGTCGTGGCTTCTTCAATAATGGCTCGATCGTGGAAGCAATTCTAAACCGGTTAAGGTGCATCTGACACTGTAGGCTCTGCGAAACCGCGTTAGGCGAAGAAATGTTTAGATGGTGGAATGGCAACACCAATACATCGGCTGAGAGGAAAACGAAGGTTGCTTTTGCCTTCGAATGGTCTTCAGTCAATGCATATAGTGTCCTGTGAGGTTTTTTTTTTCACTTTTTCAAACAACCAACAAAGTGTGCTCAGAGGTAGGCACCACTACATCATCGTTTTTCAGCAATGTGAGAGTAAGAATGACTTACCTTAGTTTTATTCTGTATATTGCCACGCACAGTTCTTTAGCACAGAGCACCCCGATGAACTCCATTCACTGCACTAAGAGAATTAATGCGAAGCCGCCTGCAAGTAGCTTCGTTTGTTGTATTTTATTTCTAGTTGAGATTATTCTCGCCAGATGGAAGAGAGAGAGGGAGAAAGTGAGCAGCGTGCCTGTACGCTCACTCGTATGGGGAGAAGGTGTACACTCAATAACTGCTAGCCAAATTTTTCTGGCAAGGCGGGTATTTCGTGCACAGCAGTGGCTCTCCCAACTTTGCTTGCGTTCCAGCCCCACCACGACAGTAATACGTGTTTTGAATGAGTCGCCACGTGCAGTTGGCCGTGGCTGGACTAGTGCTTCATCGCATAATAAACCACTGCTACCACGACATATCTTAATACAAAGTATCGAAGGAAGAAAAAAATGGCAGATCCCACATACAGTGGCAATCGATGATATGCGAAGCATGAATGAGAGATGTTGATATGTCACTTTAAAATCAGAACAACGTTACGAGGTGGAGGTAAATGATGCCATACATGATTTCCGTGCATGATTATCATGTTTGGATGCATCGTTTACCTTCGTCATCTATTCACATCGCGTAATAACAAATTTAGTATATGTCGAGCTGACGAAACGGTCGCGAGCACGTTATGAGCGTGGTATGTTGTCATGTTGTTACATGAGAGCGTATCAGGATTATCATGTTTGAACCAGTCATATATTTCGTCATCCATTGACGTCACGTAACGTCAAATTTGGAGCTAGCAAAACGGCCGCAAGTGCGTCATAAGGGGCCCAATATACTCCAATGTAGCGTTGACGCGCACTCGCTGGCCACAGCGACGTTACGTTAGCAAAACGCAAGCACTCTATAGTCAGACGCCCGGCGCGACCAGCGTCCGTCGGCGTGGCCCAGCGGCAACCAGCACGTAATGCGACATGCGGCATTTCGTACTGATGCCATGGAGTAAGATTACTCTATGCCAATGCGTTACCCAGACAACATTGCGTCTCCCTCTTTTTGTGACACAGGGACGCCGGGTGCGCTGAAATGCGCATGCGTGTAAGCAACGCAATGCGGCGCGTGCCTGCGAAGATATGGCAGGACCGGCGCTTGCCGTGGCAATGCCGGCGTGATTGGAAGAAATAAACGCCGGCGAGCACGCGCACCGCGTCATGTCATAATGTATTGGTGCCTTGACTGTGGCATGTAGTCATGTTATCACATGACACGCACCTCATTATTATCATGTTTGCACCAGTCACATACCTTCACCATCCATTGGCATCTCGTAATACCAACTTTGGCATATGTGAAAGTATAGAAACAGCCGCGAGCGCGTCATCAGTGTGAGATGTAGTCATGTTGTTAGATGGCACGCATCGCATGATTATTATGTTTGCACTAGTCACTTTCCTTTGTCATCCATTAACGTACTGTAATACCAAATTTGGTGCATGTGACGCTAGCGAAACGGCCGCGAGCGAGTCATCAGTGTGAGATGTAGTCATGTTGTTACATGACACGCATCGCATGATTATTATGTTTGCACTAGTCACGTTCCTTTGTCATCCATTAACGTACTGTAATACCAAATTTGGTGCATGTGACGCTAGCGAAACGGCCGCGAGCGCATCATAAGCGTGGCATGTACTCATGTTGTTACATGACGCACATCTGATGATTATCATGTTTGCACCAGTCACTTACCTTCGTCTTCCATTCACGTACCGTAATACCCAATTTGGTATATGTGATGCTAGCAAAACAGCCAGGAGCACAGCATGAGCGTGGCATGTAGTCATGTTGTTACATAACACGCGTTTCAAGATTTTCATGTTAGGGTCTAGCGCTTGTGTTCGCCATGAAATCATGTCATACTATACAAGTTTTGCAGCATTTCATGTGAACGAAACCACCGCAAGAGCTGCAGGACTATGAAATCTAAATTATGTAATTCATGGCATGCATTTCATGATTTTCATGTTATCACTAGTTAAATAGGTTCTTCATAAAGTCATGTTATGCCATACCAAGTTTGGCATTGATACCATAATCAAAAGGGCCAGGAGAGCTACAAGTCGTAGGCGGCTAGATAGATACATACGCTCAAAGTCGCCGAAGTTCGCTAAAAAATGCTTCGCATTTAAAAGCAATGACGTATTACATAAATATCTTGAAAACAGTTACAAAACAGAGTAACGCAATAGCCTGATAAAAGAGGGAAGTAGCTTCGATGCTACGATAAATTCCTCGGTCATTATTTTTTTACATACTCATGACCTCCCGTGACAGTGTTGAGTGAAATAAAGGATCATGAGAACTTGCCGCTGAAGGCAGACGAAAGATCAGAAAATGAATGAATGAATGAATCTGTGGATGGACGCATGTATTGATTAATAAGTGGAGTTTAACGTTCCAAAACTACCACAAGAATATGAGACACCTCTGTGTTCTTTAACGTGCACCCAAATCTGAGCACACGGGCCTACAACATTTTCGCCTTCATCGAAAATGCGGCCACCGCAGCCGGGATTCCATCCCGCGACCTGCCGGTCAGCAGCCGAGTACCTTAGCCACTTGACCACCGCAGTGGGGCATGGACGCATGTATGTATGGGTGCATGAACGGATGCACGAATGAGTGGACAAACGGATGGGTGTATGGATCGGTAGATAGATATGAAATATAGATGAATTGATAGATATTTTACACCGAAAACGTTTATCAGATCACGATGGCAGTGGTAGCTGGGTAGTTGTCCTCAACTGCCACTGCTCCTGCCGCTGGAGTCCGTAACCACTATCACGCGAAACTACAAAAAAAAAAAAAACACTGGTGCCCTTAAGCTCGCTTTTTTAAATCGAGCAATAGAGTCAAGTTGGGCGACAGAAACCATCAGTGGTGACCGTTATTTTTAGCCACTAACCACTTACGTAGCCATTGCTGAGCAACCACTCCACCTTCTTGGCAATGAGTCTAGAGTTGGTTATGGTGATTGAGGCCTTCATTAAATAGCAGTAATTGCTGTCCTGAGCTCACAACAAGAGCTGAATTCCTGGTGTCATCACTGGTGTGTCATCACTGGTGTCCGTTACCACTATGCTATCGTGACAAATAAAACAAAGTAATTACAAAGCTTTCTCAGCATGAATGTGATTCCAAGCTGCCACCTCTGCCTAGCTTTCAAGTATTCAGAGAGCCCCGCTGCGGTGGTCTAGTGGCTAAGGTACTCGGCTGCTGACCCGCAGGTCGCGGGATCCAATCCCGGCTGCGGCGGCTGCATTTCCGATGGAGGCGGAAATGCTGTAGGCCCGTGTGCTCAGATTTGGGCGCACGTCAAAGAACCCCAGGTGGTCGAAATTTCTGGAGCCCTCACTATGGTCTCTCTCATAATCACATGGTGGTTTTGGGACGTTAAACCCCAAATATCAATCAATCAAATATTCAGAGAGCCACGCTAATATTCGAAACAACTTCACTAAAACACGCTAAGCAGGTGTCATGTCGGGAAACAAACCGGGTTCAGGTATCAACCTAGCATTGTAGAAGAGTAAAACAAAATAAAACATCAGTCACAGCGAAAGCATGAAGAGCAGCCTTTCAGTGGCTTTCCTAAATACTTTGGGTAAATGCTAGAAGTACACTGGCTGGGTACCTACTACGCCATAAATATTCATAATTTCTGCATAGTATGCCTCTATTTACTAGGCCATCCTTCGTCTATCTTCGGAGAAGCCTGGTATTGGCTAAACCCTTGTAACGAATATTGTGTTGCACGCAGCGGCTGATGACTATAAGAGAATTAGGCCTGAAGTGGGTATGTGCCACAGCTAATAGTTGATGAAGAAGAAGCATTTGTAATGTTTTGGAGCATTGGGCGACTAACTTGTTATGCGATGCACATTGTGTGACGCTTGGTTGTTTGTTTGATGTTTTAAAACGCTTTATTACTCATATTAACGCGATTCCTTTCCCGACATCAATTATGTCTAAGGAAAGTTTGCGAGCAAGTCCCAAGCGTGGCTCAAAGCAGAGCACTGGGCTGGTGCTCAGTGGACCCAGGTTCAAATATCACTATGATATCGGAAATTTTTAGTGAAAATTTTTTTTCATTTTTTTTCGATAGTGGTTACGGACACCGGCAGTTGCAGTGGACAACCACAGCGCTGCGCACGACCCATGGTGTAGTCTCACAACAGCTTTCGCTGTAAAAAACTCAAAATGGTGTGGTTTGCAATCTTAGGCGTGTCTTCGCAGTAGTGCAGTGAATAACGTGACCAGAGCATTGAATTTGTTCAACTCTTTTACTCTTCGTGCTGATCAATATGCTGTTATATCGACATGTACACTATATAAATAAAGTAGCGAATAGAAGTCGACTATTTGCTGTTTTGTACAATGTGGTTGGCTCCTCTTGTCAGTTGAATAGCTCTGGAATGTAGAAAGAAAGCAGAAATCACGTTTCGCTTAGTTACCTATGTAAAAGTGTACACTGAAGGTCACAAGGCTATTGGCCATTTTTTTAAATAGGCAGCCATTCACCCGACAGTATTCGGCATATTCATCGTTTTCTGGTTTCCTTGATAAGAGTAATAGTATAAAACAAAAGCGATAACCTCCGATTTCTCTCCTTCGCCACCATTTCTAAGATAGATAGATTTATTGTGGCATTCGTTGACAGCCCAAAGATGATTTTTTACTCGACGAGGTACCTTAGTATGCAGGGTGTCGAGCAGCTGAACCCAAAGGTGGGGTTTCCATACAAAGATGTGGCAGCTGCATTTTGATGAGGGTGAAAGGCACAGAAAAATTGTGTCCTTTAGAACACGGGCATCACTGAAGAACTGTAGAAGGTGAAAATTATTCTGCAGTGCTTTACTGCGGGTGCATCTGAATCACATCGTGGTTGTCGCTTGTAAAATCTCAGAAATTGGTATTAGAAGCTTGACTAACATAGGAAGAAAAAAGAACAGCGCACAGTTCAGGGCATTGCTTTTACAAAGCGTTTCCTAAATAAAACCACATTGTTACTATGATTAATCTCGTCACTGCTTCTTCTCTGCGCTTGTGCCTTGTTTGCTCAGAGTACAATGTCACACCTGCCGCAATCAACCTCTGAGTTTAGCATATGTCGTGATTTTGTTCATAAGTATGTTTGATGAACGCAGCCGCTAATTACAATTACATTCGCTAACACTCCACAAAATAGCTCTTTTTGTACCAATATTTCTTTTTCATACGTTCGATATATAGGTGTAATGGCATCAGTAAGTAAATTTACGTGTAAATTTGCAATAATAAATAATTTAGACTAATTGAAACTTTGTTTTACATATGAATTTACCTACGCACATATGCTAAAAAAAACGTTTGCCAAGGCAAGTGCAAATTTCTTCTTATAATATTGCTTACTCGTCTCATCTGCTGCCGCATCGTACGAAGGATTGTCCAGGAAGACCGGCGCATTCCTGTGGAGAAGTACACAATTTATGTGAAGAAATATGACAACTAAATGTAAAACAGAACTTCAGGGGAAACTGGAATCCTGAAAGCCATGTCAACAAGCGCATTTGTTGTCTTATTCAGTTGCTACTTTCTGGCATAAGCTATGTTCAATGTTCGCAATATTTTATCTCTTCAAGTAATGATAAAGGGCTGAGTTCAGATTGATTTGCGATAGTTTATTATGATGAAGAGTCATCGACATAAACACTATGAATAAAATAGGAATAACAATAACAAGGGCATTGTTGCTCTGAGAACTTGCTGAGGCCGGCGAGAAAATGTTACAGCCGAAGACGCCTAGCGTTTCTGAGAGTACAATTTTATGGAAAACTAGTATGTAGTACTCTGGACACTTTGAATTTTTTTTATTTAAATACAGTTCCAACACAATAAGCAAGAACAAAGCACTCATTTGAATGAGTGTTCCTAAGCGAAGGAACAAACATTATAAGCAATATAACCACAAAGTCGATATAATGCTCGACGAAACAATACGCTGATTGGCTTATTTCAACTGCATTTGGAATTCTTCCGCAACGGGCAATATTCCCACTACATCAGAAGTAACCTACATAGCTTGTGTGGTTGTGGTTTTGGCGCCATGTTCACTGTTGACGCCAGTTTATTGCATCCTTAAAATTATGTACATGGATAAAAAAGTGGGCACACCTAAGCATGTGTGAAGTTTTTTCGCGATTAAGAGAAATACTCACTGTAGGTTGCGTCGCTTACGAATGACAACGATTGAAGCTACAGTGGCTACGATCAAGATCATCAACACAACAACTATGGCTGCAACTATGCCGGCAGAAGGTCCAGAGCCTGCATAAACAAGAACAAAGAGTGTACAATTGGTTGAGGTAACCATAAAAATTTATAATATATATTTGGAACGTCACCTGTATAATCAACGTACTAATCACCCCATTCAAAATGAAATTGATATCGAGTAAGTGCTAGAGGTCGTATGCTAAAAGAATGAAAATCGACGTAAGCCGAGTGAGGCGCACAACTGAGCTGTGTTCCATATATAGGTAACTCAGGCCAATTATATGACTCCTATACGTATAAGGTGTCTTTCCTTAGTCGGTTCCCACAGGCATATCTATGTGTGATCGCGTGGCTTTTAGTAAGCTGATCCTTTCTCAAAAGGATCGTGAAAGGGTCACTCCTAAAACGACAATGCGAAACCACCGGCCGTCACACACATTGACCTGGTGACGTTCTAGGTGACCACAGCGTAACAACAGTTGATATGCATGAACTATTATCGCGGCAAAGCGTCCATGCTCGAGAAGCTTATCGAGGCCTCAATAATCGTCCACACAGGTCGACAATTCGTACGCTGCCGTCACTAGAAACGTCACCTAGTTAGTGTGTGTCATGAGTGACCCTTTCCCGGCCCCTTTAAGGTAAACGCTTTATGTGCACGAATTGCTTAAAATTTAGCGCAGCTGTCGTCAACATTTAGGTTATCAAGAAATCCACACAGGGTCACATTTAGAACATCTGAGAGTTCCCTAAGTCATGAGTAAATGTTGCACGATGCGTGGATTTTTTTTTGTCCGGCCACATCACCATTGGATCTTTATTCTTCTTTGTAGTGTTCGTCAACATTTTGAGCAGCCCCCTGGCACACACACAGTCAGCGATTAAAATCAGAAGGTTTCATTTGCCTTTTTTTCTTGCGCTGGCACACGGATACATAAAAAACAAAATGTTTTACCACTCGTGACTTCAACAAAATACAGATAAAGGTGGTACAAAGGTCTGAGTATTGAAACAACACAAAAAATTTAGTACCTACTGTAAATATTAGTTGCATGAAATAGATGGGATATTAAAAATATGCTTGGAGATGTAAAATTTAGTTAGCAAAATTGATAGTAAACGGAACCTAATTACTAGAGCCACTTCTGGCTTGACAGCACCGAAGATAAAATACGAGCAAGGTAATGAAAGTTAATAAATTGCAAGTCTGATCATGTTATCTATAGTTTTATGACTATAGTATGACTCTGATTAGGTTACAAAATTGTGCAGTGTAAACAGTAATATGCATGTCTGAAGTGCACGAAGGACAAAATTATAATAATAAAGGTGTTGTTATGCCTCAAAACCAAGGTGTGAATATGA
Source organism: Rhipicephalus microplus (assembly GCF_043290135.1). NCBI lineage: Eukaryota > Metazoa > Arthropoda > Arachnida > Ixodida > Ixodidae > Rhipicephalus > Rhipicephalus microplus. The sequence continues at coordinate 137,486,471 of NC_134701.1, read as the reverse complement.
GGAATGCCGTAGTGGAGGACCGCGAAGACTTTGGTGACTTGGTCTTTGTTAACGTGCACCGATGCTGCACATACACGAGCTTCTAGCATATTTGTTCCATTGAAGTGCGACCATGTTGACCGGGATCCAACCCGTGACTTTCAGGTCAGCAGGCAACCACCACAATTCACAACACCACCGCAGTGGGCGGGACATCTCGTACCAAAAGCACAAACCAGTGATGTGAACCATTATAAAGGTAGTCTTCCTACGCATTGTGTTGCGGAAGTGCATACAAACAGAACTTTATTGAGTGCACGGTCACCAATAACATCAAGCTTTCAGCCACGTCTTGTATACATATAAAACTGCTCCACTACCCTCACATAGAGAAAATGCATTGGTACTATCGTCGGAGATTTATTTTCGCACGGTGGACACTTGCCACCGTTCCTTCCGCAAATCTGACTATCTTTTCAATCTTTATGAGCGGTTTGGTATTGCACAAACAGTGAAAACACACCAGGCCTACGCAGAGCACAGTCACACGAAAAGCTGCAAAAGTTACCTTTCAAGCGCCTGCTCTAAACACTCTCTGCACCGACAATACTAGCGCACACGCAAGGTGTTCACAACACCATGACTCATGATTTTTTGGAAGTAGAGAAGGACACCCTATGCTAGCACTGGTCTTTCGGCAGGCAAGCGATGTACAAGCCGCATGTCTGTAAAGAATTACGTGTAGTTTGTCGATGCTGCACGGAGCTCATGATGATAAAAAATATGTTTCAGAACATTGAAGCGGGCGGGAAGCTTAAAAGCACAGAGTCATTCAGGAATGAACATTTCGTGACAGATCATTTGAACGTTCCTATTCTGCCACCCTATCATGCATACGCTATAGCGCCATTCGTTGCCCTACATATCACCCGTGAACAGTCTTTTTGAAGGAGGTTCTAAACAGTAGCGTAGCTCTGGTAGAATAGTCGGCTGTCACTTATAGGACCGGGTTCAAATCCCATGCGATCCCGAAGTAATATATATATATAATATATATATATATATATATATATATATATATATATATATATATATATATATATATATAAAATTAAGAGAAAGAAGTGTATACCGAAGGGCTCGTTTTTACGTGTTTTGACACAATATTAATGAGATCTAACAGACAGTAATTCCAAGAAATGTACAGGGTAAGTTATTAGAACCAATGGAATGTAAATAAGAAGAAAGAAAAGTGGGTGAAAAAATAACCAGCCATGAGCAGGAATCGAACCTACGACCTTCGTATAACGCGTTCGATGCTCTAACCACTGAGCTATCACAGCGGCCTTCCCTCTAATAACTTCCCCTATACATTTCTTGGCATTACTGTTTGTTATATCTCATCGATATTGTGTCAAAACATGGAAAACAAGCCCTTAGGTATACACAATTTTCTCTTATTCATTAACGAGGGTCTCGTACTGGCAGACTTGGTGTCATCAGGTTGTATACAAGAAACTATTGATCAGCTGCCCGCTCGAAATAACTTCAAGTGCTACGTGACGCCAAACATGCGCATAAAAGAGTGTTTCACACTCGTCGCTTGGCTTATAGATGGCGCTGACTGACACTCCTACTTCTAAATTCACATATAAACCCAAAAAAAGTAGGTGGAGGGAAGGCCGTTGTCATAGCTTAGTGGTTAGAGCATCGAACGCGTTATTCGGAGGTCGTAGGTTCGATTCCTGCTCACGGCTGGTGATTTTTTCACCCACTTTTCTTTCTTCCTATTTACATTCCATTGGTTCTAATAACTTCCCCTATACATTGCTTGGCATTACTATTCTGTTAGATCTCATTATACATGTATACACTTCTTTCATGTATGCATGTATACATGAAACATGTCTTTTTTATACATGTATACACATCTCAGTATACACTTCTTTCAGATATATATATATATATATATATATATATATATATATATATATATATATATATATATATATATATATGATATCAAAACCAAACATTTCTTATTTGCAGCAAAAAAATAGTTTCCCTGCGGGAAGCAGACACCAACGGCTAAAAGCCTGACCAGGACTCACCTCCTATGAACCAAAATCAGTCTGCATTGGTGACATATACATTTACACATCAGCAACACACAACTATATGCATTGGTTCCATATTTCACACGTATTTACATAATTCATTGGTAGAAGATACTGGCATGCCATAATATATTTGTTTTATATATTCAAAATAATCAAACATTTAGAATATGCACTTTTTGATATACAAACAAAGGCACAGATATTAAATTACGCTTCTTTCCACAAAATATACACTCGGAATACACTCAGCACAGACAAAAAAACACATTGCAGAAACAAATACCATTTTAAAATCACAGTGAACAATCACAAAAATAAACAAAAATAAAGTGCACAATTACTCTTACGTGCAAATTACAAGGGGTCTACCATGATGTCAGTCTAGAAAAGGAGAATTTAAGATGAGATTTCAATGGTTTAGATTTCAGTGTAAAGTCTATATTCGATTCGTGAAGGTTTAGAAACTGAATAACTTTGTAATCAATGTCCCACCACTTTCTGTAATTCATGTGTAGTTTCTTAGTTTTGCGGGAAAATTTTCTGAAGTCATATTTAGTTGATCTATTTCGTGGGTAGGAATCTTGTAGTTTAAGAATATGTTGCACCAGCTTAAAATCATAAACTTGTACAAGAGGCAGAAGCTCATGTTTGAGAAAAAGCAGTTCCGCGTATATATATATATATATATATATATATATATATATATATATATATATATAAATACTGAGATCTAACAGACAATAATACGAAGGAATGTATACGGGAAGTTATTAGAACCAATGTAATGTAAATGAGAAGAAAGAAAAGTGGGTGAAAAAACTTGCCGTGAGCAGGAATCGAAGCTCTACCACTGAGCTATCACGACTTTATCGGGTTTATATGCGAATTTAAACGTGGGAGCATCGAACGCGTTATTCGGAGGTCGTAGGTTTGATTCCTGCTCACGGCAAGTTAATTTTCGCCCACTTTTCTTTCTTATTATTTACTTTACATTGGTTCTAATACCTTCCCCCATACATTCCTTGGCATTATTTGTCTGTTAGATCGCATTATATTGTGTCAAAAACACGCAAAAACGAGCCCTTATGTATACACTTCTTTGCCTTATTCTTTAATGAGGGCTTTGTACAGGCAGACTTGGTGCTGTTAGATTGTATACGATGGAGTATTAGTATGTGGTCAACAATCGACCACATTCATATTATCAAACAGGTAATAGAGAAATGCTCAGAATATTACCAACCACTATACATAGACTTCATAGATTACGAGAAGGCGTTTGATTCAGTAGAATTATCAGCCGTCATGCATACACTGCGGAATCAGGGCGTCGATGAAGTATATATAAACATCCTGGAAGAAATCTACAGGGGATCAACTGCTACCATAGTGTTTCATAAAGAAAGCAACAGAATACTAATCAAGAAGGGTGTAAGGCAGGGGGACACAATATCCCCAACGCTATTTACCGCGTGCTTACAGGAGGTTTTCAGAGGCCTAGAATGGGAACCGTTAGGGATACGATTTAATGGAGAGTACCTTATTAACCTGCGCTTCGCCGATGACATTGCATTGCTGAGTAACTCAGGGGACGAATAGCAACTCATGATTACGGAGTTAGACAAGGAGAGCAGAAAGGTGGGTCTTAAAATGAATCTGCAGAAAACGAAAGTAATGTAAAACAACCTCGGAAGAGAGCAGCTCTTCGAGATAGGTAATAGTGCACCTCAAGTTGTAAAAGACTATGTCTACTTAAGGCAGGTAATAACCGCGGAGCCAATCCACGAGATTGAAACAACTAGATGAATAAGAATGGGGTGGACCACATTTGGCAAGCACTCTCAAATTATGACAGGTAGATTGCCACTATCCCTCAAGAGGAAGGTATATAAAAGCTGTATCTTGGCGGTACTTAGCTACGGAGCAGAAACCTGGAGATTTAAAAGAGGGTTCAGCGTAAGTTAAGGACGACGCAGCGAGCAATGGAAAGAAAAATGGTAGGTGTAACTTTAAAAGACAAGAAGAGAGCAGAGTGGATTAGGGAACAAACGGGGGTTAAGGATATCATAGCTGAAATCAAGAAGAGGAAATGGACATGGGCCGGACATGTAGCACGTAGACAGGATAACCGCTGGTCATTAAGGGTAACTGACTGGATTCCTAGAGAAGGCAAGTGGGTTAGGGGGAGACAGAAGGTTAGGTGGGCAGATGAGATTAAGAAGCTTGCGGGTATAAATTGGCAGCAGCTAGCACAGGTCCGGGTTAACTGGCGGAACATGAGAGAGGCCTTTGTCCTGCAGTGGACGTAGTCAGGCTAATGATGATGATGATGATGATTGGTCAGCTGCCAGCTCATAATAAGTTCACGTGCTACGCGACGCCGTGTAGGCTCGTAAAAAGAGTGTACCACACTCGCCACCACGGCTACAGGTGGCGCTGACTGACACTCTCATATTTAAATTTGCATATAAGCCCAATTAGGTGCCTGGAGGAATGGCCGCCGTGACTGCTCACTGGTAGAGCATCGAGCGCGTTATTTGGAGGTCGTAGGTTCGATTTCTGCTCATAGCAAGTTATTTTTTCGCCCACTTTTACCTTTCTTCCTATTTACTTTACATTCGTTCTAATAACTTCCCCTATACATTCCTTGGCATTATTGTCTGTTAGATCTCATTATATTGTGTCAGAAACACGAAAAAAGGAGCCCTTATGTATACACTTCTTTCCCTTATTCATTAACGAGGGTCTTGTACTGGCAGACTTGGTGCCGTTAGGTTGTATACGATGTACTATTGGTCAGCTGCCAGCTCATAAGTTCACGTGCTACGCGACGCCGTGTAGGCTCATAAAAAGAGTGTACCGCACTCGCCGCCATTGCTGCAGGTGGCGCTGACTGACACTCCCACGTTTAAATTTGCATATAAGCCCAATTAGGTGGCTGGGGGAATGGCCGCCGTGACAGCTCAGTGGTAGAGCATTGAACGCGTTATTCGGAGGTCGTAGGTTCAATTCCTGCTCACGGCAAGTCATTTTTCCGCCCACTTTTCTTTCTTCTTATTTACTTTACATTGGTTCTAATAACTTCCCCGATACATTCCTTGGCATTATTGTCTGTTAATATATATATATATATATATATATATATATATATATATATATATATATATATATATATATATATATATATATCCTCATTGAGGCTACGAAGACCGGTGATGGTGGCTAACTACGGCACTGTTGTCGTGATCTCACAACAGCTTGAGCTGTAAGAAAGAATGAAATAAATCTGATACCTTTTGAAGTGAGGGTGTCTGCTTGTGGTACGGTGCTGGTCAACAAATTACAGCGGCGGCCTCTGTAACCATCGCGACATTCGCAGGTTGGACTTGGCGCTTTTGGCGTCCACCCACATGTACCATCGTTTTGGCAGAAATAATCAGGGCATGCTGAAAGTATAAAAACAATGAAAACATTTTTAAATTGAAATGCCTGAACATTGGAGCCAAAGCCTGTGTTATGGTCAGACGACCCTTACTTTTTCTTCTGCACACCCTGCAGGCTCATTTGTCATGTAAAAGTATTGTTCGTTTCATGACAAAGCATTCACTTGTTAGAAGATATTGGCGATTCTAGCTCTGTATGGGTACACTTCATGGCTCGGCAACAAGCAATTCACTCAATATGCTCCATTTCTTCAAACGGGGAAAATCTATTTACAGAAGGCACTCATCAATGCAACCACGTGGTCTGTCTTTATTGTGCAGCGCTGCAGATATTTCAAGGCTGTAAGGGTGCACAACAATAGCTAATGGTAGGATGAGTACGCATCTGGGACAATTGTAGCAGGGTGTCTATCTTGACCATTGAAAGGTACTTAGTCTTACCGTGACATAAAGATTCATCGTAGCCTCCAGCGCAGTCCTCGTGACCATCGCAGAGGAGAGACCGTGGCATACAAGCGCTAGGAGAGCGAGATGGACAAGAGAATTCGTCTTCTTTGCATTGCCAGGCACTTCCTGCAAACATTTGGTATAACAAAAACAAAAGTAAGACTTCTGACAACAGAGCATCGAACGCTAACTAGAATTTTTCAGATAAAACACAACATATTCACAAAAACAGGTACACAGTTGTTCACAAGTGGTCTACGATATGGTTAGGGCGTTTCAGAATGAACGCCTTTAATGAAAGCGTAATCAGCTCAAGAATGCTGAAAAACGCGGCAGTGACAAAAGCACCGGTCCTCTCTCTTGTTCTTCGGAATGTCTGCTTTTTTTCTCTTCAAAAATTCTTTATAGAAAAGACTACATAATGGGCTCCAGTTTTTTTTTCTTTTCGAGAATGATGTAAAAGAGAACAATAACTTTAGGGAAAATGAAGCGGTGCACTTGATAAATATTATCTTTAAATGTCTCACCGCACTTCTCATCCAGTCCATTCGGACAGTCTTTAACACCATCACAGAGAAGTGCAGATGGAATGCAAGTGCTATCGTCTCTGCAGCTGAACTCGCCGTGCTGGCACACCAGGGCAGGCCTCGGCTCGGGAGGGGCTGGAGTTTCAGTTGCCACTGGTTCTGGTGTTATAATTTCCGGGGGCAGCGTAGGCGGTTCTGTAATCACACATATACTATATTGCTCACTGAGCAGTAAAAAAATACAAGAAAACATTACCTTTAAGTACAGTAGTTACTCTAGAAAAAAATACAGGTTTTTGAAAAGGTGATCACTACGCCGCATCACAGCTACACATTGTTAGATAACGTAATAGCAGAAGCTTCCTTAAGCATGAACCATGCCACTGAAGCTGTCTCGGTATCTTCAGTGTTTTTCTTCTCAACTACTTTTTTAACTGAAACTTATAATGCTTTGTTACAGTTGACGCAATGACATGTTGGTCAAGTAATTCATCACGCTGGCAATGACCTAGCTAAAGTACTCTGCAGATAAACATAGCGTAAACCTCGAAGCTACGACGTTTGCTTCGTCATAGAAGTCAATATCGAAGACAGCGGGGAGGTAACTGTAAAGCCCTGACCAGACTACACATTTATTTATCACTGAACAGCACACCAAGGCACGTTGCTTTATTATTTCGTTAAGACTAGTCTTTTAAATTGTATGGCGGATCACTACAGGCACACAGAATAACAACACATACGCAAACCGCAAGCTTACCACTAAACGTTTTATTAAATGCGAAACATTTCTTAGCGAACTTTGGCGACATTGAGCCTATCTATCTATCTATCTATCTATCTATCTATCTATCTATCTATCTATCTATCTATCTATCTATCTATCTATCTATCTATCTATCTATCTATCTATCTATCTATCTATCTATCTATCTATCTATCTATCTATCTATCTATCTATCTATCTATCTATCTATCTATCTATCTATCTATCTATCTATCTATCTATCTATCTATCTATCTATCTATCTATCTATCTATCTATCTATCTATCTATCTATCTATCTATCTATCTATCTATCTTTCTATCTATCTATCTATCTATCTATCTATCTATCTATCTATCTATCTATCTATCTATCTATCTAGCCGCTTACGTTTGGGTGCTCTCGTGGTCACCCCTTTACTTGGTGTGAACCAAAATTACCATGAAAGGGTAACATGGTTTAGCGAATTTGACATGCTGATCAAGACATGAATAATGTCGCTATCCCATCGCCTATGTCGTCAAACACTTCCCGCCCGACAGTGGCACATACCCACGGGTGGGTATGTGCTCCTGGTATGCGGGTATGTGCCACTGGTAGGCGGGTATGTGCTACAGGTTATTGACACTCGGTATCTGCCCAGGAACGACGAGAACACACATGGGCAATTTTAACGCGTGAGCGTCGGCCCTACGAAGGTATAGAATAAATTTCGGTGTTGAGAAAAACCTGACATAGGCAGCGTTGGCCCCCGGATGAGTGCAAATAATAAATCAGGGTCTCAGCAAAAATCGAACTTAAATATTGTGCGTGGCAGTCGAGCCTTCTACCGCAGAGCTACGCCAGGTCTCGGAACTACTTTTCAAATAGACGCTAATCTTCGTGAAACGTCAATAGTGGTTGCACTGCTGCCTACCCAATTTTATTAACATGTCATATGTACTCCTTTGATACAGCCGTCATGTCGGTTTAGCGTCCTTCGTGGTTAGGTCCCATGCGCTGAAGTTGATTTATGTAGCAATGTTCAGGGCCAGCATCCTCGCGAGCATCAGCGCTTTATATCAGCTTCTGGTGTTGTTAATGTGCATGTTCCAGTTGACATCTTTGCGCAAGCGCAAACAACTGGTTATATAAACATCTGCAACTCTTCAACATATGTCTGTGCGTGCAACAATTGACCACACATTTAGCGTCATTTCATGGCGTGTCGCTCAACAAAAATTTGCAACACGGCCACCTTTCCTCTACATGCTTCGCATAAGGTCGATCCCCAGGTACGTAGGATCTACGGAATTTTTTCGCGATTGCAGATGCTATATATGCAATAACAGGAGATCAAACAAAAAATGAAGGAACGACGTGTGAAAGTGCAGTATGCGTAGACTGGAAGTGTTCAGCGAATCCACAAAAGCTGCCGTTTAACACCATTGCTTCCTAACCAATATTTGAGCATCCACCGGCCGTCAGAAGGGCATAACAAGGTCATTGAGAGACGCTGTGAAATAGAGAACATTAAATTTATGCGTCCAACGTAAACTTTTCCTTAGCGGTTTTACACGCTATGTTAGGAATTGTGTGAACGACTTGCACTCGCTGCTTGTATCGAGTAGGAAATAAAAAAAAACGAGTATATTAGAAGTTTGGATGCATCAAAGCTCTTACGTAATAAAATTTTCTTCATTTAACTTAAGTCTGCCATGTGCTGTTGCATATGATTGCTTTGCTGAAGGTACAATAACGTTCAACGAGTCGCTTGAAAAGCATAATTTGTTTTGCTCATAATAAACATAAGCTAAAATGAGCTTTCACTATATTTCCAGGCAAAGATTGCATTCTATTATTAAAATTCAAAGCGTGAATAACCTACGGGTAAACAGAAAATTATTTCCAACTTAATTACGATTAGTTACTGTATCACACAAATGGCAACACCTTTTGACGTTATTTTGTTGCAATGTGTCATTTAGGAAATTGAAATTACGTTTCCATTTGACATGTTAACAGACAGTTCTTTAGAGTTGACGTCAAAAATGTTCAGGGTGTCAAAAATCAGCCTCACTAGCGCAAGCATAAGCTGTGGCAAAATGCTAAGAAACGCGTCAATGACAGTCATCGTGCTAAAAACACCTTCTTTCTTCAGAAATTCTAGAACACTATATATATCTTGAAAACTTCAGCACAGTCAACTTTTTTTTTGCTGTTTTCAAGTGATTTGGCATCAGCATGCGAGCATCCCTCTACTGAAATTATATAGGCATTCATACTATAGCGCAGTTGCACAAAGTTGTAATGTTTTAAAAAAAACAAATTTTTGCGAACCTACCCTTTATCTCCATGACGGAGAGAACCATATTAGTGTCAGAAGATAATATGCCAGAAGTGCTTTTCAGTTGGAGAAATTCTGTGATAGTTGAAAAAAGGGCTACAAAAAGCGTGTTTCTATACACAGGACCCTTAGAAGTTAAAGTTCAAGTCTAATGCTCATAGTCCACTTCCGAAGATAACTGCTTATACCACCTATATGGCGCTAAAGGTACATTTAGTTCTTGAAGATTTATGATGATACCTGTTGATGTGGTTTCCGATGCAGGCACGGGCTGCGTAGTAGCTGCTGTTGTAGGGCGGGTAGGAGTTTCCGTTTCTGGAAGAGGAAATTGTGAGAATACGAAGTGAATTCCGAAGCTAATTTACCCAGAGTGATGTAAAAGCATTACTTCACTCAATAGAAGCACATTTAGGTCAGTGTTTATCTAGCGGCTACAGTGTCGTTAGGTTTCATTTTTCTTTTTTTTTCACTCGATGAATGAATGCGGACACATAGAAGTGCCATGAACAGACAGGACCATTTTCAAGCATCCCAATTCAGCATAATGCACCTCCGAAATGAACATGGTCGCTGCTATTCATACTTATGTATAATAAAGTTGCCCTTCCACCTGTTCATCGCATAAGTTTTTTTAGGAATTGCGTTATCAGCTCGAGCGTTCGAAAAATATGGGCAGCCTGTAGTAGTGTTGTAAGCCAAGGGAAATAGTGCAGCTAAGAGTCTAATTAGTTTTTACACAGTTTAACTTAATTTGCCTATTTAAAACTCGGCTTTGCTGACGATGAGACGTTCAGCTTGTGTTGTATTTAGGACAAAGAAGATGCCTGAACATCATCCTCTGTATTTAGAGTTCCCACGCGATAATGCAAATTTTCTTCCATACAAAAGATTATCCAAGTTGCGGTTGTTTATCATAACATATCGAAACTTCAGCTAATCCTCCTTGTGAGGCCATGGCCAAGCTGCAAGCACGCCCCATCCAGGCACAGATAAAAACAGGTGCTCAGTGACGGCACTGCCTTAGCTTCACATATGCAGATGCAAGAGCTTGGCTGGATAAGAGTGACACGGCCAGGATAAATAGAGTGACGTCGCAGGTAGAAACAGCAGGGAAGAGCAGTAGCACTACTGACGTCATGGCTAGGCTCATGTGCAAAGCTCGGCGAAGCTGGGTGCAGAAGTGTCAAGTGGTTGCTGTACGTTGCCTAGTAACGCCATAGTTAAAACAGTTTCTGCAAACACCTTCTGTATAGAAACAACCGTGTTTGAACTTACCCCCATTAAAAATGAGTTTTGCCGCGTATGAGAAGAAAGGAATGCGATACCTGCAAAATAGAGTGTTATGCGAAAGCTTACTGCAAGCCGCTGCCGCATTCCACCTGGTGTAACGCAAGAAAAAAAAACGTACGGTAGCTCAGCTACTGTGAAACCTCAATAACTACGTAGCAGGTGCAGCCAATGAGTCTTGTTCGTGGGCTTCTCACTGCTTTGTTTTGCAAAGCGTCGCTGACGTCGTTGTTTGAGCTAACCATGTAAGTTTTTTCGGCTCACGTAAAACCTTCTTCAACTTACATGTGCGACATGTATGTTAATTTTTTCTGCGCTTTATTTAATTCCCGCTTCTTACAGCATTTGAAGTACGCGTTGTCTAAAAAAAGTTCCGACAGGTTCGTTTCCCCTCAGATGTAGCGACGCAGCGCCGGCGAAGTGCAGGGAGAGAAGCATTCGATGGCTCAGCACAGCAGGGTGGTGGCGCCCTCTCTGGCGACGTCTCGCAGTCAGCCGCCAGTTCCCAAAAAGTCTCAGCAGTGTTTAGTTGACTATTGCGAGTATCTCCCGGTTAATTTTGTCAATTATACTATTTTAAACCTCATTCACTCATTTTAAGCCACTTTGGAGCATTGGCGGCCTTGTCATGGCCTGTATTGAGTTCTTTTGCTGAGAACGTAATCACGGCCCATGATATGCATGCATTGATGACAAGCCTGGCCTTTATGGTGCAACGCACTGAAAACAACATTGCGACGACGGATGTGATATTCGGGCTGCCTATCACTTTTCTGCGTGCGTAGCGGCAATACCGGAACGTATAAAGGCATAAGCCTTCTTGTGATCCGTGTCGAGATAACAGCACCCGAATTAGAAAAATGAAGGACTGTGCAGTTTCCACCACACACTCCTCTCTCACGTAAAAAAAGTGGGTACTGTCGGAGTAATAATTGATTGATATGTAGGGTCTAATGTCTTAAAACAAAATGACCATATGATTATGAGAGACGCTGTAGTGGAGGGCTCCGCTCATTTCAACCACTTGGGGTTCTTTAACGTGCGCCCAAATCTGAGCATACGGGCCTACAGTATTTTCACCTCCAATGAAAATGCAGCCACCGCCGCCGAGATTCGATCCCGCGACCTGCGGGTCAGCCGCTGAGTATTTTAGCAACTAGACCACCACGGCGGGGTGAGTCTTGAAGTAGGGTAGACGAACTGGTCAAGCTTTCACTGAAGCATGAGCTTATCACGTGCGGGATCACTCTGCACTCACATTCGCATACCGGTCTTTCACTATGTGTTCTTCTTTCAAAGAGGGTGGTGCGAGAGGCCCGTGTGCGGCAGTCTGAAACGAGAACTACGAGATACCTTTGGTATTCGTAAAATAATTGTAGAATACCTCATCACCTTTCCTTTCTTAACCCTTTCAAAATATCCAATCTGTTTGCTCGACGGTCTAATGCACGTTCACTGGTGAAAGAACACAAGAACATAGTTTGGGCGTTCTGCATCGCTGGTGATGTGACGCCTTGCACGTTTTCCAAGAAATTTATTGTGTAGTGATATTCAATATAGTTGTTAGCGCTGTGTATGTGTGCCTCTCTTCATATTGTGTTTCGTATCAGTGGGGTGTTTCATGCTCGATATGTACCAACCAGCCCACCGGAAAGTAGTGGGGCAATGTCATAGATTTGTACTTTACACGTGGAGCCATGACGTAACCACTGGTGAGGACAAGAACCTGCCGAGAGCACCCGTACACATGAGCAGGGTGCCCCTTAAGTGGGACAAAGGTTCAGTGCAGAACCCTCCCTCCATATTAAGTCAATGTCTGGGGCAGACGTTGCGGACCCCATCTCTTAAATGACGACGCGGAGGGGGGGGGCGAAGCTCCCTCCTATTACCTTACTCCTGCTCACGCCTGTGGGTCCGTGAAGTAGACATCACTGTATTAGAGCGAACTATAACTTAAAGAGACACTGAAGCAGTTTTGCATTCGCGAATTTATTCCAAATTTGGTATTTGCGAGCTCTTACAACATGCTAACAACGGTTTTCTTCGACAATATTGCATAAACGACGGCGCTATCTGCAAGCAAACTTTGACCGAAAGAACGCTCCCGGTACGCGAGCGCTGGTGTGGAGTGTGGGAGAGATAGACACATGGGGATGTGACGTCATCGAAAGAGCAAGCCTCCAGACCCATCTGCGTCGCTAAGCCAGCTCAGCTCGTTTACTTCGCGAGTGTTTCTAGTTTCTGGTGCAATATGCAGCCTATTGAAGCATCAGTACTGCCAGTTCATAGGGACTTCTTACCATTAAACCATTCTCTTCTTCTGATGAGAGATTTTCGCCATGCGATATTCACTAGTTGTGTTTGTGCGAGGTCGAAACGGACTCACGATGGCAAATTACGGCGCGGTATAATGCCACCGCAGCACTTTCAGTCGCGATCAGGTCGCGTTTCACAACTTTTTTTTTCTGGTTGTAGAAGATGGCTGCGAAATGGTCCGCTGCAGTTGAAAGAAAGGACTACAATTATCAGCGCAGTCAGCTGTCGCCCCCATCTTGAAATTGTTGTCATAAAGCTTCGACAAATCACAGCGGTGGCGCGACTCGCGATGGCGGTCGTGGGGCCTGCTGTTTGTTTTTCGCCAAAAGTTAATTTTGTTGGTTTATGCAAATTTTGGACTTGCGTTCCGAGCCCACCCGAAAAAACGTATCGTGACAACACAACCTCGTTTCTTTCAGTAGTTTCCTTTTAAATAGTCATACACCCCTATCTGCTTAACATGCTTGCATTTTACAAGGCACAGTACGCCAGCCGATTCTATAGCTCCAGAAAAACCTCGAACATACCCGGTCCTGGTATTATTGTTGTAACGGACATCTCAGGGCATTTTCCACGACGTACGTCGATGTCATCGATGATGACGTCACTTCGGCCTCGTGCTGTCTGAGCGCTGACTATAACCTGCGCAAAGGGGAATGAACACTGGCTTGGAGGCCACAAACTACAGCACTTCACAAGTATGCTGGTCAGACGAAAGTATGATATAAAACTGGAATTTATTTATTTCTTTCGTAAGGTTTTGTTGTTTAATTACATTGGGGAGCGGGGAGTAAGGGGCATAATTAAAAAAATTCTCAGTTCCGAACAGCTATTATGCTATTTCTGTGATTATGAGACTGACGCGCTACCTACTGCGCTACCGAGGCGGATTATGCTATTTCTGTGTTTTTTGCATTTTAAGAAGAAGTCTCGAAAAACGATTTACCATATATGTGCATTTGTGTTATAGTTCTCAAACATTAGAATAATCAAACCTTATCAACTTTATCGTTTGTATGGCCGTTGCCGCGCTGGCATCTATTAAGGACTGGAGAGTGTTAAGGTAGTAAAGGCTGTGGAAGTTCTCAAGCTAACGCACCTTACTGCATTGACTCGCAACAAGATTTAAGAGTCATCGAATTCTTGTAATTCATTCTTGTAATTCTACAAGTTTGATTCGTATGTCACGCGAGTACAGTGAAATTACCTTTAAGATTAAAAAAGCACTATTAATTGTAGTGTGATACCAATTCTCACTTAGTGTCTAGAGACAAAAAGTTTGTTATATAATTGCACGATCAGATAACAACTATACCCAAAAGAGTAATGGTGTGTGCATCATTACTAGCCAATTGTTTTAAAAGATGTGCCAATTTTTGGTGAAATATTTACTCAAAGCGACCTTCTTACATGAAAATTTCAAGGTACAGCCACCTCTTAAATGCGCAGCATGCCTTAGTCGCACGATGTCGCACTTCGGTGCCGGCGGTGGTGCTGTCCACACCCCCACTGCGCATGCTCGCGTCTAGTGCCGCCCAGGTAGACACTCAGAAACTGTCGCTCCCCTGGCCCTCTCTCACCTAAAAGCACGACTGCTCGCGCTGCACAATCGTTCACTCACTGAGTCGCGCGTTCGGAATTCAGTCAAGGATGTCTTTTCTAGGCTTTCACTTCACGGTGAAAACAACGCTTCTCCTTCATTGAATTAATAAGAATAATAAATATGAAATAACAATGAACCATTTTCAAATTATACCAAATTACGCAACATTCACGTGATGCCCCCCCTGCTCTGCGATGCATTTACTCGAGTTTCCCCTTGGGAAGATGCCGGCGGCATTTTTTTTATCCAAGGGCCATGGTGTATCACTGAATACTTGAAGATACCTACTGAGAATGGATCAGGAAGATCGGAGCGTTCGATGGAAAGTCGCGTCCACTCGCTTGGCGTAGAGTTCTGCACCCTTCTTGGCCGACCCACGATGGCCCCCTTCTGGTCGAAGAATGCAACTGTCAACGATGCTCCAGCTGTGAAGGACAAGTCAACATATCTCTGAAGAAATATTTAAACATATTTTTACACAATATAGCGCTTAATAACCAGTGATGTGCTGCATAACTATGCATTAAAGCAACAACAAACACAATGACCAGACTTTCAGCATTAACCGACGCAAACTGAAGTGAATAGCCGATGGAAAAATATAAAAAGCTACCAGGAAAGGTATATTTTTTTATTTTTTGGGGGGGAGCTACACATGTTAGTAATATTAAAAAGAAAAACACTATTCTTGCAAAAAAAAAAGTTCGTACGCATTGTAGTTGTGTTGGGAAAATCAATGACTGCTTTTTTTACGAAGTGTATTTAAGGCATGCCATATAGATTTATATTTTTTGGCAAATTGATTTTACAAAGAAAAGCTTTGCATGTTTGCTTTGCACTTTTAGGCGTACAAGTTACGCACCATTAATAAGGCCCTATATCATGACTTTCTTGTTTCACACAACTTACAGCTCGTGGTGCGCGCTCTGTCTTATCCATACTTTGTTGTGTGGGATGGCGCCTCACGTGACTAGTTTGACATGAACGAACCAATGGCCTTTCACATATTGGTACGCAATGCAAAGAGTGTCGGCGCACCCCTGAATATGAAAACAAGTAGCATCACCGCCAGGAGTAATACAGAGACAACTCGTTCGAAAAAAGTGCCTTTCAGATTTCTAACCGTAACACATTCATCCGCATTCCATCCATTTCCCTTAAACAAAAAGAAGTCTCGCGTATGAGTAGGCAAGCACAATAAACCTCAAGTGCCAAGATAAGCCTTGGCTATTTTGTGAGACCACGTTCCTGTATATATGTGTGAGTCTACGTGAATAAGACTAGCTGCAAGTACGGCACCCGTCCTTTTGTATTATTCGTTTGTATGTCCTGTTCTTGCATTGTTTCAAACCATCAACTGTTGCCGCAGGTTTAAAGGGAACTCCGGTGTACTTGCAGCCTTTTACGAAGATACGGCCATTTTCGAATTGTATTGGCAATCCTGTAACTGGCAAGCCGAGTTGAATCGCTTGGGGCCTGTATACACAAACGCTCCTCGACTCGAAACTCGACCTCAAGGAATGCTTGAGACTATCCACGTTGCAGAAATCATAACAAGAAACAGCCCTAAAGGATACCTTCGTGTCGGGTTTCGAGTCAAGGAGCGTTCGGGAACTGGCCTTACTACCCCCATATTCAGAAACGCTGCTTGTCTTGAACTTGACTTGCCACTGACTTCAGTGCAGCACAAACACGTTTCAAACGCGCTGTATTTAGGCGGTGCCAGGGCAGCACGAACGCACAGACGCGTTTCAAATACCCTGCGTTGAAGGGGGTTTCAACGCAAGTTCGAATTAAGAAGGATTTCTGAATACGGTGG
Source organism: Rhipicephalus microplus (assembly GCF_043290135.1). Lineage (NCBI taxonomy): Eukaryota > Metazoa > Arthropoda > Arachnida > Ixodida > Ixodidae > Rhipicephalus > Rhipicephalus microplus. The sequence goes on along the minus strand of NC_134701.1, from coordinate 137,469,837 downwards.
TTAGACTCGTCAATAGTTTTAAATAACCAAAAAAATTACGAGTGGACACAGAAACGACAAGCTGCTTTGCCACATCTGCAACACCCCGCCTTGTGGAAAACATTCACAAAAAGTTTTTTTTCCTTGTGCCAGATGTCACACCAAACAGTTCGAAGAAATTGCTTCCAAAGAGTGTTATCAGAGGAAAACTATAGTAACATCACATGTCGCATGTATTAATTGCTGCGCGTAGAATGCAGCCTTAAAAATTTAATCATCTCTGTGTGTGATGGCCATTCTGTAGCTTAGGAAAGAACCTGATTCCCGTTCTTGGCAAGCCAAAGGAGACAGTGAGGTAGGGTCGGTAACTAATATATGTTGCAAACACAGGGCGGCCCTTATCTAAAAGTATTACCACGTACCTTTTTTTTCTAATACATAAATTGGATTTTAGGCAAAACTAAAAGCCATGTTGCTATATTGTCTGTTACATATCATCATAGTACGAGAGCGAACACTAGTTAAATTTTTTGAACATAAGTGAATACCACAGCACATTTGGCCCTCCCCTTTACGATGATATGTTGCATCAGCGATTACTCACAGCCGTTTTTGAAAGAGTAGTAAAGACTGAAGCACACAGAAGGACCCAAGGGCAACTTTGGACTCTGCAAACTGCCGAATGAAGCACCGATCAGGTCGGCGGCGTCGAGGAGAAGGTAGTACCCTGCAAAGTTATAACAGCAGTGTGCACTGTTAACTATTCAGCGCAGAAAAAAGCAGCAAAACACACTACTGCTTAAATAAATAAAAAACGCAGACTGTCAGAGAGTACGATTAGTTAGTCTAGTATAAAACACGGTTCCCGAAGGTCATGGTGCGAGATTAATTAGTCCTCGTTTCAGTTAATAATAATAATGAAGGAAGTTACATCGCTTGAAAAATTTCGAAAAGTGCCGAAGCACGCGTGCATCTTCTAGGAGATAACGGTTTCAAAGAAAAAACTGAAGAAAAGCAGTGACTTGGTTTTGACTGACAAACTGCATGCTCAGAATACTATTGCCATATGTTTTACTGCCTTAAGTTCTTTAGCGGCGGAAACTAAGGTGGAAGTTTACTTTTAAACTATGTGCAAAAATCCTGGCAACTTTCAAATTGTGTTTTTCAGACTTTCGCAATAATGGCTCAATTATTTCTTTCTGAAACTTCGTGTGCTAGGTATATGTCAGATAAATATGACGATGAACCTCAATTGTATTGATTAGAAGCTACATAGAGCCCAGTGAACAACTTCAAAATCTATGACGTCATGGCGACTGGTACGGGAATCGCCAACCACAGTTTCTCTCCGGGAGTTCTCGTGTTATAAGGTTGGTGTGTTCAGGATTGTTAAACTGTGTTTTGCTAATACGCAAAAAAATGTTTACCTCCTCATTGTCCCTTTTGTTTATCGGGAGGGAGAAAGGGGTTAAACATTAGCACAATAATTCTAACGATGGATTGAGTGATGGCTGTTTAGTCTTGCGATGCATTGAGTGCAAGTCTAGAATATAAAATGAAGCTAGCTTTAATAACCAAAATTAATGGCAGTTATATGCGCTGGGCCTTCTCAGTGTAGCACTTGCCCTTTTTACCTTTCAAGGAACACATCTTAGCAAGTATAGTGAAACTCACCAGGTATCTAGCTGTTTCAAAACCTAACAGTGCAATTAAAATCTAGTGAAACCTGCAATATTAGATTATGTGTGGCATAAAGCATGCCAGTAAGTCAATATAGCACTAATAAATTTTTAAGTTAACAATAAAAAACCAAGCCCCATACATTGACATGATACAAAGATGAGGGGAGGGTGCTGCGACTAACCTCGGTACCCCCTTCTGAAGGGGAACCTGCCAGCCAAGTTTTCATTTGTGGATGTAATGGGCTTTCATTAGCGCTCTGATGGCCAACAGGGGACAACAGATATTGTGAAAGACAAACAAAAGCGCTTGAATGTCCTTTTGATATCTCAAAGGATAAACACTTTTCAGGGATTGAAAGAAATGTCGCACATTTGTTCATTCCAAAACACAGATCATGTGTGTGAACGTGGACGAAACAAAAAGAGGTCAAGATGCCACAAACACCACCTAAATAGCTGAAGATTCGCACACAGCCAGAAATGAAGTAAGGCATGGCAGCTTATCTGCACATGCCAATACAATGAACGGACCAATCAATACGGCGCGCGTGTAGGTGTACCTAAAAAATAACTGTATATTATATGATCGTTACGCAGGTTGATGGAGGGCTGGCTCACCTTTGGTTGTGCCCAACGTGTGGTCATTCTGCACACCTGTCGTATTGTAAACTGTGGCACCCCGGTGTCGATACCAGTGTGCGTTGTTGAGAATGATGTTGCTGGTCCAGCCGCACATGTCCTCCTCGAAGGAGCAGCTTCCGGGGGAAGGGCACGGGGCACTGCCGAGGCTGAAGTCGTCTACGGCTATGACTGCCCCCGCGGCATCAGATGTTGTGGCGTCAAACACGATCTGCGTAGGCCGGAATGCGTATTTGGAGCTTCGTTCCCGAGAGATTACAAGCCACGCTTTGTTGGTGAGTACAAGTGCGGAATGAATATCAGAGAACACGTAGGCACCCTTGCCGCATTGTTAAGTTAGGATTTCTAGAAAAAAATCTTATGCTCTGTTTCAATATCTCAAGCAAATGAACAATTTCTCATTCGTAATATTCACGTCTACGGTCACACGTTAGTGCCTATGTTACATCGGACTATAGCCAATGCTTGAGTCGTAACAGTTCAGTCAACATGCCGGGAAAGCACGCGTAATGCATATAACTGTTGAATTTTTAACTCAAAAGTGTTTTATGCCGGGATCCATCACGACTACGCTGACGTATTTCCGTTACCAATATGACGTTGTAAAATATATACGAAGACATTGCAAAAAAAATGAAAAGGAAAGATGTTGTCGCGCGGCGTCGCACCAGCAACCTCTCGATTCGCAGCGCGCGCCACTAGTCACTATGCCAAAAAACATTTCATTTTCTTTCATGATATTTATCATAGTGTCATTCAAATTAAAACATATGCACTGGCGCAGTGATATTACCTCAGTGACAATAATCGCATAAATACTGCACACGTATTCAAAGGCTTACATAGATATATACTTAGCATGTTCAGAAATAGAGGAAGAGTTCTTCAAAGGTTGGTAAGTATGAACACCTTCTCAAGATGGGTTGCAAGTCTGGTTTGAACTGAAGTCATTCGTAAATCTTCTTTAGATGAAAAGACGTATTCCATGAAATGCATACTTTAAGCAGTCATTGGATCCGCATTACGGTCTTTCATGCGCGTTTCGCACAGTCTGTGCAGACCCATAAGAAAGAACATCATCAATACATGTTGGGAGAAGGTAACGTACAGTACGGGAATAGCGTATGTTTCCGAGAATGCCAACGCGAAGCCAGTTATATACACCATACCGTATGGTGGTCCTCAGAGCAGGGTTGCCAGGTTTGGCTACTTTTGGAAGGCCAAGGTGACAAGAGAAATTACATTGGCTACTTTGCTCATTTTTGGCTGTTGCTTTGGTGCTGGCATCAACAGCTAATATACGCTAAAACCAAGCGCAACTATAAAAAGTACTAAGTGTTCATTCGCACTACAGGCTTCAGCTCCCTCGCCTTTTTTAAAGACGATTGTCTTTCTTGGGGATCTTCGACGGAAAAGTTTTGGTCTGTCTGTCTATCTGTCAGTTCGTCTGTCTGTCTGTACAGTTGTCTGTTTGTTCACTTTTATCGGTACCTCAAACTGCTGACCTCATCTGCAGCACCCACCACTATTGCTCAAGGTTTAGCGTTCGTACTTGTGCGATTGTCAAATAAAAAGCAATTCTTGCGCATATCTGAGGTACCACAATAACACGTCGTTGTTTTGTAGGTGTGCCTTTTATACTAGAGAAGGCACACACAAGTAATTCTAAGGAACGTAGCGTTAAACTCACTGAGCTGGCAGTGCGACGCGATGCTCGAAAAGACAAGTGTTATCAACGCTTAGCTAAAACGAGAGGGTGGTGGTACCTGTCCGTAGCTTTGCGTTCTACACCTTATCGCCTCCGAGAATGGCACGCCTCTTCGCAGGTGCGCATGCCTTTCTTCGTTTTTGAAGATGAATGCCAGATGGCGCTCGTGCATAACGTGCTTCGATGCGCTCGTTCGCCTTCGCTGCACGCTCGAGGCACTCCAACGCAGCGCCTCCCGAATACCATTCATTGGTTTTATTGCACAGAACATCAAATAAATGTTATTTTCTCTCTCTCAGGACCCAAGACTATCGTCTTTCGACGACACTTGCAGATTACATGCAGATCCGGGGCCACTTTTTCACTCTGTGTACTGGAAGCAATTGCATGCGCCCAGAACGCATCTCGGCCGCCATGGTATTAACAGTATTAATGGCATTCGTATAGGTTTGGCAGCACTGTAACGTAGCTGGCGTGGGACTCGTTCAGGCTTTTTAGCCGCTATCCGCCTCATGCGCTAATGATCTTAGCTGCATGGGTAGCACCATTCTATAGGCGAAAATAGGCGAAAAGTAAATACACGCGGTTCATAAAAGCCTTGCGCAAAGTGCATAAATGTCGCATTTTTGCAGTTATTTTTCATCCTTGTTTACTATTCCTACTGACGACGCTGCCGCACTTATCAGCCATGACGTTTGTCATGCCGACTGTTCTATTTTATTTTGTTTGGAAATGTCAAACTCCTGTTTTCATCACTATTTTTCACCACTGGAACTCAAGAACTGGATGCGTTGCCCACGTGAATGCGTCTAAGCTTTTTTTTTTTTTTGCGTGATCTGTTAACACATACACAATAAAAAAGAAAAAAAATTGAATGCTGAGAGCCAAGCCGGTCTTCTTTTTCTCGTGACTTTAGCCGCAGACTGCACATCTCGTCGTCTGTTATGGGGCTGAATACGATGAAAGCTTGCCAAGAGACGTAATTGGTTGCCCCGAGACCGTAGTGAGGAGCAAGTATGGACATTCATAAAGTTCTGCATATGAGTACCAACATGCCTGCAATAAAATTTCAGATCGATACATGAACCTACACGAATGCATCAGGGGCTGATCCTATGAAAGTAATTGCAGACAGGGCCATGAAAGTTTTTGTTCTCTCTGAATGTATTGCATAAGAGGAGCGAGGGTCTCATTGTGCCTCTTACAAAAAGCGACTTAAACAATCGAATGTCGCACGGACTTCTCGCGATTATCAGGATCAATTTGAACTACGTCTGGAAGGTGTTACAAGCTCTACATTAAAGAGAATAAAAACTGCTCCACATTTAGTGCAAAATACGCAGGACGTTGTTATTCTATATTAACAGTGCCGTGGCGCATGCTAACAAAAGTGAGAAGAATTATGTAGACTTGATTGTCGGTGCTGTACCAACCGTCAATTTTCTATATTTATTACCTCCTAAAAGAAGTCACCTGTTGTTTTTTTTTACTCTATTGTGATGTGGTAGACATTGCACGTCAGAATTTGGTGATAATTTAACTAAACTGTAATCGTCACTGGCAAATTTTTTTTTGCTCCAAAACAAAATAACGGCTGCTGATTGACTATTGTTCAGGCTACTTTGGTTAATTTTGGTGTTCTTTTTTCCTTCAAGGATCTGGCAACCCTGCTTCAAAGCTTCAAAATATAACACGTTTTTTTTTATCAGTAGTGAGATAGTGCAATGGACTTACATATGGTGTGCCTTAAAGGTTGTCTCCTTCTTGTGCACCACCTACACGAAGCGTCGTCTCTCCGGCGTGCACACTTATCAGACTCACACTTTGGCACAGAACGAAGGTTCCTCCAGTCGCTTCCTCGGCCCCGTTTACAATAAAAAGCGCCAGGCCTTCGTGGAACGCGCAGCCCAACGAAAGGTGGATGAGCGGCCCTTTAGAGCCTTTTTTTGTGAACGCTCTTTAAGTAACCACTACAAGCCCACTTTGTGGATACCCACTACGCCATAAGTAATCATAATTTTATATGTTGTAGGCCGTATTCATGATGATGATGATGATGATGATGATGACGCCTTCAATATGGCTTGCACCCACTCATAGGGTTCGGCAAAAAATTACTTGAGGTAGGCCTTTTCAGTATTGAATATTTGGGAAAAATAAAGTTCACAAACCAAAAACAATGCAATTAGTGTTTTCCTCCCGTTCAGCCCAGAGAGTATAGTCATTATATTAATTACAAATGAACAAGATTTTTAAAAAATCATACTATTACTATTCATAAATAAAAGATAAATATTTTTATGATAAATTACTGCTGAACTGATAACAGACACAAGGAGCCAATTAAAAGCTTCATATGTTTTGTTTTTTGAAGGTAAGCACAAACGGTATCAAAAGCGTTCTTGTGGCTGAAGCCCAAAGCCGAAGCATCGAAGGTAAGTAGATTGCCACTTGACAAGTTCAGTGCCAGCCTAGTAAAAGCGATAACAAGAACTATTTTTCCTGATAATCTGTATGGAAGATATGACAAATTGTAAAGTTCAACATTTCTGGTTGTGAACAAAAGTTGCATGGAGGAGATATCACTAGACCAGCCCTGTGTGAATACAAATTTACAAGGGGGGAGGGGGGTAGGAGGGGACAATGCAACAATGTAATCCATTTTATGCGTCTACTATTTGTCTGGTAGGACACAGCCGAATTTTTCATTGAACTTTTATATGACTAAACTCTGTCCATGACGGTATTGATTCTATGGCATCTGCTCGAAGCAAAAAGTTTCTGTACCTTATCACAGTTATTGTGCCCACTTCAGGAAGGACCGAGGCATTCACTATGCTATATCCCTCGTAAATCGTGGTATTCGTTACACATGTGCAAGGAATTTTGTTCATATTTTTAATGCAGTGGTTGAGGACAATGAAGAATTATGCCTGAAGTGGTCATGCGCCACAGTTAATAGATGATCAAGGACAAGCTTTTGTGATGGGTTCGAGCATTGTACAGCCCACTCGTTACGCAATCCACACTGTATGACACCTCGTTATTCATTTGCTCATTTAAACACCTTATTGCTAATACTAATACAGTTCGTTTCCCTACATCAAGCCTGCCTAAGACAAGTTTGCTGTTGAGTTCAAAGCACCGGCGAATCTTTGCGGAAGAATACTGGTCTTACACGCAGAGAACACGGGTTTGCATCTCACTATGTCCTTCATGTTTCTTTTTGCTTATTTCGTGCTACAGTGGTTTCGGACACCGGCGGTGGCGGACAACTATGGCACCGGATGCGACCCTTGTTGGGATCTTCAAACAGCTTTCGCTGTAATAGACTGCGCTGCTGACACACAACGAAGTAAGCATTGTCACAGCTGTTCACACTTGTACTGTGTATTAAAGTGCGCTCGTTTTGTAAGTTTTTCTTTCCGTTTGAAGAGCGCACTTTAAAGTGTCGAGCTGGAACAGTTGTTAGTCCGCACTCGTCCTGTGTATGCTAATTTTGTGCATGCTTTCTGCTTGAGGTGTGCGCTCAAAGTTTGGAGCTGCTTGCCGGTCTTCACGTGGTGACATGACAATTTGATGCTGATGCTGATACAATGCACAATAATCGCTCAACCATTCCTGATAAAACTCGTTTTACTTTCGTGTTATACCGATTCCTATATAAGGGGATCAGCCACGTTTTCGAAAGATGCCCAATGCGTGGTTCAAAGCACAGCAATATACACCTGAATACATTGTGAAATTTTTATTGCGATGTTTATTTACACCAATTTCACTATAAATCATCAGTGTTTCTGTCTAAGCATATCTTTTTGTTCCTGCAAGCAATAAATGTAAGTTAGAGCCTGCATTGTGAAACTGTGTAAGTTACACGTGAAAAAAAAAACAACAACCCCTTAATCAAAAGTTTTTAGAAAAATCGCTCCATATAAGTGAAATGTTCAGTGATGTTATTCATTGGTGTGACCGATTTTCTGCAAGTTTAAAAATACACAATGCTATAAAATCCAATTTGGAGCACAGAAGGAACCAACAGATGCGCCCGCGCTGTTTCTACAAACATTGTATGTTCAAGAATAAGGAATAAGCCCCACCGTAGTGGTCTAGTGGCTAAGGTACTCGGCTGCTGACCCGCAGGTCGCGGGATCAAATCCCGGCTGCGGCGGCTGAATTTTCGACGGAGTCGAAAATGCTGTAGGCCCGTGTGCTCAGATTTGGGTGCACGTTAAAGAACCCTAGGTGGTCGAAGTTTTGGAGCCATCCACAACGGCGTCTCTCATAATCGTAGGGTGGTTTTGGGACGTTGAATCCCACGGATCCATCCAGTAATAACGAATAATAGGGAGCACGACCACTTGTCTGAATGAAGTACGTAACCTTTCTTAGGCTTCTTACCAGTTTTGAAGCACGATATACGTACATGTTGCAAACCAGAGCGTTGCTGTATCAGCCAACATTAGAATTCTAGATAAACTAGGCTAGAAGTATCGGGATAAATTAAGATATGAACATTTTAGAAGCACACAACTGCCTTTCATAGCCGAGTAACTCTGCTACATTTTACTATGCATTCCAACTCCAAGCAAAAGCCTGCGAGCGTACGGGCTTTAAAGGAATACTAACGTGAAAGACCCAATTTGGAGTGGTTGCGCATTGTTTATTGATTTATTGTGAGCTGAGTTCTCAGCAGTTCACATGCGAAAAATTAAGAAGGCTTAGTGCTTCAGTTTTTAATTTCAACACTTTATTGCAGACATGACGTCACTAAGCTTCTTTATTGCAGTTTGGTGTTAAATGCCAACTCCGGCGATTTTTTGACCATATCAAGGTTACGGTGTTTCTATGTTCCCGAGACACTCTTGTCAGGAGCCCAATAGCTGAAATGCTCAGAAAATTTGAAAATTATATTTAATAAGCAAAAATGTGCAATACCGAAACCGAAACCCAACCGAGCGCCCTGTCTGCGTATGACGTACGATTTGGTAGAGCCGGAGGCCGTATACTGGTTCCGCCGGCGCGAAGTTTTTAGGAAGAAAGAAAGCATTCCCGTGCTATACCCGTGCCAAAAACTGCTGCCGTCGCCTTGAGTAAAGCACAATAAACGCTGTAGCGGCAAAAGTAGCGATGTCATCAGCTGCGTCACTTCCATTGACATGCCAAACATGACGTCACACAGACAGTGTTGCCAATAATTTAGGCAAGTGAGGTTTGAGGCAATCTTTAAAATTTATTTGCAAACGATCAGTGCATCACTCAAACTTGTGATTTGGCATAAAGGACTAAAATGCTGGCCCTAATGCTGGCCCTTAAATGAGGCAGGGATGTTAACCGCAAAGCGTGTGCCTGATTTGCTTCCTTGCACTGGGTAAGATAGAAATATCATCAACTACTGTGGTGTAACAGCATCTAGACTCGGTAACAATAAGGAGGCATCTGTAGCACCTAAGTTTTAGGGGCGAAATGCCTTATATAGATCCCCAACTGCTGTAAAACGCGCTCCCTCCCGGCTCTCTTTCTTTCCTGGCCATGGAGTGCACTTCGTTATGAATGAAAACATGACGGCTCGCAGCGTGGCTTCGCGGAAACGCAGTCTAGAGTTTCGGGCAAACAAAGCGTCTGCTGCCTGGCAGAACCGACAAGCCGACTCGGAGTTGAGGGCTTGCGAGGCTGCAGCGGCACAAGTCGTCTGTTCAAATTTCACGTTGGATCTCATACAAGAGCCCTTAGCTTTACATTTCACCGATCACATAGCGGTCATAATTAAAAGAGAAAGCCGCCCACTTCTCAACACCGTATGCGCATTGTGATCAATAAACAGCTTTGTAAAGACGTGGCACGCATTGCCACGTCTTTTCATGGTCGAGTGGACAATGTACGGAGATTACGAAGCTTCGCCCACTTGCTATCATTCACTTCGTAAGTATATATGCGGTTATTTTTTCCTGTTTTCTCGTTTTCACCTTTATTGGGCAAACTGTCATGGCTGGATTTCAGCATTTTGTGCTATGCAATGAAAATTGGCTTGTATATATTGTAGACCACCCTTACGTTTAGTATTATGTATCAAAGGAAATGTAATAATTGCATTGATGTGTAGTATCCACTTACCGTAGGTGTTTCATTGTAAGCGGGCAGGTTCACTGATGCTTGACGCCACAGTTTACTGTTGTCTTGATACGGCGTGTCACGCCACAGTGCCACCTCCTGACCTCCCTTGAGCACTCGGGTGACCGTAAGCACTTCCGTGGGTGTGCCAGTGAGGAAGTACCAGAAGCGGAAGCACTTCGGCTGAGTCGCGTCGTACCAACTTTCAGGACTAACCATGCGGCCACCAGGACTCTTTGCCAGAACGAAGCGGCCTGAGATATTAGACGCAACAAACTATATCACACGTAACGGGTACTAGAGGTAACAGATATATTAGGTGTAACAGATTTTATAGATGACATATGAAACACAAAAAAGTGTTTCGGGTAAGTTTGCATGTACGATGGACGCACAGAACATTTTTTCTGATTATCGCATTTCGTAAACTTCACTTGTAACTCAACCTGTTTGCCAAGGAAAATGAGAATCGACCAGGAAGAAAATGAAACTCGTGCAGTGCATCGCTGGAGATTTTATTAAGAGTAATTTTTTACTCAGCGAATCATGACAAATAACTGTCGTAATTTGTAGTTTAGGTGATCCACACATGCTAACTCCCGGATCCATTCTTACAGGAATCAGTGATATATAGTTTGCATTGACTTAATCTGAGTGGTTAGTTGAGGATATCTTAACCAGTGAACAATGTCACCCCCAGCCAGCAGTCATTGATATTAAAGCAATAACTGCTAACTACCATCCAGCTGGAAGAATGAGGGTTATTTCCCTGAACTGAGGAGACAATATGGTATGCGGTATTTTTCCAAACACCATATTACAATAAAATAATTCTCCATGATTTAGTTGCACTAAGAAGAACGCCCTAATAAAGCAGCGAGAAAACAAGCTAGCACATGTATGGTTCAGAAAAATAACTGGTTTTGCAATACTTTCCTTGGCCAAGCTATACATTTTAAATTTAAATGCTTTATCGGCGGTACCGAGTGAATGAAAAGGAAGAGTATAAATAAGGGCAGAATAGTCCTCAATGGTTTTTTATGAGAAAACAATAGGTATTTCACCCTGTCATAAAGTTTTGTTAGTGAAGTACAGAAAGTATAGTTGTACTGGGGCAAAAATTTTAAGTACAGTTTGCTGTGACGTTCGTAAAAGTGACGGGTAAGGCTTACAAATCTTAGTCCAAAACTTTAGGGCAATAATAAAAGAAACATATTTGGCAAGCATAAAGTAATAAAATTTCTGGGTGCCATCAGAATGTGAGGGGGGACGCTTTCAAATATATAAGAAGGTCACCCACATAACATATATGTCAGCAGGTATTTCGCAACAGAAAAACACTGAGCATACAGATCAGCCTGGACACGTTCATTTGCAACGTTTTCATATACAATATTATCAGGGACATTCATTCAAATTAAATTGCTATACTGATATGAGTAGGTTAAATCATGGAGTTTACTAAAATTACCGAAATAGACCGTAGCGCAGTGATCGTTCAGCGACCATGGGAATGATGGGTAGTACATGGATTTGCCTAGTCTTCGTACTTAAACTTGCGTGCGGCGAATCCCACCTATGGCTTCGTTAACTACATTGTTTCAGTTTTATTTGCAAGGAAAGAAGGGACACTTTTGAACTTCGTGACCTGATTTAAAATGAAAAGCCTAAAAGAGTCAGGTGGTGAAGCGCAACCGCTGAACATTTGCTGTTTTCGATCTGTGACAAAAGAGCTCCAAGCCACGTGAACACAAACGGAGCCCGAAGTACGAAGATTAGACAAATCTGTGTACTACCCACAATTTCATGCTCTATGAAGCGCCGTGCGTTGCATCTCCCAGAGACATTAGCGCCAGAGTTTCCTCTGGTGTATATTTAGGACGCTCTATGTGTTAAATATTTCACCTATTTATTTTTATCGAGCTTCACCGGAGCAAACCATGACCCATGCTATCCCTTAGTGCGAGGCAGCATTGGTGTATCCTAATTTCTCTAACATTCTTATCAGATCGTCTACATGACGCGAATAGGGAAATTAATTCAAAGTTCTTTAGAAGCACCAGCGATGAAGTCGAAGTGCACCATGGCTCCACAATAAACTGCCGAAGCGTTATTATACTCAGATAAGATCAGATTTCGATGGTCGACTACTGCGCTTCCCCTATAGTTGGACGTTCCATGTTTGTATTCCTGACCAATGAGGTTCGCCACACGAAATGGCCCTTCCTCTATTTGCACTTCCAGGGGTCATAATTTGCTCCACCGGAAAAAAAAAGGTGACAGCATTGTGCTTTTATTAATCGGTGTGCATCAATGAATTCTCAAAACCTGGCTGATCGTAGTTACTTCATGTCCTCACTGCAGCCTCACCTGTGGATGACTGGGTTGTGTGATCAGCCGTAGGCTTGATGCTCATGCTCGCGCTGGTGCGCTGCCAGTTGTGCAGTTGCCACCCGCACGAATCAGACTCGAAGTTGCACCCTCCAACTGCACGACATTGTACAAACAAGTTTAAGAAAATCTCCCAAAGCCCAGAAATATGATACCACCTGATCGAACAGTATTAATGAGAACCAAGAGAATAATATGTTGTCAAACAAAAATAATTCCTTATAGTTCAGCGTCATCAAATTTAGATGTGTAACAAAACATAATCTGAATGTACGCTCAAAACCCAAGAAAACACTTTACACTCCGGTGTCTATTCAAGTAAAAGAAAAAGTCACAGTTTCAGTACTATAGGGCAAAGCAACGATTGGAACAGCAACAAGCTATTCTAGAGTATCACACGACGAATGACAAGCAGATCAATACTTTCAGCACGTCGCTGCAGCATAACGAAGGACGTTAAAAATAACACGTGGGTACGTACAGGACCAATGTAAACTAATAACTAAAATAGTTTTTAATTGTTTGTGCTTGAGGAACGTGCTGTAAATGCCCACAATGTAGAAGCCAACGCCGTTTGCTTTTTCTTTTCCTTTTAAACAGTGGCGCGTAGAATGACCCCACTACATCTCCTGCCACGTGGTGGCGTCTGACAACAAATGGGCCTAAAGTCCCTAAAAAAAAACTAAAGTAGCGCCAACCAGACCTCTTCGCTGCTACCTCCTCTTCCAGCAACCACAGCAGCACCTCTAAAGTGTCAACCAGAAAACTACGAACGGGAAAGCACGCGGGCGCACTGAATGCGTCAGACGCTTGGGTAGCTCGGAGACGGCTGCGCCATGTGTTCATCGAGCGGCCGTGCCTCGGGTATGCCGAACGGGTACGCCGGTGGCATCTGTTCGCGAAGCGCGTGCTCGCGAAAGTGGACAAACAATATGGCATTTGCGATACCTTCACAAAAGCTAGTGCGTCATGCTGCAGATTCTTAGTACCGCCGAGTTTACAAGGACAGCAGTAGCGCTGCCATCGAGAGCATCTGAGCGCGTGTGCACGCAAACGATGGGCTATAGCGTTGAGTATTGCGTGCTTGCGGTGATGTTTTTTGCCACTGCATGCCACTTGCTCATATACTCGTCAGATCATCGTATTTAACGTTCTTTTTTATTTTTCTTTCTCAATCACTGTTTCGGTGCATCGTCTAGAGCTGCAGCGCCAAAATGAGCTCTAACGGAAAGATGAGCACACGCCCATCTTTGCGGCCAGGAGCCATGCAGCCTTTAAACTAGCGTCGTTTACAGTCTGCCATGCATGCGAAGAGAAAGAAGCCTGTACGTTGGCACGAATGGTGCTAGTTTAGTTTTTTTTTTCAGGGACTTTAAGTGGGCCCCGTGTGCATTTTTAACATCCATTGGTTTTATGCCGGGCTCCACTACGGCTTCGCTGACGAATTTCTGTCATGAATATGACGTTGTAAAACGCGTTCGAATAAATTGCAAGAAACGTGATAAAAGGTTTCTTAGCGGGGCGTCGAACCAGCATCCTCTCAATCCTCAGCACACGACCGAGCGCTTGTTGCTCAGCTTAAGGGAAACCTAATTGTAAACACCGTGTACCATTGACAGCCTTCAGAGCTCAGCGATTGCAGCGCGTTTTTGTCATTAATAGCGAGTTGGCACGAGGGTCACATGTTGGGCGCCCAGGCGCTCTAAAGGTCGAAGCTCCGCGCCACCCCACACGTTCCGATGCGCACGTGCCTCCACATGGCGTGGTCAAAGTCCTTATAGAAGCTTTGAGGCGTGCTCGCACATTGGGGCTTGTGCTTATTTCAGCATTCAGATGCTTCGTACCTCTTGTGCTTCCACCGCAAGTTTTTTTCAAGCTACATTGATCAAAAAGAGCGCAAAGGTCACCTCGCTCGCAGCCGCAGCCGTGTTTCCGAAAGGAAGGCGCTGCTGACACATAATGTAAAAATTCTGACAGTTCTTCCTAGTTGCTCAGGTGTATACTTGTGCATTCACTTCATGCATATTTTATGGGCGAAGTTCCTTAAGGCGTGGGTCTGTACGTCCTCTGACGTATGTAGTTGTAGTAGTAGGTGCCCATCTGTTGTTCAGTTATTTCAGTGTTCACTAGATGGCGGTACTTGCAGTTGATGAAAAGATGTAAGATGTTATAAAACTAGAGGGTGGTACTTTTAGTTGATGATGAAAGATGCGAGATGTTATAATAGGAATGATGTCACATATGGCACGTGTTATTGGTGGAAGGCAATCGTTTGATTTAGCGAGGCGACGTACAGGGGGAACGTTATAATAAAATTCATTCGCTGTCGGTGCGTGCTCGGAGCCGCCGGATGGACAAGGCTGCAGAGTGGCGAGCGCGCAAGGCGGCGGCAGCGTGCTCGCAGACAGAATCCCGATGTGCGAGCCCGCTGGGCGGAAGCGCGCCGTGAAGCTGTGTGACGCCACCTCTAAGATCCCGCCGATCGGGTTTCTCTGCTGGAAACCCAAGCGTCACGGGACACACACACAGCGTTTCTCACGCCTTTAAATGATGATCAACTAGGCGAATTACGCGAAAGATTCAGTCTATCGATGATTCCATCCGGAGCTTTCCCCACTCATCATCATTCACCCCGTGGATATGCTTTGGTTTTCTTTTCTTTCAGCAGCGTGCTTTAGGTGTCGAGCGGTGGCAGTTGCTTGTCCGCGCTTTACCTGTGGGTGCTCATTGCATGTGTGCTTTCTATTTGAGGTGCGCGCTGCAAGTTTCGAGCTGCTGCCGTTCTACACTTGACACAGTAATTTGCGGCCCCAGCATTTATTCTTTCGCCTTAGTGGTGAAACGACGCACAATAAACGCTCAACTACCTCTGTGAAGACCCGTTTTATTTTCGCGTTATACCGATTCCTAAAGAGAGGGATCAGCCAAAATTTATATTTTTTTTACATAATGAGGGGTACAGAAGGGGAGCCACTTTGTCGTACGGGTCTCAAGAACAGTTTTCAATGCAGAAGAAAATGTAAAAGCATTGGCGATAGAAACATCACAGCATAATCCACGGAGTGAATGATGGTGAGTGTGGCGAAGCTCCCGTCCGTCCGTCCGTCTGTCTGTCTGTCTGTCTGTCTGTCTGTTTGTCTGTCTGTCTGTCTGTCTGTCTGTCTGTCTGTCTGTCTGTCTGTCTGTCTCGCTGAGACATCAGCAGAGCTATTTGTCTCAATTATATACTAGCTACTTGACCTTATGGGCTGAGAGCACGTTTCATACAGCAATGGGAAGGCAGAAGAATGCAAATGCCCCTAAGTCTGTTCGTCCGTCTGTACATTCGTCCGTGTGTCTGTCCATCCGTGCATGCGTGTGTCCATCTCTCTGTATGTATGTGTGTTTATTTGTTGTCTGTCTGGCGACGAGCACGTGCCACCGAGGCCCTCCACACCGCTTCGTCCATGCCTCTATATTGAGGCAACGAGCATGAGCCGCCGCGGCACTCCGCGCCCGCCGCTCTGCTTCGTCCATGCCCCACCAACGATGCGCCACCTACGGATATGATTCAAGTGACTAAGAGAGGCACGCCTTCTTCGCGCACCCCACCACAGCCCGCGCAGCAGCCAATGGATGAGTAGCGTTACAGCGCCATCTAGAATATCCTCACTTAACTGCAGTTCGCATGTACTTCTATCAGACAGTTCTGTCTATTATACTATTTGAAAGATACTGCCTTATTTTTTTTCGTCTCTTCTTCTCTCGGTTACGCATGATGCAGGACAAGGTTAGACTAACAGGAGCTTCACCTTTAAGATACACTCAAGATGTTCCAAGATCCATGTAGCGCAAGCGGTAAATAGTGATTATGAATCACTTGCGGTAATATGATCGGTACAGGCATGGCGCGTGTCTGTGGTTCATAGCGCAGCGAGCTGCGGAGCCAGAGGTCACAACTTTGAATTCCCGACATGTTGGTTTAAAATGCTTTCGTGCACATTTACTTCTATTTGTGCATCTTTACATACATAAGTACGTATAAACATCTGGGGCATGACAGTGATGGCTAAAATCAGAAGGAAATGTAGTTGCTGTCGCAAAAATAAAAAAAAAACTGGCTAAAACCCGCATTTTTTCTTGCTCTCCCAATTCAATATTTTTGGCAGATCAAATACCGTGAAATACACTATACGGATTTTTTTTTCGATTTGCTTAAGTTCTCGACGAATTTCTGTAATGTTTCGATAATTTCAAGCTGTATTAGAGAATTTCAGGCTGAATCAGGGAACTAGTTTATTGATAAAAATACGAATGCCCATTCGTTCTAATGTGCATGTGGTTACAGGTGGCTTAGGCATATTCGCGAAGCGTTTTGGATATAGTCCTTGAAATCACAGGTGTACATATGCATTTTTTATTACGCTGATATAAAAGGGAATAGCCAAACCTACAACCACAATTGGCGATGTCCCTACATACAGCTTGTACATGAAGTTTGCTGACTGAAAGCATGGTTATCTGGTATTGTGGGTGGCGGCAATGAGTGCTGTTTCTGAAGATAGTGCTATAAGCTTATCAACTCAGACCTCAGGTCACTGACTACTGAATGGTCGCTCAACAAGTCCACAACACTAAAATCTTCTGAGCAATGCGGCACGAATAGGAAGCTCGCGGCATATAGCAGCTTTCAACAACCCATTTGTCGCGTAATTCACATATTTTGACGCCAGGTATACGATTCTATGACCTTGCCACGCAATACTACATTACATGCGCTAATGAGACACTTCCTAGCACAAGTCAATCTCGAAACAGTTTTTTACGAAGCGCACTGGCGTGGCTCCACGAAGGAACACTTGTTTGCTCGCGAATGACCTGGGTTCGATTGCCACTAGAATGGAAGAATGATTCTTATTTACTTGCATATATCTACTTATCCCTCTCACAAAACCCCGATTCTTTGCTCACAACCGCTGCCACCACACCCACCACCAACACAGAAATTTCTGCGAAACGAGCTTTTTAACACCGTCGCGTTGATAACTGACGGCCATGCCGGATGTTTGAGCTTGTTTGTGGCACGAACCAAGGTAGTTCTTCATTTCATACATCGGGATATTTCGCCTATCAACAAGGACGCCGATTCCTGCACCGCATTTTCTGTGGCACAGGCACCCTGGCTGTGAAGGCAAGATTTCTAAAGTCTGGGATTATATGGTCTGTGAACGACCTATGGTGCATACCCGCACAGCGCGGACCACGGTATGCCAATATGTGACTCTAGCCACTGTTGGAATTGATTTCATAACGTACTTTAAGAAATGAGATTTTATTCATGATGTGACATGCGATTTATCTTCTTAATTCGTTCACGTTCCTCGTGTGCCAAATTTCGTATATACCAAGATACGCAGATGACTGCAGATAGGCAGATAGGTTCAGAGGCACGTAGGTAGATATTTGGGGAAACGGGAAGATGTCTTGGGTGTGCTAGGAAATTTTTTGTCTTCAATAATCTGCTGTATGCCTGAATAGTAAATCATGTTTGCGTTTACCAAGCGAAAAAGATACCCACATTTGTCAATACTGCAGCTGGTGTCATTGAGGACGAAGTTGTCAATAGCGATCATGCCTCGTTTGCCGGAGAAAAGCACGGCTTCAAAGATCAGCTGCGAATGTAAAAATAAACAAACAAACAAAATGGCTCAGTAAAAACACTTGCAGTGGTTGGCTCTAAATGCCCCTAAAACTTCCCGTCTATCCCTGTACTCTGCCATTGCTGTAGGTGAAAAAAGATACGAATTAAGCCCTGACTTTTAACTGTTTTATTGCAGCGAAACGCACGTGCCGGATAACAAGCACTTCATTTTTTTTCCCACGCAACGTGTGAATCAAGATGCCATCACCATCAACGTAATATCTAAAAGAAAACGATTATCAAAAGAAAAGAGGTCCGCTGATACACGTTTAAGCACGCTTTCTGATATGAAAGGCTTTCATTGTTTTTACAACGCCGTTTATTTCCCTCTGTAGGAAATCGACGTATACAACTGTCACTCCCGCTAATGTGCATGGCAATGCACACGCAAATATGCTTCACTTTTACCTTTAAATTCTCAATAATCTTCTCCCACTCATTTGCGTCAATGCCTCTTCTATTTTATCAATGCCAGCCAGATGCACCCGATCCAGCCATTCACGACCCTCTACTTTAGCCCTTCACTGCTCTGGCCCATCCCCTAGCCTTCGCGAGTGCTTTGTGGTCATAGGCTGGAGAGCCCATCATGCAGTGCCTCACAGCGAAAATCATAAGAAGTATTTTTTTTTCAGTTGTGCGCAAGTCCGTGGGGCAGCGTCTTGCATTCCTCGTGTTCAATATGTTGGAAGTCACGCAAGCTCTATAAAGGTACAGTGTTTTGAGATAGCGTGTCGCCGTTCAAGGCGCTATGCGAGTAACCAATGAGGAAGCGTCACTGCAACGCTACTACATGCGCTGCGCCACAATGAGAGGCGGCATTGCACACAGCCACAAAAAGAAAAAAGGAGCTCAAAGGAATAAATCTTACAGTCGTATGATGTTGAAGTGGGAAACACGTCTATGTTATCTCTAGTGGAAAGCGCTCAGAAGCACGCGTGACGTAAGCAGTGCGACCACTGCCTCTTGTTAGGCGGACTGACGGCTCCTGTTGATAAGCGCGCGTTTGCATTGGCATTGAAAGAAATAAAAGAGGTGTTGTTTACGTAGCTTCTGCTTTGGTTACCATGCAACTGTTCAGTAGCTTTGATGTTTCATTTACGAGTGGCAGCAGACGCTGCATTTGTGGCTTTGTTTATGGGAATCGCCAACGTTTGCATACCCTCTCCACAATTTTCGAATTAGTTGCTTTTATTTATTAGGACGCAAACCTTAGATGCCTTATCGAACGCGAACAGTTACTTGTGTGTTCTTTGTTGTCAACTTCAACCCGAGTGATGCAAAATATCACGTGATGACGCCACTATAAGATGTCATAGCGACATCACAAGATTTCCAAATTTCTGATGCATTATGACTTGTTCATAACGTCAGGTAATGAAATCAGCACATTACATGACAGGTCGACCAAAGATGGTCGGCCACGAAGGAAATGCAAAACGATTGAGATGCAGGAAGCATGTAATGCCATCGATCTTCGAGGCTATGCAAGACTAGATTTGCTGCAGAAAGCTTTCGGATAAGGGAGAGAGTGGATCAGTACATCGAATCAATATAAACGTAGAAGACGGCTTTCTTCTTCTAGTCACGTGAGGCTAGTGCATAAGGGGCTCACGCAAGTTTTTTTTGTTGAGATATCGCGTTACTGTTGGCAGTTCACCCCATTTATTGCTGAGACATCAGCAGAGCTATTTGTCTCAATTATATATTAGCTACTTGACCTTATGGGCTGAGAGCACGTTTCATACAGCAATGGGAAGGCAGAAGAATGCAAAAGGTGCGCAGAGCATATTTATTACCAGCATAACATAATACTTTTGCGCCTGGCGGTCTTCAATCCCATTATTGTCTCCAAAAACCCGCAAAGAAAACTGCTGATGCTTACCTGATGAGGATCATCCGAGTAGACTTGGACCTGGCCTTGCTTCCATTCTTTGCCTTGAGGTGACAAGCGTGTCCACAGCAGGCTATTAGATTCGTTTTCCACGCGCTTCACGAGGTTTAGCCTACCAACATTCGGATGCCACATGTTGTACCTGTACAGCAATATAATACATAAGGTCGGATACGTTGGCCGCTATTGCTACGGGAAAAACTTTCTGTTTTCGCAGTCATTCGCTGTAGCAACATAAAGTATGATCTAGCATAAACGGCAATGTCTTTGAGTAATACCTTCATTTGGATGCAGATTGTTACGTTTCACTTAAAACTACGAAAATATATCTAATCAATCTTCAAAAAGAAGTTAGGGAGAAAAGCTTCATTATAACGTCACGGGTTTCATCCCTGCCGTGGCAGTCGCAGTTCGATGAAGGCCAAACGGTATAAGCCCATGTACTTTGGGATGTCAGGGCACGTTAAAGAACGTCAGATATTCCGCATTTCCGGAGGTCTCTGTAATGGGGTCTCCCATAATCATAATATGGTTTTGAACGTAAAACCCTAGATTTTATTCATTGTAATTAACACGTCATTGCGTTTTCGAACAGTAACATTTCGTGGTCTTCCGATCCGAAATGAAATGAATCGCTAGTTATGTTACTTTCAAATAGGAAAGTGTACTGACATCATTGCACGTTTTGTATGCTCCAATGAATGCTTGTCGGCAACTGCAATAGGGATATGCATCACGTGAACGCTACGCCTTCACATTGTCCGAGCGCGCCCTTGTCTTTGTCATGTATTTCTAGCACTTGTCTTGCGGTCTCGTTTAGGGAACGAAATAACAAGGAGACTTTCGCATGTGTAATTACCACTGAGACAGTCTCGCTGTGCTACGGTTCGCGTACTAGTTTTCTGCTGATTGTTACGTCAATCGTGCTAAACTCAGAACCAAATACATATTCAGTTCTGTCGCAAAAACACGCATGCTTTATGACGCTCTGGCGCACATGCAGGAACGCTCACAGTAGACGCAGAAGCTCTTTTCATGCAGAAACAGGGCAAATAACGCACGGTTGCTTACCAAAATGTGAAACAACGACCTGTGTTGGGAGTAGGGCTCATCTTGACTGAAACCAGGTGAGCCTTACTGATGGCGAAGCGCAAGTTCTGAGCATACATGTAGGGTCCTGCACATTCCAGTGTAGAAACATCTATAACCAAGTTTCTCAAGCACTCATTGCATGCCTCTTTTTAGTGACATAGGGGCACTCAGTAAGCCACCAACTGTGTAATGCGATCCTTCAAGAAAGAGAACGCACAAGTGATTTGTCTGGGTGAACGCTGGCAACGCCCTAAATTGGCAACCCGACGAAACATTCTCGGTGTTGTGTAATGTTTAGGCAACTGGGTTTACCACGCACGCCTGATCAAGGCTGCACTGAAAAGGTGCATGCGTGTGTGCAGATTTCATTACACCTTTCATCCTCAGTACGACTGGATGCGTTATCTAGCCAAGAGCTAACTGCACCTGCTACGCAAAAAGACTGGAAGCATGGAAAATTTCACAATAAAGTGCGCTTACCTGCCAAACGCATTCACTTATATTCTGCGAATAGCAGATGACATATCGCTGATTGGCCTCTCGCGTAATCTTCTAATAGAGGAGGAAGTGGTAATCTTGGAGGCATTCGCTCATCAACCATGCCTTGTTTAGCACGCCATTAAACAACACCAAAAGCAAACGATTTTGCTGTCGCTATCGCTCCAAGGCGCTACAAGCAGCCATCCCTAAGCCGGGCCATCGCTCGGGCACTACCGCTAAATATGATCGAAATGTACAGTCGCCAAGGGGAAAAATTAGCGCAAGTACCCGATGGACAGAGCAGCAAATTCATGACACCCGGCGTTGTTGTTCTCGATCGAGCGTGCTGGTAGCGAGAGTGCCATCATGTTGCATTTTCAAAGGTAGGGGTGGCCGCCACAAAACAGCCCTAACTGCTGTTAGTAGATCTCTAATAGATGCTAGTGCTTTTCTTGTCGGCAGTCTTGACTATATGAGTAGTTGTAGTTCTTTTCTTTCTCGTTTGAGTTGCCACCACCCGTAAATTTGTCGCAAATGACCCGAAAAAGCTGTTTGTAGGAGTGTTTCCCGCTTGGCACCCTTTCATTAAAATAAATGTAATGTGCTTGACACTCTCGCTAACAGCGTGGTCGTTTCCGGACACTGGTGCTCATCTTAAATCTAAACAATTCGATAAAATAGGTAGAAATTCAGAACACGGAATGAAGAGAGAAGAAGCAGACATGAAAGGCGACGGGTATGCGTGGACAAAATAACGCTGTTCATGAAATCTTCCAGGTAATGCTGCCAAATTTAAGCGCAGCGTATCCTTGTGGCCTTTGTCCAGGTCCAGGCTACATTGTATGAGCCAGACGCACGTTGATTGTGCACTTCAAGAATAGCCCACCCGCACACTTGCACTTTTATAGTAGCACTGACCATTCATGTGAACTCAACGTGTTTTATCTTTGTTGTGCAATTAGCAGCTACCACTGTGTTTTTAGAGATGAGCGTATAACAGAAAAAAAAAAGTTTCTATTCCATAAAATTACGTTACTGCGCATCCCCTATCGCATAAGGAACATGCATGCATCGTTACAATATTTATACTAAGCCTGCATAGCTGAGCATCTCTACATTGATATTGGATGGTGTTCTCCTACCACACTGTGGGCAGCAAATTTTGCGTCAACTTTATCACCGCACTGACATATTGGTAGTTGATTATGGTCAAACGTATAATGATCTAATTTTCCCATGTGCTCGCCTTCTTCCACGATGAAGAACAATTGGATCAGTCATTATGTCATTCTAACATTTCAGTTGTGCGAATATGGAGAACTGTTTAACTCAAAAGAAACCAAGGAGTGACGAAGTGAAGATATAGATATTGTGTGTGGTCAGTAACGGTCCACCAGAGAAGCCTTTCAATACTCATTATCTCGCACGAGTCAAAATCTAATATTCACTAAAGATATCTAAGCATTGAAATATTCAACGCCATTATTGATGGAAATTTCCTGCCGTTCAAATGTCACATTTTTTTACGTTACAATTCAATATTAAAAGATAAAAAGAGAGTTGACGACTTGGCTTTTGTCGAAAGGCTAACCACGCTTTACCAGCCTACCTCGAATACCTCCTCGCAGCAATTGTATTTTATTATAATGGTTCAATATTTTCTTAGATAGGTGTAAACTCATGCAACAACGCTCTACGAAAGATTATGACCCAAAGCAGTAGTGTCTGCAATGAGTAGAATTGTTGGCATTTACAATTACGTTACGCACCTTTGTGAGAATTGCTGTCGAAGGGCTGCCATTTGAATTTGGGAATCTCAGTTCCTCCAGCGTTCAGAGTCCACATCGTATCAGATGCTTTTCTCTCGGGGAACCAGCCACAGTTCGAAGGATCTGAGAAGGTGCAGCTCACCTTTTCGGCTGCTTCGGCTGAAAAGGAACAATGTAGTTGTCCATTATTTTCTGGCAGTGTAATTTTAGCTTTGAACACTCGTCCTCTAAACTAGGCAAAGGGCCAATGCAAACTATATCTTGGTTTACTATTAGGAGTTACTTTTCTCATTCTGTTGTCGAAAATTTGTTTCTTACGCACCAATAGTTACAATATTGGTACAATCGCAATATTTAACTATGTTTAAATGTCTAATTTTTGTGTACAATTGAGGAGGTTCTTGCAAACACGAAAGTCGTCAATGAAGTGGTAAACGATAAAAAAGTACTACCCACCTCCTTCACTCTGGCTGTCTGGATGGCACATTTTATACTCTGGACGGTCAATGCTCACACCGACGCTGTTAGCCAGGTACACGAACTGCAATAAAACCAGAATCATGAACATTATCTATAATGCACTAAGAAGTTTCACGATATACATAATAAATATTGTAAACTGTAAGATGCCCAGGCTAGCTCGAATATATAGGTACGTGTGCATGGACATGGTGTCACTAGTTTCCTTCAGGACGCACAAAATTTCAGATATCCTAAGCAGCTAATTAAGAGCGGGCATGCAAGGTAAACATGTGAAGCAGTGAACAGTTTTTCGAATAAATGGACCACCTTATAAGCTCTAAGTTACGTTTGTCAGAGATGAAACCTTTAGACAAAACATTTAGGCATTGAGCAGTAAGCAAACCAAGGTCCTCTTAAACAATTCACAGGTGACGAAACTCAGAACTAAGACACACAGCAAACAAGAAAATTTAATGTTTGTAATGAAGAATGAGCTATCATATGTAATGAGGTGCTTCTGATGTCAGCGTTGTACGAGTGTCCGGCAGCAAACTGCTCTAATCTTTAATGCATTCATTCACTATCAATGACAGTATGCTGACTTTTTTTTTTAAAATAGAACGAGTCATTCCTGAACATGATGAACTAATTTAAAAGACTGTTTCTAATTGCTTCGTAAAAATATAACTTAGCTTCGAAAATCATTAGAAAAGTAACTTGCCTGGTTTATATGCATCGTTATAACGGTAGTTATGGTCTTGAGAATATGTTTTCTTCAAAGTTATAGTGAATGGACTTGTTCCAGTCTTTATAAAGTGTACTGTTTACTGCTTATTGTAGTTCAGGCACAAAAGCTTTCGATTGAATTCAATAAAATAGGCTCTCTTGTCCCAGAAAACGATACCTCTGTAACTTGCCGCCACAAGTGGCACTTACTTTGCAAAATCAAGGTACTTATTAGAAAATATATTTTAATCCCCGTATTCTTGTAGGAATTAAATAATTATGTGCTTGGCGAAAAAAACATGTTGCAGGAAGTAAAAAAAATACGTGCTGAACGAAAAAAAATATAACTTGGATGTAACTCCTCATAAATAGATACTTGAAATATAATTTCAGATTTGTATCTGATAGCGATTGTAGATTGCAATGTTTTTTTTAACGTATTATTCAAACTTTTGTTTCACGTTTAACTAGATTCTTATTTTTTCCTTTTTGAGGCGATGCTGCTTAAATCAACGCTATTTCTTTGATTACTTATTTACTGATTGTTGCTGATACGTGGGCACAATAGGTTACATTTTATAAGTTGATAATAAATGGCCATGAAAGTGTAAGGAAACGATGCTATCTTATTTTGTTTTATTGATACAATTGTATCCTCATTTTTCTTACAATGCACAATTATTTTACTTGATAGTGCGGCCAGGTGAACCCTAGTGAAACGCACTCTTTGGAATTCCAACTCACATCACGTTTGTCTTCATATAACAAACGTAGTTTCCCTCTCCCGATGTTTTTTTCTACCGCACAAGATACATAGGTTATTTACGGAAATCGCGAAGAAAAGCTGAATGAAGGGACGCTTTCAAAGTACCAAAGAAAGCTCACCCTTGCTCCTGCGTCCCAGTTTCCAACTCTCACAAACACCCTTCTCCACTGCCCTTTCAGCACCTTTCCACTCAGTGTACCAAGCACTTTCACATTGCTTCTCCGAGAATCGAAGCCCGGGTCCGGCCTCACCCCGAACAAGAACATTGCCGCGGCTGAAAATTGAGAACACCGGTCAGCCGATACGACACGAACATTTTAGCGTCACACCGTAGGAACCGAAAGAAAATTTGATAAACTACTTTCCTTCAAAAGTATGTTGCAAAAGAGGCATGATCTAGAAATGAGTTACTATTCTATTCTCTACAGTTGACTCCATACGTTATCCTGTCGATGTATTCGTTAATCACTACAGTTATATCACGTAAACACGATTTGACATGGTGCAAAATGTCAAAGGCATACTGATATTGATTTGGTTTAAATGTGTTAAAACACGACAAGGAACAATATCTGCGCTTGTGCTTGGTACTGTGTTCTCATCTCTGTGTTGTCTTCGCGCAGTTAAATCAAAATCTGAAACAAACCACGAAGCTGAGCCTAACAATCTTGAGCAGAGCGCGGGCTACCATTCTCTATTATGAACTTCAACTGTGTGGACGTGAGTGAAGCTAAAAGATACATAATTAAAAAAAAGAGACTTGGGAGAAAGTCAAATTACCTTAAGGATATGCACAATATATTTCGGATACCTTAGCTGATATAAACATTACTTCAATTGGGAATAATATTGAAGTTGCACCTTATGGAGCTTGATGACGCTTCAAAAATTACTCAATAATCATCTTGCGTAAACAATTGACAACGAGAAATGATGGAGGTGTTTTTGAGTGATATATTCAAAGGCCGTCTATTCTAGAAAACAAAAAGAATGTCGTAATAATAGCACAAAATTGATTCTGCATTGCATTAAAACTCTTTTGGACCTTACAATAAAAGAAAAAAAAAATTATTTCTACGAGAAGCACAATATATTCCTGTTTCACGTGAATATTTCTTCAATCATTGGTCAATGTCAACGAGTAATAAAGAGAGAAATGGGCAAATTGGCACATTTGTAGCACCTAATTGAAAATATAGAACACTAACTGCATAGGCTACAGTGAAGAAACCAGGTAATATTCATACACAACTCTATAGGTTACATTGAATTATGACAATAATTGCGATGCTGCCATCCACACGGTAAAATTTAATACAAAATGATGACATTTACTGCATTAGTTAAGTTCATTATTGTTCACAAAGCCATATTGTTTTTGTTATTCGGTTTAAAATATTTGTGGCTGCTAGCTTGTATGAACCCTTTGTATATGCTTCTCAACTTTCGTGATGCAAATCGCATGAACCATATATTGTCAATAACCATTTTCAGGCTGTTCCTACCCCTGCTTTCAAAATGCGGAAAAAATGCCTATATCTAATTCGAGCAAATATTAATGTTTAGTGCACCTATGCTGGACGTCAGTTTTCCGTTATGGCGAGTCAAGGGGTCCTTTTCTAAAGAAGTTTTGAGCATGGGTTTCACGACAGTGCGGAACGAATTATTGACTCGTAGTGCCAAGATTTCATTTCAGATCAAACTCATTTTTTGGTGGTACCATGCATCAAAGTTCGCGTAACTTGCTGCACAACACGCAGCATTTTGCAACTCTATTTGATGATAACACGTTTGAGGTTTTTATCTGAGAACTCTGTTTTCAATATTGCATGTCACCGACAGCTTTCACTCTGAAGGTACATTTGAGAACCCTCCTGGATATGACAAATACTTACGCATGTTAGGTATGTAGGCGTAGAAATAGACGACACAGGAGTGTGCAATTGGTCCTAGTGGTGGCGTAGTCAGACCCTTCAATACGTAACTTGGTGGAGCTTCTGAAATGTTGCAGGTAGAATAAAACTATATAGACACCGCACAAGATATTAGCCAAATTGACTCTCCCGCCAGTGGTCGCTTGTTTTGTACACAAGCGACCACTGGGCGGAACGGTGATTAATCTTTCTGCATGCAAATCTGACGCATCGTTCAGATTCCTGAACGATGCGTCACGATTGATTCAGATTCGTCACGTTCGTCACGATGCCACATTCGTCACGTTCGTCACGATTCGTCACGATGTGTCACGTTCAGATTCCTGAACGATTGCACTTATTACGTATGAATATATTTTTTCTTCATAACAGACGTCCCTTTTAATACACCTTTGCTGCAATGGCCCAGAGGTACTATGGTGCTTTTTGAGGCTTTGATATTGTATTATAAAGAAGGTGGTGACAAAATGACTGGTTTGGCGCTTCGTGGCTGCAATCAAACATGTTTTGTGCATAACACAAGTAATTATTGGCGAAGTAAAATTGATTGCTTTGGTTTGTGCTTTAGGGCAAGCGCTACGTTATCGCTCAGTGTTCAGTCCTATAAACTGCAGAGCCTTCTTGCCACCTATATGTGTGATTTCTGCTTGTTGTAAGTTGTCTGCTTGCTAATCGGGACAAACGGAGATTAGATACCAAAAAAAAAAAAGATGACTGTTAGTTTGCGTCGCCACTTCAACCGACATTTTGTTACAACTTATTTGTTGTAACAAAACTGCACTCTTTGATGCGCCTGCAATGGCGAAGTTTCCTAAAAAAAATAAAACCATTCTTAGAAATCATTCATGAAATCTGTGCGGTCAAAATAAACTTATATATAACTGTACAATGAAATAAAACAGAAACAGCAATAATATATTTAAAAAATACATTAGTTTAGCCTTCTTGATATGAACAGTTGAAAAGCTATATGGTGGCAGCCTACTTACTTTTCAAACTGCATTTGCTACTTAGGCTGAAGTAAAAATAAAAATTGATAATCTTGTGTCGCACGCGGACACAAGATTTCACGAAGCATTCCCATGAGTCGATATGATTTTTTTTATTTTAAACCTGCCTATCATTGGTCAATCCCTAGGATTGACTGACAACTGATAGTTTTTAAGGTTGTGCCTTTGATATGTGTAGTTACTTTTTGAAATTTTACAGCGCAAGCTGTTGTGAGACAGGAATACAAGTCAGGTGCGGCATCGTAGTTGCCCGCCGCCGGTTTTCGTGATCAGTATCTCAAGAAATTAGAAAAAAACTTTTGCTATTAATAAACATGGCACAACGGTATTCGAACCCGGGTCTGCTGCGTGCCAGTTCCAGTATTCTGCCCCTAAGCCACGCCTGTGCCTGAATCTTATTTGCAAATTTGCCTTAGGCAGGCTTGATGTCGGTAGAAGAATCGCGTTAGTATGTGTAAAAAAGTGGTTTAGAACAGCAAAGGAACATTGCGAATTACGTAACGAGTGAGTCGTCCAATGCACCAACCCAATACAAAAGCTTGTTCTTGATTACCTATTAAGTGTGGCGCATACCCACTTCAAGCATAATTTTTCATCTTCGTCATCCCCTGAACGAAAAAAGCGCGAAATTGCTCGCAAGATTGTTGCGGATACCACGTTAGTCCTAAAGATGACGAAGGATGATGATAGCATAGGGAAAGCTAGCCTACAACACAAACATTCTGATGAATAATGGCGTAGTGAATACCCCGCAGGTGTGCCTCTAGCAGTTGCCCAAATAGTTTTAAACAAGACTCTGAAACGCCGCTTTTCCCGCTTTCGCTGTGACTGGGCCACCCGTTGTGCGGAGGCCTAGCGTTTCTTTCTTGTTTACTTCATTTCTTAGTATGTTTATTACTTCCTAACTCGATGAAGTAAAAGTGAAGGAACTACTTTCAGGGACATTGAAGTCATGCACTCAAGTATTTTGCAAGAGATAAATATTATTAGGACTTTACTATCTCTTACGTCGCCAAATTATTACAAGAAATATTGATCAGAATCTGACGTTTGATTTCCACATCAAAACTTCACTGACAGTTTGACGTCAAGTCTGCTCGAGTCTTTCGGCCGGGTTATGGCAATGAATTGCTGAAATTTAGGCTTAATACATAAAAATATTGTGTTCTATATAAAATAAATTTAAACCTTTCTAACCGACCGTCGATAACAAAGGCTCTAGAAAACACTGTAAAAATATTTAACTTCATGGTAAGTTTGCGCGGCAACGTCAGGGCATTGTCACACTGTGTTTCTTTTTTTATCTCTGGCCGTTTTCTCGCTAACTAAAACAATCATTAACATTGAACTCTCAGCTTTTTTGAGATAGTTAGTTGCTAATCAGAGAACATTGCTGTGCATTGCCTAGATCAGAGAACATTGCTGTGTATGAGTTGTACTGTTTAAAAAAACAACTAATTTGATTGCATCTATCTATCTATCTATCTATCTATCTATCTATCTATCTATCTATCTATCTATCTATCTATCTATCTATCTATCTATCTATCTATCTATCTATCTATCTATCTATCTATCTATCTATCTATCTATCTATCTATCTATCTATCTATCTATCTATCTATCTGTCTGTCTGTCTGTCTGTCTGCCTGTCTGTCTGTCTGTCTGTCTGTCTGTCTGTCTGGGTGTCTGTCTGTCTGTCTGTCTGTCTGTCTGTCTGTCTGTCTGTCTGTCTGTCTGTCTGTCTGTCTGTCTGTCTGTCGTGAACACGGAACATTTGCACGAAGGCCTATCGAGCGCTCGTTACCTGAGTTAATCAGCGAATATGCAGCATATGCTCCTTGCATGTTCATTCGACTGTCAGTACTTGGGAAGCCTTGTTTTTTCTTGCCGTCTTCTACCGTCGTCCAGTTCCAACCAAAACGGGCACTGGAATCCTCATTTTCCAAACCACACAAGTCCGTCGTAAACTCACAGGCACCTAGAGAGAAAATGTGACGTTGCATTTTTCTGAACCATGTAAATTATGAAATAGAGAGTGCAGAAAAATTTCTCAAGGGCTAGAGCTTATGCTTAAGAATAATAAAATCACCACTTCATATTTTTTGCGGATTC
The DNA here is from genome assembly GCF_043290135.1 of Rhipicephalus microplus. Classification (NCBI taxonomy): domain Eukaryota; kingdom Metazoa; phylum Arthropoda; class Arachnida; order Ixodida; family Ixodidae; genus Rhipicephalus; species Rhipicephalus microplus. The sequence goes on along the minus strand of NC_134701.1, from coordinate 137,439,405 downwards.
ATTGAGCTTCGAATGCTAAGACGTGACAAAATGTGAAAGAATCGCACGTAAGCGTGTGGGTATTAACAAGCACGAACATATTAATTTATTAAAAATGAAAGGTTCGGGCATAAATATTCTCATATTTCAAATCATTCTCATGTTCTTACATAAAAAATGACAACGATGTATGACGCGTTGCACTGGTCACGCAGCACGTTGTCGCCTAATATCTGTGTCGACTGTATTCTGCAGCACTCTCAAACAGCAATACTTCATTACTTTATTACCATCTTGCGTGCACAAAATACCTATTATTGATTGATTCAAAACCCACTGTATTTTGAAAAATATGCTTGGAATAGCAGCGCTACTTAACATGTCAGTCCGAACATTTCCGCACTCGCGAAAACAAATTATACCGTGGGTGGATTTCGCAACACATGTTTTTTGTCACGAAAAGAATATGTTGTACCGATTTCTGCCTAATAAATGCCTGATAGATCTGTGACCCGGTATTGTATGCCTTCTGAATACAGAGCTAAAAGTCACGGAGAGGAAAAAAAACTAGAAGGCTAAGCACTACCCACAGACAAAAGAGAAACTACAACAGAGTTGATATTCCCAGTTCGATTTCTAGCATACCCTTCTCGCATTTCTCTTTGAAGATATGATTGCTTCAAACAACGCTTCGAACTCAAGTGACATCAGGTCATTGTTAATGCGAAAAGCCAAATTTTACTCTAAAACATTGGTTGAGGTTGCTTTCTCAATATATCAAAGCTGGTGGTATTCAATTCAATCAAACATGAAGGAATTCAATTCCTCATTTGGTGAGTGATGAGACAACACAGCCATTGTCTTGAATAAGAAATCTTGCAATTGTTTAGGTCTGTGGATCACAAGACAACTTGATGGGTACGTTTCTTTGCACTTTTTTGTCATGAACGTCATATTGGAGGCTTCAGATAGACAAATAATTTACAAATGACTTCTATGATTATGTCAAATAAACCACTTGGCTTCCCACAAGTACCAGAAAACCAGCATGCGTGACGTCATTCATGAAAAAGTGATGCAAGTGTCACAACTGAGATGCAAGCCTAACATGTTTCATGGGCTTCAGTAGTGCAGATTTTGAATAATGATCTTTTCATGCTTATGGTGTTGACGAACTTGCTAATGGCCGTCCATGAAATGTCCGTCGTCTTTAGTTAGCGTTTTTTTTAATAAAGTCCGAAGGGATATCTTCCCTCACCGCAGCGAGATTCGTCGGCTCCGTTGGAACAGTCCTCCATGAAATCGCACACCTTGGACAATGGAATGCACTGTCTGATGCCCGTGCATTGGAATTCCTGCTCAGTACATGTAAACGATGGCTTCGCTGGTACTGGGGCTGATGGAAGACCTGGCAGAATACATATCAAGAGATTGAAAGAAACCAATGATGTAGTTCAGAGATTGGTTATGACCTAAATCATATTTCTGACAAAAGACCAACTACATCTATTGCTTACTTCATGTAACCACAACATATTAAAGAGAACAAATTGCAAGACACCCTTAGTGTAACTGCCTGTCTACACAGCAATTTTCGCATGAACACCGAAAATAAGAATCCCCGATGTAAAACACTGGTTATGTTGCGAGGCACTCTAGCCATTTCATGTCACCGGCATGATAACGCTGACCACAATCTGAAGCGTTCAACAAAGTCATCTTAATTTCTCTTCTTTGATGACAACATTAGATTATGATAAAGGCTGGATATAAAATTTTAAAATATTTCCGTCAGTTGAAGATGTACTTTAGGCTAACTGCACTTTGATGACACTTGAAAAAATTGTCAAGTTCTGTTGCGATCGCAATTTTATGGACACTATCAGTGCGTGTTGCCGTCAGTTTTTGTGGCAGCCTTAGATTCCGTATATAGGATAAGCCGATAACATAACCTTACGCACCGTATGCTTCATCGGCAAGCGCTTGATGGCTACCCCCGTTCATTGCTCGAGTGGAGGCCACTGCATTATAGCGTCACTGAAGGATCCAGGCCTCACTGGAGTCGCACCACGCAGCTCGCAGGAAATCGGTCACTCAGAATGGCAGCTGCTGTGGCCTATACTTGAGCTTTAGTACGCTGTCGCTCGAAATGAGTATTCGACTAGAATGACCTTACAGCAAAAATATTTACGTCCTATCATTTATGTGTATACGCTCTATTCCGCCTTGCCCGTCATTCTTTGATTACACGTGCCCTGGTGTTTCTCACATGTTAGTTTGTGTAATCAATATTTGTCCATAAATTATTGGTTTATGGAGGGTTCATCTGGGTTTCTCACATCACGCCGTTTGAAGAGGGAACTATTATGCACAATTATGAGCTATTATGAAATAATTATGCGCTGCAGGCTACGTGCTACACTCTAATGTTTGTCTGACGTGGTCTCAGGAGCTCTCACTACCGATCGGTGTCATTTGGGCACACGTTAAAGAAACCCAGGAGGTTGAAATTTCTGGAGTCATCCTGTACGGCGTCTCTCATAATTATAGGGTGGTTTTAAGATGTTAAATCCCACATATCCATCAATCAACTGATCGGCATTGTCTTATCACCATGCTGAAAACGTGTTGCAGGGCCCTTCGAACGTGGAACTGTTCAGACAGCCATGTAGTGCATGCAAGAAACAACGTTAAATTCTACTTAGCGCAAAACAATGTGCACTAGATAAAGATATCATCTGCCTGATTGGTGCAATAACACGAAATCTCCTTCAGTCTGTACATAAACACAACATGTTGTGAACTTGTACTTTGCGTAAACACACAGAGTAGAGATGTTTTCGGGAACATTGCGCAATGTCTGTGAAATTTTACATATCGCATAACTCACCTCCTAGTTTCGTCGTGCAGCTCTCCCAAAACTGGACGTCGTCAATGGCTATGTAGCCATACTTGTCAGGATTTCTATGTTCTCCTATGAAGGCCACCTATGAACAGTACACAGACATAACCTTTCTAATTATTTGTTGCTATTTTTGTACTGAAATGACGTGCTTCTAGAATAGGCAAAGTTTACTTTATTATTTTCACAACTATAGCCTTAAAAAATAACAAATTAATTATGAACTATGCTTATTTTTTCTTCCTTAACTGTTATAATAGCTAATCACTGCACACGCGTGTGTGAAAGGGGTTTTCAAACGAGAAGTCACAGTCGAGATACCAACTATCGAGACTCAACTAAACAAGACATTACCTATTGTCAAGCTTTAGGAAAGATTCTTGCTAAGTGGAGTAGTGAAACAAAAAAGTCAAAGTGATGGGCGCGGACGAGGAAAGCACCAAGACGCTGAGGCGTTTTCGTGCCATGGCATTCATGGGCTTGCTACACACATGGAGCAAAGACAGATTTGAGAAGGGAGAGCTGCTAAAATCAAGAATATCTATATATATATATAAGCCACGAATATATATATATATATATATATATATATATATATATATAAATATATATATATATATATATATATATATATATATATATATATATATATATATATACATATATATATATATATAATGCGTAATCTGTTGCAGCCACGACACACTTGTTTCCAGAGGCGGATGCTGGGAAGGAACCTAGAAGGTCCAAACCAACAAGGAAGAAGCGCTCCGATGGGATGTCGATAAGCTGAAGATAGCCGGCAGGGAGTCCCCACGGCTGCTTGCGGCGCTGGCGAATTGCACAAGCGTTGACATAACGACGTACTGAGCGTGAAAGGCCAGGCCTGTAGAAGCTGCGTCACACATAGTCATATGTGAGAGAGACACCAAGGTGACCCGCGGTTGGCACGTTATGGAGCTCGCGGAGGACTGTGGAGCGCAGGTGCTTTGGTATGACCAGAAGTAGGTCGGGACCATTGGGCGATAAATTACGCCGATATAAGGTGTGGTCTTTTATGGTAAACATGCGAACAGAAGCGTCGTGCGGTGAACATTAGAGCTGTTGATTTAGGCGGCTGATATCCGGATCGCGACGCTGCTCGTCACAGAAGCAGCTGGTAGATGGAAAGGACGATCCACAGAATCAGTGCTTCCAGGGTCGCAGTCGGCCACAGGGCAGTGTGACAGACAATATACGTCTCTGTGCAGTTCCTTTGATTTATATAGTACGCTGTAAGAATACTCTTGGAGGCAGAGTGCCCAGTGGGCGAGACGACCTGTGGGCCAGCAAAGAGCGTGGCGGTCGGTGAGAACTCCAAACGGTCGGCCGTATAAGTAAGGGCTAAATTTCGTGACTGCCCACACCAGCGCCAGGCATTCGCGCTCTGTGATGGAATAATTTCGCTTCGATAGGGACAGGAGCCTGCTGGCATAAGCTATCAGGTGATGCTGCCCACGTTGTCGCTGAGCCAACACAGCGCCTATTCCGTAACCACTGGCATCGGTTCGGACTTCGGTCGGTGTTGTAGGGTCAAAGCAAGCCAGAATAGGAGAGGAAGTGAGCAAAGTGGTGAGGTTGGAGAATGCTGCTGCTTGCGATGGACCCCAGGTAAGGGTCTCATCTGGTTTCAGTAAATCTGTTAAAGGCCGAGCAATTTCGCGTAGTTCTTGATGAACCGCCTTAAGTAGGAGCAGAGCCCAACAAAGCTGCGGACGTCTTCGGTGGTTTTTGGAACAGGAAAGTCCTTCACAGCTCGAACTTTTTCTGCGCCAGGCTGTACGCAGTAAGCGTCAACAATGTGCCGAAATATTGTGATGCAGCGGCAACCAAACCGGCACTTGGTTGAATTCAGTTGAAGGCCGGTGAGACAGAATACAACAAGAATTTCGGACAGTCTCTCAAGGTGCACGTTAAAAGTGGGAGCAAACACACTCATGTCATCCAGATAACAAAGTCACCTAGACCACTTGAATCCATGGAGCAGGGAGTCTATCATTTGTTCGAAGGTGGCGGGGGCCTCAATAGCCGAAAGGCATGACCTTGAATTGGTAGAAGCTATCAGGTGTTACAAAAGCCGTCTTCTCTCGGTTGGAGTCCATGGCAATCTACCAATAACAAGAACGAAGATCGATGGAAGAAAAGTAGGCGGCACCATGGAGGCAATCAAGGGCGTCGTCAATTTTAGGCAGAGGGTATGCGTCTTTCTTCGTGATGTTGCTAAGGTGGTGATAGTCCACACAAAATTGCCACGATCTGTCCTTCTTTTCAACTAATACCACCGGTGATGCCTAGGAACTGGATGATGGTTCAATAATGTCCTTAGGTAGCCTCTTCTTCACCTCCTTCTGAATGATTCTCCGCTCAAAAGCAGACACTCTGTAGGGACAGCGGTAATAGGGCTGGCATCACCTCCGTGTATGCGAAGCTGGACAAAGGATGTCTGCCCTAGAGATCGGTTGCCAAAATAAAAAAATATCCAGGTAGGCTCACGAAGATGCTGTAGGGCTTCAACTCGCGCAGGCGGAAGATCAGTGGCGATCATGTCTACAATATGACGGCTGCCCAAATGTGCTGCGAGCGGTGTGCGCTGCATTGAAACAAGGGTGTCTATTGCAAGCACTTGGGTTTGTGAATCAAGCAACGGACACAGGTGGGCCAAATGAATGCCTTGTGGAAGCACTTGACTCATGTAGCCGAAATTTACAAGTGGTAGACAATTTCTGTTATCTGTGATGCTGGGCACTGTGTAGGGAACTGCAACATTATGCGCAAGAAGTACGTCGTTGAGATGCGTAGCGTAATATTCACCGTAGGGCACAGCTGGTGCTTACAGGAAATCGATGTACGTCACAGTTTTTGAAGGCAGGTGAACAAAGTCGCTGCATTGTAATCGGCATGTAGGTTGGTACGGGGCGTCACGGATTTGTGGAAGTTCAAGGCGGAGCACACCAGCGCAGCAATCAATCAGAGCAGAATTGGCGGCAAGAAATCGAGGCCTAGTGTGAGGTCGTGGGGACATGTTGCAAGGATGGTAAAAAGGACGACCACTTAATGACCAGCTACGATAAGTTGACCTATGCACATACCAACGACCGCTACTGTTGCGCCATCTGCAACTTTGACGACACTGGTCAAGGGGGTTAAAACACACGACCCGAGTCAAAAGTCCTTCAACGGTACAGCACATCGAAGTTATAAAGTATTTAATTTATTGAAGCTTCATCAAGTCGAAGCCTCAAAGCTAGGTCTAAAAGCAAAAGTGCGACGTTATCAGAGAAGAGCTTTTAGTCTACTTGAACGTTTCCGTCTCACGATAGTGCCCTCGATAAGTGACGGGAGTAATAAATTTATAGAGACGCGATTCCCTCAACATCTTAAACCAAGACTCTAATAATCGATATATGAATCTACCAAGCTGAAGGAAAGTTACGGCTTTGAAACTGATTCGTGTTGACATAGCCCAGAGAATGAATCTGCCAAACAAAGACAGATATAAAAAAATGGGAGCATTCTGTGAAATACTTTGGCAGTTGTGTTTCTGTACTCCCCTGTTAAAGACTCGATCACTATCGTGTTTTGAAGCACAAATTTAATAAAATGTAAAGATCCCTTGAGTGATTTCCTGCTTCAGAGTTGTTACCACTACCAGACATGGTGGCGCCTGTCGTAATTTCAAAAGGCAGCAGTCAGCACGAAGAATGCAATAATTAAATAATCTATCACGGATGTGTGTCGTATTTCGCTGGAAATTGTTTACTAGAGCTTTAAGACTATGCGTTGTCCATTGTTCGTTTCACAGTCCTAGCACCTTGGCCTTGAGAGTGGCTTGTTTTACAAGCACGTTAGAAAGCACATGTTGGCACCTGTCGTAATTTCAAAAGGCAGCAATCAGCACGAAGAATGCAATAATTAAATAATTGATCACGAATGTGTGTCATATTTCGCTGGAAATCGTTTACTAGAGCTTTAAGACTATGCGTTGTCCATTGTTCGTTGCACAGTCCTAGCACCTTGGCCTTGAGAGTGGCTTGTTTTACGAGCACGTTAGAAAGCACATGAAACTCCTCGCGTTAGCAGTTAGGTATCTTGTTTTGTTTAGGATCAGTGCGGATTATTTGGAGCACGAAACACGTTTCAGAAGATTTTAAAAATTGCTTCTGAATTGTTTCCGACCATGCTTCCTTCCATCCGCCCATCGTTGACAGACAGACGAACGCACTGATGGGCGGACGGAAGGAAGCATGGTCGGAAGAACGGACGGGAAGACGTACGGACGCACACATGAACGAATGAATGCAGGGACGGATGGACGCTTCACTCATAATCAGTCACTGTGTGGATATGCTGCGAGTTTTTTTTTTCAGTGTTCGGGTTTTCTTTATTTCTGCTTTGTTTCTTGTTTTGTTCTTCTGTTTTAGTTATTTCTATTTATTTTTCTTCCTAATTTCTTCTTTGTTTTTCTGTCTTCCTAGTCATCGGTGCTTCCTGTTGCAATTTTTATACGTGGTTTGTGGGGTCATGTTTCCCTAGCTATAGTTAGTTATGTCCAAATTAATATAATCAAGGCACTCAAGGTGCAAGAAGTGGAGGACTTCATTTTGGCATGAGCGCACAACCATTGTGTTTCACTTCGCTAAACTATTGTAGAGTTGCCGGCGTTATTATCTTCATCAAGGAGCTCCAAGAACAAAAGAAAGAGGATGCACTCTCATTTAAAGAACGAGAGCAAAAAGACTTTTTGTTGGTGCGAGCAGGCGCTCAATGTAGTACAAATGGCTACGCTATGTGGTTTAGCATGCGTTAGTAGTATTTGAAACCACTCGAAGGACAACAGAACAACGACTTCAAATAAATTATGAAGGCGCTCGAAGAACAACAAGAAGAAAGAGGCTTGTCTTTGGTGTGAGTGCATACTCAATATGCTACAGCTGGCAATTGTATATGTGGTTTTGCCTGCGTTACACCAAGCGACTACGACCACACACGCTCACAGCGTACGACAGCCTACTTTTTTTATTAATGCTAGTATGCCTTACGGCATAGATTGAAAAAAAAAAGAGAAAAATTTCAGTTTCCTGTGTACAACAGTACGGCCCCTGAAAATGCTGGGCACTTTAAAAAAAATTCACAGCATTTCCACGGAGTGGTGAATGATGATAGGTGCGGCGAAGCGTCTTTCTGTCTGTCTGTCTGTCTGTCTGTCTGTCTGCCTGTGTCTGTCTGTCTGTCTGTCCGTCCGTCCGTCCGTCCGTCCGTCTGTCTGTCTGTCTGTCTGTCTGTCTGTCTGTCCGTCCGTCCATCCGTCCGTCCGTCTGTCTGTCTGTCTGTCTGTCTGTCTGTCTGTCTGTCTGTTCGACCATCACTCCCTGTGTGTGTCTGTCTGTCGGTCGGTTAGTCTGTAGTCCATCCGTCTGCCTGTCTGTTCATTCCTTCATTCGTCAACTATGCAAAATAATCAACTATACAAAAACTACTAACGTCGTTTAGTCATATTATTTCGAAGGACATATATACACACAACGCTATCTATTTAGCAATTCATTAGGTAGAGTTTGCTGCATACTACTATTACTACTACTACTACTACTAATAATAATAATAATAATAATAATATTACGACAGTGTCGGGAATGACCCACACCCTAAGGAGCTTCGCCCCTAAAGAGAAACTCGCTACTGAAAGTTCACATCGTGAACCTCCCTCATGCCTCTCGCACAAAGGTCAGGTACCGCGACGAGAATATATCGCGTTTTAATTTATTACATACCGTGCGTATGTTATCGATCAAGACTCGGAGTAGTTGCGGTGAATGTGAATGATTCAATAAATGGCAAGAATTAGCATTTACTTTACCTTAAAAAACTCTGAAACATCTCTTCAACTAGCCACGGAATTCAGTAAAGGAGCTTACTCCGTCATGAACTCAATGCTGCAAATCATTTGGGAATCCATCTGGTACGAGTGGAGTACAAAGACTTGTCGTACACTTGAATTGCATTCTCTGGTCTCTCGTCCCGGCGAAAGCGCTAAAAGCTAAGCAAGGTGGGATGGTGAGGCGAAAGAAAATACGTCACGATTTTCTCATGAAATTAAGCACGTTTTCTTTCTATCCTTTTGTTTCCTTACAATATGTGGGAACTCAGGGCTCTCGCACACGTTCACGTGGACAGGTCAGGGCCTCCCGCGGTGGCCCCAGTAACTCCATAGGGCGTCATGCCGAAATCAGCTAATGGTGTTATACTTGGGTCTGTGAAGTGTAATTTTTTGAGTATAAAGCATCATTTGTCGAAAGAGGATAAAACAGTTCTTAGCTAATTTTGAGAATTTCTTGTTATTTCCCGTTTGCACATTGTCGTATATTATTTGGCACGCACGTTCTGGTGATCATATTTCCCTCTTCAAGGAGCAGATGTTTGCTATGAAGAGCCTCCAATTGCTGCTTCGAAAAACTGCCTCTAAACGTCAACGGCGACAATAAAGCTTTCTGTGCGTTTAAGCGTATTTCTATGAAAACTAAAAAGCTTCAAACATCCAAGTAGTGGTCAAAATAAATGGCAATGATATGTCACTCGTACGATATCACTGCTACACTTTTAGATCTCTATATAAAGGAAGCATTCTTTTTACCATATGAGTTCTTTCTGACGTGCGTGTAATTTACCTGGTAAGGAGCCATTTTTGGCAACTCCACGAAGACCTCAAGGAAGTTAAAGAAGTCATTTGGCTTCCTCTGCGTCCACAAGGCCTTCCACGTTCCATTTTTTGTTGTGCGGTAAGCAAGAGTGAGCTTCGGCTTGCTTCTTCCTAGCGTTGCGTGGAAAAACGTCATCTAAGTGGCAGGTAAACAAAAATAAATGAGAAAATAAAATTCACAATTAGATGTCTTAGAAGTACTACGCACGAGCATCTTATTATATGACTAGCTTTAATGAGCCAACCATCAAGCTGGTTACAAGAACTGCGAGGAACACAATCAAAATTTTCACACAGCAATTTGTAGCCGAAGCTTTGCTTTGGCTCAATAGCTGCGTTCTGTGATTACCTAGCACAGTTATCATTTTCCCACTTCATTTCACTGAAACATAGGAATTACTTCTAGAATGTGCTGACACGCGTGTGTTAGTGTTGAGTGTACGTTTCTTCACTGACATGTATCTTTCAATAGTATTCTAACAATTTCATTGATTTCTCTAATATTGATCCAAGAATGCAAATTACAGGCAATCATTTGACGTCCGTGACCTCAGTAGCAGCTTAGATTGATTGATTGATATGTGGGTTTTAACGTCCCAAAACCACCATATGATTATGAGAGACGCCGTAGTGGAGGGCTTCGGAGATTTCGACCCCGTGGGGTTCTTTAACGTGCACCCGAATGTGAGCACACGGGCCTACAACACTTCCACCTCCATCTGAAATGCAGCCGCCGCAGCCGGGATATGAACCCGCGACCTGTGAGTCAGCAGCCGAGTACGTTAGCCACTAGACCACCGCGGTGGGGCAGTAGGAGCTTAGAGTTTTGACCGAACAACGCTCGTCACTTACCATCGTCGTCTTCCAAAAAGCAGACGTTCCCTACAATAGGAGATAAAAAACCTATTGAGACTACGATTTGAAGCATTCCTAGAGCGCGCGCAACGCTTCGGTCTTGCTTCGCCTTGCTGTCCCAATGGTGCTCGCTTAATAGTGAGTCATGCACTCACAATTTTAAGTGAAGTTTTCTCTCAATTTATCTATCTTCTTCATGGAACATGAGTTTTTTTTTTCTTATCGATCTTCATTTCACTAAGAGAGGAATAATAATTACACAACAATAAATGCTTCAAATCACAGCTCGAAGTGGACCTTTGTTGGCTCATTTCGATCCAGCGGCTCGAACAGAGCTTCGCACCGATGCAAGCGGCCGTGGCATTGGTGCTATACTCGCTCAGATACAGAATGGCACCAACCTTGTTATACCCTACGCTAGTCGCCCTCTGTCGCAAGCGAAAAAAATTATTCTATCTTTGAGCGGGAATGCTTAGCCCTTGTTTGGGCTATTGCGAAATTCCGTCCGTACTTATACGGACGTCCGTTCGCAGTCATCACGGACCATCATGCGCTTTGCTGGCTGTCGGCGCTTAAGGACCCTACAGGAAGACTCTGCCGATTGGCACTTCGATTACAGGAGTACACGTTCTCGGTTGTTTACAAATCTGGAAAGCTGCACAGCGATGCTGACTGCTTATCCCGGCACCCCATTGATCCACCTAGCTCCACCGATTTGGAATCCGATGCCTGCGTTTTAGCTATCACTAATTTTCTGAACGTGGCCAACGAACAGCATGACGATAATTATAGCGCGATAACAAAACGACGACACAGAGACAAGAAGGACACGAAAGACACGCCATACCGACTAGCCCAAGCTGCCACACGACGAACAGCGTCGAGATCCATCGCTGCTCACCATCATTGACCGCCTTCCATCGCGTCATACTGACCCTTCCCTTAGCAGATTCCTGCTTCAAGACAACGTTTTGTACCGCCGCAACTTACACCCCGACGGCGTGGAACTTTTACTCGCCGTCCCACATCACCTGCGAAAGGATGTTCTGCGACAATTCCACGACGCTCCAACTTCTGGACATCTAGGAGTCTTAAGAACTTACGACCGCATTCGACGACGAGTATTCTGGAAGGGCCTCTACCGCTCTGTTCGCCGTTACGCCGCATCATGCGACGTCTGCCAGTGCCGAAAGAAGCCTACGACTCCCCCTGCCGGTCTTCTTCAACCTATTGAAGTTCCAGCCGAGCCATTTTTATCGAGTGGGGTTGGACTTGCTAGGTCCCTTTCCTACTTCTACAACTGGAAATAAATGAATTGCAGTGGCCACAGATTATGCCACTTGGTATGCAATCACTTGAGCACTACCAACCAGCTGCGCAACTGACGTTGCCGAATTCCTGCTCTATGAGATTATTCTAGAGCATGGCGCAACGTCTCCCCTGCTCACAGACCGTGGTCGCTACTTTCTATATCTCATGCGGTTGATGATCTACTCCGATCTTGTGCTAGCCGTCACAACTTCACAGCTTACCACCCTCAGACTAACGGCCTTACGGAGCGCCCAAACTGCACATTGACCGACATGCTTTCCACGTACGTATCTACCGACCACACCGATTGGGACATAGCTCTGCCGTTCGACACCTTCGCCTATAACTCGTCGCGTCATGAAACAGCGGGCTGCTCCCCATTTTATCTACTCTTCGGACGTCATTCCTTACTGCCCTTCGACACACTGCTTTTATCAGACCCCCCATCCTCCACTTCGAACGCTCAGAATGCAATCACGCGTGCCCTCAAGGCACGCGCGGTAGCCCGCGCTCGGTTATTGTCGTCGCAGACAGCACAAAAGTCTCTTTACGACCGTTGACATAGAAATGCCGTTTTTTTTCTGCGGGATCTCTTGTTCTCCTGTGGCTCCCATCTCAACGTGTTGGCCTCTCCGAGAAACTACTATCGCGATACGCTGGGCCTTACCGAGTCCTTCGTCAGGTCACACCTGTGACCTACGAGATTGCCGCTACCACAAACTCATCGGTTGCTGCACGCAGAACGGAAGTAGTGCACGTTTCTTGTCTCAAGCCCTGCAACGCCGACTCGCTCTTTTAACAGGCACCGGGATGGTGCCTTACCGGCCGGGGTGATAATACGTGTATGGAACTGTCGCTCCGGGACAGCTCAAACGGCACCCAAAATGAGCAAGACGACAACGTGGTTGTTGTGGGTTGGACTCTCGAGCTTTCCCCGTTGGCCTGCATGACTGTGCGCTCTTTAAACCGTTAGCAAGACCCGCTGTCGGTGAATAAATCTTCCCCGTAACAATATATTAGGTCATTTGAATGACATAGACACTGGAAAGGTTTATACATCTTTTGGCAACGCACACCATCATCATTGATGAAGGTGTGGATAAGGGTGAATACGGATTGTTACTCACCGAATAATTTTAAAGCTTTCTATAAAATAGAGTGCGTACGTTATTACACCGCATACTCACGGCGCAGAGCGTTGAGTTGTCCAGTGTTGGGCCGATCACGGTTGCTTTCGTGGTTTTCGCGGATTTAATTATCATGAAAGCACCTGCAATCAATGTTACGAGGATATATGAGAAATGGCATAGAAATGGTAACGAAAAATTTCAGTGTAATGAAATATTTGACATTTGGCAGCAACTATCCTAAAAACAAAGCTTTGCTTCTGGTACACGATAAAAAATGTTCACAATTACATTGATAATTAACCACCGCACTTTCCAAAACAAGCATATGAGGCAGCAATTTAAGAATATGTAAACGTGTCGTTTCACTTCTTGTATTCTCCTAATGAACACGTTTCAGATGTATTAGAGTTGAAGCCATGTGTTAAAACGCTTAATATTCGAACTACTTAATTACAATACGCTATCTGTCTCAAGCATTGAATAAATTGACCGCTATATCACTTTTTGTTCAACAATTTTTAAGCAACTTCTCCAAAATGTTTTGAAGCATCATTGCTACATCTACACTAACCATCACAATTGCCTGCTTGTGTTACTTTAGTTCAACGATTGCTTAGCCGTTCATTTCCCAAAAGGTGTGATCTTACGTCCTAACTATACATCATAAGAATCGATACTTAGGGTACTCTACTTATCTTGTACGAACACTCCTTACTACTTAGAATGTCAAGTTTCTCACCGGCGTCTTGCTCAGTCCATGTGTTTCTTGACCATTTCTTCAGTGGTCATAGTAAGAAACATTCTGTTCGCTCTAACAATTTTACTATTCATCGAGTTCTTTCTAATTTCATAAAATACATCTTCACCTGTTTTATCAATTCTTACGTGCTTCTACTAAAAGCTAACCCACAAACTACATAAAGTTAACTAACAACGAAACATGCTTTTCCGTATGACACTGGTTTGTTTGCAACTTCATATTACCCTGATGTTTCTGTAGTTTCGTTCTATGCTGCCTTTTTTGTATTGACGTGCAACAGACTGAATACATTATTTTGACTGCATGTAGGTCGACCTATGCTACTGTATATTCTCTTTTGCTTGCACAAGTGAGAGTAATTATACAGCTTACAACCGCAGTACGGTTGTTTCTACCACATCTTGTAAATTTCTATTACACCGAGCTATCAATAAAACAATACATTAAATTCGGGTGTTTTACTCATAATGACTACGATGAATTATGATATGGGCTGTACTTGGTGGCTTGAAATATTACCGAGCACTTGAGTGTTTCAACGTGCAGAGCTACAACAAAATAATCCAGTCTCCCCATTTTGATCGGCAGCGGTCAAGCTTGAAGCCACATTTTTCGTATCAGTGGTTGAGCGAACATGAAATAGATTTAAAGAATATTGTTCTGTTGACTCAATCAATTGAAGTGATGTTTTGTATAAATATTCACAAAGAGTACTTTACCATCTGGTGTCCCGGTTGTGTGGTCCCTTGTCGGTGATTGCAAAAGGAACGGACCTGGACGCTCGAGCCTCCAGGTTAGTTTAGATTTTTCCGTAGGTGCCTGAGGCACCCAATCGCAGAAAGAATTGTCGAAGTTACAGCCCAGTCGGTGGTCACCTTGTGATGGTAGATACGACAAAATCAAGGTTTCATATAAGGAAAAGGTTTTCAACAAGAAAAGAAAAAACTAGAGCCAAATATTGAACAAACAAGTACTATTACTAATACGATGACTGCTTGTGCATTGGAAATTCCCTATACCCTCTGTACTTAGACAAACATGCCTCAAAGAGCAGAGTTCAACGCGAATTCGATTCACGTAGTAAGCATGCATTATAATATATTGTAGTGGATCATACCGAAGGAGTGACTGGTGCGTGAGGGTAGTCTAGAGAAAAATAACGATGAAGACATTGTTGGTTTTGGATTGCGTTTGAGTTAGTTTCTCTTGTACGTAACAATTGTTGGCAGTGGTAACAACGGTAACCCATATCTACACGCAGCAACGCTCCTACGTCGTCAGTGGCCCGAGAACCTGCTGCCCCGACTATGCAGGAGAGCTCGGCAGGGACCCTGTCAGATTTTGATGTCCAGTGTACGCCGAGTTACGGTACGCCTAGTCACCTTCTACAGCAAAGCAGTGATGAAAGTCTATGTATACCAGATTGCCTACAAGTCCTTGCTTCACAAGGTGGGGCCGAAAGAAGCGCTCGTGTGGTCTCTGGTCGTCCCCCGCAGTCCTTGTCAGGAAGAAATAGCGGCAATATTCGTTTGTGTGCTGATTATTGACGCTTAAACAGTGATACTAAGCTCGACGTGTATCCGCTTCCTCGTCTTGACGATGCCCTTGACCACCTGCATGGTGCCAGTTTTTTTACTACGCTTCATCTTCTTCGTGGCTATTGGTAGGTAGAACTAGACCCCAATGACGCGGAAAAGACCGTTTTTGTAACAACTGACGGTCTATACCAGTTTAATCACCTTCCGTTCAGACTATTGAACGGTCCTGCTGTTTACATCTCAGCAATTAATGGATCGGCTTCTTGGGAATCTCATGTGGTCGATGGCTTTAGTGTATTTAGACGACACATTGTTTACGTTTTCGCGTTTCTCGAACACCTCAGGCATTTGGGAATGGTCTTCCATGCTCTCCAAGATGCTCGCCTTTCCATTAGGCCTTCCAAGTGCTTCTTCAGCTTATCGGAAGTTACCCACTTGGGGCACATGGTCAGTGCCAAAGGCGTCGGCCCTGATCCCATGAAGCTCCAAGCCATTGCCTGTATTCCGCCTCTCACCATGGCTAAGCAGCTGAAAAGTTTCTTGGGCTTCGCCTCATATTTCAGACGCTTTGTCACTGTCTTCGCTTCTCGCAAGGCACCTCTCAACAAGCTACTGAAGAAAGAAGTTCACTGAAAATAGGGCCCCACCCAAGAAGCTACCTTTCACGACCTCAAGTCTGCCCTTCTAGCACTACCGGCACTTGCACACTATGGCGAGAATGCCCTGACGGTTCCACACACCGATGCCAGTGGGCTTGGCCTCGGAGCTGTTGTCTTGCAAGTTAACGAAGACGGGCAGGAGAAACAAGACGATTATGTTAGCCGCCAACTCAGTCAACCAGAGAGCCGATATCACGCATCTAAGCTTGAGTGCTAGGCAGTAGTTTGGGCAGTGGAGAAATTTCGTCCGTACGCTTATGGTCACACCTTCACGGTCGTCACTGACAATGTCACCCTTCACTGGCTTCAAACAAAAAAGAAGGCCTCAATGCTAAGTTCGCCAGGTGGGTTCCTAAACTGCAAGATTACAACTTTTCTATAGTCCATCGCAGCAGCTCTCGCCATCAAGACGGTTACTACCTTTCTCGCCACCCGACAACTTTCAGCGATATCTCCCTTGTCACTGCAGTGCTTGATTTACGAACTACACAGCTACAAGATGGAAAATTGTCGATATAACTCGGCGACTATCTGGGGAAGTACGTAGTTCCAAGCGTCGTCGGGAAAGTTACTTGTACGTCATCCGAGAGGGGATCCTTTATCACCAAAATTATCGACACGGGTCGTGTGTTCTTGTTGTCCCTGTAGCCATGCGACAGACAGTGTAATTTATGTGCCACGACGCTCTGACTGCCGGTCACCTCGGGCTGCACAAGACGCTGGCACGCATAAAAGAGAGGTTTTGGTGGTGGCGAGTGCACATTGACATCTCCCGCTACGTTTTCTCGTGCACGGTGTGTCAAGCTTGGAAGGCCACAAATCCGCAACTGGACCCTATGCAACCTATACCTCCTACGGAAACACCTTTTGAGATAGTGGGACTTGATCGTATAGCACCATTTCGACGTACATCGCGGAGCAACAAGTTCCTCATCGTCGTGACGAATTATATCCCGAAGTGGACCTTTAGTTTGATATGTAAAGTTCTGTCTATGTTAGACAGCTTCGTTGCAGTTGATTATCGCGTTCACCTTTTTATCCATGGTGTTCATCTCACGTGTTGAAATATTGTACGCGCATATTTTATCTTTTATAATGTGTTGTTGTTATTGCAAAGCATATTTATTTATTCATTTTCTTTTGCTTGTTAATTGTGGTTTGCTACTGATGTTGTCGCTAGTTCTAATCCTTATTGTTGGTATTGTCTTTAATGATAATCCCACTCCTGCTTGGGGCCGAGAAGGGCCTGCAATTTTTGGAAGTATTAAAAATAAAAGTCAGGGCCGTTCCCGACTTTTCGACGCAACACGTCCTCACGTTCATCAATGAGTGCTTCGTTTTTCGACACGGCATGCCACGCTTGCTTATCACTGACCGCATCACGGCCTTGACGCCGCACGTAACAGTATTGATTCAGGTTTAGGGTAGTTCTTGGGGGAAGTGGTTTGTCATTTTTTCTTCTGATTGCGCGATTCCTCTACCAAGAAATAATGATGGCATAAACACTGGGGATTGAGTATCGACCAAATGAGTGAAGTGCCTTCTTTTGAAAGCTTTCAGAATATCGCCTTACTGTTACTAATGACACAGCTGAATGCGATACCTGGTACATAGTCTCAGCAACTAACATTGCAGTCGCTGGTGTATTTATACTATGCACTATTTACTTTTATGTACTAAACATGTGCAGGAAACCAACCGCAATTTTTCTCGTCACTGTTGTCCCCGCAGTCATCCACGTAGTCGCACCGGTCGTACTGCATCACGCAAGCTCCATTAGCACAGCGGAATTCCGTGTCATCACAGCTGTCTTGCTTAGCTGCAGATAAGCAAAAACCAAACGACCAGGACTATGAGCTTCATTGAAGCTTCTGTGCATTGCCTTATTGAAAACAACACCACAGTTTGCTTGGCTGACAATTCTACCACAGAGTAAAAATCACTGTTCTCAGAAGTGCTAGCTGCGGACACTTGGGCATCGGTAGACCTCGTTCATAAAAGCTTACCTAGAAGTAATTGAAGCGGATACAACTTAGTTTATTGAATGTAACATGCACATTCCTTAGCACTACGAGTATAAGGTGTGAGCGTGAGTGTCTGCTTAGTGTCCATGAAGTACATAAGCAAACTTACTTTTCGAAGGAAATGGGACTTCCTTAGGGCAAGGTAATATAACACAGTGTTTTGGGAAGGTTCAATCTCCCACGCACCATAAGCTAAGTCTGGGCTCAGTCTCCCATAAATACATGATATGTTATCAGCATAGCGACACGTTCTAGCCTGATTCGAAGGCTCCTATTGATGTCTACGTGCCAATTACCATAATCGGTTACGGTTCGTAAATAATTATTTCTTGCTCATTCCCACCCTTCAGCAAGGAGTAGGAGGCATGTACAAGGTCAGCAGAGCAATGTGATTGAATTGGTGTGCAAGTATAGAGAATAAGGGCGTAAACTATAGGGACACAAGCGAAGACACAAACACACATGACGTCGTGTGCCTTACATTTGGTCCGGAGTAGCGAAACGTTGAGCTGCCTCACTCAAGTTACAAGAGATCAGTCCACACACTGTAAACCAAGTAAACCAAGTTCCAATATTTGAGACCTACGAAAGTTCCGAGAAGTGTTCCGTTTTTTTTTTGTGTGGCCACTTTATATATTTGGTAAACGGGTAAGGTGCCTGCACAGCTGACCTAAAGAGCATAGGTGTGTGCACGGCGAGGTGCATACGCATCTAGCCATGCAGAGAAGAAATTGCCGCTTATAATTTGAGTAAGTAGGTTCATTTGAATAAAGAACCTGCTTATATCAAACATAGAGATGCAGCTGCAAAAGATGTCGTTGAATCCTATGAAATTAAGAAAAAATAGAAAACTGTGTGTCAACCACGCTTTCTTAGCGATTCATGATAACAAATTTTCTTTCTTAGATGCGGCTTACATGAGGCAGATATTTTACGAGTATTACAAAAATGAAGTTTTGCTGCTTTTTTCCGGTCTCTTGCACTTTTCTGCCAACGCCCAGAGTTATGCTTGGTTGCAAAGTGTTTTATTAAGGTTTCCGAGTGAACAACCGAATGTTAGGCGCTTGTAGTTTAGAGTGCGTCTTTGCTAAAGCCCGATTAGTTAGCACTGCCTATTTCGAGTTAAAGCCAAGAGGAATCAAATTTAAATGTTACAGTACGTGTTTCTATACAGAAACTCGCCACATGTTCTCCGCGCTTGGCACCTGTTTAGAAGATTGGGCTTTTGACGCGGAAGTTAAGTACTACCATCCTGCCAGGATGACTCACGTTCTAGAGGAATTAAGTGCTTCTGCTTTCAGAGCAGGAGCGCTGAGCAGGAATAAATTTGTACCATTAAGGTTGCATCTCTTGTGAAATGATCCTTCATTCCACTAGGTCTAAATAGGCGTTGAACAAAGTAGTGTGACGCTAAAATTGGGGCCATCGACGCCATTCGGCAAGGTTGCACGATGGGCTTGTTGGTTATTTATGTTGTTCAAGGTATAGCGCATCGAGGACGGGACAGAGAAGAAGACACAGAACACATACACGGCGCTAACTTTCAACAATGCGGTTTAATCTGAGAAACAGCAATACTTATACCAAACATGGCACGTCACAATCACGTGCTTGAACCAGAAAATTGTGATCTACTGCAACTCATGCGACATCCAAATAATGCAATTCTTTCAATGATAATGATACCGATGGCTTGCTTATACATGCGTCCCCAAACTTAGCAATGAATTTCGCTTTTATATTGAGCCTTGTCATTTGGTTAGTGCTTCTTCCGATTATGCTGGTGCGATTAAAGAGGGGTTGGCACCCGCATTTTTTGCAGTGAATCGCAAGAAAACCCTCAGGCTGTGCCTTGGCCACGTTACTCTTGTGTTCGTTCAGCCTATCATTGATGCATCTACCGGTTTGGCCTATATAGCATGCATCACACGTTAATGGGATCCGGTAGATGACTCCTGTGATGCACGCGACAAACCTAATACGGTGATGCTTTTCACACAAACCTTTCTCTGGGCGCTCCGGTTTCGTCTTTCGGCAAAGACTGTTTAGCTTGGTGGGTGCCGAGAAAACTACTCGCACGTTGCATTGTTGTGCTAATTTCTTGAGGTTATGTGAAACACTATGAATATATGGGATTACAGCTAATCCTTTCCTTGCAGGCGTAGCACGCGTTTTCGCGGCTCCGTCGGAGCGGATTTGCCTCAGAAGCCTTTCCGCGACAGAAGTCAGGACGTGTTGTGGGTACCCCTAGTCAGCTCAACGTTTTGTTTGCTCTCTCATGCTTAAAGGCAAACAATGCTGGCAGGACTTCTTCAAGGTGTCAGTAAGGCACATCTTAACAATCCCTCACTTGACGAGCTTGGAGTGCGCCGAGTTATATGGCAGTATAGGTTTGTTAGCACGAGGGTGATAATTCGGCAATAACCAAGGACACAACTATAACCAAGGACACAACAAATGGTACAAGACTGATGTTCCGTAATCAAGAGGCATTTCTTAATTGTACTTTAGCAATCACGTGAATGAAAAATTGCAATGGGCTGATTGTCTGACACTGCAACTGCGTATTCTGAATGAAACCTTAGCAATACACAGATATGCGCTGCTTATAGAATGAAAATATACATCTGTCTCTTACTTGGCAATGCACAGGCTGTGTACTCGATGTCGTCTACAGCAAACAGTGGCTGACCTGGCGTGTCGTGAAAAGCTCTGAAATAAAACTGAAAAAAGTACATTTTTAAAGATGGTTGGGATAAATACGCCGGAACGTTTTTTTTTTTGTTTTGGTTACACACATTCTTTTGGACACCGTCATTTCTTTCTCAACAAGCAACCTTATTAGACCAACACGGACAAGCATGCTTACAAAGTTACTCCTGAATGCGTGTGTGTAACTAAACGTAACGTGGGTTGTAACAATCTAGCGCTGTCGAGTTCCGTGGAAAAGACAAGTGGAATTAAACTTCATTGCCTCTATCGCTAGTGGTCAGCAGAGTGCCCGTGGTTAGGTTGCAGGTCTACTTCAACCTTAGCTAACCATCTGGCCTGTCCAGCTAGCCAGATCTAATCATACACTTTTCACCTGGACAGAGCAGCACCCCCACTGTATCGGCCAGGTGTGATATATAAGTTCTGTTTTTATCTTATGCCACCGCCAAGTTGTGTGGAGTGGTGTGGTTTACTCTTTACACCAAGAACAAGTGTAGATGTACACCATGTGAATTATGTTATTCTAAATAAAAAGCATGAGTATGAATTAGCTTGTAGCTGCTGAAAGTACTACTCTACATTTATTATGGGAGATAGAGATATAACGTTATAATTTCCCTGGAGTGTTTGACAACACTCATATAAGCAAAAGCCACCACCTTTGCTCACGATTTCTGATCTCCCTGTACCACAGTACCCTCAAGCTCCGGAACTGTTGTGAAGTTTCCAGGCACTGGCTGCATGTATTAGAGCCCAAACTATAGCGTTTTTTTGTACTCACGTCTCCGTTACTTAAAATGCTAGTGGCTTTTTCGCCAAGCCAGATTTGATGTATTCCTTACAGGTGTCCCTAAAGCCAGTGATAGATTGAAACTTCACTGAAACAGACTTGAAGTCACTGAGCCCTTGTTATCAAGAGTTAAAGAAAATATCAGTTTTTGATTGAAAATTTCTTCTACTTTGAAATTATGTATCTCAGTATGGGAACTTTTGCTTATTTAGCATCTTCTCAAAAATGTTGTAAACTTGTGCTGCAATAGTGCACCTAAGACTGCAGTGACCATTAACTCGGTGACTCAGTCCTAATACTGCAAAGTAACGAAAACGCCTACCAAGGTGAAATACACAAAAATTAAAAAGCATTTCGGCTCCCCACACGGGAGCCTTGTTCACAGTCTGTGAGCTGTGAACAAGAATCCTGTGTGGGGAGCCGAAACGTGGTTTTAATTTTTGTGTATTTCACATTGGTCGTCGTTTTTGTTACTTTGCACTATGTTCGTCCTCGACCAGACGGGATTCCGTCGGAATCTTGACTACAGACCTAATATGTCATAACCTTTCTCTAGCAAAATACTTCTTACAAACAAAAAAGGAAGAAGGGGTGGCGGGCACGAGCATTAGCCACGGGCGCTGGCTCGAGCGGTTGTTTTGTTGACCTTCGATGCAGCTAGACATTCGGGTCCGGGTCTCCTTCTTCGTTCTGCACACTTCCTTCTGGTGCTAAAAACGACCCGGTCATTTGGCCCTCGACTTTCGACAATGAACCAGCTCTAAATACAGCGTGGTTTCTACCGGACTACCGTCACCAAAGCAACCTCGACGCTAGACGCCTGGACGACTCGACGACCCCACCTCACAGGCTCTAAGAAGCCATCAGCATCATTGTGGTGAAACACGCCCACCTCATCAACTTCGACAAGGAGATTCAAGCCGCGCTACACGGATAGGAACTGGAGGCAGAGTTGACCACCACCAGCGAATACGAGGATAGAGTAGTCTGCGCCAAAACAAGAGTTTGCCATGCAACCAAGCGTGGCCACCAACCACACCCGTATCAACCGCCGTCACCACCACTGCACTTAGTAATGCTCTCGAATCCACATCGCAGGCTGCCGTGACCTCATCTTTGATCAGCCTTTCGACTCCTCTCGCCTCGACGTCAAAGCAGGCAGAAACTTAGTCTTCGAACAGCCTCTCGACTCCTCTCACGTCGTCGTGGCAGCAGGCGGGGACGTCGCCTTCAACCTGCTTCTCGACCCTTTTAACCTCGACGTCACAGCAGGCCGCAACTTCGCTTTCAAATGGCCTCTCGACCACTCAGGCTTCGATGTCACCGTGGGCAGAGACTTTACCGTCGATCGTCCTCACGACTCCTCTCACCTAGTGTTCGACCCAGGTTGCCATTTCACTTTTGACGGGACTCACAGCTCCAACGCCAACTCCAACGAGTTTCAGGTACACGTCGGAAGACCTGCTGCTTGCTGTGCGTTCGACTGCGGTTCGGTGCAAGGACTCATCCACGAGGTACGCCGTGGAGAGCTCACTGGGCAAAGAAACAGTGGGTGCACGATGCACACCAACTTCAAGGGCCCAATGCCCTATGGTGTGAGTGACAGCTCGCCAAAGCAATTTTATTTTCTAGACTGCACATGTGACAAACGCATGTACTATCTGTCACGTGGCACGGCGTACTTCAGCGGCTTGCCTTAGGAACAACACGCGGAACCCTACAATTCACCCTACATGCCCCTCAAGTCTATCCTGGTGGTATGGTCTCCAGTTCGTCTTTTCTCAAGTCCAAGCAAGTCGACGGTCGGGAGTGTGAATAGAAGAGCTGCTACGAGCCGCACTCAACCGAGTACATGCACCCCATGACTGTCTACGGCACCACCGAACATGAGGAGATGGCGCCTGACGCCAGATACTTGTGCTGAAGGCACCATCGCTACACTACACAGCTCCAGCACTACATAATGTTCATCATGCGCGAAACCGACACGAACGAAGACTGTTGTGAAGCGGGACTCGCCGTGATCGACAATTCGTCAGAAGACACGCGCAATAATGTCTCCAAATGAGCTGCCACGACTCAAAATAACGCACACAAAGACGCCAGCTCCACGTACGCCGTCGTACACGATGCCGCGACGGACAACGCTATTATGCCACCAACAAAAGCGCACGTGGATGAACCTCTGCTGCCCTCGAAATTCGACCAGATTCCTGTTTTTGGCGAGGTCGCCACCCAACAGATTTAGAATGCATCGACTTCATCATTGTCCTCGTCAAGCGAAGAAGAGGAATAATCGCAGATTCTGAAGCACTCATCGACCCTGGATGCACATGTGAACCAAACACACGCGAAATGCAACCCGACTCTCAAAGGGGCGAAGCAGCAAATTACCACGCAGCGTGACATCTGACAACAGCAACACCTAATGAACATCATTCCCAAGGAGCGTGGAAATTATCGAGAAACTTTGCTAGTCTATGAAAGTAGGCCAAGATAAGACTGGTCCTACTACGTCTTCAATGTGGCCAGATGCTCGGGTCCGGGACTCCTTTGTTTCTCACTATGCTCTGCTAAGCAGCGAAATACTTCACTTTTTCAATGTATCAGTGTTTTTAACAAAAAATGCTTGTGCTTCTTAGAAGGTTTATTTAATTATTCTCCTCTTATTTTTCCTGAGGCTGGATACTCCCAAGAATTTCTTCCTTAGACAGAATGGCGCATGTTTCAAGGCGATAGTCACAACGCTAAGTCCTGTCTGCTGACAGTCTTGCAGAGTGGCAACCGACGCAATATGACATGAGAGGCATAGGAAAGTGTCATAAAGATGTTCGTAGAATTTAGGTGCAGTCTACAGTGGTTTTATTCAAACTTAAATACATTAGCAACACGTCCAATGCTAGTTTTGCGGGGGATTCAATTAAAGTTTGTACAGCTAACTAGTTCGCTTTAGGGACATTCGTTCAAGTGGTGCTTTACATAATCACTAGTGACGGTCCGGGCCTGCGACTGCTAGAGCGACTACTGCTACCTCTGCATCGGATGCAAGGCGATTCTTTGGTACAACTTTGGCGTGCCTTAGAATAACAGTGGGGTATTTTTATTTGAGTTTATATAGCAGCATCAACACACTGATTCTCTTTTATTTTCTCATTTTCTAAGTTTTAGTTACAATTCACACCATCATTGTGGGCCTGCCGTGGTGACTCGAGGATGGTTAGGCCTACAGATGGGAGTGACTTTGTATGTAGAGCTTATCTCATCTGGTATATGGTTCTGCATCAGAACTCTCGTATGCCAGTTTCGCAGCCTTGTCTCAAGAGAAGGGCTTGTCCTATCTTAATACGCAGTAGTCGTCTCTACTGAGAGGCAAGCACCTACTCTCTGTGTTCGTCATTGGTATTAGTCATGGTGAGGTTTGAAACTCTAGTGAATGTCATTCTTGTTGACCGACGTCAGGCCGACTGGTGAGCTTTCCCGGAAGTTGCTTCAGGACCCTCCATTTCTCCTCGTTTTAAATGCCGGTAGGCGAAGCCGTTGGTAGCTCTGCTTCCAAGAAGAGCTCATGCGAACCTAAGTGTGTCTTCTTTATTCTATTTCTTCCAATAGGTGAACGTAAACATCTTTGTTATCTGGGCCAAAGATAATTACAGCTGTTTTTCATTGAGATCGGCCCTCTTATGAGATATAAACCACATTTCCACAAGTGTTAGTGCCTGTATTACCAGTATTATGAACCCAGCCAGTGAATCTGTTGGGTCTACTTGAATCCCTATCTGACCCTCCGTGCTCAAAACGTTAGTTCCAGATTTTCAGACGGACAAGATAGTACTCCAGTTTTTGCATCTTGTGTATACAACTTGCAGTCAGTTGTCTAGGGTCTCCCTTTTTTTAGTCTTTTATGGCCCTCCATGGTCCCTGCGATCAAATAATCGGCATGCATTGAAGCCGCATGCCATTGTTGAAAGAATTTCAATTGTGCTTCGCCTCTTCATCAAGAGTTGGTCAAACACCCCTCACAAAGCACCGAATTATTACCAAAAATGATGTTCGCCCAATCCGCCAGTAACCTTACCGTGTCTCGGCTAAACAACGCGAGGCTATACAGAGGGAGGTAAAGAAGATGCTTAACGATAGTGTGATACAACCGCCCATTAGCCCATGGTTTTCGCCAGTCGTTCTAGTGAAGAAAAACGGAACTCTGCGTTTTTTAATAATTACAGGAAGCTCAACAGCATCACAAAGGAAGAATCATCAACCCGCTTCCACGGGTTGATGATTCTCTCGACGGGCTGTGACACGTGAAGTATTGGCAGATAGAGGTCGATGAGCAAGACCGAGTGAAGACAGCGTTTGTAACTCCCGATGGGCTTTATGGATTCCGAGTTCTTCTTTTCGGCCTCTGTTCGGCTCCAGCAACGTTCCAGTGGATGATGGATATCGTTCTCGCTAGCTTGAAGTCGCAAAGCTGCCTTTTATATTTTGACAATGTTCTCATTATCTCTGAAAGTTTCGAAGAACATCTGAAGCGCCTAAGAATGGTTCCGGAAGCTATTCGTTCAGCCGCACTCACGCTAAAACCTCAGAACTGCCATTTCAGCTGCGATGAGCTGAAATTTCTGGGACATGTTGTAAGTATGGATGGAGTTCAGCCTGACCCAGACAAAACTGAAGCAGTCGCCACTTTCCCTGTTCCGTCAGACAAAAATGCAGTGTGGCGTTTCCTCGGCTTGTGTGCTTATTATCGCCGGTTCATTACCAACTTCTCGACGATAGCCGGACCGCTCACGCCACTCACTCCAGAGGATGTACCGTTTGCCTGGAGTTCAGACCAAGAAGCGGCTTTCGCAGAGTTACGGCAGTGAGTGCAAGCAGCACCTGTTCTTGCGCATTTTGATTAGGACGCTGATTTTGAAGTTCACACAGATGCCAGCAACATCAAACTTGGGGATGTCCTTGTACAATGGCACAACGGCGTTGAACGTGTGATAGCTTACGCCAATCGTACTCTCTTTCGAGCCGAGGCCAACTATTTGACTACAGAGAAGGAATGCCTCGCAGTCGTGTGGGCAACGGCAAAGTTTCGACTTTACCTCTACGGCCATTCCTT
Source organism: Rhipicephalus microplus (assembly GCF_043290135.1). Taxonomy (NCBI): domain Eukaryota; kingdom Metazoa; phylum Arthropoda; class Arachnida; order Ixodida; family Ixodidae; genus Rhipicephalus; species Rhipicephalus microplus. The sequence continues at coordinate 137,412,899 of NC_134701.1, read as the reverse complement.
CAAGATGGTGAATGATCACCATTAGCTGTGTTGGCTGGCCAATCTCCGTAATCTGTCTAGTCGTCTCGTTTGGTGGAGTTTGCGCTTGCAAGAGTTTGACATCACGATTGTGTATAGGTCTGGGCGCAAGCACGAAGATGCCCACGTACTTTCTCGAGCACCCGTAGGGCATCCTGATATGTACTCGGAGTATGCTGATGGCTTTCTCGGAGCCCTCAGCGATTCTGACTTAATGTCTAGACAGCGAGCACGTCAGGAATTTCGCCCAGCTATCGATTCCATAGAAAGCCGAAATTCTCTCGTTCCTCGGCGTATTGCTCGCAAACTGTCATGCTTTTGCCTACGTAGGGGCATCCTTTACAAGTAAAATGCTCGATGTAGCAAGAAAGCCTTCCTCCTCGTTGTACCAGCCGACATGCGGGATTACATCCTCCTCGCGTGCCACGACAAGCCTACACTGTCAGTCAGGTGCCGGTTAACGAACGGCATATAGGCGGTGCACTCCTGCGTACTGACTAAAATCCTGTCTATATGGGACCAAGCAATAAAAATACACGTGTCAGCCGCGCGCTGCTGAAGTAACGCATACAGCTGGTAAGAGTAGACACAAGAAGGAAAAAACGAAAAAAAGGGAGGAGAGCCGCCGTCTCTCTCGTCCCAGCCTGAAGCCTAGAGCCGGCATCAACTTACGCAGAACCGTTCAGCCAAAAGCGCGAGCGCGGAAAAAAAAAGAGAAAGAAACGCCCCCCCCCCCCTTGCCACCCCCGCGTCAGCTGGGCGCCCGGTGCCAGTGTCACATTCATGGTCATCTGTATGCCGTGGCATTTGTGCGTCGCTGTTTCGTCCCGCTGTCTTGTGATGGTCGTTTTTCAACAAGATGGTCTGGTACGGAAACATTTTTCAGTGCTGTACGACACATTTTATTCAAGAAATCATACATCTCTCTGCATGAGGGTGAACACTGGGATGTGCAGTCCCATTGTTACTCTTTTGACTTCAATAAAAGAGTACAAACAACTACCAGTTTATCAGTTGTCGAGGTATGACATTGTGTCATGTACTAAATAAAAAAGTACTAGTGCATGCGCGACAGCTTGCCGAAACCCTGGCTTATGTATGTTGATGCTCGTGTTCTACGAAACAGGTTGAATTGATGAGTTTAGGAAATCATGACAAAAAAAACAAACCGAAGGCAGCGAGACAGAGAAAGATCAAAATTGAAAATCGATTGGTCGATTTTTCATTAGTGGTTGCATAATTGGATGATGAATATAAAGCAGAGAAGTCAGAAGTCAGGTGCAGAAGTCAGCAGGAGAGCGTATGTCACCGACATACACTCACTCTTTTGAATATTCAGTGCAGTTCTCATATTCCAGCATGGATTTGTAACAGTGAACCACGACCAAGACAACCAGTGTACTGCTGTGAAGATAATGTATACCAGCTATAAAAATCCCCATTTTCTAAAAAGCAACTGCATGCAGTAACAATAAAGATATCGAGGTTCATTCTACACCATTTCTCGACCCCAACTCCACGGGGTCGTTCGCGCAAAAAAATATGAAAAAGCATCATTTATTTGGAGGCAGACCAACCTGTCCCCCGCTAATTTGTGTACATCATACTTGACCTTGGCGAGCGTTTCGGCACTCACTTGAACAGTGGTGTGGTGCTGTATAAAGGTAAGAGTAGCCACTCCCCATAAGTAGGATCAGTTAGAGACTGAAAACGAGTAAAAACCACTCTATATAGCGAAATAATGCGCATAAATTCTAATAGCAGAAATAAGTAATTGTCGAAATGCTGAAAGGGCGCTGCTGCCCCAGCGCGCAGCTCGCAGAAGTTCGCACGTACGAAATTCAAATGTTAGAGTAGGCGTGCTAAATACCCGTGAAACGATTACGTGTGAAATCGCAATTTTTTCAAGCAGCTCAAAATAGGCTGCTGTCACTGACACGCGTGTACCTCCCGACAAAAATCAGCGAAATTTCTCACAGCAAACGCACGTGCGAGAAACATACAGAGGTTTCGACAGCCGAACACAACCTCGTCCGCGAATTTCGGTGAGCGTAACACCCGCAGTTCACAGGGAGGCACTGAAACGACGCACAAACACACGTTAATTGTTATGTGGAACGGCGCACCATGAACCGAAGTCGGAGACGAAAGCGCTCACCATGGTTGTCTCAAGTTCATGAAGCCCTACAAACTATTCGCTGATCAAATGCATGCACATGGCACACAAACAGTTCAAGGTTCCGCCGACGGTTTGCAAAAAGCCACTTGGTAATTATATACCTCCGCAAAAAGACTCGCCTTCATACGGTGGCGCTGTGGTGCAATAAGTAAGACATATATTTCACGTGCATGCGGTCCCAAGTTCGATTATACGGCTGTGCTTTGCATGTTAATCTCGCAGATGTAGGTGATTGTGATACTAATGGTTTTTTAATTACCTGTAGTCGTAAGATCCCTCCCATTAGCGGCTAGAAAATGATCTCAAAAGCGTAAAATAATGCTTCTTTTTCGCCACCACATCAGGGCCGGGCTGCCTACGGAAACGTCTCGCCTAATGGCTGGCCGTATCTTACCAGAAAAATTTGACCGAAAATCCCGCCTAATCTTTGTCTCGGATATTCTGAAGGCCACTTCAAGTCGGGCCGGGTTCTCTGGAACACGGCTACGGAGCAGCGTAGAAGCCGCAATAAATTGATTTGATTTCCTACCTGCGGGCATGGAGTCTAGCCAGCATTCGACTAAGAGTGAACGCCAGGACACTTGGCCTACTCGCGGACTCTTGCCATAGTGCACCAGCAGTACTATTGGCCACAACTTTTGACCAGTGTACACCGCTACGTGCAAGGCTGTCGCGAGTGCCAGCTTCGCAAGACGTCACCTGTGAAACCTGCGGACCCCACCACGAACACCTTTCGACCTTGTGGCAATGGACCTTCTAGCACCCTTCCTTTTGTCGGCCACTGGAAACAAATGAATTATAGAGGCAACCGATTACTTTACCCGGTATGCCGAGACAGGCATTACCACGCAGTGCGGCGTCTGAAGTCGCGAAGTTCTTCGTGCACCACATTGTCCTACAACACGGCGCACTGTCATGTGTGATTATGGATAGAGGAACGTCATTTACGGCACAAATGCTGGAGGACATATTGCCACGTTCCATTTCCCAAGTTTTTGTTATCGTCCCAAAACACCACACGATTCTTAGCGCAAACCGCGCCTGCAGTTTTCGAGAAGGTTCCGGACTGTAGTAGATCATTTCGATAAGATCACGCCCACTGTGCGAACGGTACGAATTGCTCTGGAACCTACGCCACCGCCAGCGATAACGCTAGAACATTCGACGGCAAGAGTATAAATGCCGACGCGCTTCACCACTTGTCAGTTTGTTGATCGAAGGCCGACGCTCCGTTCGCCCGTTCGCCGCTATCAGTCCGAGACTGCTATCTGTGCGAGACTGCTGCTGTAATTGGACTTTCCGTTTACCGGGCACAGGTTCGCCCGAATAAACAGGTAAATCCCAACACGAAGTCTCCTGTCTTCGGCCACGTCACGACCCCGTGACATCTGGTGGAGGTGCTGCTTCGTTCATGTACCGGACGCCCCCGTCAAGCCGTGAACCCAGCCCACGTCGCGGAGAAGACACCGACGCCAACCAGGAGCAGCGAACAAGCCGCCGAGAGCAAGGGCTACCACCGGAGTACGGGCTTCTACAAGACAAGGAGCGGAAGACCAAGGTTATGACCGCGATTGCAGCGACAATGACAACCGCAGCGTCCCAGCCCACGATTGTCATGCATCAACCCAGGGAACCACAAATTTTCCATGGGTCATCGTTCGAAAACCCGGAGTCCTGGCTAGAAACATACGAACATGTGGCCGCCCTCAACCACTGGGACCATGACGAAAAGCTGCGTCGTGTGTTCTTCTATTTGGAAGACACCGCAAGGACTTGGCTCGAAGATCGGGAGTCCACGCTCCGAACGTGGGATGTTTTCTGCGGCGCATTCCTGCAAACGTTCGCGAGCGTCACTCGCAAAGAGAGGGCCGCTGCTTTATTAGAGACCCGGGTTCAGCTACCAAATGAAAATGTCTCCATTTTCACAGAAGAAATGACCCGACTATTCCGCACCCGACTATTACGTGACCTTCGCATACAACACGGCGGTGCAGGAGACGACGCAGATATCTCCATACAAGTTGGTCTACGGAAGGAGCCCGGCAACGACGCTCGATGCCATGTTACCCAACGTCACCGACGAAGAAAACCTCGATGAGAGCGAGTACCTTCAACGCGCCGAAGAAGCCCGACAACTTGCGCGTCTCCGTATCAAGAATCAACAGACGACAGACAGCCACCGTTACAACCTTCGACGACGCTTCGTGGAATACCAGCCCGGTGAACGTGTTTGGGTGTGGACGCCGATACGCCGACGTGGACTAAGTGAAAAGCTTCTGCGACGGTACTTCGGACCGTACAGGGTGGTTCGACGTCTCGGCCCACTTGATTACGAGGTTGTCTCCGACGGCATCACGAACTCTCAACGACGCCGATCACGACCTGAAGTCGTCATGTCGCGCGCCTCAAGCCGTTTCAAGCGTGTTAACAAACTGAAACAGTGTTATTTTTATTATTGTTGTATCATAATTTATTCATTGTACTTTCTTGCATTATTATTGTACCTTCATCTTTAGTTAAAGCATCGGGACGATGCCTTTTTTCAGAGAGGGGCAATGCCACGTTCCATTTCCCAAGTTTTTGTTATCGTCCCAAAACACCACACGATTCTCAGCGCAAACCGCGCCTGCAGTTTTCGAGAAGGTTCCGGACTGTAGTAGATCATTTCGATAAGATCACTTCAGTGTGCGAACGGTACAGATTGTTCTGGAACCTACGCCACCGCCAGCGATAACGCTAGAACATTCGACGGCAAGAGTATAAATGCCGACGCGCTTAGCCGCTTGTCAGTTTGTTGATCGAAGGCCGACACTCCGTTCGCCGCTATTAGTCCGAGACTGCTATCCGTGCGAGACTGCTGCTGCAATTGGACTTTCCGTTTACCGGGCACAGGTTCGCCCAAATAAACAGTTAAATCCCAACACAAAGTCTCCTGTCTTCAGCCACGTCACGACCCCGTGACAATATTGAGACCGAGCTGCACAAGCCACCGAAAAACAACAGCTTACCACCCACACAGCTTGAAGCAGCAAGTGCGATACGTCGCTATCGGCGACCACGTCACCGTCTTCAAAATCTTCCCAGGTAACCTTACGAAAGCAGTCACTCGAGGAGGCAGCGTCACGCATTCGTCGGCAACATGCAGCGCAGGTCTACGACGACTATCGGCGCCTCGATCGGTTGCATATTGTGTCAAGAGAGTCACCATTCATTCGCGGAGATTTATGATCGCGCCGTTCTCTTGGAGGAAGTCCATACCGAAGATGAGCTGACGAGAACAGTCACGTAGTACAAGACAGGCGACCACAAATGTTGACTCGCGTATTTCCCCTCTTGTGGTACAGCGGCCCAACGGAGTAACAACGTGGCATCCAGCCACGCGAATACGCGCCTGATTCCAAGGTGTCGTCACTTTCTTAAGACTGGTTGCCAATTTTCCGCTCGTAATAGAATAATATGCACCTGTGTCCACCAATGCGCTGACCTGAAGACCGTCTACCAGCACGAGAATTTCGAGCGAGACTCGGTCTCTGGGTTCAGACGTAGAATCCGGCGCTTCTCTTGCACTTGGCTCAGTCGCCAATGTAATATCTGCAGCGTTTTGTGCAAGCTTCGATGGGAGGAACTCCGCACTTTGAGTCCCAGCGACCTCACCCACGAAGGTCGCTGCCTTCAGTTTTCCCGCCGAGGGCTTGGGGAGCGTTCCCGTGCCATCGTACCGAAACGTCGCCCAATGGCTGCGGGTCGCTGGGGAGATGGTGACCACGATTGATGCTGTGAGAAAGGTAGACGTTGCTGCACGAGGTAGTCCTCAAATTCTCTTGGCCTCTGACCATCACGGGGAGGCGGTGAATGAATAGAGAAACCGCGCAGTCAAAGTTTTTGGTACGGGCATTCCCGGTATACGTAGCCGGCTTCACCAAAATGGAAGCACAGGGTCTTCTATTCGACGTACGCCAGATATCAGACTTCCGCGTCGGAGCACGGCAACCATCAATGTACAAACCAGCGTGTGCTGATTGAATTTCAACTGGTGACATTGACTGAATTGGGACTGCAGGGCTAGAGACCGGCATGGAAGTGCGCAACGCTTCGGCATATGTACGGTTCCGAACATCAGTGGACGCAGGAGGTGGTTGTAGATTAATATCCATCGGTTGACGGTGACGGCTGTGCAGCACCTGCTGGACTTCGTCTCGGATAATGCTGGCGATGCTGCTTACTTCTGGCTGTCTCGCCCCATGTAGTTTCACCATTTCCTCGTGGACGACTGAGTGAACGACTTCGCGATTTCATTCGAAGCTGTTGCTCCCGAAGGTGGCAGAAAATTCAGGTGATGATGCATCATTCACTTGCCGGTTGAATAGGGCAGACTGTTGATGAAGTAGCTTATCCATCGTAATGGCTTCTGTCAAAAGCTCCGCTACACTCTTGGGAGGATCCCGCTCTAGACCAGCAAATAGCTGCTCCTTCACTCCTCACATCAGATAACGCAGCTTTCTTTCTTCTGGAATTGCTGGACCCACTCGCCTAAAAAGCCGTGTCATGTCCTCCACATACATGGTGACGGTCTCATTAGGCATCTGAATGCGTGAGTGCAATGCACGTTCAGCACGTTAGCGGTGGTTGGGGCTCCAATATTTCTCCAAGACGTGATGCTGAATTTCGCGCCAGGATGTCAAGACATCACCTCTGTTTAGGAACCACGTTCGGGCGCTGTCTTTTAAGCAGGCGTTGACGTTGCGGAGTTTGGCAGCTTCGTCCCAGTGGTTGACCGCGGCGACATGTTCGAACTCGCTCAGCCAGTCGTCCACATCCTCAAACAGCTGTCCATCAAAGAAACTAGGCATCAGCGGGTCCTGTTCAGTGCAATAGATCGGCGTAGACGATGAAGGAGTTTCCATGGTGCCTTGAGGTGAAGTCATAGTCACTCTGTCGACTAGCTCTTCCACAGTCTCTGGTGGTAGGCCTCGTTGGCGGCGGCTTGTTCTGTGAAGTGGCGTGTTCACGGGCACGGGGCTTGCATTCCGGCTCCTGGGCGAGCTCTTGTGCATGGGTTGATTTGTGAATCGTCGTACCCAGCAGCTCCAGCAATCTTAGCTTGCTCAAGGTAACCTTGCGTAGTACTGCTTGGTGAGCTCGGCCAAACAAATGGCTCAGTCCGAACTTCTTCGTCCTCTTCCACAGGAAAACACGAGAGACCATGCGACACTATAGATGTTGTTAATTTGCTCCGCCATGTTCCACATTTGAATTTTGAAGAGACGAGACCACAAACTCTTGGGAGATGCTCTTTTTGGGCAGCCTAGGTGCGTCTGACCGTGGCTACCACATCTCCACGGTCGATTTAGTGTGTGTGAAAAAGGCCTTGACATAGCCGCAGATACGTTTCAGCAATAAAATTTGTCGATGCAGTAGTATGACGTCACAACTAACGTAATCACAAGCAGCTTTGAGGTCAATAGTCGTTTTCGTGTGTCCTGCATGCATTGGGATGTTGCTGGGAATGTCTTCTGCGTTAAGAATCAACCTTTCTAGAATGCATAACTTCGGTCAGAAAACAAACTTCGACTGAAGTGGGAGTGTACTTCTGCCACATGTTCCTAACCATCCGTGAATAGTTCCACTAAACACGAGAGCAGTGAGATCAGTCGCAGATTTTCTAAGGTAGATTTTTGTCGAGGAGAACTGCACACCACGGGGCCTTTTGTGCTCATAATAAACAATATATCTAGGCAGATCCCACTAGAATCCAGCAACACTCTACAATACACTATGGAATCACAGCAGTAGGCACAGTCGAGTATGACTCTACTATACATACTTACAGAGAGGTCCTGCAAAAACGAACGAAGCGCGGCAGCCACTCACGTCTGTTGTTAAAAAAAAAACAGCTCATGCACTTGGCAAGACTCTTCGAACGAAGGGCGTGGTCAGCCGTCTGCTTATGAATGTGCTGCTCCACGAGACTAGGAAACGTGTTTATTGCTGCAGTGTTATGTGAATCTGCCTTTAAAAAAAGAATCTTTCATGCTTCTAACATTCGGCGTGAATATATTGTTTATCATATAATGTATGGGATCTGCAGCGCAGTCACTGTAATCGTACAGAACGCGATATCGGCCAGAATTTTTCTTTTTCGATCAGGCGCACTCGTCACAGCTGACAACATACTGGGAAGCGAGTTGAAATATGTGCGCAGAAGCTCAGGGTTCACGAAGATAATTACGGTTTACATTGAATGTTTTGAGGAGAGATGCGGGTCGAAAAATGCAACTTTTTTAAATTACCGATTTTTTTATTTTCACCTGTTTTGATAAATATAGTTCCTCTACTGTTATGAAAAAATACAGGTTGAAATTTAACTGGAAATGCTTCAAAATTGCACCTAAAGAGCACAAGGTGCCTGTTTAAAGGCCCAAAATGTGCAGTATTCGAGCACCTTGCTGCCAATAATGCACCGCCGCTCGCCATTGTTGGTCGCATGAGTCGAATAGTCGAGCCTCACTATTCAAATAACATCAGTTTTTCTCGCCGATTCAGCGCAAAAAATAATAAAAAGAATCATTCTTCTGCGCGTTTTTCGAGCGCCGCGACTGGCTTATCACATGATTCGAATCGGGGACCGCCATTGGCCGCTGCGCGCCCTATGTGCTGTGAAACCTATTTGCGGGGTCCATGTCTTGTTGAGCAGCGCAGCTGAACAATACTTTTCTCGTGTAAATATCTCTGTTATGAATGAAAAAAAAAGGAATTGCTCGCAAGTAAAAGCCGTTGTGCGGCGTGCTCCTTAGGAATAGGGTACAAGGAGCTGGTCCGATTTGCGGCAGTTGATTTGTTGGCTTGCAAAAGCCAATGCGTCAAACGTTATTCGCACCCGTCAGCCGGAAAGTTCGTGATGCGGCAATGAATGACGTCAGCACCCGTCTTGCGATGTCGAAAGAGCTCGCAGTGAGGGAACTTAGCAGGAACTACATTGCCATTATATACGACGGTATGTGGCCCAAACATGGCCGCAAAATGTCACGACACTAAACTTAGTTTCGATTTCGCAGTCCTGTCGAACTTCTTCCTAACTTGCAGTTGGCACAAGGCTCTGCCAGAGGGAGCGCAAGTTTGCTAAGCGTTTAATGGCCCTGTCTGTGAGCAAAATGTCTTTGAGGAGTCGGCTCGAAAAAGACGTGAGGGAAAAATCATGATGCTGGCGTATTTTAGTAGCAGTCGCCACTAAAATAAGAATTTTTCTTTTTGGTGTGCAAACTTCATCAGATATAATGATATCTTTCATAAATAAAAGTCAATTTTAACTTAAACTAGTTTTTCTCAAGACGCGAATTTTGACATTTTTTCTTATGTGCCCCCCCTTTTTCGGGCACTTATAGTGCCCGCATCTGCATAACATTTTGCTCACATTTTTTACAAAGTATGACAAATGAAATTATCTAGCTTAAACTAAAATATTTCATTATATAATAAAAAATCTATGTAAACCTTCACTAGGCTAGGTGAAAGGCGGACTTTTTACGTCTATTATTTTTCACGCGTATTACATATTTTCTATGTGCTTCCTAATTACTTCTTTGCATTCTACACTTTATTTGATACATTATTAACTATGAATTGTAAAAAATTACAGAAGTTTAGGGATGAAAAGAGGGGGGCACAAGGATTAAGGTTTTCGTTTTGTAATGTTGCAGAGCTAAAAGTGTGCAACTTGCAAGGAGATTAATTATACACTTGAAATCAGCATAAAAAGTTTCATAAACAGTTCAAGTTTAATTGCTTTAGGGTGAATATTAAAAAAAGTGTTTTTGAGTAGCATCTCCCCTTAAAAATACGTGGGCGGAAACGATTTACGATTTTCTTCTGAAAATTGAGCACGATTTGAACAATGCAGAAGGTCAAACAGTTTTCTAATTGTTTACAATGTATTAAAGATTTTTAATTGATAATGCCCAATTATAGCACCAGGGTGCCATCAACTGCACGTGCCGGCTTTTTGGAGAATGTGCTGTTTTGTCTGTAACATTTATTTATGGCAGATGATGAAAACGAGGAAGTACTAGTGATAAGTTCATTCTCAGAAGGAAGCGACGGTGCTAAAGCATATTCGTTTCATGTTGTTTCGTTTTTCTCTTCTGGAGTGTGACAAGCTGTCGTTTCGCAGGTTTACTCGCGCACGACAGCCTGCGTTTCTAAAACATTCGATGTGCTTGGCACATTCGCCGAAAAGCAGGCACGCGCAGTTAGCCGCGATAAAGCTCCTTGCATGAAGGTGGCTTTTGCGTGAAGCGTACGAGTCGTCTTCAATTGGTAAACGGCTGCTAGCGAAGACGTTGCAAAAACTGCCTTGCTTCGACGTGCAGCAATTACTGAAACGCGAGTACAGATGTTGAATGCTATTGCACGCCTTATTTTTTTAGGAAGGCGAACGCAAACAAGTGTTTTGGGAGCAGTCACCGTAGTATGCGCTAGAAATTTCATCAGCTCGAAAAAACAACGAGGGGCAAAGTTTGCGGCTTCCCCGTTCTTTCGTCAGCATTTCGAATTCCTTTCTGTGTGCAGCAAAGTAAACACTGATTCTTCGGCATCGCAATTATCAGTCAATATACGCCTCACGTTGATACGACTTACACGTGTACGTAAACAGACGCGGACTATGCGTACTGCACCGCGATGAGCCTCTGACATGGCGGTATGCACACGACGGCTGACAGATGGCAGCGAGTTTGCATAAAGTCTATAGCCAAAATAGTTTGATTGCAAACAATTTTTCACGTTAAAAAATGTTTATCCTTCTTGCCCGCTATAGTTGAAATTGTGAAATAGTGTAGAATCTGTGAAGTATTGAAAATGCCTTCGAAGAGTCTAACAGTTTTTACATTGCCATCTAGACGTTTGAAAGTCATGCGGTATAACTTGAGAAAATGTTTTGCAAACTGCACGAGAGTTAGGACTTCAGATGTTTTCCTCCATAAGCTGATACCTGCCCCGCCTAAGTGGTCTAGTGGCTAAGGTACTCGGCTGCTGACCCGCAGGTCGCGGGATTGAATCCCCGCTGCAGCGGCTGCATTTCTGATGGAGGCGGAAATGTTGCAGGCCTATGTGCTTAGATTTGGGTGCACGTTAAAGAACACCAGGCGGTCGAAATTTTCGGAGGTCTCCACTACGGCGTCTCTGATATTCATGAGATGGTTTTGGGACGTTAATCCTCACGTACCAACCACGTACCATCGGCTGATACCTACTATAGCATAATTGATTTCTGTCACTAAAAGAGGTATAAAATGAGTTCAGTGAATATTGTGGTAGCTTTGTTAACGTGGCTTAGGTTTGTTTAGTGTTAGCGGAACTGATAAAACTTAGTAAAATAAAAAAATGGAAAAGATATTAGCGGAAACAAGAAAATAGTATTAAACAAAAACTTGAGCTTGGCTTACTTACGCTGATTTCTGATCGATATCGGCCTATTTCCACCTCCGCTAGATTCCAAATCCCTTCTTCGGGCGTGTCACTCAACGCACTGAGAGTCCACACGGGAAAAGTGTAACCGTCAACAACCATGTACAGGTCGACGTCCATAGTCGTTCCTAAAAAATGAACGAGACAAGTATTAGGCTCACAACGCTGTTGATGTCTCCCGTGCATGTGAATGGTCCTCTTTTGTGTGTAACACAGCTCGACAGTTAAGACAAAACAAAGACTACCTACCTACCTACCTACCTACCTACCTACCTACCTACCTACCTACCTACCTACCTACCTACCTACCTACCTACCTAGCTGCCTGCCTACGACTACCTACCCTACCTACCTACCTACCTACCTACCTACCTACCTACCTACCTACCTACCTACCTACCTACCTACCTACCTACCTACCTACCTACCTACCTACCTATCTATCTATCTATCTATCTATCTATCTATCTATCTATCTATCTATCTATCTATCTATCTATCTATCTATCTATCTATCTATCTATCTATCTATCTATCTATCTATCATGTGCTTTCGCGTCCATTTCATTCTTTTCACATATACCAAAATACGCAAAGCATGACATGACTATATAATACGGATTAGTGAGAGCTCATTGCTAGAACATTATTCAATATGCCTCGCCACGTGCATAACGCAGTCTTGGTGCTCTAGCAGTTGATCTTTTACTTGATGATTAGGAAAACCAGTGTGACAAGAGTGAAAAAGAAACGGAGAAAATTGACAGCTATTACTACAAGGATATTACGTCATGCTTGTCTTAAACGCAATAGCAAGGCACTGGGCTCTCACATCCACCTCATTATTACTAAATATTAAACTGATATCGGATGAAATAATGTATGAAAAAGAAATAACAGGTATTCACTTGGATATCTCGTCGTGCATGTGAGGGCATATATAGATGTACGTTTTTGTTGCTATAATGCTCGTATGTTATATTTTTGTGTGATGGAATTGGCATAAACTGAGGCTAGAATATGAATAACATGAATGGTAAGTACTTATATGGAAGAGACCGGGTGCATGATAAGTGCGTTTAGAAGTACATGACCAGGTGCCATCGAAATATCCAATATATCAATTGAAGCACGCTTAAGAAGAATCTTAGTGATATGCGATATCAGATATGACAAAAATATTCATTAAATATATGTAACATCTGCGATAACACAAATACCACAAACTGCATGGTGAAAAATTGATGAAGTAGTCGCTTCATTATGATCGTCCATACCAGAATGTAAAAGCATGCCTGACAATGATGTGCCACTCATCACGCGGCATGAAGAATGTGGCTAGTCTCAAAACCCGTAATTGCAATCTTTCGGACAACAACGATGGCCATGGTAATTGGGCTATGCTACTTTTAGGGGCGAAGATCTTTAAGGTGTGGGTCTGTCCTTCCTCTATTGTTGTCGTACGTAGCCACCGGTGTCACATACCCACTCTGTGGCACTGAGAATGTGAGATGGGAGATGGCGGTACTTGGAAAGTTCAGTGGATGGACGCTTACACGGAGCATGGATGGACGTACGAACAGACAGACTAGCACATGGATGGACGGATGGATGGACGCGCGGAGCGGGTATGTGCCACAGGGAATGCGAGATGCAAGATGGCTGTACTTGGAGTGTTCAGTAGATGGACGCACGGATGGACGGACAGCTTTGCTTCTTTGTTTGCTTTCATTTGGGGTTGGTTGCCTTCACGAAAACATGTACAGCCTTAATTTGAGTTACCGACAGTGCGACATGTTAGGTGTGCGACGCCGAAGACGACGTCGATCATCTGCTATGCCAATGCCCTCAATTTGCCTGTGAGAGCCAAAAACTTTTTTACGCGTTGCAAGAATAGGACATTCGACCACTTTCTCTGCGAATGCTGTTGCAGCGCCATCCTCGTCTTCGTCGGAAAACAAGGCAGTCAAAGCCCTCTAGCGCTTACCGAGGACGACGGGCCTATGTGAACCCCTTTGAATTTCGCATTTACTACCGCTACAAACACGTCAGCTCATTGACTGACAATACTATTTATCTATTTCTCCCTATTTATCTAATTCTTCCTATTTCTTTTCTCTTTCCTTTCCCTCTCTTTCTTTTTTCTTATACTCCTCTTTCTTATTCTCACAGCATAGGGTAGCAAACTATGTATGGCCCTGGTAACCTCTCTGCCTTCTTTCTTGTTGTTCTTGTCCTTCTTTCCTGAGCACGAACACGCGAGTGCTTGCACATGCTCTGCGGAGGCCGGCATAACCACAGCATCCACCAAACAAAACAAGCTATTGTGCCAAGACTCGTTATGTTAAATCGTCTTCTACTTTATTTGACTTCGGCCATTTGCATTACTAAAAGGGATAAAGTTTCGCTCTCATTGTAATGCACTTTCTCAAAGAAAAATAACATTTCTTAACTATTGCACTTACTACGCTCTTGTCCGTGTTACCGTGGTGGCCATGTAAATATGCACAATACTTCCAACAGCACTAATCCATGAAGCAAGGTCAACAGCTGGGCTAATTCTTAAGGTTTCATTGTGGTTAAAACAGAGAAAAACAACATAGAAAGGCACGGGTCAACAAAGCAGGCGCAACGAGCGCTCACTCGCAATTCAGAGGTTCATTAGATCAATGTTACAAAGCCTTCAAACTGCGAGTTACGTTAAGCGCGGCCACATGCATCCCTACCGAACTTTCAGCGGATAACACTGCACTTTTTAGCACATCACTCAGATTCACTAGATTTCTATACGTCCCCATCGGCCTGGGAGATCAATGAATGTAGCAGCGGAAGCGACTACACTGCCCTTAGGAGGAGGTAAGTGACCGGACAGCTACAAAGGTTGCTTCAAGTATGCGCCGAGATTGCTGCTTTGGCGCCACACCTGCTGCCGTCGAAAAATAAAATAATTGTGTTGCTAAGATCTTGACTTCGGATAACAAAGGTGTTGCTGTTGTACTGTACCCGAGGGTGCCTTATCAAAAATAAAATGCATCTGAAGCACTACAAAAGAGTTTCTGTTTAGTTCACTTAAATATAAATGGGTGAAAAAACGGCCCTAGTGCTTCTCGATAAATTTATTCTCACCAAAACTGATAGCCAAGTTAGGAATGCAAAGGGTCGGTGTGCGAAAATTCTTTCACTGTACACAAAAATAAGCCCAGATGAAAGTAAATGACTTGTCCTCTATATGCATGCCCAGATGGGTGCTTTACAAACACCACCCGAAGGCCGTAAAAAAATTTACTCACTAATAGGACCGTGCATGTTTATAATTAATTTGGCGGAGTATTTATTGACATTCATCGGGGCACTTCTTGACGTAAGTATGGTAGTACATTTTTACATCTCTAAAAAAAATGTCTGCAACCGTACCGTGCACAAGTGTATGTTCAATTAAATCACCTTGAATGCACACTATATTGATCAGGCATACACAAACAAGCACACTACGTCCGCATAACATTACAACACTCACACGAACCATGGCTTGCCTCTCACGGTGCAGTTCTCTTCAGTCGCCGTGTATATAAGGCAGGCATTTTGACCTCTGCGGGGAGCCTATTTTTACGAATAATTAGGTAATAAACATTCACGGTGTAGGTTTAAATTCGAGGTGACCTCTTGGAAACTCTTCAACGCACATGCCTTTTTCCTAAAGCCGCCTAATATAAGCTGCCTTTTAACTACAGCGAAACTTAATTATCAGCTGGTGCTCAGTCGGATGAACTGAATACGCTATACTTGATTGATAATTGTGGTTTAACGTCCTAAAACCACCATATGCTTGTGAGAGACGCCATAGTGGAAGACTCCGGAAATTGCGACCACCTGGGGTTCTTTAACGTGCACCCAAATCTAAGCACACGGGCCTACAACATTTCCGCCTCCATCAGAAATGCAGCCACCGCCACCGGGATTCGATCCCGCAACCTTCGGGTCAGCAGTCGAGTGCCCTAGCCACTAGACAACTTAAGCGGGGATGAATTCACATTAGCAGTACTGAGGTTAACCCGTAAAATGGACTAAATTGTACAGAAAACCCCAGTGGCCGTGCATGACCACTTCGACGGCACACATTCAGCAGCATCAGGGAAGAACCAAGGTGACGCAGCTACCTCAATGAATGACAGCTGGCGATCACAGATTCTTGCTACTCTGTAGTTTTTGTCGTCGGTATTTTTCATATGCACTGAAATAGGTGGCCGCTACCCATGCACTTTAAAATACGGAGCAATAGACCTAAATTAACGAGACATTTGACAGGCGTTGTTCCTGTTGCTTGCAATGCATTCATGGGCAGGCATTGGTGCATGGGTATACTGGTTCTGTTTGCCTCTGCCTCGTTTGGCACTTGCCTTCGTGTTAGTCATTTGACAGATGCGGTCGCATGGCGTAGAAAAGAATTTCAACAGTTAATTATCCCAGCAGCCTTTCTTTTCTGTGAAACACATCATTTTGCTTCCCCAGTGGCAGATGCTAGCTCGTAGAGATCGCCACTGCGGCCGGTGTGGCAGTGCGAGCTCACCACGCTGCCGGCTTGATACGGACAGTATAGCGCGGCCTTCATGCCGCTTATAAGTTGCAGCCGGTGATATACCAGTGACACATCGAGAAGCCACTATCGCCGGCGTTCGGGTTGAATGCATCACCGGAGCAGCTCTCACACTGACCACCGGCCTGCAGCTTGCTATCTTCGGAGGTCAATCGAAACCTATTCGGATCGCTTCGAAGTTTTAGACGGTAAAACTGCAGAACAGCCGTTGACAATCGCAACAGCTTACTTTTGTGACCATTGAAATAATTTCTCACAATTCTTCGTAATTCGGTACGTAAAGGCGACGTATTCGCATTGTTTCGTTGCGGAGTTGGGCAGTTGTTCAACGTTGTTGTTGTACATTGTTCGACGTGTTCAGCGTGATTAAACAGGGATAAATACTTTGAAACGTTCTCACTAAACAACAACCGGTCGTTGCAAATCTTCGTTGCGCTGATAGTTTCATTGTCGGTCAACACATGTTCACGTGGTCACCCACACAAGGCACTGGAGTTTCACACCGGCGTGCTAAACAGATGCCGGTGCACACACAAACACACACGCACGCAGCATGTCCTTACCAAAAAGCGCCTTTAAAACTCCCATAGGGAGTTTCTAACCACACACCCTGAATCTCCGTTTGACAAGTTTAACAAGGGCAATTCATTAGTAAGCACCGTAATTAAGCAGGGGGCGTTTCAGGACAACATTTGCCTAGTTCTCTCCGTTACCACAGATTGCCTAGTTCTCTCCATTACCACAGAGTACGTAGTTGGGGCACGGCAGTTTTGGGAGCAATGTTGGAAAACCTCCCATATCGGCTAATTTATGCTTACAGTGTAGAAAAACCCAAAAGACACTCCCTTCGTGCAATTAGTGTCTGAACGTAGACCATGACTACTGTTGTTTGCAGCTATCTGCAGAGACGTCTACCAAGACCTACTGTGGCCAACCTGTCTCGGTTGCCGACTATCTTAATGATAGCGACCCAGGTGCACGCTCTGCTTTCAATATTCCCGTCAAAAATATCTTTTAGTCTTTGCCACATGACCACCTTTTACAAAATGTGAAGCGATGTATCTGTGAGGATAACGACGCAGTTTGTTTCTGCGATAAATCCGGCATCTGTGTTGAAGGTGGTGCAGATAGATACCCTTAAATTATCCTGGGTTTTGAAGAGTTTTGAACATATGTCTTCACACCAATTTGGTGCTTCCGAGATGTTAAGATATTAAAACTGCTTATCATACTTTTGCATTTTTTGGCCAATAAATTTGCAATTCGTCAAGTTTTCTCCGCAACGATGACGGCACACTTGAATTGAGTTGTCTGTTTCTAGTTTTTTGCGCGTGTTTTCATGTAATAAACATTTCAGTTTCGAGCAAACCTCCTTTGAGCCTCTTTTCTTCATCCATGTTGTTTGCGCTCGTTTTATCAGAAGTCTATATTTGATGTTTTATTCCGTTTTCTATTTTAATGCACTGCTTGAACGCAATATTTTCGTGCACCATAATAATATTGAATTCCAACTATGAACATGATATTGTTAGAAAGCTCGTTTCGCAGAAATTGCGGTGTCGGTGTCAGCATTGGCGTCATTAGTTGTGAGTGAAAATTGATCATCTTATGCATGACGGAAAATTCGAGAACGATGCAAAAATCAAATAACTGTAAAAAATTCTGGGTCAGGTTGGGGACTGATTCAAGGTCGTTTGGATCCGAGTGGAGACCGAACCCGGGTCTTTGGCGTTGCGAGTGGAATCGGTACCACAAGGACACGCGTCTGCTTGTGAATGCAATGAAAAGAACTTCCTCTGCTTGGAAATGCAGTAAAAGTAGCTTTCATGCTTCACAAACACACGCGCCTTGTATACATGCTATGCAAAATGAAATATTGCAGTATAATGCGTGGTACTAGGTGCCATAGCCTACAGGAATCAGCAAACGCGATTAACATAACGGCTTCGTGGTTTAAGCCGGCCACCCACTACAAAAGGCACACATGCTACTGCGCCAATTGCTTTAAGGCCACGTAGTGGGTGCATAGCAAGTTCGCAAAGGTTTCATGCACTGAGTGTGTGCTCTAGAAACAGGTATGCTCTAGAAACAGGACATCGCTATCGCGTTCAACTCCTAAAGTCGAAGCTTTAGGTACTCCTAGCTTCTTTTATATTTATTTTTTACTCATTCGCTAACCAGAACGCTGCCAATATCCGCAAGGCTTTCGCAGGAGCAATAAAAAGTATTCTTGCATCTCCACGAGTTGAATGATGACGAGTGGGTGAAGCTGGGTCTTATGATCCAGCTTATCTTATGATCCAGCTGGGTCTTATGATCTATGATGCCTGAATTGAGGTTGCCGACTAGCATAAAGGACGGACAGGTGGACGGACAAACGGATACACACACGCACGAGCGGACAGATGCACAGATGGACAGGCGTTTAGAGGAGGTGTTTTTGTATAGTGCGGTCGTATACTTGATTGAACAAAGTAGGCTTTTACACTGGTCGTTTTTAAGAGCAAACTCCTTAAGACGTCCCGTCGTGATCGTATGCAGCCACCTCTCGTTAGCTCTTGAACCGGCCGTAGATGGTGGTACTTGTACATATAACGAAATGCATATACGCTGAAAAATGCAAATGCTACAATACTAGAGGACGTTATTTGTAGTTTGACAAATAATAAAAATCACAGCCTATTCATGGATTGAATGATGATGAGTGGAGCGAAGCGTCCGTCATTCCGTCCGCCCTTTCGGCCGTCCGTTAAATCGTGCTTCCGTCCATCCATTCGTGCGTGCGTATATCCGTCCGTGCGTTCATCTGTGCTTCCTCCGTCCATTTGTGCGTCCGTCTGTCCGTGCGTCTATCCCAGCGTTCGCCCATGCGTCTGTCCATCCGTGCTTACTTCCATACGTTCATCTGTGTGTCTGTCCGTCCTTCCATGCGTCCGTCCATTCGTGCATCTGTCCATCCGTCAATCCATTCATCAATCCATCCATCCTTCCATCCATCCATCCATCCATCCATCCATCAATCTGTGCACCCGTTCGTACTCTCATTCATCTGTCCCTGCGTCCATCCCTGCGTTCATCCGTGCGTGTGTCAAACAGACAGACAGACGATGGACGAGCGCGGCCAGTGGATGATTCACGGTTTGCCGATAAAAAGTGTGATACGTGCAAGGCGGCGGCGAATTGCGCTCGAATACAGAACCCCGATGTGTGAGCGCGCGAGAAAATAAAAATGACGTCACACGAAGACGTTGGCGATCGCGTGTGCGTCAGCGGCGCCATCCGCTAGTGGGCGTGGTGTAGCAAAATAAAAGCCGTTTTGGCACGTACGTGCCTTCGGAGGGTTGGCGGGTGGACAAGGCTGCAGAGTGCCGTGCACGCAAGGTGGTGGCGGCTCACACTCGAAAACGGAACCCCAATGTGCGAAAGCGCGAGGCAGAAGCATGCTGTGAAGCTGCGAGGCGGCGCCGACAAGATCCTGGCGTACGAGAACGGGAGGCCGAAGCGGCGCGGCAGCGGTATGCGGACAAGGCTTCGTTCCGCTCTCCATCGTTCACCCCGTGGATATGCAGTCATTTTTTTTGTTGTGCGGATATTCAATTTCACCTTTGGTTCTGCCGACTACGGTACCCTGACAACATTGTGAGGTCTTAAGATGCTTCGCTCCCATGAACTAGGCTAAAAGGTATTCGACAAATATCTTCGTTTACGTACACACTAGTACATCACGTTTAGAACTATATGATGGAGTACATTTATTAGCTCTGACACAATGTGAAGCGCACTAAAACGCATTGTTATTTTTCTTGCTTAAACAATTGCTGCATTTTTTCCTGTGAAAACAGTCAGAGGACGAAAACAACTCATTAATAAAAATGGAACAACCTTGACACGCATATTTACTATATTACTGCCACGGTAAATGTCACTACCAATATTTTCTGCTGCTGTGTGCTCTAGATAAATAATACTAGGGATTTTGCTGCTGAACGATTCTGCAAATTCATGCTGCACACTCCGGGCATCTTTATTCATAGCTTTACTGAACTGCAAAATTTGGCGCCAAAGGAGGCAGACATCTGATTTTCATGTGGCCCTGACAGGCTGAATATTGATTGAACAATCTAGACAGAGCCACATCTTACATTACTGACCAAACTATAGTAATCGCTAAAACGTTATGAGCTTACATGACTCCAGGCTGAACGAAATATTATTAGGCACCCAATAATGAATGGCACTTGCACAAAGGTACTCACCATTCATTTGATAGTTGAACGAAAACGAGAGAGAACAATATTTGTTGGTGTTTCTGATCACCGGAGAATCGATGATTGCTCGCCCACGTCTTCTTGTCAGCCTCGTAGAATTTGAAGAAAAAAGAAGGTAATATCCTGAAACACGAAGATATGTCCATTTTTTTTATCTATATCTCTACACTATTTTCCATCCTTCATAATTGTTGGCTATCAAAAATTGTGAGAACACAATTACTCAAAGAAATTTTAATGGTGGTGCCAGTGAAGGGTAAGGACCTTGCTGCCGACGTTTCTGTATAATTTTATGAATACTCACGACAGAATGGGCTAGCCTCACCGGCCCGACTTCAAGAGCAACTAACTGGAGTATCAGTGGATATTGTTTTTTTATAAATATTGAATATATCCGCACTCAAATTTACGGGTCAATCAGCACAAATGGCAAGGCCATGTAGTCATCTCTCCTAAGTTCTTGAATCAAATTATATTTTTACTCAATCGTTTCCCTGTGAAAAGTCAGAAGCAACGTGTGCGTTGTTTTTGTTTCTCCTTAAAGGAAAAAAACAAAGAAACGTATTTTATTATCTTAAACTGTACAGTTTTCATTAAGTTTGAAACTCACAGTTTAAAAGAGCATATATTGGCACACGAGGCGCCAAGGACGTTTTTTTTTATAAAAAATTTTCTTTGACTGAAAATAAACGTTTACAGTGTTGGTAACTACGGCACATAATAATCAGGAAGTGAAACGAGGCAGCTATATGGCAAAGAATATATACCACCTCGCAAAAGTAATAACTTGAGTTTTACGCGCCAAAACCCCAATATGAAGAGTGGTGCACCATAGCAGAAACCCACAGAAATTTCCACCCCATTTCAGTTGACCAACGCTCAGCTAAATTACTGTTTATGGACGTCCTGCATTTTGCTTCGATTTCAATGCCAACAGCATGAACAGCATCTAATCCACAATCTGATGAGCAGCCGAGTGCCATAAATACTACGGCGGCTCGGCATATCGAATGTATTCTGAGTGAATGCTATGAATATTGTAGGCAATGCCGACAGGAGAACTTAATAATTTAGCTCATCATTTTCGCCTTACTCATATTGTTCCATTCCTCCCTTTATTACCTCGCTAATAAATGAATCATATGGTCCTTGATGTCAAGACAGGGTGGTTTTTTTTCCTCTGATGAATTATGCTTTGATTATTTAACAAGTATCGCAACAGACAGCGAACGCTGTGCTCTTAGTGTTCCCCTGAATAACTTTCCGACACTATAAAGCCATGTGTGTGCACATGGCTTTACGAACTGCACCAACAGTGCCTTGCGCATAACGTTGCATTAGAGTCAAGTCCAACTTTGAAATTCTGCTGTTATCAGCATATATCGGCGTCTCAAAAATGGAGCTAGTTTGCTTCTCGCTTAAGGCCTGCAGCTTCAGAAGAACTACTGCTTTAGGACTTTAGGCTAAATTGTACTGGTAGTATTTTTTCGCATACAGTGATTAACAACGTTTTGTTCAGTAAGCTGCAAAGAGACGATGGTTTTGGTATATTTAGGCCGTCTATGTGATCACTATGAGCTGAAACCCCAGCGTGGAACGAAAACTGTAAATCATGAAATCAACAACCCAGATTTTAGTAATAGTGGAGACTGTCATTGATATGTTTCTCAAGAAAAAATGACGTCAACTTCCCCTCCTGTAGGACATCTTGTGCAGGCCTTTTTTTTTAAATCGGGACGTCAGGTGATATCTTTTTCAGGCTCATTCCAGTGCCCTCTCTCACGCATTTCAGTTTACCGGTCCAAGTAGATATATATTTGGTGACCGTGGTCCACCTGAGGTGTGGAAGAGACCCATGGCATAGGTTATTCGAGTTTCATGTATTTCACCCATTTAGCAAGAAGGCACGCTATATTCTATTTTACTTCTGACGGCATCCGTAGATTGAAAAAAGCTCTAGAAAAGAACGAATGCTTATAGAAAAGGTATTAGAAATGGCATAATCGGGTATTTTGCCAACAGAAGTTAGAAATTGTCATAAAAAGTTTGTTATGCTCCATTGCTTGCAAATAACTACTGCAAAATCTTCAATTGAGGAGTTAATATTAACACGAGAAATACTGTCACTTACTATATGCAACGTACAGCAACACGCATTTCGTTTGATTGTCATATAGTGTGTTGGCATACTGTAACACTTTGGCTATAGTTGGGGGCACCCTGTGAATGTGCCGCTTGTTCTTGTTCGCCTTGAAGTGGTGAAGAAGTTAATGCGTGTATGTACAATGCTTATATTGACATATAAAATAAAAAAATTAAGATAAACTGTATTTCTGTATTATCTTGTTAGAGAGAGCTCACTCAGCAAGTTGAAACAGAAAAATGAGAAAAGCGTGGTGTGTAACCCGGCATAAGTTATAGTCTTCTTGCTTGAGGGCTGAAATCCGTGTCGGTCATCTGATGACATAATGCCGGTAGGTGATTATTTAGAGCAGCGGGCTATACTGCTCGTGGCCTTTATTCTTTTTGTTCTGCTCACTCTTAACTCATCAAACGAGCAACGGGAGCCGTTGCCTTGAAGTATGCCCAATCAACATGATATCATTACATAATGGAAACAAGTTTTAGCACTCAAGAAGAAGACTAACTCACGCTGGGTTTTCCACCACTGTTTAAAAAAAAATTGGTGGAGGCGTTGTTAAAATTATTTCGGAGATCAACGCAACCCAGGTGACGACCACGTTGCTGGACCAAAGTGTCATGCCATACGTACAGTGATTCCCACTCAGGATCAAAAATATTGCTATGCGCGTCGCAGTATCGGTCGTATGTTCATAACCTAACCAGTGAGGCCGAATATGCAGACTTGTGGATAGTGAAGGAACCAGGTATTCTATGAGGAACACAAAACTCACTTATCAGTTTGTAAAGCCTATACTGTCGGTGTTGTGTACGAAGTCCCTTTGTGATGTGGAAGAATCTACATAGGCGACTGTTCAATCAATCAACATTTGTCTTAGGGAGCTGGACAACAACATTCCCCAGAAGCAAGGGCTCAATCACACTCTGCACTGTGCGGCCTGTGAGTGCTGTTAAAATTTTTGCGATTGTTGTATTTTGAGCAAGCATCGGAAAGAAACCGCACTGTTGGTTAGGAAGCTTGGTAATTCACAAGACATGTTCGTGTGTCTGCATGCTATCATTATCTCTGAAAATAAGAGATATCAAAGTTCGGAAGTCACCTCGTGGCTTTGCGAGCTTGATCGTGACCGAAAAAGTGCTGTCACCAATTTTGTTAAAGGATTCTCTTCAGCATATTTTCTTAATTTTGATTATCACTGCGTTTGAGCCCTAAGAAGAGAACCAAGCACCGTTTACGATAGAATGGGGTGGGTCAGTGAATCTGGTCTGTATTTTTTGGAATGAATGTGCAATACATTGGGAAAACTTGTCATTCTTTTACCAAAAGTCGAAAAACTTGGTATTTTGCAGTGCTGTGCCTTGGAATATACTACTCATCTTGAACACAACTCAAACTCTACTTAGGGGTGTAAAGGTTGAGTGGAGTGCTGGGGCTGCCAGGAAGAGGACAATGAAGAGCACGCTGGGACTTAGCGTGGTCGCTAGGGCCGCAACAGCCGAGGTATGTTGCGTGACCATTTGAAGTTGTTTCTCTGACTGTGCCTGGGTTATTCGGCCTGTACAACGCAGACACACAACGTAAGGCCTCAAATGTTGGCACAAGTCAAGTGGCTGACGGGAGCCCACAAAGAAGACAAAGGGTCAGGAGAGATCCCGGTCAGGCTGACACATCTAGCAGGTGCCTGAGCCACATGCCGCAGGCTGTTCCTGTTTGTCTTCCATGGCTCAGCCGTAGACTATGCTTTCAACAGATGAAAGGTGGTGAAGAGGCCGATGGTCCCCATACAGGCTACCTTAAGGAGAAGGGGCAGAATGCCCCCTCTCAGCGGCCGCTTATTGGTAAGCTACTCTAATAGTTGGCATGACAAAACGGAACAACCAAAGACACATTCGGAGACAATAAGAACCATCAATGAAGTGAGCACGTTCCAATAAGAAAAAATTAAAGAGAAGCGTAGCACTGCACGGCACAAAGACACATGTGAGCCCTTCGACTAAAAAAAATCGATAAAAATTTCTTCAAGACTAGATCCGTCAATTATTAGTTTACAACAGTTGAAAAACACGGTTATAAAGTGTGCAAAATTTCATTGAAAAAGACTGAATGTGTGTTTTATTTTCCGGCGAACTTATGCGTTATATCATTTTCGGCCTGCACATTTACGCCGATATATCAGTGTCTGGTGATGCTGTGACAGTACTGGCCAACTTGCAGGTACCGCACTAGTTCCAGAAAACATGCTCCGATTTCTGCGAGAACTCACCTGTTGGTTTATCGTACGCTCCTGTGGTAGGGGAGCCGTCGACTTCGCCGATCCTTTGGCGACGCCATGCTGTCGTGCCCCTGTTTAGGGGACCTTCGGCTTTCCAGCCACACAAGCCATCGTTAAAGTCACATTGGCCACAGTTTCGCTCGTCGTCGCCATTCGCGCAGTCCTTCACGAAGTCGCACACTCGTTCTATTGTGATAGACTGGTTGCCGCAATCGAACCTTTTTGTGGACCGTACTGTGTAACGAGAGACAAAAGAGACAATAAAATGACTAAAGCGAGACATTTCTTCTCAAAAGAGGATAGCACAGACAAAAAGGCCATTGAGCTTTGAGGAAAATGTTTGTCAACTGATTTCCCATACCGTGTGCCTGAACTATATGGTGAAAGAAGCTGTAGAAGCCGTGAGCCAAGTAAAACATAATAAAGAAGCCTGAGGACACACACACACACACATATATATATATATATATATATATATATATATATATATATATATATATATATATATATATATGAAACTTTCTTGTAGTACTGAACAGAGTGTTTATGAAATGGGCATAACTCATTGACCAAAATAACGCCTTTTAGGTGGGGTTACTTTTCATGAGCCTAAATCATCATTATTAGTACATTCTGCTGCCAAAAAAAAGAGTTCTAAAAGAGTTCATTTGATTCATAAGTACTTTCTGAAGTTTAGCACCACACCCTACCTACGGTTTTCTCCAGCTACGCTTCTCATCTCGTGGGATCTCTTTTGTCACTCTTACTGATCATCATTGTCTATACTTTGTATTGAGAGGAAGGACCAGGCAAACTTTTTTCTGCTATTGCCAGCAAGGACACCCGTCACTCATGTTTCTTGTATGGCCCATTCTTCAGCATTTCTATCTCCCGATGTTAGGCCTGTCACTACTTCGATCCCACTCAGTTTACCCTTCAATTTGCATTGAGTTTCTCTGTTATTCTAGTAGTTTCTGCCCCAACTATTTATAATCAAAACTGCTCAATTCCTTCAACATGCTTCTTATCACTGAAAATATAAATAGGAAGAATCCGTTATTATTAGGTCAGGTGGTTTCATGTGGCGAGTTTTCCAATTTTCCATGGAGTCGCTGCTCTTCCAAGGGACGACGTACTTGGTTTTACCGAACAGCTGGCTAGAACTGCTTATATACATATTTGAAGAAGAGAAGGGTAAACTTAAGAGCTTGTTTTCTTTGTTAGACGCAATAAAAATGAGAATTGACAGAAAATTATGCCAAGGAAAGTATATGGGCTTGCAATAAAACTGTTGTTCATCTTTCCTAGGTTCTCCACAGCATGAAATACATAGGCGCTTCGGAGATTGCCGATGTGAAGATGAATCGGCTGCATAAAAACACCAGACCTCAAAGTATTGTCTTCACCTTTCTACCAGAGCGAAAAATATTTGCAGTCAGAGAAAAGCGTTTAAGTAACATTCTTGTGCCTGTTTATACGCGATTGAGATAAATACTGTTGTAACTATAAACAATGCAGTTTAACCAAAGCCACCTAGAAAAGTGTTTGGTTTAACAGAGCGCACCACTGTTCAGTGTGACATAAATTACTGTATTTTCACGTATATTACACGTATTCTAATGCACAAGCTAAAGATTGCTAGCATTGTACTTGATCGGCTGTTGATGCTTCTCAAATAAAAAAATATTCATGTTTTCAACACAGTTCAATAAAAGGCGGCCGGGAGGAGCAATAGCGTGCGCTTTCTGCAATGCTAGATTGACCTGCAACCCACAACCTCCTCATTGCCAAATGGCATGTATTCTAGAACAGCACTAATATATGTAGCACACAGTGGAAAATATTCGTTAGGTTTAGAGAAACTTATGATAGTGTAAGTCTATCATCCTAATAATTCGCCTTGTGTCAAAGTTGTCTTAAACCCAGACAGCCTTACATTGCAAGGCAAAGTAACTATTTTTACCCCTCACTCTTTCTTTTTTAGATAATGCTAGCTAAATCATTTCTGAGATGCAGTAATAAAAACCGTGGTGAATTATAGCAACATAGTAGCTACGAATTGACAAAAATAACAGTTACGAATGACAAAAGGCTGGCTGGTTCAAGAAAGCAGACATGAAACCAGCTCGAACGAGAAACAGTTGGAGATCCTTGAGAAACGTTCGTTGTGCTAGTACAGTTGTTACAAAGCTCGCTGCTCCCCGGAAATGCTCAATTGTGGGGCCGACCACGGCGTTCACATGTTAATAAATGAACATTCTAGAAGCTCTTGTATTGAATTTGAGGTGCATGCTGAAAACAGCAGGTGGTGCGAATTTCCAAACTCCTCTACTTCAGCACGCCTAATTGTCTTACTGTTTTGGGGCACCAAAAAAGGAATCATTAGTATTATGTCATGTACAAAGGGTGCAAAAATACGATGATGATGTTCATTATTTCAAATGTTTGCTAATTTTCAGCGATTGCTGTCCCAATTGGTGCAATTTGTTAATGCAGTCTCTACTCGATGACTGGAAATAAGAGATTTTTGATAACTGTATAATAAATCACGTTGTCAGCCACAAAAATTGCGTATTCCTTTGACTAGGGCTCGCGCATGTTAGAGTTTTTAGCTATGAAGGGATAAAGGTATATACTTACACAGTGACATTCAGTGTTTTATAGCAACAAGAAGAAAGAAAAGAGTAATCGTTACTGAACTATACTGATGACTATAAGACAAATAGTTCTCCGCAAACTAGATTAAGCACGGCATATTAAAAAACTTATTTTACATCTCTCTTAAATGGCGTCAGACACGCCATGTATAAACTCATTGTATGTATTACTGTGTGTTCCTGTATATACACAAAAAAGTCATGTCCAAAATAAAGAGAGGTGCCGTCGCACCGCTATAGTAGGTTTTTTTTACAGCTCATGAGCATAAATACGTCGATTCAGGTTGGCAAGGTATGCTTTATATGAACGAAAGAGGGAAAATATTTTTGTTCTCAGGAGCTTGTTTATATGATAGATGCAACCAAGTCAAGATGACATTTGGATAGTTTGCAAAGAGCATAAATGCATTAAATGTTGTTTGTAACTGCAATGTGTAAACTGTAATAAAAACTGAAAAAAAAACATTGAACGAAAAACAAGCCATTGAATTAGGTTTTCTCTGCTAATTTTTCTACAGTTGCTGTCTACTTTAACAAATTTCAGTTAGTGCCACATCTCTGAGCGATGAGTAAGGGATAACCTCTCAATGAATATTCAGTTTTGCTAATTTGGGACTCGAGCGGAAACTCACGTTTACATTTAAATAACGCTGATCTTTTAAATAACGCTGACCTGTTTTCCTGTACAGTTTTTGGCTCGTTCAGTGCCATCCAAGGAAAAACGCCAACATGCTTTTTTATTGCCAGTAAAAGTTGCAGGTCGCTTGATCGAGCTTTGTGTACAAGTGTAGGTCAAGAAAGCTTTGTCGGGTCTTGTGCGTGGCGCCTTCTGAACTGCCAAACTGCGTCTGTTTTGGGGACAAGCTTCAAGCGTTCCATAAGAAAGCGAACGACTGTGCACGTAACATTGTCCGTTGCAAAGTAATATTGACTGGCTTTTGTAAGCCCCAGCTGTGAAGTCCCCACTAAGCAAAAATTATTCCTTTTGCGAATCAGCGAATAGCTCACTATGCATCCGCGGGAATGCACGAACCTCCGCAGCTGTTCTCTTTGTTGGTGGTTCTGCTCCTGCTTTTGATTAAATATATCTGAGCACTTTGTGACGGTTGCGCCTTCGAAACAGCCACGCATCGCTCAATTGAGAACTTTTCCCGCCTGACGCGATTGCACACTTCTGTTACACAATATAGCCTATAACGCGTTAAGGAGACTCCTCCCACCACGTTACCTTCATATTGGGCCTTTTCGAAATCAGTTTAAACAAATATGATCGCTTTGTAGTAGAACTACTTGCCTTGCGGATGGCTGGGTTACACATTCACTAGGACATGAATATGTTTGTTATTTATTTTATTGCACATTTCTTAATTTTGGTGTCACGGAAAGATGATGTTTCGCTCACAACCATCGAAGTCAGCGCCAACACTGGAATGTTTGGGAAAACAGCTCTTTAACGCTATCGCCTTAGTGTATGATGCTTTAGGTGCAAAAAAAAAAACCTACGACACGACTATGTGAAGCAATCCACCATAGGAGAGGGCACCAGAACTTAGACCTTTCGTAATCTCTACCATGCACTGACATCCCACTGTACAGGGCTTCTAGAATTTCGCCTACATCGAAGGGGTGATCGCCGTGGCCGCCATGAAACGCGCCACCTTTGAGTCAGTGGCAAACAACCCCCAGTATTTATTGTTCAGTGCTTACTGTTGTTTGAGCAGTCCTCTCTGATAAGCACATCGTCGATCGCCACAAAACCATCTCCAGGTGTCACAGTTATGGCTGAAATGATATCCTCCTGTGAATTAAAAGAGCAAGACGACACAAATGCTTTAGTGCCCCCATGCCTTTACAGTCAACAGGAACAATGGGCAAAATAACTTTCAAATCTAACAGTTATCAGATTACTTGTGGCCTAATCACATTCCTAACTGTTATTTCCTCCACAGTTTTAATGTCCACATACTTTACCCACACATGCTGGGAAAGGAAGGCGTACGCCTATGTTTTCAATTGCTTGTGTTATGGCGCTGAGACTAGTGTCCATTTTAGGATGGGTGCCACACTTTCTCTATGTCTAGCCATTGCTGCACTACGACTTAAGAAAACAGCGTCTAATTGTGCAAAAGTTAGGATATCATCTGTTAGGAAAACGTATGCAACTACCAGAGCGTTCGCTCAGGCCAATGTCTGGACTGTTTCACTAATAAATTAGTCCATGCATGCTTTGCATACGCTGGTGTTTCCTACTACAATTCATGATGTCCGGACCCGTAGTATCCACCTACGAACGAAGGTGTTGCGTGAATTTAGCTCGAGGGCGTAGGTTCGATTCGTGGCAGCAGAGGCACCATTTATGCCTGGGAGACATTAAACCACCAGATTGCTTAGATCAAAGACGCGATAACACTCACCCTCTGATCAATATTATTCGGATGTCTCTCATTATTGCATGCCCTAAAATGATATAATGGCAAGCCTGAAGAGAACGTGTGAGACCATGCAGCAGAGAATCTTGCTGGAGCCAGTGCTTTGACAATCAAGCTTGTAATTGACAAGGAAAATACTGGATCCGGCTACTCTGTGTTCAGCTAATTATCATCACTTCATAATGATACCGCAGTTCCAGTATGAAACACCTACGTATTTTACAAGTTAATCCCCAAGTTCTACGTTGATGCCGTTGAAATGTGGTCGTACGTTTTTTTGTGTGTGGACGTCTTTTGCGCGTTGTGCAGTTTTGTTATTGTGTCCTGTATTGTACTTCCGGAGGGTTTTGAACTCTATATATGCCTCCATGCCATCATCGTTTGCTCCGATATATTTTAGCTTTTGTACTCAGGGCCTGCGTCACGCATATTTTTAGAAGCTTGCTTCTTAGGCTCGGGGCTAGTCCATAGCCGCCACCGCTACTTCTCATTTCTCCCGCTAGAGGCGCATTTGTGCCCACCATGGGTTCCGAGAGCACTCACTAGATGGCGAACCACCGCTCAAGTGGTGGTGCAATCTCGGTTCATGCTTTAGTTTGATAGGATCGCGCTAGAGTACCACGCCCATTTATATCACTTGCTTTGGCAGCGCTTCTTTTTTCTTTCGCCGGAAAGCACTCAGTGCGATTCGATACTACTACTCAACTTTCACCATGAACACAGAAAGAGCCATGGAAGTGGCGCGGAGGGCTCGCTATGCGGCTGCAGTACGCGCTCACCGTCAATACCCTAAGGTAAGAGCTCGAGAGACCAAAAGCTATACCCAGCAGCAAAAAACCCGACACCAGCACTGAAGTGGCGCGCACCGAAGCAACATAGACTCGTTGATAAACGTGCTCTGAACCGAGGGCCTGCGAGGCCGAGCTGAGAGCCCGGACCACAAGCCCGTTATACTAAAAGGAAACATTCCTCTGATCGTCAGATCACATAGATAACGACAATCAAGGGAACCATTGTGGTACGTAATATTATATATAAAAATTACATCAATATGTGTATTGTGTACATACTGCATAAATATGTAAGGTGCATTTTGTATATAATGTGTATATACAATCAAATCACACGTCCCGTGTCACAGTAAGGGAATTGTTATTGCTTCGTAGCAGAACAAAAAAAAACGAATTTCCATAAAGAGATAGGGCTCTCTACGAAACAGCTCATGCAGCAGCTCGTGCATAAGTACCTCGCAATCAAGAGAGGATTAGCACCACCAAGTAGACTATACCAGGGCGCGCCCAATCGAGATCATCAAGGCAACTTCAACAACGAGGAGATCAGAAGAGCCTTGCATGATATCAATGGCAGGTCAGCCCCAGGCCCGGACTGTGTATCAAACAAGGCCCTTCGTAACCTTGACGATGATTGAATTGAGACCCTGAAGGATATAAATACTGCAGCATGAATAGAAGCAGGATGCCAGAGCAGTGGAAGCTGACCCACACGATTCTTATTCCTAAGCCAGGAAAGCCCGCTAACTTGGATAGCATGAGGCCAATATCCTTGACATCATGTATCGCCAAGGTTGCAGAACATGTCTTACTGCAGAAGATAAACAAGTACCTGTAAGACAACGACATATATACACACAATATCGTTGAACTCAGGCAGGGCTATCCACACAAGATGCAATGAAGCTTATCAAAGACCAGGTCATCGATAACGAAACCAGAGACGTCAGAGCCATTCTGTGGCTAGATCTAGAATAAGCGTTTGACAACACCTACCACTCATTCATACTCGAAGCCATTTCCAAGCTTGGTCTGGGGAAGCAGTGATTTCACCAATGCTGTTCAGCATTGCCACGATTGGACTGTTAAAGAAATTGTCGAGCATCAAAGGATTGAAGCACAGCATCTACGCAGATGACATTACCATGTGGTGCACAGGGGGAAGTGGAGGGCAGATTGAGGGCACCCTGCAAGAGGCGATTGACAGCGTAGAATAGTACCTTCGTCCTTCTGGGCTCAAGTGCTCCTCGAGCAAGTCAGAACATTTACTGATTCGGACAACACGCTGGGGACCGAAGCCCAGGGGATGGAAGCCGTTAAACTATATAAACATCCACCTCCGTAAAAATGAAGGGGTTGCGGTTCAGAGGGTCAACTCCATCAAAGTCCTGGGCGTGTTGATAGAGTCTATCGGCGCTAACAGCAAATCTATAGCCAAGTTAACTTTAAAAACAGACAGTGCGGTGCACCTCATACATAGAGTGGGCTACAAAAGAAATGGGATTAAGGAAGACAACCTCATCCGGTTGATGCATGCGTTTGTTTTAAGCCACTTTACGTATGAGGTAGCAATGTACAACTGGTCTAGAGCAGAGTTCGAGAAACTGAATGTGCTCGTCAGGAAAGCTATCAAGAAGGTCCTGGGCCTACCCATACATACCAGCACCGAGCGTCTACTTGAGCTTGAAATTCACACCATGCTCGAAGAAATAGCAGTCCAAGAGAGAGCACAGGTTGCAAAGTTATCTACAACAAGGTCGGAGGGAATAATACTGCAGGAGCTGGGCCAACACCCAATGGCGATTACACGCAAGTGCAATGATATCCCCGACAACATCAGGGAGATTATCATGGTATCTCTTATACCACAAAATATGCACCTAGAAAACATCATCGGAAGGAGAGTCGCGAGGTCCAAGACTATTCTTCGTCAAGTCTCAAACGAGGAACGAGGGGTCGTATTTGTTGACGCGGCTTCCTACGCCAATGGGAAAGTTTTTGTGGCAGTGGTGGTCGATGGGGCTGGCCATGTCGTCAACTCAGCGATGGTCAAGACAAAAGACCCAATCATTGCGGAACAGGTGGAAATCGCCTTAGCACTCAAGATGGATAACATTGAAGTCGTCTACAGTGATTCTATGACAACACTACGGGCCTTCGCAAAGGGGACGATCTCAAACAAACGCTGAGAATACTACATGGCAAGGACATAGTGCATCATCTTCCGAGTTGGTTCTCAGCTCACCTTGCACAAATCAACGACTCCCCTCCCAATCTCAATGAAGCAGCACACCAGGCGGCACAAGACCTCCCCAACCAAGCCTCCCCGGGCATGCGTTCTTCCGGTGAAGGGGATAGCCGGGAAATTCTTACAACATATAACGAGCTCACTTAACATTTCTACCTGTCTAGAAGGATTTTCCCTCCACCTCACAAAAAATTAACTCGGCCCCAAGCACCCCGTCATTAAGGCTCTTGCCAACGTGGATGTATCCTACATTCAAAATGTTACACATCATTTACCCTGTCCTATACCCAAGTAATCTTTGCCCACATTAAGGGCAAATAGCTTCATCAGAACATATGCTCTGGCAGCGTACCAAATTCGCTCATATATTGGACATCACCTCTGCCAGATGGGAACCGGCAATCCGCAGCTCGTCCTTGGCAGATCAGCTCTGGGCTGTCCACTAAGCACGCGAGGCGGCTGAGAAGCTCGGCATCTCATTCCCCACCTGGGAGCAGCCCGCAACACAGTGATCTGTGTTTTGGAGGACCAAATAAAAGTTTATCCAATTCATAGACAAAGGTAGCAATGATATAATACTTTCCTGATGTTCTGAATGTGCCATGGAATCAGCAATGTCCTTTCCAGCGATTTCACCGTGGCTTGGCACCCACTGGATCATTATGGTGTCATTTAAATCTTTTGGTATTACGTAAGTCCTCTGTATTTCATATGCGAGCTCACTAGCTTGGTCGCCCAAGCTGATTCCTTTTAAATAAACTAATGAGGACTGTGAGTCACTGATTCTTGTTTATTTACGCGCTCTGAATACAACTATTTTCAGGTATTGTTACGTCAGGTGTTATTTCGATTGCTTTACGTAAAAAGAAGCGCGAATGATTACGGATAGCGTAATCAGGACTTCTCGAGTCCCTTTCACTAAAATCTTTTTTACGTGACTTTTGGTACTGTGTTACCTAAAAATCAAAGTGAAGATGGCGAAGCGAATTTTTGTTTACGCAAAGAGTTCAGCTCGTTTTTTTTGAGATCCTGAAAAAGCAAACGGGATGACTTCATCGCCAAACTTATCATAAAGTTCTATATATACATACCGCTTATTGCAACTTAATATATCACTATGTAAGGCAGTGCTAGTGACACCAGAGCCCTAATTCTCACTTGCCATTTGCACTGTTTCATCCCACTGGTAGCGCTTCCATGCACCCAGTCCATCGGATATTAGGTCATCTTGAGCGTAGAGCGCCACACTTTTTTGGAGCTTGGGCAAAAAGTACCAGAACGACACGCACTGGTAGAGCAGGGGCTCTCGCAACGTAAGCGTTGTTTTGTTTCCCTTGGTGCCTGGAGACTCGAAGAGTAGATAGTAGCCTGCGACAATTGGAACAAGGCCACGTGTGATTGGACGTAAACTGCACTTCTATTACACTGAATTGAGAACTGGGCATGGATGAACAATAATATAGGAAGAGGAATAAACGTTTATTTTGAAAAATGGTGGAGATGTGCTAGCCTCGCTTGTGCCCTGCGTGGGAGGTCTCCTATTTCTAGGAACCCTTGAGCCTTGCTACCTTCATAAAATGGCCTGTAATCACTAAGACATGTGCCACTTTCTTTTCGCTGAAAAGACGGCTTACCACTGTGTAAGAATTCAACTAAAATAAACCACATCATGTACTGAATTATCATTATTGTACATTGCTTTATGACTGAAGAGATTCAAAAGGAAAATAATTCTTCCATTGATCCTCGCACATTTTTTTAGACAATGTATGTGCTTATGAAAAAATATTGTTCATTTAATATTATATGTTCTTTTACTTCCCCAAGCGAACAATTTCCTTGGTACTCTGCAGGTTACACACGGGTCTCCGAGTGGGAGACTTTTGATGTACTACATAAAAGTATTTGGCGATTCGTTGAAGCTACAATAAAATTAAGGTTTCATTATTGTTCAAGGTATTTCTATGGGCCTGCAGTGATAATAAGTAGGGAACAAACAAGCTAATTCAGAAACTCACCATCTGAAGTCTGCGTCGTGTGATCTTGAGGCAATTTGTCGAAGTGTCCGGCTCGCTCCACTTTAAAAGAGGCCCCTTCCTCTATACACATTCCAAAAATTACCAATAATATCAGATATATATATTTACGCAGTACAACTGTACTGTAGAAATTGGATGTTCGGAAACACATTGATTCATAGGTTTCCTCAAAAATAAAGCAATCAGCTGTATTCACTTGAATGCTCCTATGGCGCACCGTTATTGAACCAGGACACTCAATCATCGACTCCACGAAAACAATGATTTAAAGTATCCGTACCATACCAAACTTGTTAAAGGCAACCAGTTTTGCCTCTACCGCATGAGTACAAAATAAATGAATAAGCATCTACAGTGGCCAATCCCGTGCCGCAATCAATTCAATACGACATTTAAAAATGAGAAACCTCTATCTACGGCTGGTACTTGTGCAGCATGTCGTGTTATTTAGCGGTAAAAAAAATACTACTTGAACTTTGGTAGAAGTCCTTGTTCAAAGAAATATGGGACTTGAACACGCTGTTGAAAATATGTATATAGTATAAACCATCTTTGTGAAAAATTGTTATTGTGATAATGGAATATAAAGCTCATCTAGCAAAACATTCGCTGAAGTAGCGTACAATTAGCATACGTTGTTTTAAAAACCGTGAATAGAGTACGGTTATGACAAAAAAACTGATGTGCTTTTAGAAAACATGCATTCAAGCGGGAAGCAATAATAATTAGGGAGTAAAAATAATACAGGTTGTTTGCTGAAATATACAGAGCCGCCATCCCTGTAACCTGCCATCTGCTTGTTTCGTTTACTGAAAAGAATCTACGGTATTCCGATTGTATCAAATATTATATTTCTTGCTCTTCTGAATAAAGCATGAACATATGAATGACTGAGAAAGAGTACTCAACAGACAAGACAGTTTTAGTGGCTGAGTCAAAGCTTATGAATAGAAAAGAGTACAGGCAACTGGATCTGGTCTTACCATTTCCTTTGATTACCCAGGGAAGGCATTCATCTTCAAATGTGCAGTATTCTGAGGAGCGTAACAAAAAAGTAGGGCTATACATGCGTTCAAACAAGCACATACACACTTCAGTCACCAAAAAAGAGCAATAATCATTTATTTTCACTGTGTTGAGCAATACAGAATTGTTCTAATACCATCTTGTGTAGAAAAATAACACACAAAACAGTCACTTTCAGTACATACATAGCAATAGTTCCACGGGAATGGCATGAAAATTCTGCGTACTAATGAAGCATCAATGAGTGTGGTTACATTTATGATAAAAATTCTTGTATTAGCTAAACACAATTTAATACTGCTAAAGAATCATAAAGCGTCACCACACTAGACTGCGAAGCATACATAACTGAACAGAATACTGCGTAGTCGTAACCTATTTTTGCCAGAGGGTGTCACTGGGCGTGTTCTTTACTCGAGGTGACGGCTAACAAACATCTGTACGCTGCTTATCGCATTAAGTCTGCCAGAATGAAACCATCGCAATAAAAGTACGTAAGTAAAGGTATCTTCTGACGTTTTTTTTCATGTCTAATACACAAGTAATGAAACCGATATATAGGTTTCCCGCTAAAATATTGTCGACAAGTTTGCCGCCACCTCAAGCGAAGATTACCTACTGCGTGCTGGCCTCTGGTAGAAAAATTCTTCCACACTTGCCCCCAGTGCTTTAAGTAGTGCTGGCTAACACTCTCACATATTAAGCACAAATAAATGTGCTGCAAAATGTAAATGAGGAAGCACCGCGTGTTGTACAGGTAAAGCGGTAGAGCATCGGGCGTACTATTCAAAAGTTGTAGTTTCGGATCTCGTAGATGGAAATGGTGACTTTTTGTTCACTTTGGTTTCTTTTATTTGTTGTGGCAATCAATACAACATAAATAAAAACACAAAATACGATGGTCACGTTTTCCCTATTTTAACTGCATGCCAGCTTTGTTACATTTGACATTGCTGTTAGGCTAATTCTTATCACGAAGGGAACAAGTCTTTTTTTTTATGATTCAATGCCATCAGTGCTGCACAACAGCATGCGATGTAGTACAAGCCACCGATTGCTGAAATACTATCCGTTGTTACTTTTTTTATCCTCCATATTACCAGAAAACATTTTGTGCAAACATTTCCTGAGGATCTAACGAGCAATATTAGAGGAATTCTGTTTTTAAAGACGATAGTCTTTTTTGGAGATCTTCCACGCAAAAAAGTTTGGTCTATGTCTGTCTGTCTGTCTGTCTGGCTGTCTGTCTACATTTGTATGTCTGTCCAACATTACCGCAAACCGGGTACTCTAAACAGCACCAGCCTGTATCACGAACGCCCGACCCCATCCGCTGCGCCCGATAACGTTGCTCAAGAATCAGCGTTCATACCTGTGCGATTGTAAATTAAAAAAAATATTGCGCATAACTGAGGCACCATAACAACAGATATATATTCTGCATGTTCGTCTTCCACTAGAAAAGGTATGCATAAGTAACTTTAAGGACCGTAGCGCTTATCACGCTGCGCTGACCAAGCAACGCTTGCACGGAAAGGGAAGTGTTTTCAACGCTTTGCTAAGACGAGACTGTGGTGGCACCTACCCGTCGCCTTGCGTTCTACACCTTATACACTTTATCACCTCGGGCAACGTGCTTTGTTTTTCAAAAATAACTGCCAGATGGCGCTCATGTCTTACGTGTGACGTCGCTTGATGCGCTCGTTCGACTCCGCTGCACGCTCGAGGCACTCTAACGCAGCGCCTCCGGAATACCATTCAGCGATTTTCTTGCACAGAACATCAAATAAATGTTTTGTTCAGTCTCTTCACACAGAAGACTGTCGCCTTTCGACGACATTTGCAGATTACATGCAGATACGGTGCCAATTTTTTTACCTTTGTCTTTTTCGCAATGTATTTGATTTTTTTTGCGTGCCTGTGTTTGTGCAGGTGGAGCTTCGAAGCGTTTGACATATGCTGGTAGATTTACGCTAAGACATTTACACATGTTCCAAGTTCTTATTTTTGACGTAGTGCTTCCAGGACTGCTGTATAAGTAGTACCAAAAGAGCAGCTAAAAACGCAGCATAAACAGCAACCTAACTTCACAGCAAACAAATGCGCGGCCTTTTAATCAAGTAGAGGACAGAAAACGGACAAAGTAATTGCTGCCTTCATAAAAACAAGCAAACTTCTCAAAACGTTGGCATAAACCACAATAACCTGTCCAAGTATTTTGTTACCTCGTAGTAAAGTATACCGTTTATAACTGGGATAAACTCTTACCGTAGGGAGGGCATTCACCATCGCTGAACTCAATGTCATCTATCATAATTCCAGAATTTTCAGGAACTCCTGCTGTAGCCACGCCTTCAAAGACGAGCTGATCAAAGCAAAAAAAAAATGAAAGAGCAGTGTTAACACCGCACCACCACGGCAGTTCGTTGTGAGCTAAATAGTAAATAATTTCCGACAGGAAATTCTTGCGTGTTTTGTCGCTTTGCTACTGAGCATTACAAGAGTTGCGGAGGGAGACACGCTGTTCTTCATTAAATAAAGGTTCGACAAGAGGCACGTCAGAAGCCGGTGATTCTTTTCGTTTCTGTATACGATCTGCTGCAAGCGATGAAAAGAGACGCAAAGTGGACTAGCAGTTGTGTCCTAGAGTTGACGCCACGCGCACCAAGCTAAATGACAAAACAGAAGCGCTGAAGGAACGCTGTGTGACATCCACTGACAATCGCGCAGTGTCTACAAAGTATGAAAATCAGGACAGCTCGCCCTACCGGCAAAACTGGGGCAAACGGTGAAAGAGTGTACCCGTCTTACCCACTATTTCTTGTTAAATCTTTACTTTACTCTGCACAATTGTAACTCATTACTTCTTCCTTTCTTCGTGATAGAAACGAGACCTTTCACCACGTGCCTAGCCACGCTACATTTCTGTCACGACAAGCAACAACGATGGTGATGCTTGAAACAATGATACACAACAAAAACATTTCGTAACGCGAAAACACTATTGACCATGATTAAACATATACATTGCCATACCAGAAACAGTAGATAAAAGACAAAGTGGTGACACAGAAAGCATCAATTATTTGAAAACAGCGCGAAAACGTACACATGTCACCGGCTAACTGCCATGGCAGCTTTTATGTACAACCAAGTGTCTCTGCATTTTTCATGTGCGGGTTATTCACGCCTGAACACCGGCACTGAAATCTATTACTCATCGAAGATTTACTGGATGGTTGAGTGCTTGACTTTTGGCGTCAAATACTCCCGCAGCGTAGAACACACCTCATGTAGTCTGCATGGTAATTCTCGCGTGAAACTGCAGTGAGCGCCTATATTTAAACGTACCTGGGAGACCACATCATCAACCTCGCTACGATAAGTGCAAAAGAGAGGCTTCTCCCTTATTTAGCCGACTAATCCGGTACTGTTGTGGCTGCGGCTAAGTTGGGCCCGAAATCTTCTTCATCTCCGTAAAGCGATTCTTGATCTTTACAAGCAACCTTGCTGCTCCGTCTGGTGTACTTACCTTTTCGTGAAATACACTCTGCCACGCCTAACAAACACCGGTTACCTTCGTTCTTTGCTCTATGGCACCGCCAAGCCTTTTTCTTCACCCTAATTTCATCTATTGTCCTTAACAGTCATTTTTTCACTATCCCACTATTCTGTCTTACTGTCATTTATTGTCACACCCACGTTTTTTACATTGTTCAGTGCGTTATATTTGTTTCAAGTTAAACTCCGTTCGTTAGTTTTCAGGTTTCTGCCACGTATGTAACAACCGTTACGATGCGGCTGTTATTTTCTCTTACGGTATTCCGTTAGCAGCACGTTAGCGGTACTCAGCAACAGTAACATGCAGCTGCTACATACTCTGAAGGCATAAAAGACTTTGAACTCACGTTCCACCTATTTCTTGAGGAGATGGGCACTCTTCGCGCAATCCATTGTCCCTCTTTTGCCGGCGTACGAACCGAAACCAGTGGATCCCGTAGAGCTGTTTCTTTTGTAAATCTGTAACCAAAACAAATCCCCCAAGGACATGTCATGTCTCATTATAAGAAACAATTACCTTACTTTGAAGTAGTAAGGCTAGCTTTACAACACCAATTCTTCACAGGAAAAAAATGAATTCTTCAAGTCCGACGTGATAATTGTACAAATGTAAGGTTGCAACTAAGAGCACACCATAAGATATACTTCTAACTGCGCTTAACTGCATCATCTGGGTAACTTCTAGAGACTTTTTAGATATGAAGCAGCTCTTTGAATAGACTGTGTAACGCTGTCCCTCCATACGAACCCCCCGCACACCACAGGTGTTGGCGAGGTGCCAAGTCGGTCACGCCGCCACTCTGCGTTGACGTCACGCTCCCCTCGCAATGTGCGCTGACATCACTAGCTCGGTCGCATCCCACGCGCTTGCCGCGGCACCCACAGTTGTCGCCTCGTCCATTAGGCCACAACACCTGCCGTGGCGACCGCTGACTATACCGCCGACTTGTAGGTTCACGCGCAATAAACCTGACGCACGTCCAAAGTTACGCGTTGAAACATAACAGTATGTGTCACCTACAAGACCTACGCCAGCCATCGCTTTGAACAAATCTTCGAGTGCTCACGGCAGCACCAGCGTTAGCGCCGTTCAACTTGTGACGCCACCCGTACGCAACACTACTGCTTCGAATCCCATCAAGGGTTCTTTTCCAAAAGATCGTCCTAGTTTTTGTTTGATGCACGAACTTTAGTAAGATATGCAAAACAAATCCGTATAGTGGCATACTACAGAGTAAATGAGAGTACCCTCTTACCTAAATGTCGCAGGAAGAATTGTTTTGCTTTCTTTGGTTGTTATTTTCACATAGATCGTAAACTTTATATTTTGCACAAGCTAGTACTGTGCCATGCACAGCTTTATAGGCTTATGAAACTTTCTTTGGAGTATATTCGCTCTCGTGCACTTGCTAAACAATATATGCACACAATGTATGTATGTATGTATGTATGTATGTATGTATGTATGTATGTATGTATGTATGTATGTATGTATGTATGTATGTATGTATGTATGTATGTATGTATGTATGTATGTATGTATTGTAAGGAGTTTCGAGGCTGCTCGGCCCAGAACCCCGCAGAGAGGACACGGAGCCAGACCAGGAACCTTCTTTATTGACCGGAACCCGGGCCGCAACTGCCCGCTGCAAGCCGCTGCCACCTGCCAACTAGCGCACACCCGATCGTCGTCCTCCTCTTCCTTCTGTGACTGGCAGGCTCGCCACCACCACTCCCGTACTGCCCGCTCCCCTTCGGCGAAAGTGGAAAGGGGAAGATATGCGATAGCTGCTAGCCTTGGACACGACGGATTACACGTGGCACACAAGACCGCATGTCGGCACAGTAGATTCGCGCACAGAGGCAAACTCCGACACCACCAGAAGATAGAGGCCCACCAGTCTCACTCAAGTTATGTATATATATATATATACAGTCGTCGGTGGCAGCATGGCGGGAACCTGATGCTCCTGTTGCAGATTCGGTCCCACTTAGCTAGCGAGCCCTAAGTAGTCAAAGTAAACCTCCTGGCACTGACATTGTTGCATGGTGCCAGCATCGTGGTAAACATCTCGCTGTATCATCTTTTGCCGTTGTAGCCACCCGGGCTTCTCGCGTCTGGGTGGCAGCCACTCCTCCACGTAGTAGTCGTTGAACGCTGCTGAGCTCGGCAGCCGTGGAAGCGTGACGTCCCCGCAGAGACTCTGTCTGCTAAAGCCTCCGGCGCTCACACCTCCACTTGCGCGGATGTTGATGCCAGATCGCCTTTCTCGACGTAGTTTCTTACTTCGAAGACCACCATTTTGCGGTCAAGGGCACACATGCCGGTGCAATTACTCGCGTTGACCACAGGTTTTTTCTTTAACGTGCCCACCTTTTCTGTTGCTCTCTCCGAGGCCACGTGCATCTGTGTCACCTCCCGTTCCAACTTGGTTTGTTTATCTGGTTGCTGCTGCCTTGCCTCAAGCTGCTCCGTCAACCGCTTGTTCTCAATCTCAGCTGAGTCCAGCACCTGTTTTAGCTTCGGAAGCTTTTCCTTGATAGTCTCTAGTTCATCCTTGCGCCTCCTAAGGCTGTGCTTGAGAGCAGTCTCAGAATGCGACACAAGACCGAGCTGCGTCTCTAGTTTGGAGACCATTGCTGAGAAAGTCTTCTCGTCAACTTCGAACTCAGTAATCCGCTGCTGGTTTTTATTGTACTCGACCGCCTTCTTGTTCAGTTCCACAATGCTTGCCTGCGCTTGACTACCATCTCGGTTACTGTCCCGCTGGGCCTGGGTGATCTGCGCACGGAGGTCGGCTGCTTGCATACGTAGCTCATTCAGCTGAGATTCCTGGAATGCACGATACCACTAAAGTTCCTCTTCGTCACTACACCGCATGTTTTCCAGCTCAGTGTCTCTCTCCAGCAACTGCATTTCGAACTGGGCAGACTGCTGTTGCTGATTTCTCAGGCGCTGCTAGGCATCGGCGAGCAGCTCCTCCCAAGAGCGAAGCTCGTCTACCATGACAGCAATGTGGCGATCCTTCTCATCATTGATGGTGGTTGCCCTGGATTTGTAGACGTCGTGCGTGTGCTTGAGCTCTTCATGTTCATGAGTCAAGTGTCCCAACTCGCACTTCAGCTAGCGGATGTGGGTAGCGTGCTGCAAGGTAACCTACTTGAGATGATAACTTCAGCTGCCAAGGCAGCCTTGTCTCTCTTGAGGTCACGAAAGCGAGCTTGCTCTCCTACCTTGTCGTAATATGTGACTGCATCCTCATGTTCACATTTGCCGTCCGCACTGCAGCCTCCTTCCTCCCAGCCCGCAGCACCTCCTCTCTCTGCGCAATAGTCTCCATCCCTGTCCTGATCACCATCTGCCTCCAGATCAATGCGCCGCACGTCGAGGTGTCCTTCTCCATTTCTTTTTTTTTTCCTTTTCGTCCTTATGTCAACATCACCAATAGCGCCATCTGCCGCAGCTCCTTCTCGGGCTGCAGTGACGTCTCTTCACGCAGCATCTCCTCCCACGGCATTCACCGCCACGCTGACCTCAGCGACGTCCCATGCACCCTGTCGACACCAATGAGCTTCTGACTTGCCTCCATTGAGCTCACCTTCCTCCTCCGCGACGATGGGTACGGCCGGAGTAGACGGCTCGTAAATTTGCTGAGCAAAGCGAGCAAGTTCATCGAGGGAAGAAAAGAAGCAACCCAACAGGTACAACTGAAAACGGGGGTGGCATCGCTGAAGTACGTGCGAGACCTTAACTGCCTCAGGTGCAGTGGGGTCCACCCGACGGAAAAGCTTCTGCATGGCCCGAACATAATCTCGCAGGCCCTCCTGTAGGAGTTGCGTTTGGGTTTCGAGCTCACGCCTGATACGGTATTCGTAAGCGACCAGTAGGAGCTCTTCTCGGAATACCACGATGAACTGGTTCCAGGACTGAAAGGGTGGTTGAAGCCGCCGCCATAGTTCTGCAGTACCACGCAGAGCTACTGGAAGGACACTCCGGAGCACGTGGGACTCTGAGAAGCCGCTAACGGTCGAGTACACTAAAAGACTGTCTATGAAGTCGAGGACCGATTCCCTCGCGTCTTGGCGGAAAAAAGTGGGCACGGTGAGCGGCGTCATCAGGGCCATGGTCGCGGACTGCCTGGTACCTCGCTGTCCATGGCCCAGGGGCATGGTTTTTCTCGTTGGCGGCCAAATGTAGGGCATTTCTAGGATGTTCGGCCCAGAACCCAGCAGGGAAGACGCGGAGCCAGACCAGGAACCTTCTTTATTGACCGGAACCCGGGCCGAAACTGCCCGCTGCCAGCCGCTGCCACGTGCCACATAGCACACGCCCGATCGTCGTCCTCCTCTTCCTTCCGTCATTCGCAGGCTCGCAGCCGCCGCTCCCATAGAATGCATGCATGCATGTATGTATGTATGTATGTATGTATGTATGTATGTATGTATGTATGTATGTATGTATGTATGTATGTATGTATGTATGTATGTATGTATGTATGTATGTATGTATGTATGTATGTATGTATGTATGTATGTATGTATGTATGTATGTATGTATGTATGTATGTATGTATGTATGTATGTATGTATGTATGTATGTATTGATTGATTGATTTGTGGGGTTTAACGTCCCAAAACCACCAAATGATTATGAGAGACGCCGTAGTGGAGGGCTCCGGAAATTTCGACCACCTGGGGTTATTTACCGTGCACCCAAATCTGAGCACACGGGCCTACAACATTTCTGCCTCCATCGGAAATGCAGCCGCCGCAGCCGGGAATCGAACCCGCGACCTGCGGGTCAGCAGCCGAGTACCTTAGCCAGTAGACCACCGCGGCGGGGCGTATGTATGTATGTATGTATGTATGTATGTATGTATGTATGTATGTATGTATGTATGTATGTATGTATGTACGTATGTATGTATGTTACGAGAAAAATTGTACTACTGTGGTAAACGATTAAGATTGGTTGCGCCAATAAATCTCGATCCAAAATTACCCCACGCTCAATTTCTCGCAATCACATTAAAGCGCGCCCTGGCTTTCGAGAATTTTTTAAAAGTACTTGCATGACGATACTCCAAACTCGACGGTCCAACTTTTATAACATAGCTGCCAACGACAAGACTCGATAAAACTGATAGGACATTGGCAACCTGGTGTCAAAAATTACCACTTTCGT
Organism: Rhipicephalus microplus; assembly: GCF_043290135.1. Classification (NCBI taxonomy): domain Eukaryota; kingdom Metazoa; phylum Arthropoda; class Arachnida; order Ixodida; family Ixodidae; genus Rhipicephalus; species Rhipicephalus microplus. Next base: position 137,368,027 of record NC_134701.1, on the reverse strand, counting down.
CCAGCTTTTGCTGCATGTCAATTTTACTACAAGCCACAGAGGCGATCACTTGAATCATATGCTGTTTGAAAATATGATGAAGGGAAGAATCCCATGAAATTGGGCTTGTGAAGCATAACTTCATAACTGTATGCTCTCATTTTTCCCATATAATTATTTTAGTAGAAAGCAAGTGTCAAACTTTCATTTTGCGACTGCAGCAACATAACTCCCACACGTGAGTTTCAGTTAGTAATCACGGTGTTAGAATACGTTCTGTCGTAATAGTATGGATTTGTTCACCCAAGCAAACTTTCTTGCTCGTGCCCCATTAAGTTCTTTTCTCCCGTGGGACACAGCGTAGTTCCTTTTATACCGATGAAGTAATGTGGGCGCCCTGTAGGAGAAGTGCAGAAACACCACCACGTCTCCACCATTTTGTAGGTGAACTTCAATGCGGCACGCCTCCTGCACGTTGATTTGTGCGATCTCTTACCAATCAAGCGCCTTGATTCTATTCTGCTCTTAATGTTTTCTTTTGCTTTATTTGCACAAACTTCTGGAACCATTCTCACCCATGTTTTTATTTGTTGTATCAAGTGTACACAACATGCATTACCTCCTTTTAAATGTCCCCATTACATGTGCGTTAATACATTTTTGAAACAAAAGTGAGTTTTGTATTCTGTCACCACCACAATCTCTTCTTGATGTAATTGGGGAGGGGGTGAATTAAGTCAAGTGGGCTGTCGTTTTTTCTCCACTCTCTTTTTATTTACACCACTGTATTGGTGTGAATGAAAAATCATAATATTATTATCACTAAAAAAAGAAACGTATGTGTTGTGTCGCTTCATTCATGCTGTACCGCAATGTCATCGTAACTGAGAGTTGAATACCTATTTAAAAGGGAGGCCTTTGTTGGTGCCTTGAATACTGCTAGCTTACCTGTACACGTTTAGCTTGCCGGTAAATCCACGTCCGCTGAACCAAAAGGTGACACACGTAGCCTCGGTTGGGGGACGAGACCGCATGAACACGCGGGATATTGGATGATGAGAGTCAACTGCAGTCGTGTTCAGGTATAGGTAGCGGCCTGCGATTCGTGGGCGAATAATCAAATAGCTATAATACTACGTTTTGAGTCACCTCCAGCAGCACCACCTGAGCAAAACTTGAACTTTCAGAGAAGTAAGTCAATGACAGGAAGTCACTGTTTTGTTCCTCGCGTTAATCCTACATCGCCGTAAAACAGAACTTGCGGACACCCAATAGTATACTGTATGAATTATATACCATGGTGACACCTGAACCACCAGAAAATTGTTAATGGTCTCCAGAAACGCAGAGCTGTTATTGTCACGCAATAACTCTACCCAGAGAATAATCAGCATGCGTTTTATTGTTTCCTTATTGTCGTCAAGAAACTGCAAGGAGTAGCGTGCATGTTGACTATAAATGTTCAGTACTTCAGTTCTTTATTTTATGGGCAGAATACGATTAAGTTCGAATGCTGTATTCAAATTCCCTTCAAAGTGCTCCAATTGAAACTCATACTATACTGCTATCACGCTTAGCAACAAATTTCGATAAAAGAGGGCCCCACGAAGATGTCAATAGGCTGGAAGAGCTGAGCCTAATGCATACTTTGAATAGAGGACTCACTGTTGGCCCCTCACAGTGGGCTCTTGGAATATCGTGGCCATTCACTTATGCGCCTTACCCTTCATACAGCAATAAGAGAAAAACACCTGTTCAACGTTGTCTGCACGCACAGATGATGAAATATTCTAAGACTATTTTATTTCTAGTTGTTAATTCTCTATGTCAGTGAAAAATTCTCAGTGGGTCTCATTCGCCCCTACTAATTCTATTTTTCTGCTCAATTAGCTTACATGAGTGAATCGCTAGTGAATTGCAATCCTGATTAACACTCTGAGATTCACAGCCTTGCCACTTTTAATATACTGTCTCATATGATGTATTACTGCCTAGTTATAAATGTTATCGTTTACACCCATTAGTAACTTTGTGTAGCGTTCAATATCGTCTATATCCTTAGCCCGCACTTATGTGTTACATTGTACACTGACCCTAAATAAAGTTACAGGGAGTATATATTTTGTTGCCCTCAGTCAGAATCAGCTTGAGATGACATTGCACAGAGCACAAAGATTTAAGTCATCAGGGCAGCTCAGACAGAGCTCCAAAACAACAACGTTGTGGTTTTAATCCCATCGGTTCCTTTTCAGCGGCTCTGCCGGAGTAGGCAGAGCCACTGTATGCCCCACCAGTCTCACTGCCATACCAAATAAAATTTACCTTCAAAAGAAAATGGTTTTCACTTCCATACTCGTGACACTAGTGTTGATAATAATTTACATATTTTTTCATATCATACACACATCTGTATTCATTTTCAGCAGGCCGATTAACTAATTAGGGGTCGCGTGGACGACTGTTTTTGACCCCAAACATGCTTTTAAATATCAGTCATGTATGGACTAATAGGAGCTGAAAAATACGTTCACAAGCTATTGCTGTTGGTTTAGCTTGTGCATACGGCGCCAGTATCGCTCCACTCACTGACCTGTGAGATTCCTCGTCGTGTGGTCCGGCAGTCCAACTTCGGAGCCATTTCGTATATTCCAGTCAGAAAAACTGCCCGGAACAGTCAACGCTAGGCACGGGGAGCCTATTTCCCAAGAGCAAAAGTCTTGAGCAAGATAAAAAGAAAAAAAAACAGTTCAGTTATTTTTCAGTGAATTGTGCTTGATGCGTTCAAGGCATAATTCTGGCATATTATACGCACTAACAGAATCGACACTGTGCAGAGAAGTTAGCAAAAAACTCACAACAGCACTCTATTTAACTTAGAGCCAAGGGTTCCGAAGTTGATCGACTTGGGCGTATAACAAGAGCAGCTGTGTAGGTGGCATGCTTTTGCGATACATGCCATACAAACCGAGACTATTACAGGCCTGAAGGCTTCCGCTGGACTCACACTTCAAGTCAGTGTTGATATTCAACAGCGTTATCACATGCATGAAAAAGGGATGAGCAAGGCATGAACTAGCTCACGTGTTAGTCATAAACAGCGTTCGAATTCGCACTCCAACATGGTCGAGGTAGAAGTGACAGTCGCAGTAGCATCAGTGAAATATTTATTACATTGCTAAAACAGCGAATTGTCACCCTAGAGCATTCTTATATTCATTAACAAGGACTAGCGAAGAGCGGTGGCTAGCTAGTCATCCAGGTCAAGCTAACAGTTAGCGAACACTAATGAGCAGTTAACCACCACTGAAAGAAACTGCAATAAGCAATAGTTGCCATAAGAAACAAACTCAATAACAAACAATACCCAACACAAGCCCCGCACTTCGTAGACACTACCTATAGTGACTGCAGGTGCTACTCAACATTAAGAGGTATAGACTGCCCAGCCCTCAATGAGATTTGGTCAAAATTATCATGTCCGCTAAAGCTAACAGCTTCACAGATCAGCACAGTCAAAACCCCTTTGATTCTTCGAAAAGTCCTCAATTCACACGCGTGAGAAAACCATCGTGCCGTCACTAGACTTGAAGGTTAGTAAAGCTGTTGAAGTAGAAAGCTGCCTTGTAATTAGCAAAGTACGTGTCAATCTCTTCATGACGCTTCCTTTTAATTGCACATTACAGAGTGCCCACTTTCTCATCTTGCTCCAATTCATCACTATCCTGACTTACGTTTTCACCATGTTCACCACCAAGCATCAGCAGTAGCATTTACATTCGGCACAAATAGAGTAAACTGGGGTAAAATGAGACATGTGGCAGAACACGACATTTTTACTTTGCCGACTTCTGTGGCTAATACAAAAAGTACTTTTAATTGCTTCTCTCTTTCAGCGATAGGTGCTGGTAGTTATCTACCTTTTTATGTGTAAGAGTGTGTAATTGCTCACAGCGTTCGCGTGGGAAAATTCATGCGGCTGGCGTTGGTGTCTTCGTGACCAATCCAAAAGACGCAAAATTCTTCTCGGCCAAATTTTCGAATCCGTGCATGAAGCTACTCTGACGTTAGCACAACAACTTACGTATTTATCTTGTTCCTTTTTACCGTCTGAAAACAGCGTTTGTCACACCGGATGGCCTCTATGAATTTACTGTAATGCCATTCGGACTCTGGAATGCACCCGGCACATTCGAGTGAATGATGGACAGCATTTTACGCGGTCTCCAATGGAACATATGCTTGTGCTATCTTGTTGACGTCGTGGTCTTTTCACCCTATTTCACTTCGCACCTCATTCGTCTGCGTAAGATTCTACAGTGCCTTACAAATGTAAGGCTGCAACTCACCTGAAGAAATGTCACCTCGTGGCTCTACAACTCACCATACTTCGTCATGTCATCTCCAAAGACGGCATCCTCCACGACCCTCAAAAACTTGGTACTGTTGCCGAGTTTCCTATAGGCCAGCTACAGTTAAAGAACTAAGGAGTTTTGTGGGACTGTGCTGTTATTTTTGTCGGTTTGTCCAGAGCTTTGCTTCTATCATTGCTCCGCTAACTAAGCTCCTTGCTGGCGGTGCGGATTTTTCGAATCGGAGAGCAGCCTGTGACGAATCTTTCACAACACTGCACCAACTCCTTACCTCTCCACCCGTACTGCGCCATTACAACCCTGCTGTGTCTGGTGTGTTTGACTGCTCCGCAGTGCGCAAGCTCCGTGCCAAACAGTGCCTACGCGGACGTACGCAAATGCAAGGCGAAAGCTTCACTAGGTAAGTCGAAGATGTTACTGATTTATGCCGGTGCTTGAACCCTGAGGTGACCGAACAGGACAAGATCAGCATATCTTGCATGGCATAGGAAATCATGCCTTCCCAATGTTGCTGGCGAAGGGCTCAAGTACTATGTTCGAACTTGTGACCTTGTGCCAGAGCTTGGAAGAACTTCGCAAGCAACATGCATCAGTTCGGAGGTCAAAGAGGGCAGACAACTCTTTCGCCGCCCTGACCGTCGGTGGTGACAACACCCGGTTGGTGCAGATGAAAGACTATTTACACGAAGGGGTCGCTCGAAAGCTTTCGCGTCTCTCGTATCTGCCGACCAATGAAATACCAGCGAACTGCCTAACGTCAACCATCAGACAGGCTATTGAGGAGCAGGTCTTCGAGGCGTTGCCATTGCTGACGTCTGCCTCTCCACTAACACCTGTTGCTGTGCCACTGTCTTAATTTTTCATACCGAAATTTCAAAAACAACAAGTGATAGAAAATCCCAAATTCATCGTCTCACAAAGCGCGGCTGACGAAGTTAAAAGCCACAGAATGCCCATGTGGTTCTCCATCAAAACGGCGTCAGAACATATTTAGTTTTTATTCACTCAATAACGTAATGAATTTCAAGCCTTCAGCAAAACACGATTAGCCCAAAGAAAGTCTGTGGGTGCATAATTTGCTAAGGGTTTTGGAGCAACACAGCGCCGGCTTCTGTCTGGATTTATTGCATGGGGGGTAAGTAGTAAGCTTATAATTACTGCGTTGGGGCCTATGTAATAAGTTTTAGGTGCTTCTACTGCGATTTCTGAAAGGGTGAAACTTTTTCACGCTGTCTCGTTTCACCCCCAGGTTGGGTGAAATGAGACATGTGGTATATATTTTTAAAACACCCCTTTGGATTGTGGTAATATGATGATATTTATGCAGCGCATATGATGTACCCAAAAACGTTTCTGCAATGACATTTATTAGTAAATATTCAAATACACACTAATGAATTCTATTTTAAAATTTTCATCGCATTAGACCCCATCCTATCCTTTATCTCTCCGTAGTTAAGCCGAGACACCCTGAGGTGTCTCACATATTTGGTGCGCTTACCCACAGGAGAATTTCACTAATTCCCCTCTCATTTACTAATGCAAATAAGCAGGAATGTTATTGTACCTTTGCTATTTCGAATGTTTCGAATCTTCGCAATTTCAAATTAAGATAAAAAGCGTCTGACCTGCTTTTATTCTCAGCTTCAAAATCACATGGGTTGTTTGTCAAATATGATTTATGTGAAGTGTTCAATAGCACCACATCTTGTGAAGTATTTATCGAGCCATTCACAAGAAAGGGCGCTAAACGTAATGTGGACAGCCTCCCCCCCCCCCTCCTCCCGTTGTCTCTGTTTCAAGGAACATTTATTAGTAGCTACTGAAAGACCATCACTTGATGCAGGGGTAGTTGCGGAAAAAATTGGGAAAAGCAGCGGGGGTTGAACGGCAAGCCTAGATAACTACTCGCTTCTTGCGCGGTGTATCTGCGAGCGCATTTCAGTAGATCGTCTCGTCCAGCTCAATTCTGGTTGCTTCGCTCCGTCACAAAAGAACTTACGAGGCTGCTCGTTTGGTTGTGGTTTAGTTTATGGAACTTGTTATTCCAAACCTGCAAGGGCTATCAGCAACCTCTTTTTCTGCAATATGAGTTTCGATTTCGAACCTAATCATTGAAAATGGTACCTCATAAAAGTTTGTCTTGGCATTGTAGCTTATAACAATCTAGATTTTTTTGTCGTAATTTCCGCGCTTCCTCATTCACGAAAGCGACATAGGGCACATGAAAATGACTTACCGTGAATAAACAAAAGATGAGTTATTACGAAAACGTTTTGACTCATAGTTGACTTACAGATATGTGAATACCAGCAAAAAAATCCACGCACATCCACGAAGTAAATGTTTATGATGGAGCGAGGCGAGGACCTATGGTTCATAACGCCTACGTTAAAGTTGCCGACTAGTATAAGAATAGACAGAAGGAGGGACCCATGGATGGATTGGCGGACGTACCGACGACGCTCGGGTGCGCGCATAGATGAATGGGCGGATGAATGTACTGATGCACGCACAGACAGATGGACGGACGGTCTATTTTGGAACAATATGTGCACTCAGTGGACGGATTCGCGCACAGATGTTTTGCAACAGCGCTGTGACTGTGGACGGCGCACGGACGGATTGAAACTGGAGGGGCATCGTGAGGTTCCAAGGAGCTTCGCTCCTAAAAGGTTTAGAACATTTGAACTTTCTTTTTAAGAGTCCATAGCAATAGCGTAGTCAGGCCTTGAGCACATCACTCTATCAAATGCTAGCCGCGCTTCTCTTTGGCGCATGCCTCAACCGTGCCGTGGGGAAACAAATGGCAATGCGCATAATATTGACTGTTTCAGAATTTCCTAGAATGCTTACTGCAAGTACCAGTGTTGGGTGCTTATTACGTCATAAATCTTCTTTTAGCGAATTAGCGAAGGACTAGACGTCAGTAAGGCAACAAGCAAACCCACGTAGCTCTTCGCTTTGCTTATGCTTGAGCTGCTGATGAATAAGTATGTCCAAACGTTTTGTAATGAGCGAGCCTTTAAAAAGCCCAACCCTTGTTCCATTCACATGGCCAGATTCTAAGCTTTTACCACGCATTATTACATGCGGTAAAGAGACTTCTTTGACTACGTGACCTATATATAGTTCTTTTTTCAAAACCATTTCAAGAACTCTAGTTCGAAGAATGGCTAGTCGGGCAAGTTGATATTGATTTATAATGAACTGCACAAAAAACGGACAGAAACATGAAGTAAAGCAAAAAGACAGACTGCGCTTGTCTGTCCTTTTTCTTTACTTCATGTTTCCGTCCGCTTTTGCGCACTACATTATGAAACTATCGTTGCTCAGTAGTATAACACCGGTGTGGCACGCACATGAACCGGGTTTTATTCGCACTGAGAAGCGAGGACTTTCGTGGCTGATCTTATTTGCATCTTTTTCAGTTTTTAGGTCCCAGAGAAAAGTGCCTTTTGCTCGCAACCAGCAACGCCATCATCGACGCCAACGCCGCGATTTCTGTGAAGCGACATCTCTAACGCTCTCGTGTTAACAGATGTTCATTAGTAATCAGTAGTCGCCTGCGCAGAAGGAGGAACTGCGCTGCACTTCATTTATCAGTTGGAATGTTATGAAAGCACGTGAAACTTTCAGTGGACGTGTTCTCACCAGGAAATAACACCGTTGCTTGGCCACTCATGCCAAGATATTTTGTTCTCACCTTTGAGTGTGCGTTAGACAAAAATATTTTGCCCGTAAGAAGCAATCAAATAGGTTTGTTTACCAAGTTGTAATAAGGTTGGGTTGCCTTCAATCACTCAGCGTCTCTCTATTTAGCATCGTAGCCTCCGCGATTTGTTCCGGGAGCATTCATCCGGAGACAACGGCGGAATCCACATTCAAACTGAACAAATTTAAGTGCCAGACTCATAGGTTTCCACATTTTGCTGAGTTAGCTTCTTTCCTACCTTGCACAGTGTTGCACTTGATGAAATAAACCCAGCATGCAAGGCTGATACCGGTACTACTCTTTCCTTTTTCGAACAATGAACTTGTGAGGGTGTGGCTGAAGGACAGCTTGTGGGGTCACTTGCATATGGTCCATCCACAAACCACTGAACTGAAAACCTCACTAACCGCTACAACCAGAGTAGGCGTTGCGTTGATTCTTTCTGGGTAAAATTGCCAGTCATAGGATGTTCCAGTAAAAATTGCTGTAAACAAATTTACAGTCGTAGGGGTGTACAATGGTAGCTTTAACGACGACGGTCAAATGAACCCAAAAATAATGGTAACCGCAGGTTAACAGGTTCACGATAAAGCAAAATATTGGGCAGTATACAATATGATAAGATAAACTATGCAGGCATTCTGAGTCGTACAATGTCGAGAAAACTTCATGCTTGAAAATTGCAACCCATAAAGGTGGCTCATTTATAATGTAGAGAATGCTGAAGTAACTTCCAATGAAAGCGTGATTATATGATCAAATCATGCTTAATTCAGTCGTGCCATTCTGGGGGCACCGGTGCGTACTAACAATGCAACATTTATACTTGGTCTGACCCCAATATAAAAAAACAAGGCCATATAAGCAGCTTGGGAGACATTTGGTGCTTATTGCAATAGTATATCAGAGGTCTCTATTGCTCGTCGGCAAATGTTTTGGGAGAACGGTTAAACTTAAATGAGCTGCCAGTAATATTACCACTTGTCAGCAATAACGATTTCATTATTTTATTTATTTTAATTATTCAATTATTATAAATGCCAGCAATAATATCAACACCCTACATGGTCGTTTCCTTTCCCAGAGCGATTGAGCTCTTAAATGTTCGGATGATGAGAACGCCCAATTAAGCCGTCGATAAGGGCCGAACTAATACAACTGTAGGCTTGCGCAAACTCTTCGCACCTAACACCTTGCCTTTGCAATCAATACTGAGTGTATTGGACGGTGTCGCGAGGGTGAATGGGTGCGTCAGCGTTGAAGGTTTGCTCCCCCTCCTCCTGATAATGTGTCCTAAACCCACCTTCGTAGACAGCTCCAGGTGTGTTTCTTTCACGCCAACACACTCACCTCTTTGTTCGCAATATCCGCTGCTAACTTCAATGTCGTCCAGCGCCACCAGAGCCCGCGCCATAAAGAATGAAATCCACAGCTGGAATTTCCATGGTGAAGAGTGGTGTTAGTACATCCACCAGCAATCGCAAAACCATACTAAATGAAACCTGCTTTTAAAAAGTGTTGTTTTCCTTCAAAAGTTGAAGCTCTTCTCATTCGTTCTTATCTTAACGTTCATTCATTCATGCACTATACCACAGAGTGACATTTATAGCAGTCTTCTGAAACTATCTTCGCAACGTGTGTGAATGACGTGGATTTAGCAAGAAATGGCACTGATTATTAAGATAACGCATCTACGTATCCCTCGAAACAAGCAACAATTTTGAAAGCAGAAATCCGCAGTCGGATAGTTCGAATTCTGATTTTTCTGGTGGTTCTTCCACCGCTATTCGTCACTTGCATCTTCCAATTTCTTACCCAATTTTCTCATATTAAGCAATTACGAACCACTTGCACCAATCTCGAACAATTTTTTCACAGCACTCGAAGGACACTTCAATCAAAATAAAGCAGCCTGTTAGTTTATTTTACTTGTAAAGCAAACATCTATTGCTGCAATCACTTAAATTGGCTTCGCAAAAAAGAACTAGAAAAATCAGCATTGCTGAATTTTCCCGTGAGCGTGTAATTATTCACCTTTTGTAGGTATAATCACACCTCTTTGATGTATAAAGAATCTGTCTTGTATATAGCTGCATTGTTATATTAAGATCAGTGATCGTGAAAACAGAGGCGCCTAGATTAGTGCATAGCACTCTGACAAAACCGATAGTGTAAAATCTGTACGTTCATTTTAATTTTTTTTCATTTTTCAGTTTATTGGAGTTATTATGACTACATTTCAAGAAATGCACAACACTGATTAGACCCATAGCCATAGGCTAGTAGGGGGTCTAACGGGAGAAAGTATACAAGCAGAATACAATTTGTGTATAAAAAAAATCAAAAGATCAAAAAACGTTGATTTTTCAAGAAACGAACAAAAGTACAAGAAGATATCATTGGGATTTAAGGGGACGTAAATTCTTGAGAGAACGTACAGAAATGTATCTAGAACACATTGTTGCACTTTGTTCATAAATAATCAAATAATCAAGTACAGACGAAACATCAAACTATGTGTAAGGCTTAGCACATGGTCATTACTATTGATCTACATGTAGCAAATATTTTTAGTGCGCTCGAGAAAGCCCTAGAGTCTTTAATCTGAAGTGGTAAGTTATTCCACACTTTAGCTCCTACGAACTGTGGTAAGCGTTCACCATACACGTTTTTAGTAGGTGGAAGATCAAAATTCCGCGATGTCATGCATCTCGTGACGCGGGACGAGGAACAAAAGATAGATACATCGAAAGGTACACTGTGTGCAATAACATTATTGATGGTGACTGCGGTTTTATGCTGCCGTAAGAAATCAAAACGTAGAATATCCAACTTGTGAAACAAAGACGCAGTGGGTTCATTATATGCCATAACCTATTATTTTAGGTGCACACTTTTGTAATATTCGGATAGGATCAAGGTAAGTTTTAAGGGTCCTTCCGCATGAGTCTAAGCACTATGATAGATGACTATGAACAAATGAAAAATAAAGGACTCTGAGAATATTTCTGCTAAAATAATTTCTAGCAGCCAGTAGCATACTGCAGCCAGATGCTAGCTTAGTACCAACAGAGTTAATTTGTTTTTTCCAGTGTAATTGGCTGTCGAACATTACACCGAGATATTTAAATACTTATAAATGCTCAAGTTGGCAGTTGTTCATTGTAAGTCGAAATGACTCACAGTTTACATTTCGGTAATGGGAGTGAAAAATGGTGTATTTGGTTTTCTTTGCATTGAGTGTTTATTTGTTCACTGTAAACCACTTAAAAATATTTTCTAGTTCTTCATTCTTTCTACATTTTAGATCGGCTATGTAATCGGCGGTAACTATTAAAGCTGTGTCATCAGCGTACATTAGCAACTCGGTCGATTTGAGTATGCATGGCAAATCATTTACGTTTAGTGAGAATAGCAGTGGCCCCAGGACCGACCCCTGAGGTACCCCTGTCTTTATGTTTAATAATGATGACGTAAGATCTTGCACGTTGACCATTTGATGACGGCCATCATTGTAGTTAGAAAAGAGGCTAAAAACTTTGCGCGGAATCCATAGTGTTTTAATTTCATAAGCAGAATATTATGGCGAGAATTGTCCTCTAATCTGATGAAAGGTGATTGTGCATAGAACTCAAGCCCCATTTTATTTCATTGCTAGGAGTGTGCGCGTATTGTTGCAAGCTAATATTATTCTGCTCATGCGAAAGAAATGCCTTTCACTTCTAAAATTTTACTTGACTATAACTGTCTTCATTATTGTTATACTTTGAATGTTATTTTAATACAGCAAGCGATGAAGTATTTTACCGCCAAGTTCACCGTTTCATGGACTACCAGGTCTTAGAAAGTGACCATCATGCTGTAGCACCACGGTAAAAACCTTGGACAAGGGAGTTTACAAATACCCAAGCAAATGAAAATAGTATGCGTTCCACTTGAGTGTTTGTCCACCACTGCACATTCTAAACAATATTTCAATAGTAGCTGTACTATTGAGTAGGTACTTAGGTGTCGTAACTCTTGCTTTTAACTGGAAACCACACATTGACTCTAATTTCATTTCAATTGTTTCATTAGAGTGCTTTTTGCTTGTATCCTACTGCCCTTTATCAAGCTTTCATGTCTAAACCTATTCATAAATAAATAAATTATTATAAGGTGTCTCTATTTATGTGTCTATTACGTTTTAATATTCAGCGCATGAATGTTTCGTTGGTACAAGTTTTCCTCGTACGTACCTCAAACTTTCCTTCAGGCCTCTTGAAGTTCACCACTACGTGTTCCCAGTGATGAGAAGAGCGAGCCCTGCTGCTGTACAGCCGATCAATCCCTGACCACACGTCAAGGCTGCAATGGAAGGTATAGACTTAAAGTATTGTGCGCATGCGCAATATTTCTCACATATCTCACATTGTAGCTCATTGTTCTTTTTCTACACATCCCTAAGGTCACTTGACGGCTTCGCGTGCATGCTTGGGAAATGAATCAAAGGAGGGCCGCAACTTTTTACGGGGACAGTTGTTTTGAGATCAAAACATTGGTCGTTTTTGGCGCCACAGTTGTGCGCTACAGCCACCGTTGGTGCCCGCAACCACTATGGCCCGATATAAAAAAATACTAGCCAAAAAAGGAACATCCATAGAAGTATGGGATTCTAACCCACGTCCCCTGCGTGCGAGCCCCGTATTCGACTATTGAGCCACGCCAGTGATTGAAACTGCGTTGCAAACTGACCCCAGGCATGAATAATGTCGGGAAACGAATCTAATAATATGAGTACTAAAGCATTTAGGAACAGCAAAGGAACATCCAGGCGTCATGCAATGTGAATAGCGTAACGAGTGGGTCGTCCAATGCTACAACCCATATCAACCGCTTCAGACAAACATTTTCATCGTCGTCAGCCACAGCATAAAAAAATGCTCGACATTTCTTGCATGGGTGCACCGGGTATCAAGCTTCTACAAAGAATGACAAAGAATGGCATAGTAATTGCTTTTCTACTCGGCCTATTCTCTTCAAACAGTATGTGTCACGTGTGGAGGTAAAAAAAAACGAAGTCCTTCCTAGTACACAAACACTATGATGACTTATCATACAGTGCGTACCCTGCAAGTGTTCTCGTAGCAGTTACCCAAACAGTGTTTAAAAAACTGTTGTTAACAACCAAATAGTAATGTTTACATTTCACAGGAGGTCCCGTTTCGGTGTATACTACGGGACTTCCTTCTGTATACCCTTCTTCAACAATGTATTATAAGATAATAAAACTTGATTTGATTTCATTTGAAAAGGCTCTAAAAAGCTGCTTTTCCAGGTTTCACTGTGATGGTGCTGCGCATCCTGAACAGGCCTCCAATATTCTGACATTTTAATGACTTTTTTCTTGAATAAGATATCAATGTGCCTCTTCACGTCTTTTGTGACGTTTTATTTCATTCACATTATGAGAGCATAGTGGTTATTTCATTTAAAATTATCAGGAAACCTACTCCTCTTTTTAGTTTGTTGCTGCCTTCTTCAGAAATTGAGCAACTAGTCCCGATGTAGTCTAGGTCACACTCTATGCATAAACATTTCTCAGGTGCTTATGTATTTTAGACAAACAGTTGAACATATGAACGCCTGATTGAGAAACGAACCTTCACTTCATGTGCTGCTTGTCTGTGGGACCTATTGAAATATTCAGTCTTGCAAAACTGCCCCTCATAATAAAGAATATGGTTCTCCAGTACTCCTAAGCTAGTCTTTATATCCATTATTATGTCTAAGTATTTGGTTTGTTAGGAATACTCACTTGACGTGGCTTGAATGGTCTGCAAACAGCCAGAAGCTGAGGCAGGCTCCGCTAGTGGCGTTAACGTCAAGTTCAGGACTCTTAAACACTGCAGTTCCCCAAACGTAGTCAGCGTCGTGCTTTGTATATATAAAACGCCCTGGAAGAACAAAACGCAGTCATTATATGGCATATGTATATACGAAGTCATTTTCTTGGTATGTGTATATTAACTATCACAGAGGCGAACGGAAAAAGAAAGGCCGACACATTGTGCCTGTCCAACACGAGCCTTAGATTTTGAAGCTCTAACTGCATAAAAACAAAACAAAAAACAAATAGAATGCCGTAGGTATAGACAGTTTTATCCTAACCAAAAACGCGAATACTAAAAAAAACTCGAGATTTTAATTTGTTGCAGTTGTCTATTGAAACTTCAAAAGTGCACTGGAAAAGAATAACACGAAAATAACAGAAGGGTGCAGTGTTGTGTTTATAGCATTTTCTGAGATTACCTCAAGAATGTGATAGCGAAACAAAAACAAAAAATTATTAAATGAAGGAATAAACTGTACGTGACGTTACGCCAGCTGTTTTTTTCTACTAGCAAAAAATACCTTATAAAGGACGCTGTCTAGAACATTGTCATCGGTGATTGGGCTGTTTGAGGCTTCGCGAGTCCTTGTCAATTCTATTCGTCATTCATACAGCCTACTTTAGCGTTCAAATTCACAATATGGCTTTGCGATACACAGGGCTTTGTGCCAACTGTTTCGCAGTGCGCGCTCTTCTCGTGAGCAGCATGCTGCTTGAAGTATTACAACAGAGATGAGAAAAAATCTTTCTGGTCACCTCTGTACGCTTTTAGGGTATGGTCGAAACGTGGATAATCCGGAAGCTTCTTGACAGGATCGTTCAGAAACCACTGATTGGATAACGTTCCAGGGTTCCATCCACACATTGTGCCGTCTTCGAATGTGCACCGAGCTGTAAGAAAGCAGCAATTCATGTTATGAACCTCGGTAAGAAAAGAGGAAAGGAGACACATCCTTATGACATTTAAAAGTACATCCAGGGCTGAAGTGTAACCTAGAAGTTGTCTCAGAACAAGAATGACAGCTCTGTGACTGTGCCTGAACTCAAGATACTCATGGCAACCAAAGATGCCACGCCTGGGGTATTTTAAAACGTGTGCTTCAGTACAAACAATGACGTGTGCATATGTGATGTAGTTTAACGAGCAATATGTACCCATAAGACCAACAGGTATACCTACCAGTCGGTCATATCTTTTCAGAGCGAAAATTATGTTAATTGCTTTTTGTTGAGATATGCTGCTGGTAGCGTTAAGCACTCATGCTGTCATTGACGACTGCCTTTAGGTTGCCTAATCGAGAGCATATATAGGTGCCTAAGAACACTTCTCACATGGTCCGAACGATTACTCCTACGGCGGCTTGGTCAAGGTAGCGGGAACGTATACCGTACATAGAAAAAATGGCATGTATAAATTACCATGCACAAAAAAATTTAGAAATTCGTGACGCGCTGCCCCTGTTGACTGAGGAGTCCAGAAATGTCTTAAAGGGACCCTGCAACACTTTTTGAGCATGGTCAGAAAACCTGTCCGATCAGTAGTAGAAACTCCCGAGAGCACGCGAGCCAAATATTATAGTGGAGCATGTGGCCTGGAAATCACAATAAATTATCAAAGTTAGCTAAAAATACATTTCTTTTCTCTCGACAAGTGACAGAAGGCGCTAAAAGTAATTCCTAGAAATCCCATGCATCACTCATTAGTTGATTTGAAGATGGCGCGCTCGCTCATCACAGACATCATGCGAGAGGCGGCGACTTCACGCGTGCACGTGCGATCACACTGAAAGAGCTTGGCATTCGAACAAAACAAAAAAGGTGTTCAAGGTCACGACGCGCACGGGAAGTGCATTCATTGACCCTGGCATCTCTCCCTGGTTAGCTTCGAGCGCTTTCATCGGGACGAGAGAAGAGAGAATGCAAGTGCAAGATGCGTCAAATTTTAGTAACTCCCCTCGCTCCGGGCAGATTCTTAAAGCTTTTGCGGCACTGAATTCGTGAGGCAACTCTCTTCCAGTGAATTTATTCCATACTTATTCGAAAAAGTGTTTCAGGGCTCCTTTAAAACACTCTCACTGATTTCGCGGCAGGCTTGCAGGCAGTATTCAACATAGGGCTGGATAGGGCTGGCTTCCTACTTAGCTGCATCATCTTCCAACTGAATGTCTCGAAAGACAAAGACCGATAGCTGATAAGAACGTTCGAGCGTAGCAGTTCTGTATTCGTGGATTGAAACATGCCAGTGTAGGGCTAATTAACGCCCATATTCTCGCTTCCCGAGTCTTCAGTTCGCGTTATATCTGCCTAACTTTGAGTCGAAACGTAGACTAGAGCCTACATTGCCTTCAGAAACAAGATGTCTGCTGACATGAAGCGTTTATCCAGAGAAGGTACGTGTACGAGTTCTTCTGTAAACAACATTTATTATCACCATGTTGTAATTAATGAGTAAAGCGAGTTTCGTAAACCAACGTGCCCTAACACGTTGTGGCGTACTTAAGGAAACAAAAATTTGTGGTAAGAATTCACAATGAACTATACTAACTTATTCAGGTTTTAATACTCAGAAATAGGGACAAAAAGCTTGAACGCACTTTTTGTAGCCGTATTAACGCTGAGCTACTTTCTGCATATTGCATTTGCGTTCCATCGACAAGTTTAGATGAAAGCTACACAATTTTTGAAAGCAATTACCACGTGGGCATCGCCGACGGTGTTTGTGATTTTCGTGCTTTCATGGCGATTGTGGATGATAATATTTCAAGCCACTATCATGCAATCGAAATACGGCTTGAGAGCTTTGGCGAGGTGTGTTTGAATTGTGGGTAGCCGAGTGCGACCTATCCTACCTAATGAACAGGCACACATAACAACGCTCGCACAAGAAATCGCAGAACGACGCCGTACTTTCTCTTGATAATGAAAGTAAGCGGTACTCGTGTTGCCATTTCTCTGATAGCTAGATATGATAGAAATTGATACCCGTTACAAAGGGAGCACCGTGAACATTAGAAAAAGTTATTGTTTTCATGAACGTGATGGTGCCTCCGGTGATATTAAAGCTCATTTATTGAAACATTCCATCCAGTGTGCTATATAAAGCGAAAAAAATAATGTGCCTTCAAGGAGTGTATAACGTTGGCACGTATACTCACTAGGAGAGTCTGTAGTTTCCCCTGGCTTGACAGCTGAAAAAAACAAGGCGTAATTGTCAAGTCGAATGCCACATCAGCTTTGTTTGCGATTTTACATGCCCGAACAAACTGCTTACAGTGGTGAGAATTTGTGTATGATATCGTTTTCGCTAGATGCTAATTAGTTCATCAGTGATGTCGACCAGCTAGTAAGTTACCTTTCATCAAAACGTTACAGCTTATTCTAGATGCCGTCAATATTTCAAGCGTACTTTTAGTTCCACACCAGGACGGCTTTAAGCTCTCCCGTAGTAGAGTACTCTGTGCTCTAAATCGTTACCCCCTTTTTCTAACCCCTCCCCCCACACCAGGTATGCGAATATCATGTCGGGGACGACTAACTAAAACTAAAACGCATTTTAGTCTTCATCATGAGATGAACTCACCAAAAGATTGCTGTTTTGCATAATCGCTTAGAAACTTATTGCGAACCAGATATGTAAATGTCTTGATTTATAAATGTTTCAAATGCGATGCATTTCTTAGCCAACTACGGTGAAATTGAGCGTATCTATCTATCTATCTATCTATCTATCTATCTATCTATCTATCTATCTATCTATCTATCTATCTATCTATCTATCTATCTATCTATTCACCCGCTTACGACTTTCATCTCTCCTCGCCTTTTGTTATTCATATTGATCCCAAATTTGGTATGGCAAAACATGAGCGTACGACGAGCATAACTTACTAGTCATAACATGATAATCCTGAAATGTAGGTCATGAATTTCATGATTTACATTTCATGGTCCTCTGCTCTTGCAGTTGTTTCGTTCACATGGCATGTTAAAAAACTGGTATGGTATGACAGGATTGCATGGCGAACACAAGTGACAGACCCTAACGTGGAAATCATGACATGCATGTCATGTAAGTCATGAGTCATGACTACATGTCACGGTCATGATGCACTCCCGGCCGTTTCTCTAGCTTCACATATACCAAATTTGTTATGACGTGACGTGAATAGACGACGAAAGTAAATGACACATCAAAACATGATAATCATGATATGCGTGACATGTAAAACATGACTACATGCTACGCTTATAGCGTGTTCCCGGCCGTTTAACTAGTTCCACATATACCAAATTTTGTATTACGTGACGTGAATGAACGACGAATGTAAATGACAGGTTGAAACATGATGGTCATTATATGCGTGTGATGTAAAACAAGACTACATGCTAAGCTCGTAGCGCGCTCGCGGCCGTTTTGCTAGCATAACATATACCAAAAATGGTATAACGTGACGGGAATAGACGACGAAAGTAAATGACATTTCCGGACACGGTTGACATGATATGAAAGTCATCTACGGCGTAATTTACCTCGGCGTCGTAACCTTGTGCTGAATTTAAAGTGACATAACACCTTCCTCATTCGTTCTTCGCATATCATCGATTACCACTATACGTGGGATCTGTCAGTATTTTATAATATATAAATATATATATATGTATGTATGAGTGTGTGTGTGTGTGCGTGTGTGTGTGCGTGTGCGTGTGCGTGTGCTTGTGCGTGTGCGTGTGTGTGTGTGCGTGTGTGTGTGTGTGTGTGTGTGTGTGTGTGTGTGTGTGTGTGTGTGTGTGTGTGTGTGTGTGTGTGTGTGTGTGTGTGTGACACTTCACGGGTTAATGGGGGAAAGGAAGAGGAGAAAGAGGAAGAGTCAGAATAAACTGGTGTTCTGACTGACGCTATGTCTCATCCGTTACAGTAAGTCGACAGGATCTACCGCAGCAATATCATGAGCCTACCAATAAAATACACCGGAGCTGAAGACGACGTCCCTATGGACAAGTAGTTGCACCTCTTTGAAACGAAGGCGAGCAACATAAGCTGGTCCGAAGGAGATCGCATCGATTGCATCAGCGTCTACCTGGAAGGTGACGAATTCCATTGGTACCTCACTGATATTTTCGACGCAGAAGATTCGTGGGAAGGCATCAAAACAAGCATGATAGCACGATTTTCTGCACCTGTCAGCGACCCTTTCCGCCAATTCATACACTGCAGGCTCAAAAGAGAACAGCGCATCAGGCACTACTACGAAGAGAAGACACACCTTGGTCGCCTCGCACACTTAAAAGACGTTCACATAGTATCAGGATTGACCGACGGTGTACCTGAGGAGATCGAAAGGCGCCTCGCTGGATTTATGCTCCCCAACCCAGCTAAGTGGCTTGCTGCTGCGCTTCAAGCGGAAAACTCTGTCCTCATAGATGCTACCCAACACTCGTCAAAGCGGCAGCTCTTGCATCGAGAGCACCATTCTAAGCGACCATGGGTCCCTGCAGGATCGATGCGCGCCCCTCACAGTGAGTGCCGACACTGTGCATCCGCTGGTTTACCGAATCGATTTTACTGGCACAATGAGTGCCCTCGTCGTGAAATGGCGTCTGCTCTAACTACCGGGTCCTCCACGCAACGTGTTGGGAGTACTCCTGGCAGAGTAAGCTTCACTACTGGGGCGCCGCCTCACAGTCCCTCGAAGCCCACCTGTACCCTGTTTAGCTACCGGTGGGTGGCCGGCCGGCACTGGGTATCGAACCCCGCACCTCCAGTAGCTGAAGCGAACGCGTACGTGCAATGCCACAGCTACGGTTGTCTGCACTAACTGACGACCAGAAAAACAAAAACGGTGGCCCCTAGCTTCATTATTAGGTTTTGGTGCACTTGTAAATGGACACATGGTGAACGCAACTCTGGATACATGAACGACAATTACCTGTATCAATGAAGTCCTGTTGAAAAAACTCAAGCTGCAGCTGCTCAAGGATCCATGCATTAGTGTCCAACAAGTCACCTTAACCACAAAAACATTGGGCCACGTACACATACAGTTGGAAATGGGGAAGATAAAGCGGGCAGTCCAAGTACACGTTCTGCCAGGCATGAAGACTGAATTCTTGCTAGGCCTGGACAACGCCTCCTTTTTCAACCTGTCACTGCAATTTAACAAGATGACTTGGCTTCAAGGCAACAAAGCCCTGCAGAATTCTTTTGAAACTCAAAAGCGTGTCTTCAGCGCTGATACACTCCCACTCCAAGCCGAATGACACGCACTTTCTACCACCGCAACAAGCTGCGTTGAGAGAGGTGCTTCACAGTTACGAGGACATTTTCTCAAATTCCAAGATGGACTTCGGATGTATCGTAGATGAATGACATCGCATTGCCCTAAGCAACAACGTCCCAATGCACAGACCACCCTATCGATGCTCCCCGGCAGACAAAGAGGAAATCTTCAGGCAAGTGAACTTACTTCTCAAGCAAGGTGTAGTGCGTCCATCTTTTTCACCATACGCCCCTCCCGTCATTCTTGCAGAGAAAAAAGGCCAAGGATGCACACGTTTATGCATTGATTATCAAAATCTGAACTCTGTCACTGTGCCAGACTACCAACCTATTCCGCGTATAGACGATGTTCTAGACTACCTGGAAAAATCGAAGCATTTTTTGACATTGGATATCACATCAGGCCACTGGCATGTCAAAATGAACCCAGAGGACATCCCAAGAACAACTTTCGTCACGCCGAATGGCCATTATGAGTGGCTTGTTATGCCTTTCGGTTTGAGAAATGCATCCGCTACGTTCGAAAGAGCTGTGAAATCAGTTATCAGAAATCATAACTTGAAAAGTGTTGTCAATTGTTTTGATGATATTGTAGTCTTCTCCGGCACGGACGCATCACGGTTGAATGGGGGAAAGGAAAATGAGGAAGAGCAAGAGTCAGAATAAACTGGTGTTCTGACTGACGCCGTGTCTCATCCATATATCCATATATATATACAGAAGAATAACTTCGGTTGCCGCAAGGTTATAAATATGAAAGTAGATCCGCTTTCACATAACAACTGTTTATTGTGCCGACGTTTCGACGGGAACCCCGTCTTATTATGCCTTGAAAAAGACGGGGTGCCCGTCAAAACGTCGCCACAATAAACAGTTGTTATGTGAAAGCGCATCTACTTTCATATATATATATATATATATATATATATATATATATATATATATATATATATATATATATATATATATATGGGAGTAATAATTCAATGGGCCAGTTAGTCTTCGTGAAGGTATGGGATATGGCACAACGGGAGCGCTGTCAACAAGGATAAATATATTTCCCAACAGTTTCGGGAGGGGTCCTTCCTTCATCAGGGGATGAGTTATACTGACATAAGCTTCCAAACTTCGTTGCTGCCGCGTCCCTCTCGCCTTGAAAGATGTTTGCGAGATTGAGAGGTAACTAACAAAAAAAGGGGGAAGAAAAAAAACGAAAAAGAAAAAGAAAGAAAAGAAAGAAAGTAAAAAAGTGGAAGAACCACTGTCAACACTGAGAACGAAACCAACTGTCCGTGTACGTCCACATACGGTTCTTATCACGTGCTGTTCAGTTCTCGACGTCTGTCGGGCCACCCAAGATTGTTGCCGCGGTGCCGGGAGAGTCCGTGACGGCGTGCGTAAAGAAAGGGTTTCCCCGTAATGGGTCGGTCGGCGTGCGGCGTGCGTGAAGGAAGGGTTTCCTGTTAATGGGTCGGTGGGCTCTTTACCTTTCATCTTCGTCCGTTTACCTTCAATGGTCATCAAGTGGTAGGTGAACGTAAACACTTTGTATGTGCATGTGGAAAAAAGAAAAAAAGGAAGAAAAAAAAAGAAAAACAAAAAACAAGAAAGGACAGTGTACACGTACGAGTCAGTCAGAAAAAAGCATGGTCTCCAGCTATCAATCTTTGTAACCAATTTCCTCCTGGCTTACTTCTCGGAGGCAGTTGAGTTTTCCGGGGTCCTCGTTGATGCCGGCTACTAATGTTCGAAATTTGAAAATAAAATATGCCTCACGCTGTTCGCGCTCGCGTCTGTTTGAGAAACGGGACTGCAAAAGAGTTACGCTGATATTTTTAAAACTGTGGTTTGGCAGGCACAGATGTCTAGATAAAGGTAGCTTCGGCAATGAAGTGGCTTGGTACCGGTGATTATTGAACCGCAGCCGCAATGGCGGGTCTGTTTGGCCGATATATTCTTGTCCGCAGATGTTGCAATGTAGCATGTATATTACGTTACTGAAGTCACAATTAAGGCTTTCAGTTATGCAGAATTTGAAATCCGAGAAGTTCGCTTTGGATTCACGTGTTGTGACCATCTGTGGGCATACCTTGCATCGAGCTTTTCGGCAAGGATAACACCCTGATTGAAATTTGGGGGTGTTTGTTTTTGCTCTGACAAGAATGTCCTTCAGATTTTTATCCCGGCGGTACACCACGCGAGGTGGCTTCGCGAAAATAGAAGTTAGTTGTTTGCTTTGCCTGATTATGTTTAAATGGCGGGAAAGTATGTTGTTGATTCGTGGCGCTGATGAGGAGTAAGTTAGTACAAGGTTCGTTTGGGAAGTCGTTTTAGATACTCTGTTTGGTCCCTTAATTATATCATTCCTGTTCACGTTGCGAGCACGTAGTATGGCATCGTCAATAATGTCTTCCGGATAATTTTGTTTAAATAAGGAATGCTTTAGGTGTTCCGCGTGTCTGTCAAATTCCCGCATATTGGTGCATATTCTTCGGTACCGGTAGGCCTGAGAATATGGAATACCCGTTTTGCAATGCTTTGGGTGGCTTCTGCTGAAATGTAGGTACATTTGACGGTCTGTAGGCTTTTTGTAAAGGTTTGTTGACAAGCGGTCATTTTCGACCGTGACAGTGACGTCCAAAAAGGTAATGCTAGTTTTGGAAATTTTGTGCGGGAATTTTATTGACGGGTGGCACTTGTTAAAATCCTCTATGAAGCGGAAAAGACTTCCCTCATCATAGTTCCATATCATAAAAATATATAAAAATACCGTCTAAGTATCTTCTTTTTCTTTTTCGTCTTTTCTCTCCCCCTTTTTTGTGTTTTGTTTTTTTTCCTTTTTTAGTTCCCTCCTACTCTCGCAAACATCTTTCAAGGCGAGAGGGACGCGGCAGCAATGAAGTTTGGAAGTTCATGTCAGTATAACTCATCCCCTGATGAAGGGAGGACCCCTCCCGAAACCGTTGGGAAATAAATATATTTATCCTTGTTGACAATGCTCCCGTTGTGCCATATCCCATACC
Source organism: Rhipicephalus microplus (assembly GCF_043290135.1). Taxonomy (NCBI): domain Eukaryota; kingdom Metazoa; phylum Arthropoda; class Arachnida; order Ixodida; family Ixodidae; genus Rhipicephalus; species Rhipicephalus microplus. The sequence continues at coordinate 137,344,791 of NC_134701.1, read as the reverse complement.
ATCATATATATATATATATATAAATATATATAAATATATATATACATATATATATATATATATATATATATATATGATATATATATGATGGTATGGGATATGGCACAACGGGAGCATTGTCAACAAGGATAAATATATTTCCCAACAGTTTCGGGAGGGGTCCTCCCTTCATCAGGGGATGAAATATACTGACATGAACTTCCAAACTTCGTTGCTGCCGCGTCCCTCTCGCCTTGAAAGATGTTTGCGAGAGTGAGAGGGAACTAAAAAAAGGTAAAAAAAGGGGGGGGGGAGAAAAAAGGCAAAAAAGAAAGAAAGTAAAAAAGAGGAAGAACCACTGTCAGCACTGAGAACGAAACCAACTGTCCGTGTATGTTCACATACGGTTCTTATCACGTGCTGTTTAGTTCTCGTAGTGTGTCGGGCCACCCAAGATTGTCGCCGCGGTGCCGGGAGGGTCCGTGACGGCGTGCGTAAAGAAAGGGTTTCCCCGTAATGGGTCGGTCGGCGTGCGACGTGCGTAAAGGAAGGGTTTCCCGTTAATGGGTTGGTTGGCTCTTTACCTTTAATCTTCGTTCGTTTTCCTTAAGATTAAAGGTAAAGAGCCGACCGACCCATTAACGGGAAACCCTTCCTTTACGCACGCCGCACGCCGACCGACCCATTACGGGCAAACCCTTTCTTTACGCACGTTGTCACGGACCCTCCCGGCACCGCGGCGACAATCTTGAGTGTCCCGACACACTTCGAGAACTGAACAGCACGTGATAAGAACCGTATGTGGACGTACACGGACAGTTGGTTTCGTTCTCAGTGTTGACAGTGGTTCTTTCACTTTTTTTACTTTCTTTCTTTTCTTTCTTTTTCTTTTTCGTCTTTTTTCTTCCCCCTTTTTTGTTAGTTCCCTCTCAATCTCGAAAACATCTTTCAAGGCGAGAGGGACGCGGCAGCAACGAAGTTTGGAAGTTCATGTCAGTATAACTCATCTCCTGATGAAGGGAGGACCCCTCCCGAAACTGTTGGGAAATAAATATATTTATCCTTGTTGACAACGCTCCCGTTGTGCCATATCCCATACCTAAATATATATATATATATATATATATATATATATATATATATATATATATATATATATATAAATATATATATATATACATTTATACATATATATATATATATATATATATATATATATATATATATATATATATATATATATATATATATATATATGTGTGTGTGCGTGTGTGTGTGTGTTGTAACATAACGTGGGCGTTGTCAACCAGGATAACTAGATTTCTTTCGTAACAATTCCTAACCGATGGGAAATAAATATCTTTATCATGGTTGACAACGTTTCTGTTGTTGCAATAGTGCACTGCTCAGTCATTTTATTCCCTATATTATTCTTTTTGTCATACCTGTGCCACTTCATGTAGGGCTACAAAAATTCTTTAATGATTAGCTATATTTACAAACAACCTAGTGATCATGTAGCCATTCACAATCCCTGTTTTACTTGGCAATGTTCTATAATGACATTGCATTATCTTTCCACTGACTATGCTTATCACGTGGATGCCTGCTCAGTTTCTCTAAACGTACTTTAAGAAAAGCAAGAAGTGCAAGGCAGGCTTGCTGAGCACAAATGTGCAAAAGTAAGTAGAACGTGATTCCCCTCGTTATTTCGGTGCTTGTAGAGGAATGCGAGATTTTAGGGATTCTTTGAAGATTTTTTCAAAGAACCCTCTCGAACAACAGATACAGTGCATAAACTGATTTCATTCCCAAAACACAATTTGTTTTAGAGCCGAAGACTTTTACGCCATGGGTCGTACGTAAGGCGTGTCGTCGTAATCATCGTAGTAGCCAGTTGCATTCCATTGCATGTGAATAAAAACGGTGTGACAGCATATCCACGGAGCGAATGATGATAAGTAGAGCGAAGCGTCTGTCAGTGCATTCGTGCGCGCGTGCGTCCGTCCGTGCAAAGTCCGTGCGTCCATGCATTCGTCTGTTCATGCGTGCGTCCGAGCGTCCGTTCATGCGTACGTGCGCCTGCCTGTCTATTCATCTGTCTGTCCCCCTGGATGGACCAGTAGACAGAGAGACAGACGGGTGGACGGACGGATGGACGCTTTGCCCCACTCTTCATCATTCATTCTGCAGATAGGCTGGGGAAATTCTTAACTTAGCGTTTAAGGAACGTTTCAACGTCGTTTGCGTTTTTATTTTGTGCACAAAAGTGCTTTTTCTCCTTATTGTTACTAACTCGCTATATACTGTATCCCTTCTCATTCGCAAAACCATTTGGAATCGCAGGCTGTTAAAACAGTATGTATTATTGCCTATCAAAGCTTAATTTCACTTTATGTTGTACCAACAAGGATTTATCTAAATATTCAAAAAAATATACAATACATACTTTCAACTATCTACTTTTTTTAAGCCACGGGACTGACCTGGCGTTGACGAGATGATCTTCACAGAGGAGACGGCCATCGTGCCGTTGGTGCTTCGGCCTCGAGTCACACTCAATGTGACCTGACAGCGAGAGCCCCGTTTAACTGGAACTTTCAGTGCTGTCCACTGTGATGCTTCGTTCAATTCGGTCGAGGATTGCACCTCAGGTTGGGCCTTGTCGAAGGCTTTTCCGTAACAGGTAACTGAGGCATCTGCAGCAATTATGTCTGTAGGATTTCAAGCAGATTAGAATCAGCACCTCGGTATCTTATTACTAGGTCATTATATCAGTGCATGATTATATCAAAATCAAGCCATCGCTGACTTACTACAAGAATGACGTAGTAATCAAGTGAAAATTCCCCTTACATATATACGCTTATTACAAACTGCCTTGCTTTCATCCGATGTTTGACATGTATGAAACCACCGCTTCTTACTTTCCTCATTTCTATTCAGCCGCTCAACAACAATGCATGATACAATCGCTTGAGTTCAGTGTGTGATTACTACTTGAAAGAATTACTGAAACAAACGTTAATTTCCGAGACAGTATTCTGAGCGTGAAAGCTTAGCGCAAGTCTTTACGCCTACAACTTTGCAATCTTCAATTTAAAAGACAGGCTGGCACACCTTCGAAAATATGCTCAAGCTGTTTTTAAAAACCCACCAAAGAGAAACAATCACGTGGTTAAGGTTGAAAATCTGCGCACTGATCTAGAACTCTTATGTCATTAGCCTCTTTGGCTTTCTTCTTGTTCCTTTCTCTCTCCCTCTCTCTAATGCCGTATGTTTAACTATCATGTTCAATTATAAACGGGTAAAATCAAGGTTGAAGTGTCATTTTTTAATTTCTCTCCAATATCATCGCACGTGATGTAAGAAACTTCAAATTTAATTTTTGGCATTTTCTTAAAATTGGTTGTATAAAATTTTTGGTACTGCGTGTGCTTGGTCTATGGCACCCACAGATGGCAATGTACTTCATGTGTTTCTGATTAAAAACTACGTAGGGCCCATTAGATGCCTTCAAAGTCTATGACGTCACGGTGTTTGGTGCAGGAATCTCAAGGTGGTCTCTACCCGCATTCTCTTTTCAGGCGTTTTCCTGCTTAATGAGCGTCATTTGGCGCTAAAAATAGAGTTTCCGGTATTGTGAAATTATACTTTACTATTATGCGAGAAATTGTTCTGCTCTTCAGCATCTTTCCAACAGTTTTAAGTTAAAGAATAGTTTAAGGTGCTGGGTTAAGGTGCTGGGTTTTCCCAATCCGCACTCATTTGACCTTCCTCTTTGTTTATCTCTGTTACGTAAGCAACCAGCTAACTTTTGCTATATTTGTCTTGTGGACTGATATGTGGGGTTCAACGTTCCAAAACGACCATATGATTATGAAAGACATCGTAGTGGAGGGCTGAGAAAATTTGACTACCTGAGGTTTTGTGACGTGCCCGCGAATCAGAGCACATGGGTCTACAGCATTTTTGCCTCCATCGAAAATGCAGCTGCCACTGCCGAGATTTCATTCCACGGTCTGCGGGTCAACAGCCGAGTACCTTATTCACTAGACTACCGCGGTGGGGGGTCTTATGGCTGGTGTTATTAGTACAACATAATTTTTGTCCCCGCATAATGAAAACAAAAAGTTGAATGCCTTTTTTCAAGGTCAATAAATACTTTAACTTAAAGAGGCGCTGACACGAAAATTCGTAGCCGAGATGGCCTGTATGTTTGATTTCCAGGAACATTTGCATATCATCTGCAAATTATCAACAGTGAATATAGCTGGGAAAGTATTTAAAAGAATTCAGAAGTTCGCGCAAGCCCTCGACCTCATCGTGCCATTGATACCATCGAAGGGAACCCCTAAGTGAACCCATATTCCTTCACTTCACCATGCTGCAGTCAACATAGCAAGTTATGATGACGTCATAGCCCCCATTTTTCTTTTGCTGCATTTGTTCTCGCAGTCTATATTTCTCGGCGGCTGGTTGCGAGTGCATGTCCGTGGCGAAGGCTTAGAAAATTCTCGTTGGCGATATTGCAGTCCCGTTTCGTATTCGAATGCGATTCTTGATGCGGACCGTGCGGAAAAGTGTCACAGTTCTGTGTGTTGACGTGGTCAGAAGCTGCGCACGCTAGGTGGCGACAGTTGCACCTAGTTTTTGGAGTTCTCTCAAATCAAAGCTGAAACTGATTGATAATGACGGGCCTGTAAATAATTATCCATCGCGTGCTGCAGCAAACGATGTGTCGTGTCATGACCGACAGGCCCCCAGCAACACATTGCAGCCGAAAAACGTGAGGCCAAAGTTTTTGTGTTAGTAACCCTTTAACATATAGATGCTTATACGTGGTGAGATGGTCTCAAGAAACTCCATTGAAAGAAGTGGCACTCGGGTTTCTAATTGATTTTCCAACCAAATGCATCATATTATAAACAAATTTGTGACAAAACATTTGACTACAGGTTTGGCACCTACTGCATGATTATTAAAACTGCCGTTGCGTTATTCCACTTGAGTATTGTAATTGTTTGGTGACTCAAACAACACAGAAAAAATTGAGAATGCGTTATTCAAATTTCATGCAAAATAAATTTTTCCAATCGTATGAAACGCAAGTTGCATTATTTGTTCCAAAAGCACGCCTCAGTACAGGTGGCACGTGTAAAACCGCGATGATAACTGGTATTGTTAGAAACAAGATTATATTTATACAGAAATAATTATTTTACTACTGTCAGATCAAGAAGCCAGCTTCAAAAATTCATCATTAAGCTCATTCTTTCCGAAACCAAAAACGAGCACGCTGTAGGTATTCGTTCGGCTGCTAACACTTTTCGTTTGGCAGAGGCGATTTCGCACAGTTAGCATGACAATACCATAGTGCTATGGTTAGCTTATAGTGATACTTCATTGGCCAAGGCGTTTAGTTTCTCAAGTAGTCATTTCGACGTGAAAGAAATTGACAACCGTAAAGTTCTGAGGCAAAATGTAGTCGCACTAGCAGTCAGTTAAAGCATTGAAGGTTCATGTCACTTGATTATTACAGATTCCCTGAAATCTGTGCTTCACCCCACCCATCACTTTCGAGTGGCTAGCCTTGTCTGCACTTTCCTTATTGGGATTACATCCCCTTTCGCTTCTCCCCAGTGTATGGCTGCTTAAGACAAGTTTTGATTCCAATTAAGTTTCCAGCTTGTCACTCGTTTTTCTGTCTCTCTGAGCCTGTGGACATGTCTAAAAGGCCATGAGCACGCAAAACGGGGAATTCTACACGGATGGCGAATCACATTGCGGTTTAATTATAATTTGGCTAGAGAAAAACTTACGTGGTGGGGTCTTCAAACATCTCCTATATTTACACTGCGGATATCCAACTCACTCTTGTGAACACTACCGCACCACTTGTAATAACATGAGCTGCCGTCACGAAGATGTCCTCATTAAAGACACGCTTAAAGGGTAAAAATTTAAAGGTTATTGAGCACTATATCAATTCGAAGTTATATCACTGCATGTCTTTAGGTGAGCATGCTGCTAGAAGCATTCTGGTAACTTTATATTCCCGCTACTTGTGTTAAAGTGCGAAAAGAACTATCAATTTTATGTATTACGAATCATGCTTGCAGTGCTACGAATAATGTACATGTCATATAATCTACTGTTTAACCGTAGTGGATAAAGGCTGTGGCAGTTCCGCCTGGTTTTAAGAAAATATTGGCCCACTCATAGTGACTCAGGCTTCAAAAAAAGAGCATGTAGCGAAAAATCTATGCTTCACCAAAATATTTGGCCAAAAACTGAGGTACTTAAATTTAGGACGTGTTCTCGTAAAAAACTTGAAGTTCTATGGTTCAGATGGGTAAAGTTTGCATAAAAAAGCACATATAAATATAGCATACCTGTCGATAATTTCACTTTCATATACCATTTTCTAAAAGAACAGACAACACAGAGTCACTCACCTGATCCTCGTCTGTAGTACTCTATGGTCAGCTGAGTATTATCATTTGTGACATCAAACAGAGGACTACGAAGCTGTGCTGTATTGGGATCCCCTTTCACGGTGTTTAAACTTGGAAGAACTGAGTCCGTGGTGCCCGTGGTCAAGTCAAGGTAGGCGAATGGAGGTGTATCTGTGGGTTTCCGAACGAGCGATCGGTAAGATGACATTGCCAAGAAAGTAAATGTGGTGAGTATATGGGAAGAAACACGAATAATTAACCAAAAGAGGTACAAAAGATGAAAAAAAAAGAATGACACGACACACTGGTGTGAAAGTGAATAAAAAGCAGTTTCACAAGAGAAATTTAGCGTGTAACAACAGCTCTGGTGCCCCTGAGACCCTCATCCGCTTGTACATAGGCGACTGCCAAATGTCAGGCACCTGGTAAAACAAGGAGACTATAATTCTTGAAGAAAGTGCAAGCTGCTCATTGAGCTAACTTGTCTATGCCATGATTCGAATGGCCCGTTTGCCAGCTTTTCCAAGTGCACGAAATGCATAAAGTGAACTTACCAAGGAAGTGAACATGATGTCAAAATGATAATTGCTGCTTTTTGTAGCGTGAGCTACACTGGCCAAGCCAAAGTGGTTTCGCGTGCTTGTGCAGTGCTGCGCATATGCGAGGAACAGTGACTGCGCGCGCCTCGCTGGTCGGTGAATCCCAGAGGAATGATGTCTTAGCCTCCGCAGACCCATTCTGCTTACAGACCGTTGTTCATGCACCTCGAGCTATGCTGCTTCCTTTGGTCGCGTCTGCCACGGCGCTATATACATATGGTGGGTGAAGCCCTTATAGCAGGCCCTTTGCCAGTTTGTTATAGCCATAAAGAAGGAGAGAGAAATTGCTGCTTAGCAGTTCATAAGAGTCAAGAAGCTGAATTCATCAGATGCCGAAGTTGTCGCCTGGAAATTAGCGGTTCAGCGTTAGAAGAACGAAAAGAAGATGGTGAAACGTGCAGCGGAGACATCGGGGAAAAGATAGAAATGTCCAGGAAAGCGGTGTCGCCAGGAGGTCGATAGACTGACTATACTGCAAAACTTAGTGAAAACCTCAGACTCAAACTGTGACTCAGTTTTCGTGATGGACTTCATAAAGAATCCATTTGAATATTTGTGCGATGTTGCACATGAACTGGGACCAATGAATGACTTGACGCCTGTAATTAGCGCAACGCGTTAAGCATTGAGTTTATAGTGGCACCTCTTTAAGTTCACGCAACCTATATTCTGGCATATCCGAGCTATGTCATTGCTAGATTTTTCGCTAGTGCAGCAGGCAAGATTGAGCTTGTGGTACAGTATTGACTGTTCAAATAAAATAGTCAACTGATTTTGTGGTTGAACAAAGTTTTCCACACAATTTTGATTGGGGTCCTTTGCGTCCAACGCCTGAAGACTTTTAAAAAGTTTTGTTCTTCTGCGGCATATGACAGTTTTGAAGGGAATGTATATGAATGTAGAAACCATTGTGTTGATCTTTCAATAAAACACCCGATATCTTCGAAGCTTAGAGAAGTTTAGAAGTGCACTAGAAGATTTTCATGACATGGCTGCAGTAGGCCAGTTAGAGAATCTCGCAATATTGTAGTCACTGTGCGGAAGGGCGGTGGTATAAAGGACACATAAAATTACATATCAATATTGTCTATATATATTTAAGTGTGTTATAAGTTGAACAGTAAGACTACTAAGCACAAATATAGAAAAAGTTCAAGAAACATCAAATGCAAAAATTACAGCTTATCAGATAAAAGAAGGAAGATATACCAAAGGTTAACCAAACGGCAGTAATGGGAAGAAATGTAAAGACCTGCAGGTTAGACAGGCGCACTTCTGGTTTGCTGCCCTGCTCTGGCAAGAATTGTGAGATTAGTGAAAATGGTAATTATGTGAGAAGATTGATGGAGAGTATTACGCGAACTCTTAGGAACGCATTTGAAATCAACAGGCGCTCACAGAGACTGGTGTACTCTGAATGTCCACGCCCACAATAAATTGTCAATCCTGTAAACTCTTCAAATGTCGGATATAAAAGTTCGTAGTGACTGTAAACACCATGGTGTCACATGAATGTCTGTACACCAATCAGGTGCAAGCGCTAGAAATGTCAGTGTCAATAGTGAACAGCCGGCTGCGACATACATATGTGGCGACGTGGGAGTGTTCATTAGCACACGGCTCACTAAAAATAAATACTGCAGCAAAACACTTCTGATTCGAGCAGGGCGCACTAGAATAGAACCTGAACACCGACAAATTTGCGCTACTCGCCGAAAAATTGAGCGCCGATATCGTCGTATAGGCAGCGTGGTCGAGTATGGGGAAGCGCAAAAGATTTTCTCGGCGATGCGCAGACAACTTGATAAACTTTCACAACGAAAATGGAGAAAGTTTTATGAACCTTTGAGCCCTCATTCATCAGTCTCAAAAGTGTGGTAATTACTGGACTCAATAAAACCTCCAGTAACTCACAATGATCCTTTCCGGGCGATAGTATTGACAACAAATTCGACGGAAGAGATCATGGCTGGCAAATTTTGCGCTTTGTTAAGATTACCAGCTGAATCAGTGTCCACAAAGTTGTTCATTTAAAAAGAGCATGATATGATGTGACTAATCAGAAATACACTTATAAAAGAGCAGCCGTTCCTAGATGTAGAATTCAGTCTAGCTGAACTGCGGTCTGTCTTACGTAACGTATGGCAAAAAAAAAAAAGCTTCCACAGGCCGAGATGGTGTCCCCTATGGTGTGCTGTGTAACCTCGGACGTTTAGAAAGTACGGAACTCATTGGCATATACGTACAATACCAGCAGGAAAAGTGGGTCGTGGCCGATTTCTTGGAAGGTGGCAAAACTCGTTTCGATGCTCAAACCCGGTTAACCACCAAATGTGCTGTTACCCTTCAAACTAATACGCCTAAACAACTGCAATAGCAAAGTTATGAAGAAAATGATGCAACAACGACTGCAGTGGAGGATGGAAGTTAGTGAACGTTTTTCTAAACAATAATCGGACTTTTATCCATGTTTCGCAATGATTCAGACTTTATTTTTGACCTTGTCACTCACGTCGAGTGAAAGAGCACATTCGGAAAAATGACAATTGCAGCTTTCGTACACATTAGGCGTTCCTTTGACACAGTCATCCGCGTACATTTTTCTGCGGGCTATATAGTATAGGAATCGTCCGACGCCCATTGCGTTGGGTATCAGATTTTCTAACTGATGTAAGTATCTTCATGGTGAAAAGCACGGACAGCAGCACACCACGAGGCCTCAAAGCAAGGGTACCTCAAGGAAGTGTAATAATCTATATACTATTTATACAGCAATGTACAAACTGCAGACTATTTTACCATCATGTGCACATTTTACATACGCAAACAATATCTGCCTCTGGTCGTTTGGACATGAATGCAGGGAAGTACAGGATCTACTTCAGGAAGGCATATATAGAACTGTGCGCTTTTTCACACAATGCGGCATGGACGTTTCAGCAGAAAAGTCGGTGGCGTTACGTTTTGCCAGAAGACATCATGACCAGCCTGAATCAGTATGTAGTACCTGTACTGCGGAAGCATCGTTTCCTTGGGACAACATTAAACCGCATGCTAACCTCAGAACCTCATATATCGAACGTTGAATATTGGACTGACCGGACAATGAGTGTTCCCCGAAGTATTACGCGAACAGGGTGGTACATCAAAATCACTTCCCATTGTTCATAGAGCCCTCGTTCGACAAACCATCACATATTCATTAACAGGGATGTAAAGTATGTGTCGGACAAATGAACGTGAAAATAAAGAACACTGTAGCCTGCAGTCCTCGTACTTCCTTGGGCCTACCACTCTGAAATCACAGTGGCCTCGTATTCTTAAAAGCAAGAGAACCGTCATTTCAAGTTGTTCGCTTTCAAGAACTTCCTCCGCCTATCGCGAAGACATTAAGCCCAACCACTTCGTGAAACACCTATTCAAAGGAATGGGCGAATCGGTGCCACCTTGCGAACAAACTTATGATGCAGCATTTCAACAAGTACATTATTTCTTGCGTCTAAATATCAGCATACTTCCTTGGGAGCTTGCATCACCTCCACTTTGGACATCAAAGAGATAGAAATACTGATCCGCGGCACACTACCTTAAAGCCAAATTTGTAACGATTCAACAAGGGTAAAAGTATCGAGACTGTTCCACATTTGTTTTTCTCGATGGATCTGCAATGAATGAAAGCTCGACTACAGGTTCTCAGATACCCGCATATTAAAATAAAAAGAGCTTTCCGACTTTTCGAAAGACATAGTCTACAGCAGCAGAGCTTGCTCCATTACTATAAGCTTCACAATTCTTTGTTGAAAGCCAGCAAAGGCAAAATTTGGTAATATATTCTGATTACAAAGGAACGCTACAAAAGATTAAGCATTTTTAAAGACATCATCTACAGCAGTAGAGCTTCCTACTTTATTAAAAGGTTCAAAATTTATTGTTAAAAGCCAGCAAACGCAAAATTGGGTAATATATTTTGGATCCAAAGTAGCGCTACAAATGACTAAGGAAATAATTTTTATATATGAATTATTAAAAAAATATCATCAGGTATTTTGATTGCCACGAGATATGTTTCTAGTGGTTTCAAAGTCGTGTAAAAGTGATAGAAAATAAAATAGCTGACGAATTAGCCATTGCAGAACACCAAGAAGTTCACTTGACACCAGTGCCTCTCATTTCTCAGAAAGCAAGGAGGTTCTTTGCGAACTGCACAACGAGTTGTGCAAGGACGCTCGATTTGATAAAAATGTATCAAATAAAAATCCTATATCAAATACATCTGCCTCTATGATTTACACCTATTCAAAATATAGATAGACCATTTGACACAGTACTGAACCGTCTACGATCAGGTGTTGCATACACACCTCACTTCTTATGCCGCATAAAAAGAAGAACGTCGCGGCACTGTGGTCATGTCCATGCGTCGGAGAAGCATATCCTTGCAGATGATAAACAACACGCTGAAATGAGTTATCATTTAAACCAACTCGACAGACGATCATTCTTGATTGGAAAAAAACTTGGACCAAGGCCACGTTCCGTTAATCAAAGACGCGCAGTGAGCACCCTCCGAGAATTTTTTAATGGACACAAATTTAATTAACTCACTTTAGTTCATGTTATATGTTTCCATTATTTGAACAGACTTTATCCGTGATGTGATCATGATATATGAACTGGACTATGTTCATATATAACGTGCTCATTCATGCGTTATAGAATCTAAAGTGTATATAGGTACACGGTGCCTCTGAATATTTTTTTTATTTCAAAGTATCACATTTTTATGTTTATCATGTACATTACTGTCCTGATGTTCGGATAGCTGGCTCTAACGTAGTCTACATTCCCATATTTTGCCAAATATAAATGAAAAAATATCACAGACGACCAATCCCGCGTGCTTCACTGTGTGGGGGCGCACATCACAATTTACGTGAGAGATTCACACGAAAGTTTCATGACTCATGATTGGACATGAGTGGGCGTAGTTCACGAACATAAGTTTACTATTTACTTATTCAATAAAATTTTGCGCCTCTTTCCACGAAGGTTAAAATGTTTCAGGCCCGTGTACTTCGAGTTAGGCCCACGTTAAAAAAATCCAGTGGTCAAAATTTCCGGAGCCCCCCACTACAGCATCCCTGACTAATAAATCGTCGTTTCAGGACGTTAAATCTCAAATTTTATTATTATTATTAGGATGTGGCACCTTAAAAAATTCGCTTCATGAGGTGGGTTTGCATGACGCAAGCAAAAGGCAAAAGCATGAAGACCACGTGCTAATCGCGGTACTTCTGCCATGAGCACTTGCAGGCCCGTTCACAATTTTCCTGAGTTTCCAGAGAGCTTGTACCACGGCCTAGTAATTACTAGCATTCACAGCAGCCACAGAAAGGAGAGAATCGACAAACAATCATTCGTGTTTAAGAAAAAGCGTGCAAACGGGGTGGTGCGTACCCTTTTCGCGAGGAACGGCTGGTTGGAGCATAGAAACCTCGTAGCGACCCGTGCCCACGAGCCACTGGAAGTTTCCTTGAAATTTGTTCACGTAGCCGCAAAGGCCGTCATTGAAGGCGCACTCGGCGGGGTGGACACAGGGCTCAGGCCGCAGGATGACATTGTCCAGGCTCACAAATTGAGCAGGGTCACTTCCAAACTTGGCCCGGAATACCACCTTACAAAATGAGAGAGAAGCGTACGTGGACACGCATCTGAATATAACACCTAATCATTAATGTTCCCAGTAACGTGAATTTGCATCTTTTTTTAATCTTGAGGTCGCGAAGCAAGGGCGTCTGTAGCTACAATGGCGCTACGAGAAAATTGAAAGCCCAATGAAACTTAAGAGTAATGTAGAATAAACCAAACAAAACGTGCACACTCTCACCTATCGGCCACTTCAATTTGGCTGAAAAAAACTCACATTGTCTGCGGAGTACCTGCTTTGAGTGACTCAAAGGTGAAAGGCATATTTTTTCTCCACGTCGATCTATCGTACCTCCCTCTCCGGCTTCCGAAAGCTTTTGCCGCCAGTGTGCTTTCCAAACTCTTTAGTAATGGTAGCGTCGTAAGCTTTCCCGTCACTTTATGTTGCACTGCTTCAGATATAGACCCAACCTTGACCAAGCAACGATCTTATGTGGTGACGTCACCACATGTAACGTCAGAGTGACGCCATTATGAGGTCACAAATTTCGGTGATCTTGACTTCATGATGAAATAATTCACTTGATGATTATCAATTTTCGGATCACTCGCCTTGACACCGCTGACGAACGATGCCGATGCGGCATGCCAACCAAGTATCGCTTTTCATGGCGCATCAAAACTTTTCGTCTTTCCAACGCCGTTCTCAAACAGAATACTTCTGTGTTACCCTAACCATTTCGTTTTTTCTTCCAGAATTTAGTATTAAGGGCAGTGGCGTGAATCCAGAAAAATCACAAGGGTGGACACCAGGTTGTCAAGACTTCCATTTCTTTTTTTAATATATGTTTTACTTTTCACATGGAAATTGAAACCGCATTTCGAAGTCAAATAAAAACGAGGATTATTCTTTAAATTGACACGATAGTAGTCGAGCGCTTTGGTTTCTACTTCATTGCCAATGGCTTTAGCAAAATTAACAATACAAGTGAATAATAAAATGCAATCATGATTTTTTAATTATTTTGTATCGTGATGTCAAGCATAATGAAGCATTGGCATTCACAAGGCTTGAGCTCTACAGTATCTCTTGCAACGACAAGTAGCTTTCAGTGCTTACGCCATGCCCACTTTTCTCAATGGTCTCAGAGTTGTAGGTATGTTTTGCAGAGATGGCGCTTACTTAGCTATCAAAAAAATTCAATTTGATATTTGAAAGGAAAACATTATGTGGAGGGCGCATTTGCAAGAAGTGTCCCCCTTGCCTGAGCACAACAAATTCAGGACCTTAGCTGCGGCACTCTTAGTAATGTATTCGTGTTCTGGGAAGCTAAAACCTAGATATTAAATGCGAAGAAGGGCACGTGCATGGTTTTGTGAACGATTGAACGGCATTCTTTTTTAAACGCTTTTGTAAACTGCGAGCAAGCCTAAACTGGACAATTTTTTTCTTGTTGCTTATTTTCGTCTGTTTCGCGCACCTTGGTATACTTTATTGCAGAAGCTATGCCACGGTTTGCCCTCTCATGTTCTTCGACTACTCCTTTCAACCTCAACCCTGCATCAGTCCTCCTCCCTCATAGTACCCTTCCCAACCTCTTGATAAAGTATACAAGACCGTACCATACTTTACTTTCTACTTGTCTTCTTCCTTGCAGCCCCGCCTTGTTCAAAATCCTACACGTCCTCCATTTCCTTTCCCACCCATTAAAATACTATAACTGACATGAATATACTACGTCGAGAGCTTTTTGATAAATTCCCACTGTCCGTGGCGCATAAGCTGCACACTACAAGGCTATGCTGTCATTAGCACTCTCAGCTCTTTCTTTTATGATTCCTCAACCTCACTTCTTTATCCCGTGCCCTTCTTCTCATGCATTCTGCATAGCTATACTACGTGAGTGGAGCTGCCAAGATCATACCCGCTTTTTAAAGCGCATACATTGTATGCAGTGCTATGCCGTGCTTTACCCTGGCCCCTTCTCTCTTTATTCCTCTTCACTCTGTCATCACTCTTTCACACACCCGCTCCCTTACTTCACATGGTTTTGGGACGTTAAACCCCACATATCAATCAAATCATCCCTTACTTCACGACGTTTTAGGAAGAATTCATACCAACTGATTCGGTGGAATACCCTTCTCCTACAAGCGTAAATACTAGAAGAAGATGCGCTTGAAAGAATGTGCCCCTGCTAAGTTTCTTCTATTGGTGTATATTTTTTTGGCAGCGTCCTTATGAACTACGTAGCTTGTATTACTGCTAATAAAAATAATCGCAACTTGCACTATGTCACGTAAAACTGGGTCACAGCAGAGCTGTTGGGTACCCTACCTGGCTCTGGCTTGGCTTGGCTTTTCCCTCTCACCTCAATCTTTCCTACCTCTTGCTATACTACACTATGCATGGCTATGCTCGACTTTCTTCATAATATTTCCTTTTTTTCTATTTATTTCCTCTCGCTCTTTCTGTGCTTCTCTTGTTTTCTTTTTTTTCTCTTGTTTTTGATTGCTCGCTGTTTTTTTTATATTCTCTTTCTCATTCATTTTACCGTATGGTGAAGTAACGATCTTTCGACAGGGACAAAGAGGACAAGAATGACACGATTCTTGCTGCTTCTCTCTCTCTCTTTCTCTCAATTTCTCTTACCTGCCTTACTTTCATTCTTGTATCTTTTTTTCTCCCTTTCTATGATAAGCTTTACTCTCTCCCTCCTCGTTTATCTGCTCTTCTCGATCACATTCCTCCCTCTCACGTCTTTTTCTCTTTCCCATCCTCTTCCTATGACATACTACACAAGGCAATGCTCTAGGCACTGCTAGTTTGCCTGGATAGTCGAGTGGCTAAGACACTTCTCTCATGATCGCATATACACTTTCAAACCTAGCCTCGTAGACCATTTTCCGGAAAGGATTTCACTTTTGCTCTTTTTCACACTATCTTTTTTCTATTTTTTTCGTATTTTTACTCTCGTTTATCAGTATTACTAAGTCCCACGTGAAGTAATTCAGAGCGCGTGTTCTGGGAGCAAAGCGTAAGTGAGAAGAGGACGATGATAAAAGTACAAAGAGTGCATGTTGGTTCACGATTAGAACAGTGTTCTATCTGTGGCATAAAGCAAATATCGGCTACGACAGCTCTACAGTAAAAATACATTCATCTTCCAAGTAGGTAGAAAATTGATCGCAGGTAGCATGGTCTTGTCAAACATAAAAAAAACGATAGCTAATTGAATAAAGCTTTCGTCCAACGCATATTAAAAGAAGAATGGCTTAGGCTTCATTACCGTTTTTTTTCTCAGTGGATTCACTCCCGCGAGCCGTAATAATGCTGCCCGTTAGCAACTGATAAAATTACGCTCAAGCTCAGAAAGAAAAAAAAAATAAGCTGAAACTTCTGCGAGGGCATTTTTTGCATTTCCCCGCTGCATAAAACATGCCATACCTACCTTGAATGTTTTATCTTGCGATATCTCCACACGTGCGAGCATCCAATCATTTTCGGGGTATGGCAGCAGCTGCCACACAACTTCACTCTTCCCCTCTGCCTTAACTTCCACCTAAGTGGCAAGAAAGAGAAAGATACACTTATCAGTACTTTAGAAAAAATGAAGGTATCATGATGTCCATCGTCGCGATACGTGCACATTGGGCTAGGATATATGGCAGTGAAATAGATCCATAAAAAAACAATATAAATTCAGGTGACGTGCATAGGCTCTTGTATACTCCTCTGTTGCAACCACATTATCATCGTTTTTTTTTTGAAGCAGTGCAGGTTACAGAGAAGTGGTTTTGTGATTCTCGCTTCCAGAGTGTCAGACAAGGACTGTCACGTAAAATGTAAGAAACAATGCAGAGCGGTTGTAAGCTATTCTGCTACTATGGCGCTAATTCAGTTGCTTTCACTTGCTGTAGCACTGTAGCGCTTAAAACAGCATTTTCGACCGATTGCCTTTTCCAGGAGGGACAATCTTTAGATGAAACACTTTCATTGTGGTCTATACAAGAAATGAGTTATTAGGTCCTATTCGTTTTTTTCAGAAATAGAAGGGTATTCAAAGTACAATGGCACCCCGTCGCGGTGGTCTAGTGGCTAAGGTACTCGGCTACTGACCCGAAGGTCGCAGGATCAAATCCCGGCTGTGGCGGCTGCAATTCCGTTGGAATCGGAAATGTTGTAGGCCCATGTGCTCAGATTTTAGTGCGCGTTGAAGAACCCCAGGTTGTCGAAATTTCCAGAGCCCTCCACTACGGCGTCTCTCATAATCATATGGTGGTTTTGGGACGTGAAACCCCACGTATCAATTATCAAAGTATAATGACTTCTTTGTTGCTTTCGGGACCATGATTGCAACATAAATCCTTGTTGCGCCTTTGAGAAGGAAATACCGTGGACTTCTGAAGCTGTCCCATACTCAAACTTTAACGAAAGCATTTCTTCATGTGATTTATTGTTGAAGACAAACTGGCAGGCTCGACGCCTTCAGCCTCCTACTATGCACATTCTCCACAATTGTGATACCCATATTTGTGGATTTCGATAATGTAGAGCCTCTAGTTAATATTTGAGTTTATTTCTATTATGTTATATCAGGTGTGTTTTGAGCAGTGCATAAGACTTTATTGGAGACTTTATAGTCGTAATCATCGTCACAACGTATGCAAGCACGTTTCAACTTCAGCGATGCTTTTCTATATACCGTGATAGCGGACGATGAGAGTCGATGATAAACTATTTCTGAAGGCGCTGCGCCCCTAAAACTAGGATCGTGGACAAAAGGGTGACACATAACAAGCCACTGATCACCATTTCCTGCCGCATTGCCAATTTCTTTTTCTGTTTCAACCGCGTCTTGCTACTTTTCCAACGAATAGATACCAGTATGTGCACTTTTATGTCTTGTAAATCAAACGCTACATCAGGTAGCTTTTGAGCTTTCACTGCTGCATCTTTTCTTGGCAGCGGTAATTTTAACTGAAAGTATTTTATGCCGTGGTCAACTGCGGCTCGGGTGACGTATTTCTGTCATAGTTATGATGTTGTAAAATATCTACCAACAGATTGCAAAGAAAGAAAACGAGAGGGAAAGATTCTGTCACGCTGCGTCGAACAAGCAACCTCTCCACTCGCAGCGCACGACGCCATCCTCTACGCCAAACAGCGTACATTGGTGGAGATGATAGTGGCAAGTCATATATATACACCATGTACTATTTACGGTCCTCATAGCTTCTACAGTTCTACGAGTTTTCGTTCTCACTAAAGAGATGGCGCCACAGGGTGGCGTTGGGCTACCGTTGGGCGAGCTCTAAAGGTCGTCCCCACCACGGAGCACGGTCTTTCGTGCGCGCTCGCTTATCAGACTCGTAATTCGGGAGAAGATGGTGGTCACTACTCACTGCCGCAGCCCCGTTTACGAAAGGAATGCGCTGCTCACAAGACGAAGTAATAAATTTGACAGTCGTTCACAGTTGTCGCGTGTAAGCTTGTGCGCTCGTTTCATGTGTCGTTCTGTCTGAACCACGCGCGTTAAGTGTTCAGCTGTGATAGTTGTTAGTCAGCACTCATCCGATGTACGCTAACTTCTTGCATGCTTTATGCTTGAGGTGTGCGCTGCAAGTTTCGAGCTACTTGCTGTTCTTCACGTGAATTTGCAGCTTGTTGCCTAAACGATGTACAATAAACGCTCAACTATACCTCTGCGCAGACACGTTTCACTTTTGTGTTATAGCGCTTCCTAGACAGGAGGATCATCCACGTTTTACTTTGCTCGACGTCCTTATGAGCCCACCGCGTGCTAGCTCATGTCGTAAAGCCCATAAACGGAATTCTTCCACTCCATTCTGCAGCCCAATCCGCAGCTTCATCGACTAGTTAGTGGCAAGCTGAGCCAGGACTGCTAGACTAAACAAACTTTTTGCTGCATTATCATGGATTCTCACACTCTGAATTGAAGATGCACTTCTCATAGATTTCATTATTGATACAGGGTAATTCCATGCCAAACGTCCCAGCCATTTTGGCGGCCATCTTAACTGTATTTGAAAGAATTGTGCTGATTTACTACATTAAACACAATGAAATGGTAGAATATTTAGGATATAAAAAAAAATGGTCATGTGGCTGCCTTCTAAACTTTCCGGAATATCGTTTGGGTGTTGTTTATGAAAAAAATCATTTTAAAAGTACCACTCGTTTTTCCCATACCAAACATGATAGACACTTTAAGTAAAGGCTCTTGTGTAAGGTGTTTGAAGCTCAGTATTAATGGTGCATTTTTTATGGCACATACACGAGTTTAGCCAACAGGTGTTATATTTGTATTTTTTTCTATTGAAACATTGCACTGTGTAAGAATATCTGAGTAGTAAATGCTTACTTCACGAAAGGTATATTTTGAGGAAAAAAGATTTTTAGACATCTCAAGCTGCTCATCTTTACGAGAAAAATAGACAAATTTCACAAAAATGTCATTTTCGTTCATATTGAGATGCCATTTGCACCATACGGTGGCCCAATTAAAAATCACCTTCATACTAAAATCAAAAGCAAGTACACCGTTCTTTTTATATAGGAACTGTTGTCATTAAATTTCTATTTTAAAGAAAAACATATTTTTTGAATTTTTTCATTGACAGCAATGGGAAATTTCAAGGCACAAACAGTCGTATGACCAAATGGGAAGATAGACGCTAATAGGGAAATTTAAACATTATTTTCTTCCTTAAAAATTGTTATAAAACATTTTCCACAGGAAAGGTTCATTTGCTTTCAATTTTAGTGTCGAGGTGATTTTTAATGGGACCACAACATGCTGAAATTTGCAATTCAGTGTGAAAAAAACTGATGATTTTGCTAAATTTGTGAATTTTTTCTTGTAACGTTTAGCAGCTTGAGAGATATAAACATATTCGCTTCAACAAACTATCGTCTCAACAAGGACGGAAGCCTAATGGTTACAGTGTCGACCCTGCCTGCCGCAAACCGTCTATTAACGGGGCCTGAATTAGCTGGCATAACTGTGGAAGCCCGGGCCTCATACTCTTACACAGCGAACTGTGGATAAAGACTTACAAGACGTCTGCGTGACCAGGACGTCCTGTCGGCAAGGAGGTTTACCACCTACAGACCCGAAGAAGGTGGCAAGGTTAAAAAGGTACGTCGTTGATTCGTCATCTCGGAATTCGCCAAGGACACACCACAACCTAAACGAGTTACGCTTGGGTTTTGTAGCTACCTAGTCGCCTAGTACGTCGGGGCAGCTACACAGTGTTATAAGTGCTAGATGCATGGTCACATATCGAGACACAGCAATGACACGGTACGCTACAAAGTCTGGGGTGGACCTCATTCGCACAGAGTCCACTTCAAGAGCCAACCCGTGCTAAATGCGGTAGTCCCCACCCTGCTTCATACGGAGGGTGTGTTAAAAAGTAGGCTGCTACGCTTGCACGCTCGTCGGAGCAAGTAGAAGGGAAACCACCAAGACGCCATGAACCACCGCCTAATCCAGAAGTTGTATTCGCCAACATTAAAGACTTTTCCCGGGAAAGATCATCACAAAGCCAAAAGGCATCTGGCGACACGTATGCCGATATGACCAAAAAGGAACGTAAGAAGCCCACTGGCTGGTCACATCTTTCAAAACCACAGCAACGCGTCTTACAAAATACGTTAGTCGAGTACAGCCGTCATCCGTCTCAGCCACCACAACACGACTTGGGGATCAGTGAAAGGCGGCAACACGGAAACACCAACCAAGATTTTGCACGTATAATGATTTCGATGTTGTTTACAGCACTGAAAACCCTTGTCCGCGCAAATCCCTCGTGATTATGTCTCCTAGAGGTGAAAGCCATTTTTACAATAGAGCCATTGGTGTAAACGTCTTACGCTCCGCAGGGTTGTACTCCTTCGCAGTTGTAATCTTGGCTTCCCCAACGACATCCTCTCCTAAACTGACCATTCACAGAATCTTCCGCACATGCACCGTATACCAGTGAAACGCTCGCGGCCTTTGCTCGAAACTCTCGAAGTTCCGGTGACTGGTTCGAGAATATAGCTTCCCTTTGATTGTCATGTCTAAATTACGTGTCAAACCAAATTTAGAATGCACGAATCAGTCAGTGAGTCAACAAACTTTATTCACGAATTCTCCTGGAGAGCCGATGTCCTTCAAGAGGGCAGGCCGGCTGCGGGCCACATCCACGTTGGGACAGGAAGGGCATACCCCTCCCCCAAGCTGTGGGCCCTCTGGACAGCCCAGATTTGGAGCTCCCGGTCCGAGCTGGATACTATTTTTATCACTCAAAGCGACCTCATGGTATCAGGAAATTACTCATCGGCTTTCGCATAGGCATTTCAGCTTCTGCAATTGACATCGAGCCCTACAGCGACCACAATTACGTGTGCGCCATAACTGTGATAAGTAAACAAGAATACACTCTCATCGGAGTACACCTTAAATTAGGCAGGCCTTTCGACACTTCAAGGCTTGAAAACTTAGCTTTACGGACACCTTTTTCACACATCATTTGTGGAGACTTTTGCGCACAAAGAACTTTGGGGCAGCTGACACACTTGTGCTCCAGAAGCTAAGCTTGCAGAACTGCTCTCAAAACATTTGCTAGAATCTCTGAATGACAGCAGCATCACCTACCTACGAGGCACCAAGACTACCAACAGCATCGACGGTATCTTCGTAACCAGTTCGGTTTCTCGCAACTCTGACTGGTGCACCGACTTGGAAACAAGTGGAAGGGAGCATACCCAATCAGGATATTAGCTACTGGTGCGAATATGACATAATGGAGAGCCGTCCCAATAGCTACACTTTAGAAAGTGCACGAAGACGCTTGCAGGTAAAGGAATCCCTGCCGCTACCAAAGATGATGAATTACTCGCTACGATGGCTCATCACCTGAAATAATGCACACGTTTTAAATACAAATGACATATTTTTGTCAAATGATGAGGAGTTTGAAAGACTGTGTGCTTCTTGCGGACGAGCTGGAAGGGAAGTATTGTGCACAAAGTATCTGGAAGATTTCTGAGCTGGCCGAGAAACACAGCGTCATATTCGACGCTACATGAATGAAGGTACCTAGTGAAGATGTTGTCGACTTTTCTCAACATTATATGTTCGTCAACCTGTGTTCAAAATCAGGCGAACTTTAGAGGCAAGCGCGCGCCACTGCAACCTCTTTACTTTATCGCCGCACTCTCCCTGTACGAACAAAATACCCTCAAAGAGCTCTCAGCAGGGTACTGCACACTACTATCAACAACTTCAACGCCTTAGGCCTCATATGCAGGTAATCAGCCTGCCATCTCACGCTTAGCAGTGTCAGCGCTAAACATACCTTTTATAATAGAGGAACTGAACACTGCTATCGATGAGTCAAACAGGTGGATACCACCCGGTCATGACGAAATAACCTATAATGTCTTTGCGAAGCTACCCCACGCGTCTTGCTTACAACTCTTAGAATAATATAGTTCTTCGTGCGGTCCCCGCTGAGTGGCATCTGGAAAAAATAGTGCCCATTTTGACACCTGGTAAGCAGCCAACAAACTACGCCTTTTCGGCCCATCGCCTACTGAGTTGTGTTGGCAAGCTCATGGAACGAATGATTCGCAAATAACTGACATGGTTCCTAGCAAGCCGCAACGAAGTTCCCCTAGAAATGAAAAGGTTTCGCCAAGGCAGGTTGGCTATCGAGAATGGAATCAGACTTCTTTCTTCCCTGAAAGAAGACATCTTCGCTGGCAATATCCCGGAAGCCATTTTTCTTGACATTAAGGCAGATTTCAACTCAATCTTTCACCATGCCATTCTCGCAGCCATCCACAATCTTCGCCTAGGAGGGAAGCTATACATGTGAATTTAGAACTATATCTAAAAGAGCGGGAAATATATATGAGCACTCCGAACAGTCACACACAGTTCTATACAGTAGAAAAAGGGGTACCGCAGGGTACCATGCTCAGTCTGCTCTTTTTCAACCTTACCCTGATACACATAACAAGGACTACCTCGAGCAGTACACATCACGGTTTACGCCGATGACATCTTTATCTAGAGTGCTTGAAGTTCACGTTGCATCACCAAACAGTGACATTAAAAACCTTTACGGAACCTCTCTACGTATATACACCCCGAGGCATGTGCCTTTCACCCGAAAAGAGTACAGCCATTGCTTTCACGATAAAGTAAATGAGCAAATATCTACTCCTCCTCGGTGAACGGCCGCTGACCGTACATAAGTCAGCGGCTGCCCACCAAGGAGTTGTGAATACTTGCTCATTCTGCAGTCACTGCGGGGAACTTCCACGACGTGTCAAGCTTGGCGTGCTTAAACGTGACGCTCACTGTGCGAAGTTGCTTTTCCACGATTAAAAAAGTGACCCCGTGAAAGCGTCGGCGAAGTCAGAAGTATTGTGTTGTCGTGGACTGCCACAGCAATGCAGATAACGCTAAGGGATGCTCTACACATATCAGTTCCCCGGCAAGTCATGCCGAAGAACCGAACACTGAGTGGCGTTCACGAAATATAGAGCAAGAATGACACGTGAGTTGAAAAAAAAAAACAACGAGGCGAGCACTTCAACTTAACTCACAGTAGTTTTAGCTGAGCTTGCTGTCTCGCGGCGAAGTCAGCGGCTCATGCTACCGTGGCACGAAGGACAAAAATCGCACACTTCTGAGACATTTTATTGCCATGACCGTATAAGCTTAGTTTTTATTTATTTTGTAGCCCACCACAAACATTTGCGCATGACAGTACATGCCTACTACTTCTAGATACGTTATAAAAACACCAATACTATGATTTTGCTAAAACTGAATGCGGCATATTGACAGAGTCCGTGACTTTACGTCGCCAGAAATATACCTACCTCGAAGCATACTTCGTACACGGTATTGTCACGGACCTGAGAAATGCATTTCACGGTGACTCGGGCGTCCTCATCTTCTATCGTCTGCTCCACGTCATAAGCGTGACTTACTAGCTTTACTCCTTTTTTTAGATTCAATAGTGTTGACGTCACTGCGGCCACCCCGCCCACCATACCCTCTCTCAGAGCAGGTGCTGGTTGGCAAGAATTTTTCCGCCGGCAGCATCTTTCAGCTTAGCAGAGGTGCGTGTCTGCATTCCTTCGACAGAAATTTCTGCGTTGCTATGTTCTAAAGTCACAGCTTTTCAAAGGACGGGGTTGCGGAAGGGTCACTTCTTATACTGTGGAAATTCGCTAGTCGTAGATGTATAAATAGAGAAACTTTAGAGTACTGAAAAACGCGACTAGCACGCAGTGGGCTTCGCCCACGTAGATGGCAGCCACAGGAAAATCTGTTCTTTTTTGAAAGCGAACGTTTTGATTGTATATAGTGACAGGCACTTTAAAAAATATTTGCGTCGCATGGATGTAAACTTATTCAATTTCCATCGTGACATGTTCAATGCAGTTCTAAACGAGTTAAAGCATTGGCGGCAGCTTGGTTTTGAGCCCCTGTGCGCGACATCACGGATAAGATACTCACTCATTGTGCAAACGTCTAGTCGGAGATGAATTGAAAAAAAATACTGTTTGCCGTGCGTTAGTCTGAGATTAACATGTCCTCGTGAAAATTAAAGAGAAATTCTGCCGCTGCGTTTCTCAATCACCCAGCGAAATCATTGTGATGTAAGGCCCGACAACTTAAAATTATATATTATTATCTGGCACAGTTACCTTGCTGCATTTGACACCTATAACGTGTTCTTGTACCTATATTGCTCCTTTAGGCTTGATGCACAACTCCTAATGCGCGTTGTCACTTCATAAGGATCAAGCCGTAAAAGTACAAAGTAAATAAGAAATGAAAATCTCCGCTGCTGCCATTACCACGTATCAGGTATCCGATAATACGAGTTATAGCCGTGGTGAAGCGTATATGCAGACTCGGCAACGCCACAACGCTGCTTATAGCTCATGCGTAGTCGTACATATCACCCAGAGATCATGCACTTTTATTTTTCTGCACGCCGCGCGTACGCTGAAATGTACCCACTCGCAGAACATTGCATCAAATGCATCTTTATCTTGACTAAAATGTCAGATCGTAAAGTTCCATTGACAACCGCTTACTGCAACTAGCCCTCAACGAATACCAGTGTTTTCGGAAACAGGACGCATCGCGTTATTCGCACTGCACACACCCACGCACAATATTCACACTTTCACCGTCCGTATAAAGGTGAACCAACATTGTCGATGCCTTTCAACGCACACTACACAACACAGTCAACACTGCACATTTTCGAAGACGATGCCGCTGTTCCTCGCACAGGCCGCCACGTGTGTTCACTTCTCTGAGATAAACAGCTAACGAACGTGGCAAATATTTCATCACGCACTTCACTACACACCTAGATGTTCTCTGACACATACCACAGCTAATGTTTCCACTGCGAAATAAAGATTAGGGATTCAAAAAGAAACAAAAGCCTTGCTCAAGCACCGAGCGACTGCACTCCACTCAGCCACCGGCAAGAGTGTCTTACCAACCAGCGCCTTGCACGTGCACATATGACGCCACGCGGTGACGTACCCCGGTAGAGGTCTATTTCGGAAGCACTTGTCGAGCTCAGAAAGATTTCTGAAGCCGCACTGCAGACGGTCCGTGAGGAGACTCAAACGCAACGCGCATGCTGTGCATGAGCCCGTAAGCGAGCGGTAGCGCGTTGGCCGGAAGGGAAAATGCTTGATATATACATCCCCAATTTCTACTTTTATACCAGAGATGTCACTGCCTGTCCGAAGTCGCAGCGCCACCATGCGTTACTTCGGCTCCCTATGGGCTGTAGCTGTACAACAGAACAAACGACAAGTTGAATACTACTATTGCGTGCTGCCTTTTCTTTCCTTGTATGCTTTCATCACATCAATAAACGCAGGGAGAATTAGCTTTCCTAGTAGAGTTTTAGTGTGTCCTACAAGCAGTACGACACAGTCGCCAATGACACGCAAAGAGCTATGGCATGGTCTTTTTCTAATGGTATCAATGCCAAACGCAGACATACATACCTGTAATGTTGGGTCAGTTTTCCCACCGTACTTGTACCAGAACTCGAGGCATTGAGGTTGCTTTTGACCGGGCCACTCGGGGCTAGTGAGCAAGGCACCATCACGTGGTACGTTGGGTGGCCTGGCTGTCAAGCAGTAAACTGAAGGAAAGAAATCATGGTGTTCAATAACGAATAATTATACAGAGATATTCTTTTAAAATATTTTTTAAATGTCAAATCTTGCTACTAGCACACTGAGAAACCTGAACATCTTGGGAATTCACTACACTACGAAACACATGCACTTGCATGGTCGTGTTGTACCAAATAAATAACGTCCGCATTGAAGCAACCTTTGAAGACAGACCAGTATAATTTAGGCAATAGACAGGGAAAAAAAAATGTTCCCCTTTCCAACAATGCACAGAAAAAACTTGCTCGCGAACTAAAAGCTACTTAATGGATTCAAAAGGTTTAACGCCCCGAAACGACAAGGAGAAAGTATTACTTGACTGTCAAAAGAGGTAAGTGAACATTGTGTTAGTCTATGGGTTTTATAAGCAAAAGCGACGCTGGCTATGAGCGACACCATTGTGGAGGGCACGACATACATATGCGAACTTGCTAAAATTATACACGTGCAGTAAAATACTGAAATACACGGGGCCGTTACCTTGTCAACTCCAGTGAAATACCAGCTCCATACTGATCGAAGATGTCTGTACGTACGCATTAAAAACACAAAAGGTGTTTTACGCATTCGGGTCTTGTGCGGTGGTGTAGCGGTTAGAGTGATTGGTTCTTGAGCCCAAGTTGGCAGGTTCGTTTCCGGCTGCGACTGAGGTAAATGCTAGAGCAAATGCTAGATGTGCTCTGCGCTGTCAGCACACGTGAAATAACACGAGGTGGTAAAAATTCCGGCGCCCTAATTACTATGGTGTCTCTTGTTACCCTATCAAGGTTTGGGATGTAAAACCCCAGATATGATACTGCATTCGCCAGAGATGACACAAAGGAAAAGCTATCTTCATTTCCTTGCAATTGGTGTATAGATACTCTCCCGCCACCGGCAGTAAACTTTCTGTTCATAGCGTAGTTTCTTGGTGCCTGTTGAATCAGATGCATTGCAAGCGTTCTCCGCCATTTCCGCTGGTGTCGCACAGCCTCCGCAATCAACCCCTTTAATGACGAAGCGATGATTTAATGAAAAGGTGTCATCATGTAAACTCATGTCATGTGCCGCCACACGACGCCCTCGTAAGGTGACGTCATCGCATGACGATATTCCGCCTTACTCACGCCGACGTCGCGGGAACCAACGGCGCCGATGGTCAGTCTTCGAGTTTGATGTAGTAACGTAGTTCTTTGTCTTACTGAAAACTTGTTTTCAAGAAAGAGGGGGATAACTGATCTAGTTTCTTCATTTTCTCTAATTTTCTCACAACTTACTAATATAATTAGGTGAAGAAAGCGTGAGTGATCCCAGTATTTATGGATTTTCAGCCGACTAGACAAGGATTCGGTATCGTTTCAGGTTTCCCGCTCCACCAATGCATCCACGTTGTGTTCATGTCTAGCGTGTGCTGAAAGCGGTATGACAGTGCTGCTAGACAAAGACAAGTGACATGCTATCATATTAGAAGCATCGCATGATTGTCAATTCTATCACATTATACCTGTGATTCATCAGTGGTACAGGTGGGCCTTTTATAGCCCTTCTCACATCCTGTATCATGATACGAATAAAAGAATGACGTAACAGATTGGTCATGGCGGTAAATACCTGCCCCTATGAATACAGTGATAAACACGGCACTAAGTATTCATCGCTTCCTCCAAGCTTTTCTATGTGGGAACCGGACCCTTACAGCAAGTGGCGAAAATAGTCAGTCACTCAATCAGTCTGCCAATAAATCAATAATTGAATAAATCAATCAATCCATTTTCATTTACAACATATCATAACACTTTGTCTGGGGTCCTCTCGGTGAAAAGCTGTTCTAAACAGCCTGAAACTGCCTGAACGCAATTTTGTTGAGATTGATTTGTGACATCGAAAGTGCACTACGTTGGGTTTTGGCCCCACAGTGGTAGTCTAGTGGCTAAAGCACTCGGCTGCTGACCCGCAGGTCATGGGATTGAATCCCGGATGCGGCGGCTGCGTTTCCGACGGATGCGAAAATGCTGCAGGCCCATGTGCTCAGATTTGGATGCATGCTAAATAACCCCAGGTGGTTGAAATTTCTGGAGTCTTCCACTACGGCATCTCTCATAATCATATGGTGGTTTTGGGACGTTAAACCACATATATCAATCAATTCAAGTGAACTGACGTCATGTGCACGTGAAACGCACGTAAACAAACTTTGCGCACGCTTGGTTCACCACGCACGCCATTAATTCACCAGGCTGCCCACTCCAAACGTGCTTCAGAGTTGAATTCCGAGCTTCGTTATTCGTGGTGATGCATGGCTGCTGCGTGTTTCAGTGCAGCAGCAGGTAAGAAAAAGAAGTAAAATTATTTCATATTCTGCGAGGTGGAGAGAGCGCCGTGCGTGCGAAGCATCGGATTGAAAACATCGAGCGAAAAAACTTCGCCCCTTTTGAGCACGTCGTTGTTCGAGGTAATTGCTATGAATTTTTTTAAATTTACCTGGATATCTGGATAGAGTTGTTTGGTAATTAGAATGTTCAATGCATAGCCGGACGGCCCATGGTGTTAAATCCCGAACACATATAAATTTGGGTATAGGTTTTTCCGAATCTCTATGCTATGCCACTTTTTTGTGCCCTGAGAAAGCTTTGTTGTGCTTTCGCACGTACGTTAATTGTCAAAGTATGCACTTTGTAAGCTAACATGTCTACTTCCTAACTTGCAGTTCTAAGTGTATGTGTTTGTGCGGCTGTGCGCGTGCTCGTTTATGAGTACGTATACGTGTGCGCCTACGTTTGCTTGTGGTGATGTATTTCAGTATTTCCACCGGTGTCCGTGCGTCTGACAGCGTACGTGTGTGTTCACGTGAGTACGTGCGTTGGGCTGTCTGTATCCTGTGCGTGCGTGTGCCACGCAAGTATGTCTGTGTATGCCTACGTGTGCGTTCGTTTGTATATGTCTGTATTCGCGCATGCGTATGTGCGTGAGCACCTGCGTGTGCATGTGTATTTATTCGCGTGCTATATTGCACGTGAGTGTGCGCATGTATTTGTGTGTGTACGCGTCAGCGTGAGCATGCGTTGGCGTACGTCTAAACTGTAATTATAAGACAGATTTATAAGCGCGATAAAAGACGGAACTTTTAGAGAAGAAACACACACACAGCGCTGAGTGTGTTTCTTCTCTAAAAGTTTCGTCTTTTTTTTGTGCTGATCTGATAGAAGGGAGAGGAGGGGGTTGATAGTGCAGCTTGAATAGGTAAAGTGCTGATTCTGTTGTAGGGGGGCAAGCGCCTCTTTTGCAACCCCTCCTTAACCATCGCCCACGTCACTAGGTCCTGGTCGCAGGCGGAGAAGAGCGAGAAAGTACGTGATAGCGGAAGAAGAGCAGTTAGAAATTTCCATCGTTGTAACCACCTCTGCAACAACCGTGCGTCGCACTAGGCTTTCACCGTCTCATTCTTAGAAAGTTCTAAGCATACCCACTTCACAAACCTAATAGCACGGAAACAAACACAAGGGTTGAAAAAACGCATTTCGTCACCTAAATCTCAAATTCTCACAGTGCTTCACGCAGTAGTGAAGGAGAGACAGTTGCACATGAAGGCCTAATACCTAGCTTCCAGTTATTGCTGCCCATCTTGAATCAGCCTAATTAAAAAGAAAAGATGGCTCACTCACGGGAATCGTCTGGTACCGAGGACGCATCTGGGCCCACCATCGATGCATAGTTACTCGTTCTTCTCCATGTGGTGGCTGCAGTCCAACCGCAAGTGTCGAACTCGAAGTCACAATAACCTGCGTGGGTGTAGGGTTTCTGAATGCTTCAGGAAAATAATAAAGCCTACTTCAAGCATAGTCACTATTCTATCTACATAAACAAAACGAGAGATCTTTGACTATCCAGTGATTCAACATGCGTGATAATTCGTAACTGAAAAAAATCACGTAATATCCGTGGAATGAATGATGAGCAGTGGGGAAGCTGGAGAGCGAGAGATCATCGGTAAACTGTAACTCTCTCGTGAAAATTGGCCCTCTACATCATTAGAAAGACGTAGGGCTGTTCATATATTATAAAAATCAACTTTTATATCGTTCTTCTTCATTTGCTGTTTCACTTCGTCTTTTGTTCTTTTCATTTCTTCATTTTCATGCTGGCT
This sequence comes from Rhipicephalus microplus, assembly GCF_043290135.1. NCBI lineage: Eukaryota > Metazoa > Arthropoda > Arachnida > Ixodida > Ixodidae > Rhipicephalus > Rhipicephalus microplus. The sequence goes on along the minus strand of NC_134701.1, from coordinate 137,314,737 downwards.
GTATTGCGAGGTTCCTTTATTGTACGGCTTTATGATTCGTGAAATGAAGCGAGAGAGGTTTTTCTACTGGCTGCAGTGGGAAGTTTCCAAACACTAAGTCTATGCACGTCCTTCGGATCGTGGTAGGTTGCAAATCGATACATCTGAATGCGTATTTGGAAAACACGTGCTGCACATGCAGTCATTGGCAATGAGGTCCATCTCTCCGTGCGTTCATCCGTGCGTCCGTGCCTGTGTCCATCCGTCTTTGCGCCCGTCCATGTGTCCATTCGTCCAGGCATCGTGCGTCTGCCTGCCTGCCTGCCTGCCTGCCTGCCGTCCGTCCGTCCGTCCGTCCATCTGTCCGTCTGTCTGTCTGTCTGTCTGTCTGTCCGTCCGTCCGTCCGCGCGTATGCGTGTATGTCTGTCTGCCTGTCTGTATATCCGTCCATCTGTCTCCTTTTCTGTGCGTCCGTGCGTTCATCCGTGCGTCCATGTCTGCGTCCGTCCATGTGTCTATTCGTCCATGCGTCGTGCGTTTGTTCGTCTGTTTGTTTGTCTCTCTGTCCCTCTGTCCGTCCATCTGTCTGTCTGTCTGTCCGTCCATCTGTCTGTCTGTCTGTCTGTCTGTCTGTCTGTCTGTCTGTCTGTCTGTCTGTCTGTCTGTCTGTCTGTCTGTCTGTCTGTCCGCTTATTGCTGCGTATGTGTTTATGTCTATCTGCCTGTCTGTTCATCCATCCGTCCATCCGTATGTCTGTCTGTCTGTCTGTCTGTCTGTCTGTCTGTCTGTCTGTCTGTCTGTCTGTCTGTCTGTCTGTCTGTCTGTCTGTCTGTCTGTCTGTCTGTCCACCCGTCCATCCGTACGTGTGTCTGTCTGGCTGTCTGCCCATCCATCCATGCGTCCGTATTTGTGTCCCTTTGCCTGTCTCTCCATCCGTCCATATATCTGTCTGTCTGGTTGTACATTTGTCTGTTACACTAGTGCCACCTGCATAGTGAGTCGTAACACTAGGTGGTTATGAACCAGTCACAAAAGACGTGTATGGACAAACCCACTGCTTGAGAAGCTTCAACCCTAAAAATAAAAATGCGAGGACACAAAAACAGATGTGGGACGACATACAAGCGCTCGTAGGCAGTGTCATGCATTCTCTGAGGTCCGTGCTTTGAAATTGCTGATGTGTTGTTAGCGCTGCAAGTTATCGCTACCACAAGTATATTATGAAAAAGCTTTTATTTTAATTGGCCCATTACTGTCCACCAGCAGTAATATCTAGCAATGTATACTGGTGTATAACTTCTAGGATGTTATTGCAACCGTGTTTTCTGCAGTTATCTCTTGTTTTCATGAAAAGTATGTACTACTTTTGAATTTGAACTTGCCAACACGTTGCAGCAGCCTTCCCTGTATACATTTTTTATTTTTCGGAGCATTGTTGTAGACCACACTTGACGTTTACGTCATAGTCAGGTTTTACCCCTAGTGTACAGAGGCATGTATTTATTAAATAAATAAACAGTGTTGTTCCTGATGTATTGCATTGCTCTCGCTGTTAGCATGTTTAGGCGTGTGCTGGTATAATACTGCATAGTTATTCGTAGTGAGATCGGGCTATAGGTGGCAGCACCGTCCCGCGAAAATGTGGATAGGTGGTTGGCGGCGCGTATACAAATGCACGCAGCGGCGCTTCATTGCGTGTGGTCTGAGCCGATTGTCGGCGGATAAAAGGCGCTGACTACAGTTCACTGTTAATATGTACGCTCTTTTCTACTGAATCGATGCACGACGCCTATGCAACATTAACATTACCTGCGAGAGCAGTGCATTCTGCCTTTCATAAGGATGCTCGCCATGGGTGACTCTCTTCGCGTTTCCGCACTACATCGCGCCTTTGCTGTATTGTTTGTACGCGTTTAGCTTGCATTCCGCCTGCTACGCGCTACTGTAGCGTGACTGAACTACTTATTTGCATCTTTGTTATCTGCATACTACAATAAAGAGATAAAGGAAGATTGTAGAAAGCCCGCATATCTGTGCGATCAGTTCAGCATCACCATTCGCACCTTGTACACGTATGATTTTCTGTTCAACATGAAATGTGGGACAGTTGATAAGTCTAGTCAGGAAAGATGAGTGGCTGACCGCGCTTTGCACCAATCTGTGTTTACCAGGTGCATGCACATGTTCTTGCACCAGTAAAAATATAAAAACCTTATATAGGAGTTCAGCAGAAAGCTTTCATGTATGAATTACGTGCATGAGAATACTATAAAAAAGGCCTGTTTAATAGGACAAGCATTTTTAAAAAGAAAAATGACCCCTGGCTTCTTCCGGCCACTAACAATACCACATCGACGCTGAAGACAATGTAAAAAACAAAATTTTCTGTGAAATCACACGGAATTATATATAAAGCATGCCGTCTGAATTATTTCTCAACGTCTGTGCTCTTTAAAGTGTTCTTAAAATATAAACACACAGTTGCACACGGTAACTCTGTTTTAGGTACAGTTTAAGTACCGATGTGTCAAACTTTATGAGATAGTATTATTCCTATGTAGTTGTATCACAGCGCGATACACACAAATATGGCTACTCGCATGATCGAGAAACTACAGTGCCGTAGTTGTACACCTACCAACAACGCGCAAGTGCATTGCATAGAAACTGTTTTTTTTTACAACTGAGTCACAACAGAACGCTACATTCACATAACATTTTTTAGTCCTCATGTTTGGTAGAATGCCAAGAGCATTTTTTGATGTGTTGGAAACAGAAAGTGGCACCCACTCTGAAATTATTCTGCTGAATGGAGGGTACGACGACAATAACCAGTACTCTGGAGAGTCGCACTCGCCGATCTTATTACAATGCATTAGCAGCCGAGCAAGACTAAATGCTTTCGTATGGATCGTTTCCGGCATACGTAGAAACACTTACACTTGTGCTTACATAACCGGACAAACCGCACTTTGAGAACGCGCATGCCATACACGCACATCGAAAAACGAAGTGGTTAGCAGACGACGCACGTAGCAATCTACGCCTGGCCACTTCAGCCAGTTGCCGTCAGGAGGCGGCTGTGCTCAATCTCGTGGCCAATTGAGACATCAATTAGCCACAAATGCATCTACATAGTAGACGTTCAGGTGGTGATGCATATAAATCACGGCCATGCACAAGTCGTGAAGTATGATTTCTCGCATATTATCAAAATTTCGACCATTAAGAAGCGGGACAACTGTGGGATAGAAGAGAAACGAGGTAAAATATTCATTTTATCCCATATAACGGGCGCGCCACACAAGAAGACAAATGCGAGAGCAGTCATGGCAATTTGAATGAAGAAATGTCATGCTATCAATAGAACCGCTACAGTTCAACAACTGTCATTGAAGAACTATTCTAATAGCAGAGGAGCGGAAGAAAACAATGGGAATTTATAAATAAACAACGTATTACAAGACAAACACAAAATACGCTGACTCACCTCTTCCGTCCGTTACCACGTCGCATGCTCCCATGGTTAGCTCGAAAGGTCCTAGAGCGACCATCGCATCGTTACGCAGAGGCTTGAAATTTGCCACCACGAAAACCATCTGCGTGTTGTAAATGGTTGATATATTGAATACTGCGAAATTGTGTTTCATGTCAATGCGAGAAAAAATAGGAAGTGTTGTGACTGGGACATACCGCACACGATTATCTCGCCCTTCTCATTGTCGTAACACAAAACTGGTTACGTGACACAATGAAAATATTTTAAATAAGGGAGACATATAAAAAAGTGAGTACATTCTCTGAATTTTCCAAAGCTGTCATCTTAGAACTTGCAGGTTGCCTATCATGAAATCTCTATTCGCTGTAGGTATGGTTTTCTCTAAATTCGTTTTAGGAACAATCCACAAGTGTATGAGCATGTAATATTACACGTTATTTATTGTATTCTTAATAACAGCAGTTAAGATTGGGATTACGGAAGACATCCCGATGGTTACGATGGCCACGACGACACGTTGAATGACTGAACAGCCCCGGTTGCTCACTTCCTGGCAAACGTCTGTTTATTTATACACGGACACTTATTTACAAACAAAGGCCGGGGGGGCCACTAAACCGACCGCGCAGTAGGTACTGGGCTATATTAACGTCGGCGTTACTTGCCGAGCCCTTCGTATCTTTCACACATCGACACCTACTTGTAGTATCAACCTTGGATCAGGGTCGGTGCTGAGCATGACCTCTGTTCCTGTCGGAGAATTTCAAGCTGAATGGTTGTGCCGCCCGCGATCTCCGACGCCAGCGTAGCTCTCGCCGACTGGTTCGCTCTCCGCGACCTCCTGACGACGTGCAGCTTTCGCCGTGTGGTGCCCCGTCCTCGGACTTCTTCGGCCGGCCCCCATCTTTCCCATCTCCTTCGTTTACTGTCGCTTGCCTGTCTTATTTTTTGTCGCTTGTCTGTCTTAATGTGACAGCACGGTGCCGCATTATATTGTTGGGAGCGGTGTCGCGACAGGGACCACTTATTTCTCAGTCGGGCTCACCGTGAGAACGCTACCGCCGTGCGGGTGAACAAAAGCTAACGGCGTTTGGCGACAAAGGCGCATTCAGAGGAGATTGGCTTAGTATGCGTCTGGGCCGACTCTTTTCATTAACTTCCTTTTTAGTTGGGTGTCGTCTACAGACTGGCCATCATTCGCGCGCGCCAAGCATAACTACAGCTGAATTATACACGGAGAAAAAAGAAAACAGAAAGAGAGTCACTGACACCTACTATAAAGATTATTTAACACATGGTGATGTCTTGCACATTCAGAAAAACGTTGTAGACAGCATATTTACCATGCAAGGCGTGCAAATACTCAAATATTAGGCACTTTCATTATGCGGCTTGTATGGTTTGGCATTCTCTTGATTTCAAAATAAGAATTAGGTACTCAAATTTTTCAAACACGAGTACTTCAAACCACATTTCGAACATGTTTAGTGACACTTAAATGGTATTCAGTTAGCATGGCGAAAAACTTTGAATTAACAAGATAAACTTCATTTTTGGCAGCAGTGCTAAGCGGCCCCGCTTAGAACTGCTGCCACCTTCATTCCTGTGTGATCCAAAAACTTATTTTTCTATTATACAGTAGGCTGCCTTGGCCAGCACCTCCTGGTTGAAGTAAATACTCGCGATGCAAAAGCTTTTATACCATGCCAAGCACTCCAATTTTGCGTTCGCCTTGCTTTTCACATGTTGGCGAAGCCGCATGTTTATTGCCGCCAGAATGTGTCCCCGTTATTTTCGTGTTCGCACTGATTCTATCATCAAAAATAGGTAGTCCTAAGTATGCGTCAAACAGGCAGCCAAAAAACTGAGATTTTTTAATGTTTTAAAATGAAAGAAAGCTGTATCGGCAAGTGCAAGAGGGCCACCAGTTTGTCACAAACATCGCAATATCAAGGACAACTTTTCTATTGTTAGTAATTTCTTACTGTGAAGTATAAGGTCTTTTTAATTTATCAACCAGCAGTGAAACACTTGATGTATCGGTATCAGAGTTTACATGACTAGGCATCCTGAACTCCGGACTGCCTAGCTACCGGAAGTAAGTATATTGCACACCAGTGGCTCAGTATTACCGGTGCCATAATGCAGCGACAAGGAACCAATAATTCACCACGGCTGGAGATTATCGCGATAAGAGTATCACGATAATATCTTAGAGATACATTTGGGTATATTTATGAAGATACACTTGACAAATGCATTTGGATATTTGTAGTTAAATACTTTTACCATGTATCTACCATATCGTGACACCGTGCAGGATGTGCAGGACATGGACATAACTTTTCCCAGAGATGAGCTGAGGTGTTCTCAGTTTGTGAAAAGAAGAATTCGTTTTGCTAAGGCTCGTCACTTTTGGGCGGTACATGGAGGTTGATGAAGGGTTGCCTAAACCCAGAGAATTACCCAGATCGGAGCGGTAGGGTGTCAGTACCTATGTGACGCAAAAGAGATATCATCGTGCTACAGCACCTTCCTGCTTTGAAGGTGGTATTTTATGTTTCTCAATTGGAGCTCTTTCATTGAGGCTGAAATGACGCGGTCTATACAGCAGCCTACTTAGCATGCTGTAGTTCATTTGGCGCAACACTATTATCAGGTCAGCATACTTATTTCACTAAGTAATACGTACACTCTTTCTTCATTCGCCGGTGCTCGTAAGTGACGTGACATTTGCTTGGGGAGAACGTCTAATTGGTTTGCAACAGTACTCAAGAGATTCACGCCACGCTGTACCTAATGAAGTATTTGGCATCAACATCCTCTATACATCAATGATACTCAAGTATCTGTATTCTTGTATTTATGTATCTGTATTCCGGAATACTTTTCTACATCTTTTTGCAAAGTACCTCTGGCACTTTACGTCAAAAACAAATGTATCTCGGTATCTGTATTTCAGGTTTACAGCCCATGTTTTTCAATTATTGTATTCCTGAAAATTTTCAGGATATCTCTGCCCCGCCCCATATTCAACCAATAAGAAACCTCTGCGATTATGAATATCGAACGCAAACTCCTAGTGCCAGCTGAAAAACATATTACAGATTTGACTCCTCCTGCTTCATAACAAAACACAATGTGCGCGGACTGTTCAGAACCCCATCTTGGAACTTCGCAGATCCGCGGCTTGTCAAATGTTATGACCTAGAGCATGGTTTCCGGAATTTAGAGCCCCGCGTTCAAGAACATCCTGCGGCTACTCCTTCAACGTGCGACTAAGGACTCCGGCATAGCCAAGAGGGTAGGGGGATAGGGTGCATTGTATTTTTTTTACATTTTCTCGTTTTGGCAGGCGTATATTCACACACACACACATATACAAGCACGCCCAACCCTTCATAGTGTTTGTATGAAAAAAAACCTGTGGTTACAGCTTTTTTGGGTAAAATGATTTAGGCACAATTAGGTCTTGCGTCATCATGATAAAAGTGCTGGTACATCTAAAATTCCAAAATGACATGAAAGGCACAAAAACTTTATATTTAATAATGACGGACTCCTGGTCACGGTGATTTTTAGCTTCCCCGGCAGTTTTTTTTTGGCGATTGACAACATTTCGGAGCAACTTCTCTGAGAGTGTATGTTTATGCAGTTTTCTCGAAAATTTCTTTAATTATTCGAAAAATTATGATGAAGAAACTTTTGTGCTTGATGTCTGTCATTCTTGTGGCATTTGGCAATGCAGTAAGGCTATTCATTTCAGAAGAGGGGCGGTTTCAGCGGCTGGCAACATCTCAAAATACGGCACAGCTGGGCGAAACGAAGCTAAGCTACCATAATTATGTATAGTATAGTCTGAAGAAAGTGGGAAAAGAAGTGAGCTTGAGAATGACTGATGTGGCGCTAACACGAGGTAAAGTGGGAGAATGAAGCGTAAACACTACCATGGTCAAATATAGTACAGTGCACTCACACTTATGAGAGAGAAGGACAGTAAGCGCGAGGAAGGGTTATGTGAGTATGATGAGGAGAAAAAGCAGGAGGGGAGAAGGTAAGCATTAGCATAGCCATGTACAGTATAGCGCAGCAAGGCGATGAGAAGGAGAAGTGAGGATGAGGAGGAGCAAAGGGAGAAGGGGAGAGGGTAACGCAGAGCCTAACATTGTACACTAACAGTAGGGCAGAATGTTAGCCATAGTAAAGCTATGTACAGTATAGTACAGCAAGGCGGTGGGAAGTGAAATCGAGAACTAGAAAGAGGAAATGGAGGATGGCGAGAGTGCAAAGCAGAGCCTCACACTGTACACTCAAAGGACGAGAGAAGGTAAGCCATAGCATAACCATGTACAGTATAGTACAGCAAGGTGGTGGGAAGAGAAAGTGAAAAGTAGGAAAGGGACACAGCGAAAGGGTATACCAGAGTCTACCATTGTACACTTACAGGAGGAGAGAAGGAAATCCATAGCATAGCCATGTACAGTATAATACAGCAAGCAGTAGGAAGAAAAATTGAGGATAAGGATGAGGAAATGAAGGAGCGTACAGGGTAAAGCAGAACCTAGCACTGTAAACTATCAAGAGGAAAGATGATAAGTTTTAGCATAGCCATATACAGTATACTACAGCAAAGGTGTGGGACGATAAATCGAAAACGAAGAGAAAGAAAAGGAAGAAGAGAGAGGGTAGACATATTGAAACACTGTAAATAAACAGTGGGGGAGAACGTAAAGCCTAGCGTGGCATTATATAGTATAGTACAGAGAGGCAGTGGGAAAAGAGTCGAGAGCTGACCCGTGGCGTCATGGGGTAGTAATGTGATTTTTTTTCAGAACGCAGAGCCATTGGTATGTGGCACTATGGGGTCGTTAAGCGAAACATAGGAAACACCCGTTTTTGCTTCATAGTGCTGCATTGTCAGTGCAGCATAATAAACATAGCAGTCTTGAGAATCACACATCTATGCATATTTTAACAAAGAAACACACTACACCTATGCGCCTCAGTTATGCCTGATATTTGCTTTCTGATTGACAGTGTTCACTAGTATGATTGCATCTACGGGATGAAGGTGGGTGGGCGTTAAGCAAGGGGTTGAACTTTCACCGGGCGGCTACATCGTTGGACAGAATAGCCAACAGACAGACAGACAGACAGACAGACAGACAGACAGACAGACAGACAGACAGACAGACAGACAGACAGACAGACAGGTGGATGGACAAACATACATACAGACAGGCCAAAATTTCTTTGTTTAACTAGCCCAAGGGAGACTATCCTTTTTAAAATGTACGCTCCGCCTAGAGAACGGCGGCACGCTGGCCTATCACCTACGAAAGACAGACATGCTAACTGATTTCCGCTTGATCAGCAACTACTTTTTTGTCTAATGTAACCACTACTTAAAGTAATAGTTAAAGTACCATCATTCGTACCTCAAATGTATTGTTTAGAGGAACAACGATAAAAAATTCTATGACGAAATTTACTTAAGCGGTCAAGTTTCAGGACTAAAATTGGTGATACCAAGATGTGTAGGCCTGGGAAAGCCAACTATATGAAACGTTTTAGTGACGCTTCATCCTTATAAGTTGTTTGTTGTTTTAAGTTGGATATCTAAATGGCAACAAGAAACTATCGTTTCAACTGGACCAGCCATCAGTTTAAAACCGTACCCGTTAGGAAAGTGATTCACGTCACAACAATGAGTAAGCGCTATCGTATAGCTTATTTATGCATTTTATCTGGATTGTTGATAGAATTCACCAGAGATATATATATATATATATATATATATATATATATATATATATATATATATATATATATATATATATATATATATATATATATATATATATATGTGTGTGTGTGTGTGTGTGTATGTGTATGTGTTTTACTGTGCTGTTCTAAAGATAGCGATAGCCTGATGAAGGGTCTGCTCATGCAAATGAACGATGAAGTTGTACAGCCGTGATATACCTTGTTATGAACGCTATCCAAGCTCACTGTCCTTCGGACGTTGTACCATCGGTCGGCTGTGGTGCGATGACGTTGCAGGAAAAGCACCATAGTTTTTTTCGACCCACCCGTCATGGGAGACTTATTTAGGGTCAGTTGCAGCCAAATGTCACGACCACCGAACATGTGATACCAAAAGGAGAAGCAGGCTGGTTCTGACTGGGGTCCAACCATTGGTGATTGAAGCGCCGCTGCCCCTTGTAACTTCGCCAGACGTGACCCTGTTATGTAGGCTATGCTTCCTGTGTAAGAAATACAATAGGAATTGAAAATTAGAGTTGACAAATGATGGCAGAAGACGCATTAAGTCGTATTTAATAAAAGCACAAAGTGCCTCTTGGGCTCTTTTATATTAAGGCTGCTGCATCTAGTTTACCAAATTGTAATCTCACTTTTCATCAGAATCGAAGATTCATAAAGTTGGTTTGTCCTTGCTAAGCTAGGACAGTGCAACAAGCATAGGCATTTTCAGGGCAGCATAATAAACATAGCAGTATTCAGAACCATCCTTGACTGGAACTTTGACCTCCATCCGGACTTTGTCGACGTGAAGCTTCGCTTCTTTGTCACCTTCTGTTGGGGGTTGCCTTCACAAAAGCATATACAACCCTCATTGGATGGACCGACAATGCGGAATGCGACGTCTGCGGCACTGAAGAAGACATCGACTATCTGATATGCCGTCGCCCTCGATTTGCCAGTGAAACCCAGAACCTTTCGGACACATTGCGACAATTAGATGATCGCACACTCTCTATGCAGATACTACTGGAACACCGTCCTCGCCTTTCGTCGGCTCAAAAAGCAGTCAAAGCCGTCTTGTGCTTTCTGAAGACTACAGGCCTATGTAAACACCTTTAACTTTTGTGTAGTGCCACCGCTGCATACGCGTCAGCCCATTGACTGAATATCCTTTTTTCTTTCTTTCCCTTCTCTTTCTTCTCTCTCTCTCTCTCATCATTATGCCCCCTTTCCATTCCCCCAGCGTAGGGTAACAAACGGGGCATGTGCCTTGTTAACCTCCCTGCCTTCTCTCTTGTTGTTCTGGTCTTCCTATTCCGTCCTTCAGGGCTCCCCATAAGGAGGACGGAACGAATGTTTATCGTAAACACCTTCTTCTCACTGAGTGAAAAAATGGGGCAGCTTAAGTGCCCCACTCTTTTTTAGGCAACTACAGGTTGGGGTCCTCCCAAATGGAAGTAACGCTCATTCTAACTTGAATGCCCGTATTTTTTTCTTACGTGTGTTTTTTTAGCTATGTTCGTTTACTCATTTTGTTCTTTTAATATTGATTTCGAAAATCGAGCAATACAGAAGATCCTCAAAAGGACCCTCATCGGTAAATAAACTGCTGCAAATGTTCAAAGGGAGTGCCTTCGTCTGTGCCAAACGCTAGCCAACTATAGGACAACAACAAGCAGTATACAACAGCACGCAACAACAATCAGTGTTTAGCCAACGCTACCCCACATTAACTACTATTAAGAGCGCCCGGTGCACTCTCACTTCTCCCTCTAAGTGGCGTTTCTGGGGAGTTTTTTAATTTTTTTATTTATGATTAATCTTTTAGCCCGTATGCCAAATTGAACATCTTTACATACTTTAGTTCTGATGACCAAGCATTACACGGAGGGACGCAGTACCACCGAGAGCGAAAGAGAAGATGCAAACCGAACGCTAACGTTCAACTATAACTTGAAATTGTGACGCTGTATGGAAGTGAAACAGTGTCTGTGTCTCCTCTCACAGTCTTTGTGATGTGGCACAGCTCCGTTTAAGGTATCCCAGTCAACTAAACCTGTCCTTGCAAGTTCTATATAGAAACGTAACTGACTGGAAGTTTTTTTCTTTCTTTTTAACTTTTGGCTCGCACACTGGCCTTTTCAGTTGAACTCAATATCTCCTTCGGAGACTCTAGTTTACTTTGCATTACACGCCTCGCGTTAAAACAGGTTTACATCTGCCATTGCGTGGCGCCTGCGATCATCTCGTCGGTTTGAATAATGCAAAGAGCGCACAATTTTCCGGAAAATTGAACTTGTGCAGCGCTTTGATCCCGAAGATAAGTTCAGATGAATATCACCATTCACTATACTGTGTTTAGTTGGGCACGTCGGTTTCTTATGGAGTCTATTTGGTCGCAAACGGGCAACTTCTTGCCATCCTTCTTGTTGTATTAAGCCAGAATTGATCTTACGCTGTCGTTACTGGTAAATGTCGAATTCTCTTAAACTCTTATAGTTTCTCCCAATAACATCCTGGTCCTTCAGCTTTTGTACAGCTGTCCGTAAAAATCCTCCGCCATCTCGGCTATCCTATTCATATTAGTTATGACATTGCTCTTCTTGTTTCTCAACGCATACATTATATTTTTGCCCATGCAGAAGTCTGCCTTCGCAGCTCTTAGGCTTCCGCCGCGTTTTACAGCCTGCTCAATTCTTTAAATGTTATACCTCCAGATGTCGGCTACTTTACGCCTATTGATTAACTTCAGAAGCTCCACTAAATCTTTTTTGTCGGTTGAATTTGAAGCCTTCATCGTTTATTGTCTTTTATTAGGATTTTTCGTCTCCCGAAATAGTTTGCCAGTTTCCGGGCTAGTGGCTGAACCTCCAACTTCAATTTCACACGCTTTGATTGCACTAGTAATATTATCGTTCATTGTGTACACGCTAACGTCGGTTATCTCATTTAGTGGCTCGAATCAATTCTGAAGCAAAACTCTGAATTCTTGTATTTTTCCTCTCACCGCCAGTTTATTATTTGGCTTCTTGCGTATGAGTTTTTTTCTTTGCTTTTTAAAATCTAGGTGTATACAAGCTCTTACCATTTTATGTTCACTTAATGTAATCTTGCCAACTACTTCTACATCCCTCGAAAATGAAAGCCGTAGAAGGAATGCAAAGAGACAAAGCCACTGGTGAGGATAAAGTAACAACGAACCTCCTGAAAGATGGAGGAGAAATTGTGTTAGAAAAATTAGCCAAATTATATAAAAAAGTGTCTCTTGACAAAAGGTACCAGAATCTTGGGAGAACGCCAACATCGTCTTAATCCATTAGAAAGGAGACGTCAAGGACATAAAAAATTACAGGCCATTCAGCTTACTATCCCTTTTCTACAAAATATTTACATATGTAATAGCTAATAGAATTAAGACGATATTAGAGTTCAATCAGACAAAGTACCAAGCAGGAGTTTGTGCCAGTTACTCCACAATAGACTGTATTCATACTATCAATCAGATAATAGAGAAATGTGCTGAATACACCCAACACCTATACGTAGCTCTTATAGATTACGAGAAGGCGTTTGACTCAGTCGAGGCCTCAGCACTAATGCAGGCACTATGGAATCAGGGCATCGATGCACCCTACATAAACATACTGGAAGAACTCTACAGAGGATCCACAGCTACCATAGTTTTCCATAAAGAAAGGGAAAAAATTCTAATACTGAGGGGTGTAAAGCAGGGAGACACGGTCTCTCCAATGCTATTCACCACGTGTTTACAGGAGGTGTTCAGGAGCCTAGACTGGGAAGAGTTAGGGATAAGAGTTAATGGAAAGTACCTTAGTAACCTGCGATTCGCTGATGATTTTGCCTTGATGAGTAACTCAGGGGACGAATTACAGTTCAGGATTACTGAACTGGACACGGAAAGCAGAAAAGTAAGTCGGAAAATTAATATGCACAAACCTAAAGTAATATGCAAGAATCTCGGCAGAAAACATTACTTTGTCATACGTGGAGAGGCACTTGAAGTTGTTAAGGAGTATGTTTACTCATGACAGGTAATAACCGTGGAGCCGAACCACGAGACAGAAGTAACTAGAAGAATAAGAATGGCGTGGAGGATATTTGCCAAGCACTCTCAATTCATGACAGGTAGATTGCCATTATCGCTCAAGAGGAAGGTATACAACAGCTGCATATTGCCGGTACTTAGCTACGGAGCAGAAACCTGGAGACTTACAAAGGGGGTTCAGCTAAGAAAGTTAGGTGGGCCGATGAGATAAAAAAGTTTTCATGTGTAAAGTGGCAACGAAAAGCACAAGACCAGGTTGATTGGCAGATCTTGGGAGAGGCTTTTGCCCTGCAGTGGGCGTAGTCAAGATAATGATGATGATGATCATCATCATCATCATCGTTATCATATCATTATACGCTTGAATTCTGGATTAATTTACTGTTAAAAACAAGCAGGGCCTTTGAGAAAGGGGTGCACCGCCTCTCGCCGCTAGGTAGCGCGTACACAAAACACTTTCTATATCAAATTTTTCAGCACAGTCCAAGATACGCACGTGGAAACGTGGACGATGATGTACATACGTTGTTATCATTCCCGTGATATCAGGACCAAAAAAACATGCTGATAAGAGATTTACTGTCACTCGAGTGTTAGCCCATGACTCTTCGAAAAATCCTAGGAACATGTTAAGTATACCTGGTTGCTCTTTGTGAAGATTTTTTTCCCTACAGTGCTTTTTACATATAATTTTATCCGTGAATATGACCAGCTGATGCTATACAAAGGTTAGCATAAAACTCTCGCTGCAGACAGTCTGCATATTTCTTGTAGGAAAAGGTAGTGTACTCAGAAATTATTCGAAACAACTGGCCAGACTAATTTTACACACATAAATTGACCTGACTGCGTAGCGCTTTGGGTCACTACTGTTCAAATTAATTCTGCGTCTTTATGACAGAGAATTTTCAATTTTAGTGCTGCCAAGTAATGTGACGTAGTGTGCTGTTCTTTTAAACATGAATGTATGGTTTTCGTGTAATTCCTTTTTATTGGAACTAACTTGTTACGAGACGGTACAGTATACTATGTGTTTTTCGTCATGATATGTTAAGGTACGATGTGACTGAATCATGTGACTGCTCTTTATGAATTTATTTTGCACTACTCTGCTTTACAAATATCCTTTCATTAGTGAAAATGAATGGCCCAATGCTATACAAAGGTGCCGACACTTTCTATATAGTATATTACAATAAAAGTCACCTTCCTCATTGTACCAATACACAATTCACTTTTTGAGCCATTTAAAATATTTATGCCTAATCTTGGGACGTACGTCGAAAACTAATAAAAACAGACTACAAAAACAGACTACAGTGAAATTTGGTATACCTTTAAATGAATTTCTCAAATAGCATCCAGCCTAGCTTTGCCGTGATACATTCATAACAATGCCACTATTACTTTCGGTTATGGTGACGCTCTCTCTCTCACTTTTCTTATACGTAACAGCCCGACAGGATCGTTTCAACTGAAAAACAACTTATGAAGACGCTGACGACGATACTCATTCTAGATGAAGTGCATTTATAATTGCGTCAAAATGGGCGCGCTGTGAAGACATCAAATCAAGTATTCATAACTGCACACCTTTCGTTGTATCTGCTGGATATGAGCGAGGGCCCAGGCTAGAGGACCGGTTGATCCCAAACACCCATCTTGACGTTGAAGCGCTCATTGACGACCATTTGCAGAAGTTCCAGTCATAGAAGTCACAGCTTATCAGCTCCGCTGCAGTAGATTACGTGAATGTTTTTAGGTAAGCGTACAAGGCGTAATTACTTTTCCCTGATGCACACCGACAAAGAGTGACTTCATGAGCGCCAGAGCAGGCAGCGTCTCACTTTGAGTGCATAGCTCTCCAGCCATGAGGCGAAATTTCAGTGAGACACCATGTCACGTTCGGTTTGATGTTATTATTGGAGAAGCGAGAGTTTACCGCAATTCGTTGCTTTTAGCTCCTATTCAAGTAGTTCATCGTACGGGCGTTGCGAAAACTTGTTACTAAAGTCATTGGGTGATATGTGTTCGGCTTTATCTTACAATTTAAATACGAGCGTTTGTTGCGATGTATTAGGCTAATAGAAAACCAGAAACCTTGCTTTGTATAACTATTTACTGCTATGCTATGGAAGTGCGCACTCCGTGATTTGGGTGAACTGTAGTTTTTCTAAAAGTAAAACTTGTAAGTGAAACCGTATGAGCTATGCAGCGATGATGACTGAAGATGGCAGTAAAGTGCAGCATGCTCACTGCTAAGTCTGGTATTTCGGTAAATAAGTGTTGCATGATTTCCCCATGTGAAACATTACTAACCTAGCTCTATATTTGAGATATAGAGCTCTAATGAATCCCATAGACAAAATAGGGCTCTTGTCTTTCCTTGTCCTTAGCTGAAGACTTCGTTCTTATTGTTGGTTGGGCCGATTGTTAGAAATATTATGGCTTATAACCATTGTTATAAAGATATGATTAACAATGAGTTACAAAGTGGCGTAGCAATTCAGTCCCACTTTCAAAGACGAAGCACTCACTTGCAGAGAGAGCCTCGCTGTCTTTTGGGAAGGTGTCACAACGATCGCGGTGCACAATGGCGATGTCATCAAGTGCGACGAATGCTGGCGTTGAGGCAGGACCAACCGTCGCCCGGAATACCACCTTGTAAACCATAAGAAAAAATCGCGTTACCTGCTGTTTTTTTTTTGCTTTACGCTGCAAATGCAGTCTCTTAAGGGGACACAATTCAAAGACAGCTCTGACAACGTATATTTTCAGAAGTGCAATTATTTTAAACATTTGGAATCTAACGAATCTAATACATCAAAAGCGTTCATATTTGTTGTTCATGTAAATACTCTAGATAATGTGAAATATAACTGTGCGCATTTTCCTATCGTACAGTAAATGAATCGTCAGTGCGCAATTTTTCTAACAGGTGTTGAGATTATCTTAAGAAATGTAGAGCCTTAAGCGGACCTAGAGCGTCGTCAGTTTTACTGTCAGAATTTGCTTATGTTTCCCATACAGCTGATAAATCAAGTCTTCTCTCAAACCTCCCAAACAATCACTGATCTGCGGCTTCGCAACCATCTTTGAGCTAGCTTTGAATATTTTCTTGTAGCCTGCTGCCTAATGTGCAACACGTCACCTTCAAAACTAAGTAAAATATTGTGTGGCCGTATATGGAATTATTTCAGCATCTGAACGAAAAGTGTCGATAATTTAAAAGTTCTTATAACGCGTAGATATTTTGCGGCTCTATTATAATAAATAATATATGTTCATAGTCATAAACATCAAAAATTTTATTATGGCAATAACTTTTAATGTTTCTTTCATCAGCATTATTCAGCTGGGCATGTTCATTGATTAATAAAGGGCAAAAACGGTTCGCACTTAAACAGAAACCAAAGATTTCGAATTAAGACAAAGAGTGGAGATGAACACATTGAAATAGTAAGATACGAAGTACACAGCGTAGCGAATATATCAATCGAGAATGCGGAGGAGTGCTGGATGCATAAGGTACCTTATAAATATATATATATATATATATATATATATATATATATATATATATATATATATATATATATATATATATATATATATATATATATATATATATATATATATATATATATATATATATATATATATATATATATATATATATATATATATATTTACTCATAGGTCTACTGTGTAATCCTGACATCAAAAAATATTGCAAATGAGTTTCCGTGGAAGCCCACCAGGAGGCGGAAGGGTTAAGAAAAAAAAAACATCACAACCAACCGATTCCTGGTGCCGGATTTCAACTCCGAACCAGAATGCATTTTTTAGTAACTGAGAGGCTTTTCTTTCTGAGAAATCCGTATGGATTTTCTTGTGGCTTCGTGCTTAAATTGCCTGGTTGTCTTCTTTCCCTTTGTTAACGAAAAAAATAAATTTAAAACTCTTGCCGAAGAGTGTCCGGTGAACTGACATCTACTGTGCGAAGAATGTTGTCGAACATTTTTACAGAAAACTTCTAGGCATTTTCTACGAGGTACGGCTCGACGCACAGAATAGACATTGTGAACCTTATCGCATCTGTGTGAAATATTTTACTCTCACCCTATTCCTGTGGGGCACAGCGATGCGTCCCAACTGCCATTCTGAGGACTCCCCACTTTTCTGTTTCCACAAAGGAAGACGATCGTGTTCCATCTCAGTTGGGTTTCGTATTATCACCTGCAAGAAAGAGCATTTAAAGGCAAGAAAAAATAATGTCAGCCCTATATGTAGCCCTGTTGACTCAATATTGAATGCAAATGTCACTAGAATTTCATGCGCCTCTCAGTAGTATCGCCTTACGTCTTTTTTCTACTTTTACAATGCCGTTACGTTCTAATGGTAAGCAGGATACAGACACTGATAAGAAGTAGATAATAATGTGATTTTTTGAACGGGGAAAGCAACTATCGTTTCTTATCTGTATTCAATAACACCACTATACCATTTGAGATGGCTTGTGTCTTTTATTGCTACTCCAGACTCAGCAAAAGCCTACCGATCATTGACAATTGTACACATAAAAATAAAGCGCCACTGAAATAATAACAGTTACGCAGTTGTAAAGTGCCCGCATTATCGCGCTTTACCAGGCCGGGTGGGAATGTACAGTGCAGAGCGCATTCCATAGTTCTCAATAACATGACCTCCGTAGTGTAGCTCGCAAGGCATTACATATATTTCATAAAATACATAACTATATCGAATAACAGATATTAATGTATATAGTAATTGAAGCATCACCAAGCGCTAGATGTCGTATAAAGCAAAACATTCGTGACCAAATCACGTCAAACACAACATGTCTCATACCTGTTTTTCTTAACTATTGGCCATCTATATTACTTAAGTACCTGTAAGAAGGCAGCTTTACAAATAGCCTCACTAGCATGCATACACCCCACATATACAACCTGCTGCACTTGAAAATAGTACATTGTAATGCTGGCACTAATTTTCGAAAGTGCATGATATTGCTAGAAATATAAACAAATTAATTATTGTACCTTGAGTTCCGACTTGTCTCCAGAGATGATGTACCAAAACTCTGCGCACTGCGTTACCTTGCTGCTATAGGAAAGAATCTCACTGATGAGATCACCTTCATCTCCAAGTTTCTGCGCGTAGTTGCTGAAGAAAACGTAAGAACCTGCAAGGATATAAATAAAATATTTGCATTAAACAGACGGTCACACGACAAGCACTGACAGAATGTATGTAGCAGAGCAACCATCCAATGCTACTGCACTCAGGTCAATACACTCAGGTCAAAAAATTTAGTCAGGTTCATTTTACATTTATAGTTTTAGGGGACTCACACAGTGAAATAGAATGCCTAAAAGAAAATAACTGTGTAACGTTTGGAGTATTGGGCTTGTACAAACATTTTTCCACCCTAACATGCCACGGGGCCTCCTCAGGCCGCCTTAGCACAGAGTGCCAGTCATGAAACGCTACTTACAATATTTCTGTGACATGAAAGACAATTTTCGTCAACATCTCACGAAAAGTTTTCACCGAGGTGGACTGTCGCGATCGCTTGGTTCCGCTCAGTACTATTTCTTCTTGGACCTAATCTCCGAAACTTAAATGGTTGAAAAGGCGGGCAAATATTCAGATTTTTTTTATCGTAATTTGAAACAATACTTGCAGATGTGAATTGAAAAACAGTCCCATTCTCATTTTTCACTTCCTCTTCACCACTACATTGATGCGCTCCAAGCCCATTCAAACGGTCGGTGTCGCCAATATATTTCGTACAAAGTCGAAATATATAACACCGCCCCACAAGTTACGTGTGCTCCGAATGAAAAAAAAAAGGATGGCTGCTAACGATCGCTGCTTAAGCTCAGAAAGAGGGTGTCGGTCGTCACATTCATGCAAAGCACTTGGAGGGAGCTGCGTGGATGCGGCTGCTACTGCGAACTTTGACCTGCCAAGCTTGGTCACCGGTGGTCCCACTCACCGTATCACTATAGTAGATCAGCTATAGCTCCTTCGTATGAGTTGTGTCTTCATCAATCGGCTTGTAATGACGTGACAGACTGGAGAAAGGTGGTTTCACTCACTACAACAACCACATTATTTTACGCCAGCGTTTTGCTTAGTTAGCCTAGGTCAAATGTTGAAGAAATGAGTTGCAGGCTGTATTATCGCGATAGCAAATATATGGACACTCTCCACTGGATTTCACTGCCAGCGTCAATGTCGAAGTCACGCACCGTATATGTATACGTATCTATATATAGGAAAACGCAAGAAAAAAAGCCCAGAAAAAAAAAAAACTCCAGCGCGCGGACTCTAAGATGAGAGCTCCGCTTCGTCAATGTGAGGCGTTAACCATTGGACCTCCGAGGGGTACCTCCTTAAAAGTTCAAACGGCAATCTATTTATATTTACCGCTTACCACTGTTGGCGGGCATCTCGGGGGGGGAGGGGGGATGGTAGGGGTATCGGGCTTTCAGCATTATCAGCAAGATGGCGCATTGACCGCGCGGCAGCTCTGATCTTCCATGCGTAGTTTTGCCCTCGGAGAGGAGGGGAGTGGACGACTTCTCGCGCTCCCTTATCTCGCTGTGAGGAGGATTATAAGTCACGTCTTGACTGGCGTTGGGTTTACACTGAAACCATTCTGTTGTAGTTACGCCGCGCACAAAGGTCACTGCAATTGTTGCACAGCCTTCATTTGCGAAAAGAGCGCGCTTTTCAGACACAGCAAAGTAATCACTATGACGCTTATTCACGTTCATTTGTACCTCTGAGTAGGTTTCGTGCGTCATATGTGCGTGAGAAATGTGCGGCGTGTTTCAATCTTCTTGCCAATCTGCGCGTGACCTTCCAATTTGTTGCTATCGCGTTTATTTCTTCGCCTTTGCGGCAAAGCTGTGATTTTTTTACATAGCATTGCACATTGTTTTCGAAATGGTCGCTTCAGTGTGGAGATGAAACTGTGATGTTTTTTTATTCAAGTAATGCCTTCAAGATAACGTGGAAGTAGATCAACGCACCGTGCACTCGCTGTCGTTGGTTTCTGTTTTTCATCATATTTTTGGACTTAGCATGGCCAAGAAGCATCGATATTTACGGATTTCGCATAAAATGATAAGTTAACCCTGCAGGCGAGCTTTGTATTGTATCGAATAGGTGCGCATAAGTGTTAATAAGCTGCCCGGCTTCAATATTTATCAATACATTTTTTCCTTCAATATTCCTGTATTCTGCGCTCTGCTGAGCGATACGGTAGATATCAGTGCACCTAAGAAACAGGCTAACTTTGAGGGCTTAGGGATACAAAAAGCTCTGCGGGTCGCTGATTGTAAACAAAGGTCATGAAAACAACAAAAAAAAAGACATTTATTTTCAATAATTGCTAAAAGGACATCATCGGGAGATTTAAAGCTTTCACGTAAATATCGCACACATGTGTCTTTTGTGTCGGCAATGACGGCCACAGACGACGAGATTTTAAGAGATAATGATGAACTTGAGCGTGTAGCGAAATAATCAAATACACAAGCCAGGGACAGGTACACTAAAGGCCCACTTGGCTCTTGAATTTTGCCGCTACTTGCTGATATGTGCAGTCTTAAAAATTCCCCACATTTCCGTTTCAGCAACTATGAACTATCTTGTTCAGATCAAAGTGTCGTGTTTGTTCACTAAAAGGGATCCTAGAATCATAATATCAATTGTTACTACCGAAATTAAAGCTCATCGATAGTATCAGTTGTAACATTATAGGGTTTCTTTGTTCTATCGCCATGCATGTTTCCAAGTGGACATTTAATAAATAGTTTCAGGAGTGCAGCAGTACGTGAAAATTAAACTTGTAGTTTGTTTATGTGCTCCTCCAAAATACTTTTTAAAGACGTTTTTTAAAGTCTCAGAGAAAGCAGCGCAGATGTCTACATGACCTCCTCACTAAGATGCCGGATTTTCAGCCCTTTATCGTTGCGCTATATGCGGCCTATAATGCATATACAAAATATAAAAATAAGGGCTTGAATATAGACCTAACAACACTAACTATATTCGTATGCACTATAAGTCGGCAAACTCATTCATCAGTGGACTTACTCAGGCTCACTCTTGACCCCACTTACGCATAAATATGAGCCTGATTGAAGTTTAATGTAAGTAATGCGAGTGTGAATCAGTTCAGCTGACTATTATAATGGGTGAGCATTAATCCCTTCGCAGATATCCATTTGCGAGTACGTATGACTGAGTTCTATGGCAGTGTTGTTAAAAATGATAAACTTCAATGTGCTTGCGAACGCTGACGTTTCTCAGGGTGTGTCTGAGGATACCATAAAACGCACTTTCAACTGTCTGAAAGTAATTAGATACAAATATCTATTGTCATACGTCCACTTATTGTATATCAGGGGATCATTTATGGCTACATCCGCATCTCCTCATAGTAAGGCCGTGAGTAGGTGGATGAGCGAGAGACAATAGGAGTCAGGTGTCATTCGTATAACCGTAATAAAAATGAAGTCATTTTCTTCTCACGTACACTTCACGACAGTCACTACATACTTTTCACTCAGTCAGCGGCAGTCACTCTCGTACTTATTTATGACCTCCTACTGATCTTACTCGCTGGATTGTTTCTCATGTCTCGCTCCTTTATGTTGTTCGTCTCAACTGCATATATTGGCAGATTCACTGCTACATCGGCATACTCATACTCTCACCGGCCCGTGAGTTGTAGCCTAAGAGAACTCTGCTTAGTAAAAATTTAGTATGAGTGAATCTTAATAGGAATCAGCCATCTCAAGGGGAGTTTTTGTGTGTTTTAGTAGAAAGGAGTCCAGCCAGTGTGATTGTTTGTGAGCTTCAGTGTGAGCGAGCCCAACGCAGCAAGACTGATGGTGCTCGATGTCAAAAAATACGCACGATGTTTGAAGAAAAGTGTGCAATATCCTTGAAAAAAATCAGAGAAATGCGGCAGTTGCTTGATGTGTTCGCAATCGGTGTTTCTGTAGAGACAGGAATCTTAAGATGGTTGACGACATCATTTCGGACATTAATGAAGAGTGATAAATTATCGACAATAAATTTGCAGAATAAGCCGGTTAACTGAAATAAGAGGATTTAAGTCCTTCATGCCAAGCACCCATTGGATGTTTGAGATTTTTAAAAAGCGGCCGCTAGTAATACTTGCGAAGTAATGAAGTTTTGCCAATTTCTGCGACGAAAGCAGAACGTGGAAGAGTGCCACCACTATATTCGTCGCAGACGCACTGAACGAATAAGCCTCGTTATCTCAAACATTACACGACTTCAATTTCAAGGTGTATAGGCTGTACCTTTAGTATAGCACGCATAACGGACAATCGCAAACGCAAGGAGAACTTTACCTCTGTAATTGCTGTCCTAAATAGTGACATCAATGAGGTGTTGGCGGTAACGTGTTAAAAAAACACCGTTGCCGGTAATTCGTTACATTTATTGGTAACTCAGCAATGTATTGTTATGATTTCAGAACTGTAGCGAGTAACGTGCTTACATTACTATATTTAGGTAACGCGTGGTGTCACGTTACTCGTTCCTTTTTCTGTTCTTGGTGCAATTTTTTATGAGGAACGCAGCATCAGACAGTCTGCCAGGCATGGACAAAGTATGCGCGGGCTGAATCTGTTTATGCTGGCTTCATGTGAGAAAGGCTGAGTCATGTCAACACAAACCTAGAAGAGAATCATAGAATTCACTAACTTATTTTTGTGCAAGAGGATTGTAGCAGGTGGGTAGCTGGCACCTAGTCTAAACAAGCTGTCCGAAAACAAAAAGAGCGCGAGGCGTATCATGTGTTCAATGTGATGCTTCGTTCTTGAGAAAAACAAAGAACTTCCCCGAGGGTACCATGAAAAATAACGGCATAATAATGGAGTGAATTATCATGGGTAGGGCTAATTTTCGAAGGGTTTTATCGGCTAACCGTAAATCATCCACTGGCTGCGTCTGTCCGCCCGTACGTGTGTCTGTCTGTCTGTCTGTCTGTCTGTCTGTCTGTCTGTCTGTCTGTCTGTCTGTCTGTCTGTCTGTCTCTGTCTGTCTGTCTGTCTGTTCATTAATCTGTCCGCCCATCTGTCAATCTGTCCATCCATTCGTCTGTCCGTCCTGTATGTATGTATGTATGTATGTATGTATGTATGTATGTATGTATGTATGTATGTATGTATGTATGTATGTATGTATGTATGTAATGTATGTATGTATGTATGTATGTATGTATGTATGTTCGCCTGTCCATTGATTCGTCCGTACGTCTGCCTGTCTGTCTATCCGTCCATCCATCTACTGAACATTTCAAGTACCGCCATCTCCCATATTTTCATCATATATTTATCAAAAACAAGTACCGCCATCCAGGGGACATTCCAAGGACTAGAACAAGAGATGCCTACTACATAGAGGAGACGCGCACGACCAACGCCTTAAAGAGCTGCGTCACTAAAAGAACGTCTGCATGTTAAGGAGAAAAACGAGTACAGTAGCTGAGTAAGCGTTGGGAATGACCACTGCATCAAAGTTTAGGGTCGTGCGTCTACGCCGTAAAAACTAATTATTATAAGTGGCTTTTTGTGGCATCCTGGCTCATTCAGAAGACAGCCGGTAACTCAAGACTCCAAATGCGCGTTGCTGATCGAGAGCCTGCCTCAACAAACTCTTGCGCACTTGAACAATAGGGTGACGCAACGGCAGAAAGAAAAGCCTTAGAAATAGTGCAAGTGGAAAGTGACACGTTATCTTTTTTTCGGGCAGCGCAATAATAAATATTTTTCACTCACTACCTTGATTGACGTCCGTCTGTTTGAACTAAGGCCCATTAATACCGCTGTCAAGGACCACTGCAGGTTAACCAAGGTTACGGATAGTCCCACGGCGCACATAACTACACTTAGCTGTATAGGACCAACTGAGGAACGACGTCTGGACGCATCTGCACGACGCATCAACACATGTCTTCGTAGACTGAAGGCGACGACGATGCGATGCTTCAGGAATAAACCCTGTTTTTACTTGCGCTCCTGGCCAGTGTCCGCTACATTACTTTAACGTTAGTCTACTAGCCATGGCTATCGCAAACGGGCGATTCCGGGAGAGGTCAACTTTCCCACGAAAAGGAATATTTTAGATTTGACTGCTTATTTTATATTTTATGCACATACCACTTAACAGCCTAAAAATGAACGTAGTTTTTTTAGTGCCTAATTTAGTAGTCGAATACATTCAACAGAAGGTAACAATTTCAGCACTCGTCGTTCTCGAACCGAATACCACATAAATGTTATCCTTACAAATACGACATCTTTTGCATGAAATGTATACGCAACAAAATGTAAACTAACATCTTCTGAAACATTTAGAATGAAGAAAAGTACTTTTGAAGAAATATATAAATATGAGGCATTTTGTTATAGGTGCTTTCCAACAGTTGCAGTGGTCTCCGCGATTGCCTACTGGCTTGCGCTGGGCGATTTTGTAAGCCTCAGGCTACCAGTTTCTATTTGGATGATCTCCCCTGGAGGTGCTGCTCGGACCCAGAAAAGACCGATCACTGTTCAAATATTGAGTTAAGTGATTCTTCTTTTGCTGAACCCGTGGTTCATCGAACCTGTTGTTGCATATATTGTCACATTGAGGAAAATGATCACCATGTGGCACAGTCAGAAACAATCACAAGTGACTCTGCAGGTAACTTTAAGCTACTTTAACATTGTAGGATAAAGTCAAGTTTAATAAAATTTCTAGAAAAAAAGGGAGATTCTTAAGCTTGGCATTTATCAGTTGGACGCGATAGCAAAATCTGGCCCCTAGTCCGCCCTTTAACCGATAAGTGCACACTTATTAATATGTTTTGTTACCTATACACACACACACACACACCACACACACGCACACACGCACACACACCACACACACACACCACACACACACACACACACACACACACACACACCACACACACACACACCACACACACACACACACACCACACACACACACACACACCACACACACACACACACACACACACACACACACCACACACAAACACACGCACACACACCACACACAAACACACACACACACACCACACACACACACATACACACACCACACACACACACACGCACACAAACACACACCACACACACCACACACACACCACACACACACACACACACCACACACACACACACCACACACACACACACCACACACACACACCACACACAAACACACACACACACCACACACACACACCACACACACATACACACCACACACACACACACACACGCACACACACACGCACCACACACACACACCACATACACACACGCACACACACACACACCACACACACACACACACACACACACACACCACACACACACACCACACACACACCACACACACCACACACACACACACACACACCACACACACCACACACACACACACCACACACACACACACACATCACACACACACACACACACCACACACACACGCACACACACACACATCACACACACCACACACACACCACACACACACACCACACACACACGTGCACACACACACACACACACACAACACACACACACACACACCACACACACCACACACACACACACACACACACACCCACACACACACACGCGCGCGCACACACACACACACACACACCACACACACCACACACACACACACCACACACACCACACACACACACACACACACCACACACACACATACACACACCACACACACACGCACACACACACACCACACACACACCACACACACACGCACACACACACGCACACCACACACACACACACACACACACACACACACACACGCGCGCGCGCGCGCGCGCACGCAAGCGTAACGTACCCATAGTAATGCAGTGATTGTGCAGTGTAGCCACTTCTCTCTGCTAGAATGGCGCTCTGCTGTAGTTGAGACACGTTTTTTTTTTCAAAATGTGTCCTAGATGTAATACCGACACACACACATACACGCGCGCGCGATTGGTACTTACATACAGGTTTTTCACCTAAAGGAAAAGTCGCACGGCCTCTAGATATACGCCGCTCGCTCGCCACCTCGGAGGCCATAACGAGTCTCACAATGACAGATGGCAGCCCATTATCTAGTATTTGCTCTTTGCTTAATCAACGCCTCAGGAAAGGTATGATATGTTTTGCGCTAGGTGGACATGTCCATTTTTAGAGCTGTCTGAGAGTTCCTGTGTGTTTTCAGCGGTGATGTTTGCACTATATCCCGGTCTTTTTTGACGTAGTTTGATGGCCTTCAAAGTGCACCTGCAAATCGCTGAATGGGCTCATTTTCGTCATGACACCTGTCAAACAAAAAGCGTTAAGGCTCCTTCTACTACCTGGCATTTATGTAGTTTTTCCCAAAGCAGCTTCGACTAACATCGTGGATTTGTGGTAGTACACCTGCTTGCCATGCGAACGGCCCGGATGCTCAGTAGAACCGAAAATGTCATACTTTATTTTATTTGATTCTTTCTCGATTTTTCGCTCACAACCAACGGTTCCGGCGCCAGCGGTGTAATTTCTGCGACATGAGCTCTCTAATGCTATTGATTGATTGATATGTGGGGTTTAACGTCCAAATCCCGCCATATGATCATGAGAGACGCTGGTAGTGAAGGGCTCTGGAAATTTAGACCACCTTGGGTTCTTTAACGTGCGGCCGAATCTGAGCACACGGGCCTACAACATTTCCGCCTCCATCGGAAATGCAGCCGGCCCAGCCGGGATTCGATCCCGCGACCTGCGGGTCAGCAGCCGAGTACCTTAGCCACTAGACCATCGCGGCGGGGTCTCTAATGCTTTCACGGTAATAATTCTCACTAATGGGGAATTTTCAGTATAAATTTTTTTATTGGTACGACGTTTCTTGTGAAACATAAATTTGAGATTTAAAGAATTCTTATATAGGGTTTCCGCAACAAAAATACAATTATGACACTTATTATTGCGGAGTAGCAGCAGAGGTAACGTGCATTACTTGTTTTTTGATATAGTAACGGTAGCGTGTTACCTTTTGTTGGTAATAACGTGGGGCGGTAACGCGCTTCTTTTTGTTAGAATAACGAGTAACACATTTAGTTACTTTTTTTCGGTACAGCACTGCATTATTCCAGCCAACTGCTTGTTGAGCCTAATGATGCTTTCGTTTCCGTTTCGCTGTGGAACTTGCCCGATGTTTCTTATACCAGAATAATCATTATGAGTGCTTTTTTATATCTCATTGTTGCGTTGTGCCTTTCGCACGACGAATTCGAATTCTATTTAAAGTAACTACACGATTCTCCTACTTGAAACGGTAATTATAATAAACCTTCTAAAGTGTGTCACGTAATGTCAACCATCTTAAAATGCAGGCTGCTACAGATAATACGCGTGTGAAAACAGCAAGAAAATACAAGATTGGTGTGATTTTTTGTGTTTTCAACTCGTTTATATTGTAAACATTCTTCATACGCTTTGTCTTTTCACATGCTAATGCCGACCGTCATCGCTTTTGTTGGAGCAGTGGGGCTCTGGCTAGAGTGTGAAAAAAAAAAGGCTTGCGGCTTGCACATCATCTCACAAGTGGTAGATTGTGCTGTACGGTCCCTCAGTCCTGTGCCTCTACCTGTTCCCTCACCCTTTCTACTTCAATGCACCCCTGGAGCTCCATTCCGGTCATCGATTGCACCAATGCAACTTGGCCATATCTGAAGACGACCTTTACCGCTGGTATTCCATGACGCCGGTCACGACAAGTATCCCTTCCTGCTTAGTCAACGCACCTCAGAAAAATCCACCGCTGTCTGCTAGCTTTCGTGAGGATGACGTCGAAGACTGGTTGCAGAAGTATGACCACGTGGGACAACACTCCGAAGCTCTCCCACGTCGCCTTCTACCTGACCGCTGTGGCCAAGACGTGGTTTTTCAACCACGAGCTAGAATTATTTGACTGGACCACATTCGAATGTAAGCTCCGACAGATTTTCGTCAACCCTTTCATCTACTGAAACATCGCGAAAAAGAAGTTAGTGCAGCGCGTTCAGCAGAACGGTGACTCCAACAATACTTACACAGATTACGTCCTGGCCCTATGTCGCCGGGTCAACAGCTCCATGACGGAGACTGACACGGTGCGCTACTGCTCAAAGACTTGGTTCTGCAGCTTTTAACGCCTTTGCGGTGCAGAACCGCTCAGCAGTATAGGAAAATGTCATCACGTGTCCGCCCCTTGATGAGCTCAATGTGCTAGGGTTTTATCCTGGCAGATACCATCTGAGCACTACCAGTGGCGGCAAACTTCGCGTGCTGAGTCGTTCGCTTATACGAGATGAACTTCTAGGACAAGCTGTGGCTTGCCCACTTGGTCTCCGAACGATTTCCCCTGACAACAGTCTTCGCAACCTCACCAGAGAGGTACTTCATGCCATTGGGTGTGCAGAAGTTCGCAAGTCACACGCTCCACCAGTGCCAAGGTTTGCTCAGGTGATGGTCTTAACACGTGCTCAACAGACATCATCCCACACGTCCGTGATACACGGGTTTCACTTAATCTTATGTATCCACTAATGTCGCCAATACATTTCAACGCCTGGGGCCAACCACAGCCAGTATGCTGATATTGTGGAGTGCGTGGTTGTATATCTCAATTTAGCCGACGCCGTCAACAGAAGGAACAACGACGTTAAGAATTCTATGAAAGAGAAGAGCTTCTTAGTCCAGTTCCTCAACACGATCGCCCCTACCAAAGTTATGACTGCCGATAACCGTCTCCGCAAAGCCCCGACAAAGCACGTGCTTCCCGTTTATCGCGTCAGCATTCTCCGTCAACGATGCGCCACTCTTCTTCTCCCTTTTGGCCTACTTCCTCCACCCCGGGCCATAGCCAGGAAAGCTAAATGGTTCAGCTTCAGGAAGAAAAGGTGCATCTTCTGGGCTTAGTCAAACTCCGCTGCAGCGGCACTCAAACGTACTCTTCATATCTGTTGAAGGTATAGGTTCTGAAGCATCAGTGAACCGGGGTGCAGCACTAGCGCTTTTTGTCATTAGTTCTCAATTATGTTCTCATTTATGTAAGGTGGGATTGCTGTATACTAGATCTTTCTACGGTGTGCCAATGCAGTTCTCGTTTAGTCTATTAGTGTGTGCACTACGCGAGTTTTAATCGATGACATTCTCGATCACCTTAAGTTCCTCGTACTGTCTTCATGCACACACACAATTATTTTAGGATGGGACTCCCTGTCTTCAGCGTCAGCCACGATCTCTTGTCATCAGCAAATCGTTCCCATGACGGAAACAGAATGTTTAGCTGCACACGACGCTGGTGAACTTCGTTTTGTCACGGCGACCGAGTGTTACATTCCCCCTGGTCACAAGAATATCCTTACGTTGACCTCCGATATCATAATTCATGGTGATGTGTTTCTCGCTTCGTGCTATCACTGGATATACAGTGGAACTGTGATTGCGCCAACCTTGGTCACGTTTCATGATTTCAGAGCATTTCTCACAGCATGGAACTCTACATCTTCACCACTTAATCTGCCTAAAAGTACCGCTTTGGCCTGCTTCGCTGACACACAACGTCCACGCATATGCACCACTGCCACCTTCTGCTAACGGCGACCATTGGACGACCAAGGCTTTAAGTGCCACCATCAATCCTGATCTCCCGGCGGCGCAAAAAGATCTCTTGGCACTACTTGGAAAACACTTTGATTCTTTGGACCTGGCGCGCACTGCCCTCACAGGGCACCGCATTGACATCGAGGGAAATACGATCGTGCGCCGTCGTCTATACCGCGTATCTACCCCCGAGCGCGAAAATATCGAGGACAATGTCGCGGACAAGCTGAGACTAGACATCGTTCAGCCATCGTCCAGTTCTTGGTCATCACCTGTTGCACTTGTTCGGAAAAAGTATGACTCCGTACAATTTTCCGTTGATTATTCAGTGCTCAGTAAGATCACGTGCAAGGATATATATCCTCTGTCCCGAATCTATGATGGCCTTGGCACCCTTCAGGGTGCAAAACATATATCATGTATTGATGTACAATAAGGCTATTAGCAAATATTTATGCATAAAGCCGGCAAGAACAAGACGACATGTGCAACACTTGATGGCATTTATGAGTTCAATGTATTACCATTCGTTTTATGCAACGCTCCGGAAAGATTTGAGTGCATGATAGATAGAGTTCTTTGTGGCCTAAAGTGGAAAACCTGATAATGTTATTTCGATGACATTGTTATTTTATTTCTAACTTTTATCAGCATTTTCAATAACTGGACGAGATTTTTACGTGCATTTCAAACGCGAGGCTACAACTCAATGCGAAAAAAATTTTATTTCGCCCGAAAGAACATCGTAGTGTTAGGTCATCTTGTTAGTAAAGATTGCGTTAAACCAGATCATGACAAGGTGACTGCTGGGACGCGCGTTCCACGCCTCAGAGCTCAAAACCATCTAGGCAGTTTTCATGGCATCGCGTCCTATTTTTGTCGTTTTATCTGCGATTTTGCCTTCATTGTGTCGCCTCTGCCCAGCCTACTGACACCGGGTACCACCTTCACATGGACAAACGATTGTGACATCACTTTAGGTTCTCTGAAGGCGGCACTGACATCTGACTCTATCCTTTGTCACTTCGACGAGCATGCCCTTACTTGTCTGCACACTGACGCCAGTGCCCATGCCTTCGGCATCACTCTTCTACAGCGACGTGCAAGTTGTCGTGAAAGAGTTGTCGCCTAAGCCAACCACGCACTGATTAATGCGGAACAAATGTACTCGATCACAAAACAGAAATGCCTGGCTGTAATTTGGGCCGTACAAAAGCTTCGCCCATACCTTTCCAATCGCCATTTAAGCGTAATTATGGATGACCACGCATTATGTTGGTTGTCATCACTGAAGAATTTGTCTAGACACGTTGGCCGCTGGGTGCTCCGGCTTCAATAATACACCTTCAACGTCGTTTACAAATCTGAAAAACGTCAAGATGTCGATGCTTTCTGTTTGTCCTCTCCCACTACTATCTACTTCGAGCAAGAGCAAGCATCTTCAATTCTCGTTCCATGACGATGAGGCTACATGTACATCGAGGTTATCGGAAATAGAGGTTGCTGACCCGGTGTTGCACAATCGCTACACTCAGCTAGATCCTACACAAAGCAAGATCCATACTGCTGTCACATGTTTCAATGACTCTGCAGGAAGTCCACACCACATAATTCAATGTTCCGCCGACAACTCGGGCAACGAAGAAAAAAAACGACGGGGTCCACCATGTTTACAATAATGATGGACACCAGTGGGTTCCTGTCCTTCTACGTTCGCTTTGTACGCAGGTCCTTGAAACTTTTGACGACGACTCATTTGTTGGCCCCTTGTGATTCGTCAAAACATACAGCCGCATTAGAAGCCGCTTCTTCTGGCCTGGGCTCTCCCCCTTTGTCGCAAAATAGGTTTCTTCTTGCACCCTCTTTGAACGGCGCTAGCGGCCATTATCCCCTCTTGCTGGCTTGTTGCAACCATTGCCGTGCTCAGAGGAACGTTATGTCATTGTTGTAGTTGAACTCGTGAGACCTTTTCCCGTAAAATTTGCAAGATATCGATGGATCATGACGGCAGTTGACCATCCCACGCGGTACGCATAGACCACTTTTCTGCGCTCTAATTCTGCATATCAAGTGGCCACCTTCTTTCTCGAAGCCGTCATCTTGAGCCATGGTGATCCCCTCTTTATTTTAGGTTGTAGCGGCATGACTTTTCTGTCCTCAGTAATTTACGAACTGTTTAATTGTTGTAGCACAGTTCACTAGAAACTATCAGCGTTTGACCCTCAAACTGTTGGCATTACGAAGCGATTTCATCGCACATTACTTGAGATGATAGCCATGATTATTGGGCCAGCTCACGACAACTGGAACAAAATCTTACCATTTGTCACGTTTGCGCGCAGTTCCGCCGTCTTACGTATACTACTGGGTACTCACCTTTCTACCTTGTTTATAGCGGTTCGGTGACGTTCATTATTACGCACTTCTACCAATATTTCTCCTACTACAGCCGAACAATATGTCTGGAGACTTCAAAAATGTCGACAACTTTCTCAGCTCGTTACAGAAGCCAGCCAACACAATAGCTAGCACTGGTACGATATCTGTCATCAGGACGTCTCTCTCCGCCCTGGTGACAAAGTGCTCCTACGGACTCGTGTTTCTGGATTGTCTGAGGAGTTCCAGTCACGATTCCTTGGACCTTACACAACCATTGAGCAAACATCCCGAGAAATCTAACGCGTCCCTGCCATTCACCTTCCACCTAACTGTCACTTCTGTGGTGCACGGGTAGCACACGTTTTCCGCCTGAAACCCTCCGTTCCAAGTCTTTCCGCAGTCTAAGTCACAGCAAGGCTGGCCGCTTTGGCACGCGGGGAAATTAGTGCAAGCATCGTTCATACACTTCATCTTTTCATATGTAAATACCCATCATCATCGCTTGTGCCTAAGCAGTGGGGCTCTAGCTAGGCGAATAAAGAAGAGGCTGCCGGCTTGCCCGTTGCCTCATATTATAAGCACTATATATATATATATATATATATATATATATATATATATATATATATATATATATATATATATATATATATATATATATATATATATATATATATATATATATATAGTACATTTGTGTGAGTTCCATCTAGTTGGCCCATGTAGGAGAGACAAAGAGACATAAGGTGAGCCCACAGTTTGATGCACTGTCCTTCTGAATGACGTCACGTGCTGTTTATTTCGGCTGGCAAACTCACCTGTTGCGTTCCCGTACGTGTGATCGATGGGCGGTCTTGCCATAGTAGTCTTCGTGTTTCCACCACCCAACAGCCATGAAAAACGTGTGGAAGTGAATCGCAGGCTTTTCCAGGAACACCAGCCATCCTCGAAGTCACAGAAGGTATCATTTTGAGCTGCGATTTGGAAATATGAACACCATTTTTTTCTTTGTTCATGCTGTCAAACACGTCTATA
The DNA here is from genome assembly GCF_043290135.1 of Rhipicephalus microplus. NCBI lineage: Eukaryota > Metazoa > Arthropoda > Arachnida > Ixodida > Ixodidae > Rhipicephalus > Rhipicephalus microplus. Next base: position 137,281,260 of record NC_134701.1, on the reverse strand, counting down.
CTGTAAACCTCCGCCTTACAAGTAAAAACATAATCATGTAAGATCTTCCAAAAGCGTGACTCTGGTTCACTTTTGAATATTTTTACATGGTTTAGTTTCCTATTGATGATATTTGTTAACCGCGAATCCTACAGGTTTCGCAGATCTCTACGACTGCACAAAAACTGGGTCATCGTATATTCTATGCCAGACTTTCTGGACGCTGCACTCAATCATTTCATATCCGGACCTGAAATATTCTGAGCCGTCGCTTTAGTGCTACCTTTTTTTCCTCTCGTATTACTGTGTGGAAAAATATTTATTCTATATAGCAGTGATTTCAATGTGGCCGTAGTGGGCAACACATAGCTTTTTTAAAAATATATTAAAATTTCTGAAAAATTCAATACTGCATGACGTGCCGTATAGGTATGTGTTCGTTGCTAGAAAAGGAATGAATCCTCCTTATTCACTCTATTTTATTTTTCTGGACATCTACACACTCTTCGAACCCAACAAACTACATCGCATGGCGGGATGATTGACAGCACTCGTCTAGTAATTGTATGGAGGTCGATGACACACTAGCTTTGAAGAAAGGGCGCAATTACACAAAACACAAATAATAATATTAAATGTGAGGAATTAGTCATGCCCAGACACGCGCACATTGGTGATGCGGTGCAAGTAAATATTCATGCTTGGACCCATTTGGAATGATATTCCTTTGAGAAGCCTTTATGGTAGCAGTTTTTGTTTTGAACAAGAAAAAAACTTGAAATTTAGTAACCGTCACGAACCAAGAAGCAAGGCTTCTATGTCCACCTCACTACGGCGCGCATCTTTGGGGACACGGAATGACACAGCAGCCCCGCAGCTTGCAAGGTCATATGCTGACTAGCGCTTTTTAACGTTTTTACAAGCATTGGCTGGATTTGTTCAGTTTCGTGGACGAAATCTCGGATCGTTTGTTTGTGAGATCGGTTTAGAAGAACACTACTGCAGTTTAATTAAAATACGTAAGAAGTAATAGGATAACTGCTATCTTTTTTAATTTTTTTCAGCACGCCTAAATGTAACCCAGGCGAATCTTGCCTCGGGGCCAACTGCGAGAGAGATTGAGATGTGGGCTTTAACGTCCCAAAACCACCATATGTTTATGAGAGACGCCGTAGTTGAGGGCTCCGGTAATTTCGACTACCTGGGGTTCTTTAACGTGCACCCAAGTCTGAGCACACGGGCCTACAACATTTCCGCCTCCATCGGAAATGCAGCAGCCGCAGCCGGGATTCGATCCCGTGACCTGCAGGTCAGCAGCCGAGTACCTTAGCCACTAGACCACTGCGGCGGGGCTCGGGGCCGACTGCCGCTTTTGTTTCATACGCTACGCTATTCGGGACAGAGCTGAATATCGCATCAGGAATTGCTTCACTGATGCAGCACGTACCAAGTGCGGAGCATCTTTTGGTCGTATTCCTCTGGGAGCCCGTAAAATAAGCGTGGCGAATGGTGAATATGCGGATTCCATGTCATACTTTGCAACGAGAACCCGTACAATGGAAAGCAAAAATTGTAAGTATATGGGATGGTGGAGGTTAGCACATGGCACTCTACTTTTCGTTATTTCATTGTAGCGAAGGTGGAGTTCTCAAGCAACTTCTTAAACTGGTGCGGGAGATTCACAAGATATTCGTTCATAAAAATAACAAAACATGCTGGTTTGTCAAGGGATCGAAGCTAAATAATATAAATGTATGCTGTGTGAATTTGTTGTGCTTTTATGCAATAGACGAAGTTGAAGTGTTTAGTCCTATATTTAAACTGCTAAATTAGAGCAGTTCACAGCCATGCTATTCCTAATCAATTATCTACATTGTTATGTAACAGACCGAAAAACCGACTGTACCAATCATTCCAATGATATTCAAATAATATCAGCTCACCACGTTGGCCTTGACAGTCCCGAAGCTCTATGCCATCAATGGCGCAATATGATTTGAAGTAACTGCGTCCTCTTAGGGCACATTGGATTATCACCTGCATATAAGAAGTTTCTTTTAAAAGAGATAATCCACACATACTTTCAAGATTTTCAAACTATATTTTTTACATTTCATGGAATAAATTCTTTGTAGAGTTCAACCTCACTTACTGACCTCAAGTTTCTGCAAAAAATTTGTTACTATGAGACGCAAATGTTCAGGGATGTTAAATTAAAAAAACCAGCCGCTCATTTAGCTATAGGCGTGAGGACAGGCACAATTCCGCGACATATCAGCTTCGCTATGGCAAACAACTGATGCATTACAGTGCGAAAACATTGGTTTGAGCTGAAGGTTCGTACATGCGCATGCACTAACATTTCTGCGAAATTATAATTACTCTTTGACGCTTAATATTCCGCATATTAAACCACATCACTTTTGAAAATTGAACGTTGATGTCTAATAAGTGGTATTCTTATAAACAGACCATGCTGTACAAGGCGTCCAGCACAACGCTTCAAACTTTTTACAAAAAGCGTTTGCAAAACTGCGCCTATAAGAAGTCTTATTAGGAATATCAACGCAGTATAGTTCATTCTGTCTTTTGCCTTTCATACATCCTATTTACAATAAGTAGACGCAGCTCTTTGAGACACTTCTCTTTTTTAGTACACTAACCCTGAAGTCATTTTGTTGTTTGAAGGATATTTGCTTCGTAGACCAAGATCCTCTTGACAACTCGTTCGTGGGCCACGTCCAATGAGCGTCCGGCGTACCTAGCCGAAGGGGGGGGGGGGGACAAGACCAATCAGGCTTGCTTCAAAGGCATAAAACATGAACCAGTTACTATAATCAATCGTAGTTCTCGAGTTCCAAGAAGGGTTTTCGCTGGTGTATTCCGATTCGTTCATTTGAGTACTTTCTCATGTAGTCTGTTTCTTTTTATTGCGTAAAAGAAGTTACTGTAACGCACTGCATCCTGAAACACGTGTTTTTGTCTGTGTGTGCATGTGAGCGTTTTTTTCTGTGTGTACTGGTATACGTCTGTGTGCTAAACAAATTTATAGCAACAAATTTAATTGTTATGTGAATTAAGGCTGGCAGCTCACCCTTTAGTACTCGTCTCGCGTAAATATACATAAGGCAGGCTTAAGCGAATATGGCCGCCCCAAGGGCAGAAGATTTTGTTGCTGTCTTTATTGTTGTAGGCTTTGCAGCCATTTCTTGATGTCAGTCGAAGTTAGCGCGTCAGTGCTTGCGGCCACGTCGTTATGAGCAGAGTTCGAAGTTGCTGCTGGAATGACGACAGCGCACTCCCCCTCTTCCCCAGCGCCACCGATTCAAGTTTATTCGCGGGGCATTTCGTCTCTTTTCGACAAGCCATCTTGGCCAGGTCTAGCTCCTGGGGAGACAATATGTCACGTGCCTTTAGTAGAACTTGATGACCGGTTCTTATCTTAGCTTCAGCCACTCTCATCACCATTGCCTGCACGTTTTACTAGCACGCAGAACATATGTTGCCTGGGTCGGTCCTACTGACTTAGGCGCATCACGGTGACAGCGATGGCAACGGCTAAAACCCCCTGAGATTGCACATGCCCTTGCGATAACAATAATCGCTACAGGTGGATAAATTGGCACATTCGCGATTTCAACAGCCTAAACAATATTGAAAAATTTCACCGAAAAACTACAGTTTGTTAATACATTCAACTGTACGCAGTTCTTTGAGAACATAGGTAGCGAGGATTGACAGAACATGTAGCCGTCCCAAATACCGCGGGTAAGGCAACTTGTGAACGAGCACCAGAAATAAATAAAACTAATGCCAATGTGTTTTATTAAGACCATAACCCCTGTACACTTATGCAAAAGCCCGAAGCATTATACACTAATCTACGAAATAAGCTCGTAGTGGCTTGTTACATAAAACATGTAAACACAACCCACGTTAAGAAAAAGGTCGGCGCTACTTATTTTCTGTACGTGTGTGTCATCTTTTCTTCCAATATGCACTGAACTAATGCAATGTCAGGCCCCAGATGACCAAATCAGCCAACCTACAACACTTCTGGACGCTAATATACCTGGCACACGCCTACACCTTACCACAGCGCGTGTTCTGTCACCCCGGTGGCCCTACGGTTGTAATCCTACACGTTAAAGAGGCCCTCTAACACTTTCACGATTTCGTAGTTTTACACATTTTTCTGGCTGGCTGCGTACACTGATGGCATAAGAGATAAGTGCTGCAAGAACCGCAGCGATAGAACCACGCAGTGCAAAATTATTCAGCGTAGAGATATCAAAATACAAAGAAATGGATGCTTACCCTCAAGATGATGGCCCTGGACACTGCTACATAAATCAACTTAAGCGCATGACACCTAGCTTCAATTGACGTTAACTCGACATGACGGCTGTAGTGGGTAAACAGCACTGCAACCACTATTGACGTTTCACGAAGATTAGCGGCTATTTGAAAGCAATTCCGAGACCTGGCATAGCTCGGTGGTAGAATGCTTGACTGCCACACAGAACGCTTAGGTTCGATTCCTGCTGGAATCCTGAAATTATTATTTGCATTCGTCGGGAAATCAACACTACATAAGTCAGGTTTTTCTTAACACTGAAATTTATTCTATGCCTTCGTTGGGTCGATGCTACCGATGCCTTAGCACAATCTTAGCACGGCAATATTATACCGTGTGTCTCTTTATACTAGAAAGGGCATACATAAGTAATGGCAAAAAAGGCAGCGTTTATTACGCGGCGCTGACAATGCGACGCTATGCATTAAAATGAGAGCTTCTTACGCTTTGCTAAGACAATACGGTGCTACTACCTACTTTGCTATCTACAAAACACGGCCTCCAAGTTTTATTTTCTGAGATTACTGACAGATGGCTCTCCTGTCTAACGCAGGCCCTCCCGAATGCCATTCACTGATTTCCTCGCGAAAAACATCATATAGATGCTTTATTCTATTCACTGTATTCAGACAAGAGACTATTGTCTTTCGACAACATTTGCAGTCTAACATGCAGATGAGGGGCCAATTTTTTTTGTAAATGAGGTCCTCAAGAAGCCAATTGCACGCTCTAGCTCTTCCTTGTGATTTAAAATTTTTGAAAAGTTTGTTGTGCATAGTTGAACGTACTGAAGTGCTCATTACGACATTTAAATACGTGCACTAAACACAGTAACGATTATAAAATATCCCTCCTCATCACTCTTTTACAAGTTCGAATGTTTGCTTGCACATTTGAGCAACATTTCTCGACGCGAAATTTAGTTATTTATTTATTTAGTTATCATAACCTAAAGCCTGAAAGATAAAGCTAGATAGAATAAGAAGAAAGGCGGGGAAGTTAACCAGGGTTGAGCCCCGTGGGCTACCCTGAACTTGGGAAGGACAGTGTGGGGCAAGGAAAGTTATAGAGGAGAGGAAAAACGTCACTGACAGGGCCAACATGCAACAGTTTCACGTTTCACACCACAAACGATGAAACAAGCCAGTGTCTATTAGGAAACGCTAAAGTGCTTTCGTTGCCTTTCGGATGGGCAGCGCCATGTTAATTGGGACCTCCAAAAAGGGTTTTAGCAGGGGGGTATGCCTTTGATAAGTTTACAAATTGGCAAGCACAATAAAAACAAAACAGAAAGTATGTACAAGGTTTAAAAAAAAATACAGAAAAAACAACAGTTTGCAATAAATGAGCACAAGGGGATCCAATAAAATTAAATAAGCACTGTATTCAAGATGAATTTCTTAACATGAAAACCAGCGCTAGCTTTGGCCGCGTTTTCTCCCCTTATTCGAGCAAGTTTCTCTCTTCACACTGAATTTACCCTTCTTTTCTGATTTCATGCGAGAAAGGTACTCGAACTTACCCTGTACAAACACATGAAGGAGATATGAATTCTCGTCCAAGGAGTTCGGAGGTAATCGATAGCGAAAGTCGAGGCACTGGGTTTTGTGGCGACCAGTAAGCTTTGGTGACGTCAGCATAGCACTTGTCTCGTTACCTTTCAACTCCAAATACAGCAGGCCACCTGAGAAGAAGTTGGATGCCCACCATTATTCAGCGTAGGGCATCTCGATGTCATCGCCGCCACTTCCAGAGTAAAGACACCTTCTGACGCACTGCGCTGGCGTTTCTTCGCCAAAACACATATTGAATCTGAAGTGTCAGGTGCAAGGCAGAAGAAAGCACCGACACAGCTCTGCAGAAGCGTTCGTGCGGAAGTTACCAGACCAGTTTTTCTTGTGTGTGTGTGTGTGAAACTTTGTAATGGTTGACATGCGAATCTCCACCGGACGTTTTACTTCCCACATAACAGCAAGTCCAGAAGAATGTTATTAGACCAGTTTATTTGCGTGCCGCTGTGTAATGGTTCACATGCAAAACGCCAACGGATGTTTCATATCCCATATAACAGCGAACACAAAATGAACAAATGAATGAATGAATGAATGAATGAACTTTATTTAAAGTCTGGCAGTTTTACCGGGCGAAGTGGGGGAAGAGTGGATTAACCCCTGTCCCTTTCCACTCTCCGTCGATTATGATAGTGCGGTGACTCAATTGACCGCTCGAAGTCCTTGGACCCGGGCGGCATCTCCAGCTTGCTGGGCGGCCCAAAGCTGGTCAAGCAGCTTGTCGCTGGTGAGAGCCGCCTCCCAGCACAGCGGACGCCGCCTATCGGCAACAGTGACCACAGCCGCGGCGGAGGCCGACCTCTACCCTCGCGCGCTGTGGCAGCAGCAATTGGCCTCGGAGTTCGTCCCTGTCTAACATGCGTCGCGAAGGGATCAGCGGCAGTGACTTTTAACTTTTCCAGCACACTTCCGAAGCATGTGCCACAGTGTGGCCCTTTCCCCGCACGCTTTACAAGCATCCGTCGGGTATAGGTGAGAATAAAACAGGCTAGGGTACGTATTTGTCAGTAATAACCTCAGAGTTACGGCCTGTTTTTGTCCAATTTGTCGTGTGGTGCTGGCTATTTGCGTCTGTTCAGTCTGTAACATTGTGTAATGTTGTTGAATGTGGTCAGGCGATCACCCCACAATCATTCTAGTTGTTGTTGTTGTGTAGATAGTGCCATCTCCCCGTTCTTATAGGTGAAGGCGGCCACCGAATCGGCCGCGGCTCGGTGAGTGAGATCTGCAGCGGCGGTGTGGGCCGCCTGGTTACCTGCGAGTGGGACGCTGGTGTGAGCCGGGGTCCACAGAAGGAAGACCTTCGCATTTTCAGTTTTAAGGTACGAGGACGACGACGCCGAGGCCATCGCTCCTCGAAGCTCGCCGCCGTCTTTGTCGCCATGACTCGATGGTAGTATCCGGGCCGCCAGACACGAGATGCGACCACCCGCGAAGCCACGGACGGCAGCCTGCGAGTTGCTGATCACGACCGCAGCCTCCGGTGCTGCGACCAGTGCAAGAGCGATCGCGTCCTCTTCGGCCGCCTCTGTATGTTCCGTACGCACCGTGGCGTTCACGAGGCATTTTCCTGTGCTATTCGCAACGGCGATAACGTGAGCACGCCTTCCCTCTGGGTATCGCGCGGTGTCAACGTACACCGCTGTGTCACTGTCGTCATACATTCATTGGAAGTCACTCGCTCTTTTGTTGCGGCGCCCGATGCGGTGTGTCGTTTGCATGTTCCTGGGGAGCGGTGGGACGATAAGACGGCCGCGGACCGTTATAGGAACCATCATCTTCTGCCCACAATGCATGCGCTAGGTTATGTCTAGAGATTAGTGGATGCACCTGCCCGTATTGGATGATGTAGGTCCGTGTGCTCAAATTTGGGTGTCCGTTAAAGAACCCCAGGTGGTCGAAATTTCCGGAGCCCTACACTACGGCGTCTCTTATAATCATATGGTGGTTTTGGGACGTTAAACCCCACCTATCAATCAATGAATGCCCGTCTTAGACTTGGACAATCGCTCATATTGTGATGTGTTGTGCGCCTCGATCAGTTCGTCCAGGGTGTTGTTGATGCCCAGCTCGAAGAACATGTCGGTGCTCGTGTTGACAGGTATGTCAACCGCCCTCTTGAAGGCCTTGAGAATCATGCAATTAACCTTGTTCCGTTCGAACGTCATTCATTTTAGATGAGGGGCGACGAACGTTATGCGACAGATTGCGTACGCCTGTACGAGGCGGATTGCACAGCTTTCCCGCATACCGCTGCGTCTGTTCGTTATGCGGCATATAAGAGTCGAATCGTGTCATCTACCGAACGTTTAAGTCTTCGAACTATCGAACACAGAAAAAAGTTATTAGGCCAGTTCATTTGTGCGCCACTGCGTAATGGTTCACGTGTGAAACTCCAGCGGATGTTTCACATCCCATTCAAGAATGAGCAGAAAAAAATTATTAGAAAAGTTCATTTGTGTGTCGCTGTGTAGTGGTTCACATGTGAAACGTCACCGGATATGTTTCACATCCCACATAACTGCGATCAAAGAAAAAGTAATTAGACAATTCCATTTGTGTTGCGGAAACGCTAGCGGATATCTCGCATCTTATCTAGCAGCGAGCAGAGAAAAACGTTATTAGACCAGTTATTTAGTGTGCCGCTCTGTATTGGCACACATGTGAAACGCACTGGATGTTTCACATACCACTTAACAGCTAGCACTGAACAAAGTTATCAAAGCAGTTCTTTTGTGTGCCGCTGTGTTAATGATTTACATGCGAAACGTCAACGCACGTTTCACATCCCACTTGACAGCGACCACAGAAAAATTTTATTAGACAAGCTTTTTGTGTGCCACTATGCACATCTTCACACACGAAACGCGTACAGACGTTTCGCTTTCTATTAACGACTAAAAAAAAAGAAAAGAAAAAAGGGAGGCTCATGTGAAACTCCACAATGGGATGCGACTGACAGTACCAAAATATGCCATCTTAGCTGCTGACAAGTCGTAGCAACTCACCTTGCATTTTTTATAACTGCCCATAAACATACCGCTCAATAAGTTTACACACTCACTAAATACTTGACTCACTACAGCTGTACAGCGTAATCATTGGGTGAACCTGCTATCGCAGTGAAGTTAAGAATTTTGTTAGAACAGGCACAGTGAACAGAAACTCGGCTCAGCTTGACTACGCCTACTTAAGCCAAATAAGTGTAGATTAGCCGAGTTAAGACAACGTAATTATAATTCAGGGTAATTAAACTTTGTCAAGCAAATGAATACATTTCACAAATCGGTGGCAATCAATACCCATCGATACTTAGTTATACAAATTATTGCAGGTTAAGCAGAGTTAAGCTTAGCAAAACATATTTGGGCCAATATAGCCCGGCTTGATAAGTATTGGATGAGCCAGTCAACACTAGTACGTATTAGTTGACACGGACGGACACCAATTAAGAGGAATTTGGCTGTATTAGTGTGAACTATGTGTGCTAACACTAACCCTGGGTCAATGTGACCTAAACATGAGGTTGGACCCCACTGAATTACCTTAACGCAGTTTAAATTGAATCAACGTAATCTCTAATAAACTAGTCCTGATCAAGCTAACCCTGAGCAAATCAATTTTTAGTTGAAAATGCCTATCAAGTTCAATCGCTGAGCACGGCTACCCTAAAATAATTCGTAAGAGCCCAGGCTGAGGCAATCCCCAACAAGTAATGCTGAGAAATTTAATTTCGAGTAAGTTGTCTAGCCAGTTGGAATAATGAGCATGACCTGTTCAAGCTCCACTCCATTTCACGGATTGAATCTGATTCGGATTGACTCAACCAAAGCGTGGCCCCAAAAGACGCATGAAAACAGTGCCCTACCCAATTCAGCCAACGCTACGTAAAGCCAGACACGCCATCACAAATCTAACCGTGAGCTGAGCAGTTTTGCTACACATCAAGCTAAGAAAAAGAATTCAGCAGCATAATGATGGGGTCATTTATGCTATAGGATGTTTGACATGACGATTGTGTTATTGTCAGTATACTGTTTATATTCGTTATGCCCTCTTCACAGGCCGTGCGATTGATATCTATCAAGTTATTAAACGGCCGCTGGAGTATGATGTCGACGTCATGTGTGTGACAACGTACATGACATGCACGATGAGATTTTTATGATATGAACAGTCACTTAAATTCACCATTGACTAGAACGCGTTATTCGATGGTCGCTGGTTCGCTCCCTGCCAGCGGCTAGTTATTTTTCCTCTTTTTTTTTTCTTCAGGTTTACACTAATATTATTACGAATAACATCGGTTATACTTTCATTCCCAATTATATCGGTTAGTTCTCTATAATATTCTGTTTAACAAAGAAAAAAACAAGACAATAAATTTCCACTTTCTTCTTTAACTTACCAAACTGTGTGGCGGTGGTGTAATCAGGACCTCTAAACGAAATTCGCTCTCGATTCTCAAGCTGCCATTTGCCGTAGCGCTCGTTTCCCAGGTCGTAGCCGCAGGTTTCACCCCAGTCGAAGTCGCAGGAACCATCTTTTACCTCTGAAACGAAAGTTGTTTTTTAAATATAGTTGGAAGAAATAGAAATTATTTACATAACAAATTGGTAAATTAGTGGTGCGAGCTAATGACACTGAAGACCTTTTCGTGCATTTCATGAATGCCACCTAGTTCAAACAATAGGTACACCTATTGAAAGTCCGATAGCGTTAAAGAGCTCGTTTCACAGAAGTTTTGGTGTCACCGTTGGTGTCGGCAACGGCGTCGCTGGTTGAGATCAAAAAATTATCAACTTGTGTGTGACAGAAAAATCGACATAGCGGCCAATTAAATAAATAATAAAAAATCCAGAATATAAATAAACATAAAATTCGGACTGTTTAGGTATCAATAAGGTATTCTACCATGAAGTCACGCGTCTGCTTGCAAATAAAGTGAAAACAATTTCTTCTGCTTGGAAATGCAGTGGATGTAGCTTGCATGCGTCACAAACAGATGCGTACTGTATACAATGCAACATGTAATATCGCAATAATAATTAATTGTACAAGCGTACTTACGTTACGATCGGGTGTCAGAACATACGTTTATCATGAATTCATAATAGAAAGCGGGCCACCCACTACTAAAGACATTCACGTTACAGGACCTTTGCCTTTGAGGAGACGTATTGAGCACATAGAATGTTCTAAAAGATTTCACGAGGACAGTTGCCCGTGGTTTGAAGCATGCTACGATTTGCACAGATTGCAGTCGTATGCAAAAGCTTCACCCACACGAGCCATTTCGAACTAAGTACGCACTAGCAACAAGATACTGCTAGAAAATTCACCTCTTGAAGAGACGCTTACCGGGATCTAAAAAAAAACAAAATGCCAGGCCTCTGCGGAAGGCACAGCGCAGCCACAGCAAAAACTAGAAGAGCAGCCTTTTGGAGCCTTTTGAAAACACTCATTGGGTAACTGTTTCGATAACGCCGATAATTGTTCCCGTGACGTGTATAGCGAACACGTTTGCGATTGGATTACATACGCGAAAAATCAGGTGTGATTTGTCGGCTGCACTGCTTTGCCGTGCAGCCGCCGTCCATTCTTCCTTGTATCGCATGAATACAATGCGCGATCGACCCATCACACTCGATTTTGTGTGTTTTCAACTTCGCAAGCGGCGATGACAGTGCGTTGCCGAGAAGTGCGCAATCGTGATAGTCTCCAGCGTTTAGAACTGACATTGTTCACGTGCTTCTAAGAACTAGGGGGTGAGGAGGTTGTATCTCGAGGACGAAAGAAAGGAGAAAAACATCCCCTCTTCTTTGAAGGCTGGGTGGTGAGTGGTCCTTTAAAGACAAAGTCTAATGACCACAATTTTTTTCACTTCAGCGATTCTTTAAAAATGACACGGTTTGTCCTGTTTTCACTTGCTTCACCGCTGCATGGTCACTGGAACAACAAGACGGAAGCTTCTTGAATCCCAAGTAATGTTCGAAAGAAGCAATGCAGGTAAGGAAACTACTTTGGGGCAAGCTGTTTTTGCCAAAATGGTCACTTCTCAAAACGTCTTCAGCAGGCTGCGCATGCGTAGACGATGGGTCAGGCGCGATCGCGCATGCCCGTTCAGTGCCTGGGCACCTGTTATCTTTTGTTCCGCTTGGCGCAATCTAACTTTCCGATATCATTATCATGCATTGGCAATCTATTTAGGTCGCCGGACTGTGAATGACGCTGAAAAAGCCCGATAATTCGCTCAGAGCAATGAAGCTTCTAACGGTAGCCTTTTGGCACGAGGCAACGTCTTTGTAGACGAAAAGTGAGGCTTTCTGGCTATTGAGATGCAGTGCATATGCTGGGAACGCCACGAATTTTTAGTAGGCTTGTTCCTAAGGCTAGAGGCGCCGTATAAGTCATTTTAAATATATCTGTGAACACAAGTGCAGCCACAAATCGTTTTTTTAACCTTAACTGATGAGCTTCGACAGCCCAGTCGATAAGCGGCTTTTAACAAAGTGCAGTGGCAAGTTCAACAAGAATACATGCATGCCTGCGATAAACAGTCTTGTGCAGCTGTTGTCGGCCAGGCCGTTCCGGGAACCGGACATCAGGACGCTCGCCACGGTAGCTCACAGAATCGATGGTCAATGCCCACACGTTCACGTAAAGAAATGGGTTGTTGTAAATCTAACATAGCTATTTCATTCACCCTTCGCATTGCTCACTGTAAACGTCTACTTACCGGTGCACGCTTTGTTGTCCAAGCTCAAATCGTCAACGGCGAAAACTCCTTTCTGAGTGGACTTCAGCGTGTAGTAGCGTATATCTATCTGTATTCATTGAGAAGAATAAGAAGACATAGTTACGTGATCTTCATCTTCCCACATTTCAAAACGCACACCTTGCCTCTTACTTGCTTTAAAGTCTCTATTGTGCTTGTATACGTTTGTATAAAAAACAACTGTCAGGGAAGGCAGCAAGATTGATCTACATTATATATAATAAGTTCTTGTTATTGATAAAAAAGAAAGAAAGAACAAAACAATGAAAACCTACCACTAAACACAATTAAAAAGCACGGTGGTATGATCCAGTGAGATTAATATTCTAATAATTTTTTTTCATTCCATTCCATCAATATTTTAACACGCGTTCTGCGTGAGAATATTGCATTCGTAATTACTTTGCTTCTATGATACAGGACTAGGACTAATGTAGGCAACATTATGGCCGAAGATACGAAACACCGAGAAAGATTTCAGTTCGTTCAGCAGACCGGTTGACCAAAGATGTATGCTCAGGGCAGCTATATTTGCTATGGAAATTTTTCTGCTACCAATATGTGAGCTTGGCAATAAAGATGTTATAAAAGTGGGCTTCGCTAAATATGAAATTAGAAGGATAAGAAGCATTTTCATTCCTCTGGGGAAATATATAGCTTTGAGGCCATATTATGCCGGTGGTATCGATGCACACTTTCACGCAAGTTTTTGGCGCCAATTCTAAAACTCACAACAGAAAGCTAGTCATTGAAAAGCTAATTTTACTGATAAAAACCCTTGAAACCAACATACACTTCAGCCAAAAAAGTACAGGGCAAATGATTTGTGGCTCAGATAAGAACGCCGGTGCATGTTTGCCGACCACATACGATAGTTATAGCACGAGAGCAGAAAGATGACAAAAGACAAGAAGGCATTCTGTTCTCGCGCTATAACTATCGTCTTGTCATACCAACAAGCCCAAACCACCACGCTTCTAAGTTAAACAGAAACATTTGATTGAGGACTCGTTTCTCAAAGTTCAACGTTTTGAAGACCATTGAAAAACCAATCTTCGATTTTCTACAGACTCTCCCAAATTGAACCCAAGCAAGTATTCTAACCTAATCTATAAAAACATGTCGCATCTTTATGAAAACGGAGTTAGAAAACACGAAAACTGGCAAAAATCACGCCATACAGCGTAACGGCAACATATAGCGAGCAGACAGCAATAGTTGTAATTATCAATATTTTTAGGGTCGCGAAGTTTTCGTTGTGTACAAAGGAGAAGAGCTCGACAGAGGAACCGCAAGAATCACCTAAAAGTGAAACTTTGTACGTATGCGTGTGCATACGAGTAAATGTTTCAATCATGGCGTAAATACTGATTGCAGTATTTTCAGAAGTGTAGTCGAAGCGTGCTCTCTGAAGGGACTCTTTATTTACTCCAGCGTACACAGAGAGTCAGAATCACAAGTCAGAGTCAGAGAAGTTAGACAGTGAGGGACGTCACTGAAGCAGCTGTGTGTGAAGATACCTCGCACTAGAAGGGTACCTCGCGCTAGGTATTCGAAGCACCCTAGGTGACCGTCGTCGATATAGGCGGTAATGCTGGTACCCCCCACAAGAGTTCATGACCGTTTTTACCCTTAATAGCAGTTGTATGGGTTGCGACATTTACTTGTTTCGAAGATAGCACTGTCATTCTTCCGAACATTGCTTCTTGTTTCTGTGAATGAGACAGGGAATTCACTCAAAATAGTACCATTTTTTTCTAATTTCCTTGAATGTTTTCCGTTATGTAGGATGATTTGGAGCTAGAGAAGCACTACTCTTGTGTATTCCTGCTTCATGCGCACCTTTTGATGATGTGTGTGGTTGAAAAGCAGCGTATATTACGGGATTTTATTTTGGGGGGATCCGGCTGTTCTTGCAACAAGCAGTGCGTGGTGCTCTTGGCTGACGCGCGTCTGCTGCCGTATGGGCCACGACTGAATGCTATGCGCGGGATGGATGGATTGCAACTTCTGTGTTTTCATATCCATGAAGGCTTTCAAGTCAGCACTTGGAAGGTGAATCAACGTCCCATTCAGTAGTTTTGTGTTGAGGACATCTACAATGTATTCCGCGCATTTATTAACAATGTGGCGGAGCATAAATGGTTTAGTAAGGTTGCGTGATGCTTCACGACGCCCCCAATTCCATCGTAAGCATTTTTGCCGCGCCCCGCTGTGAAAACAGCCATTGAACTGAGGTGTATTTTGCCATTTCAAATGTGAGGAGCTAGTATCTGTTCTTGAAATGGCTCGTAGCACCATCACTTAGGTATGTGACAGGCGCATTTTAGGAAGCAACACCCTCGATTCACTTGTGCACCAATGTGACAGCGTAGCATCCGTGGTTGGTGCAGCTATTCCAATTACTCACCGAAGGAGCTTGTGTCAAACTTCCCTCACAAATAGTTGTGCAAGCATTTGTAACAAGTTTTGTGCAGTGGAGTTACCTGAACACGGCCGTCATTTGAAACGCGAGCCAAACCGGACTACTTCGCGGAAGAGAAAAAGAGCAGTAGCTCCACCCCCGTATCTTCCCCATAGATGGATGGATGGATGAAAATTTTTCTTGGGGTCCTGAAGGATTCCACCCCAGTTTTATAGAGGTAGGATAGAGTTTCCTAAAATTAACTAGAGAAACTCTGGAGCTGCGATCGTTCAGTGACCATGGGAACGATGGGTACTACTCGGAAGTGTCTAGTCTTCGTACTGCTGGCGGTGAATCACACTTGCAGCTTCGTATATTTATTGGTCGTTTCGGTTTTTGCTCGAAAAAAAAAAGAATTCACACTTTTGAACTTTGTGGCCCGATTTGAAACGGTAAGCCTAAAAGAATTAAATGGTGAAGCGTTACCGCTGAACAGGAAAACAGCTCCAAGCCACACAGTCACATGCGGAGCCAGAAGTACGAAAATTAGACAAATCCGAGTACTACCCATCATTCCAATGCTCGCAGAAGCGCCGTGCGTTGTAGCTCCCATAGACACTAGCACCAGAGTTCTCTAGTGTATACTTAGAAAACTCTATGTCTTTCCCTTCATTACCACAGAAAGTTGTTCTAGTGTATAGCCCTGCAGCTACGATTTTTACATGCGAAGCAACTTATGGCGGAGTTCAATCCAATGTGCCTGCAGCGTGACCACTCTTACCTCGCATGCGCTAACTACCCTCCCTATTGCGTGAGCACGAGGAGATGGGACGATCCTTCCCTGTTGTCGAATGAGTGGCGCGAGGAGATAGGGTGGAGCGGGGTGGCGTGAGGGCTGCCTTCGTTCCATACGCCACACGGCAGCGTCGGCGGGAAACCGCTACGAATAAAACGCGAGCTCCACTTGCCCAAAATGAACCCAATCGTAAAGCCAGCGTCGGCAAGGAAACCCCACCATGCGCAACGCCGACGTCGAAGCCAAGCGTCAGCGTCGAGCCTACGCGTCGCGTACGAACAGACAAAACGAATCCATCGGCCGCGCAGAACGCCTCGCTGGACAACTTCAACGCTTGAGCTTCGATGATGCAAGTTCGAATAAAATTAGTTGATCTATCGCTAAAGGAGACAATGCGAATCAGCACGACGGAAGCTTTGATTGATTGATTGATTGATAGATTGATTGATTGATATGTGGGGTTTCACGTCCCAAAACCACTATATGATTATGAGAGACGCCGTAGTGGAGGGCTCCGGAAATTTAGACCACCTGGAGTTCTTTAGCGTGCACCCAAATCTGAGCACACGGGCCTACAATATTTCCGCCTCCATCGGAAATGCAGCCGCCACAGCCGGGATTTGAACCCGCGCCCTGCGGGTCAGCAGCCGAGTACCTTAGCCACTAGACTACCGCGGCGGCGCCACTACGGAAGCTGTACACCACCTTAGCATCGGTTTGACTGGGTGTCATGTTAACAACATAAGAACATAAACACAACGCAGACCACAACACTAAATACGCAATAATAAGCAAAACGTTAACAAAAAAACCTAGTCGAAACCGATGCAAACGCGGTGCGCACCTCCCGCACTCCTTCGTATCACCTCATAATTCGCTTTAGTAGGAAATGGTGTAATTTTTCTCGGGAATAGCCTGCATGAAGAACGCGGTGTTACAGCCAGGTGAGGCAGGCCCGTATAGCGTAGCTATTTTAGGAGTTTGTTCCTTAAAAAGCCCCTCACCAGGTTTTACAATTTCCAGCCCAACGTATACGTTCAGCGTTCAGCATCATCTCGGCCAAAATGTTTCAACGCCACGCGTCGCGTAAAAGGGTCGACTTTCATGAGGAACGGAAATGAACGAACCGAAACTACGTCACCTTCTGTTCCATGGGCGATGCCACACTGCATTCTGATGGTATGTTTCCACTTCTAACTCATCTTACCTGACTATGAGAGCGCTGTTTGATATTTTTCTTACCGGAAGCTCACGTAAAACATGCATTGATTGTTCTGTGCTGGATCACATTATCCGAATTCACGGCAAACAACTGACAGCCGCATGAACTGTTACTGGCTCGGTCATATTCAACTATGACCACCGTTATCAGCTATGGCTCCGCTTCGCTGCGGAAGCTACCCGCGGATGCCACGTTTCAACAGTGACACCGAAAATGACGTCAGCACGCTCGTTCAGAATGTCAAGGTGCCTGGTTGGTGACTCCGCTGCTTTTGCGAGCAAAATAATATTTGTGTTCAAGTATGAGATCTCTTACAAAGAGGAACGCAGGTGGACGGCCTAACTTTCAAAGCCACAAGTTCAAGTAAGGCGGAGGAGGTGGCCATTGCACTGGCAGTATCCCATCCAAACTCAAAACAAATAGTTACAGACTCTCGAAGAGCCTGCGAGAGCTATCTTGCAGGAGAAATCTCTCCATTGGCTAATAGACTTTTAAAATTCAGCATCAGGAACCGCGATCCTCCTCCAAAACGTCTTATATGGACTTCGGGACATCAGGGTCTACAGGGTAACGAGGCTGCACATGCAGCGGCCCACGTGCTTACTTCCCGGGAAACTCCCCGTTCCCCTGATAGACCTGAACGTCCCATACCTTTAACACGGTTTCGAGAAATCAAAGAATACTACATTGAGCAACGCCGCTTGTATCCCGCACCAGCGAAGGGACTCTCGAAAACGGAGGAGCGCATCCTGCGGCACCTACAGACAATTACGCTGCTCTGTCTAGCCATAGTCAAATATTACGACCCAAAAATAAGTGGGCAGTGCCAGTACTGTGGGGAAGTGGCCAACACTTACCATATGGTCTGGGCCTGCCAAATGAACCCAAATATAACCCCCTTTCCCAACCCCACCAAAGAGGACTGGGAGACGACCCTACTCAATAGCTCCACACTAGAGGAACAGCGAATTCTAGTCCAGCGGGCTCGGGTGGCGGCCTCGACTAATGACGTCCCGGACTAGGGATGTCAACCAGCCCGGTGGGGATAAGGGCTATCTGGCACAGCCAGCATCAATAAAGGTTTTTTCCTCCTCCTCCTCACAAAGATACTTGAATTCAGCGGGACACAAATGGCGATTAGACGCTGAAATCTTTATTCAGAAGAGCTTCACCTTCCTTGTTAAATTCCTTCCTAACGAGAACTGCCATGTGTTAGAAATTTTTCATTACAATTATACTGAAGCAACCTCATTTTTAGTGCGCATATATGTTCAGCACTGTTGACGAAGTTGCTTTATTTATGTTTATCCTTAACATGTTTAGCCGCACCAAGCTGGTCTAGCGGCTAAGATACTCGGCTGCTGACCCGTAGATCGGGAGATCAAATACCGGCTGCGGCTATTGCGTTTTTAATGGAGGCGAAAGTGCTGTATGCCTTGTACTCAGATTTGAACCCCAGGTATTCGAAATTTCCGGAGCCCCCCACTACGGCATCTCTCATAATCATATTGTGGTTTCGGGACGTTAAACCCAACATCCTAATCGATCGTTACTCTTTATATTTATGTTATGGGGTTTCAGCCATAAAAAAAAATGCCAGCACCGCTAGGTGCAGACTGCGCCACAGCATCTGGGAAGCTTCACTTTACTGGTTGTACAGATTTTTCTACTAAAACTAGGCGAAGCATGGTGCTATTGATGTTTACTCGAGAATTCACGGTTGCACCCGGGTCTGGTGATAACGCTGATAGATTCCATCACTGATATATGAATCCTGACGAATTGATCAGAAGGGCTTATGAAATGCTATACGCCCTAGAAGTCTGGAAGAAATTAAATGCGCTAGAACCTAAAGCGGCCAAGACAGAGGCAATTATTTTATATAAGGGCAAAAGTGTATCATCTTGTGAGTCTTTGACTTATTGTTCCAAAAATATAGAAATTGTACCTGCATTTAAAACTTTTCGTGTTTGGTTTTTTAGAAACACTGTTATGGTATACACAAATCAGTCACGTGTGCTTAGCTGCCTCGAGTTTTATTGTGTTTTTTTATACCGCAAAAACTACGTTCTTCCAACCGATATCAAGTTGTTGCTCTTGAAATGTTTGTTTACATCTCAAGTGAGTTATTGTCTACTTGTATGGGGAACTGGCACGCACACAGCCTTAAAAAGCTCCACGTTCAACGGGAAAAGGCTTTACGCATCGTGTACAACTTAGAGATCATCCTTCTGCAGAACTCTTCCAAGCTGCTGATAATCCAATGGTTTCAAAACTTATAGCTTGCACCTTGTTCTTCGCATCAGTATGAAATGAATGATTGCATAAAGTTCATTCGAAGTCTGGCAGTTTTTTCCCGGTGATAATATTATTTTAATGCTGGCCGATTCAGCTGAGTTAGTTGAATATTCTTTTTTGTATTCCTTATGAATCGGGAAAACTTCGAAACCAAGAACACCACGCACGAAATACGGGGCCCAGATGCTAGGCATAACTTTGCCCTCCGTAATAAACCTTTTATTGCAAATGTTTTTTTTTTGTATTTCATCTTCCAGGCCGGCGCTGCATGGTTTTTTTGTGAGATACCTAAAATGTCAGTTTTCAGCTTTGTCTTTGATGTAGTAGTCTCCTTTTTTTTTTTCTGAATTGCATGTATGTGTAGTGTCCTTTCAGTGACTAAGTGTCATCATAACCTATGCTTTCTTGTATATTTATTTGATTGCATTGCATGTTTTCACTACGAAACTGCAAGATTTGGGGGGAGGGTGGTCCGGTAAATACTAGGGAACTGCTTATGCAGCACTTCGCAACATTAAAAAAGATAAACAAGAACACAGCTCTACCCACCGCGAATCGGGCGGTTCGATTCTCCGAGTACCGAACCCGTTGCCAGCGACCGTACATGTCCGGCTGTGAGTCAAAGAAGTTTCTGCTTGTGTGCGATTTCAGATGGTCCACGCTGAACACGGCCTGTGTGTGTTCCGTGCCCGACTGGTGGTACCATGCGGTGAAGCAGAATGGCCCGTTCACCATTCTGCTCAATCTGGCCTCACGCAACCAGCCATTTGGTGATGGCACTGCGTAAGCGCTCCAGCCATCCGCTGCATGAGTCAACGCAGGGAGTTTGTGAGTAAAAAAAAGTTTATTTGGTCTACAATGAAAGAAATGAAAGTCGACGTAAACTGGCTAGGCGCACTCAAGGAGAAAATAAAAGATAAGTTGATGTACAAGGTATTTGTTGCCAAGCAGCAACACGTGCATTGTTATTTGACAATATCATAGTTTGTTTTCTTTTTATGGCACAATTGTTAGGGTTTAATTTTTTTCTTCACAGCGCAGTTATATTATAAAAATTTTCATAGTACACATTTAAATGAACCGCTCTTGTAGCACACTTCCTAATTTGTGCGCTTCGCAAGCATCTGCAGTTAAGAGGAAAACACTTGTTTAATAAATATAAATTTCGAAACTGTGTAATTGAATGCTTTCCCAAATGATCTGAAAGTACATCGTGAGAGTTTTATGCCCTGGTTCATGGCCATACTATTTTCCTAGTTAATCTTGCCTAACTAGGCAGTTCAGCAAAACGAAAATTTCTGGGCCGTTATCCTGAAGGGAACCCTGATGTAATGCGAAGCAGCAGCGGTTAGCACGGTGTTGTGGCCCGGTTAAAACGAGCGTCGACGTCGGCACTAGAAGAACAGTTTGAAGCGAAACTCGGTGTAGCGTTTACACGAGTAAACGTTTGTTCGAAACGCAAAGACACGGGAGGCGGGAACCGTTAAAAGCACTTGCGCTCGGCTTCACTGGCTCGCGTCTCGTTGGTGTTACCCGCGCGCCGTCTGTATTCTCGAACGCGATCGGTGTTCTTGACTCGAACCTCGTCGTTGCCGCTGGTCTTCCACTGCCGCTGGTCGTCCTTCGCTCGCGCCTCATCGGTGTTGACGCCATCATTCGGGAATGCGATAGGCGTTCTCAACCCTCGTAACGCCGGCAACAGCCGGGAAAGGTACGCGCACACTAGCGGGAAGCATGCCGCAACGGCGCCAACTCGTCAACGCGATCGCGCTGCGAGCAGTGGCGCGCTGTCCACATTGTCGGCGCCACGAGCTTCTCTCGGCGCGTGCAATGCGCTGCGTGCCTCTGCCGGCGCGCCTTCTCGCCGACAGATGCAGAGAGGTGGCACGGGTGAGATGAGGCTCACGCGAGGAGTGGGCTCGAGCGTTGTGAGCGTTGAGAGAGTTAAGCGAGTGAGCTGACACGCGGTGAGCATGTGGCAGGCGAGGGGGAAGAGAGATGTCACCTCACACTGCTGTGAGGGCGTGAGCTACTTGGCACCGCTATAACGCATGCGACAAGAGGAGCAGTGCGGACGGAGGGACAGCGTTACACAAGCCATTCAAAGAGCTGCTTCGCATCTAAAATTACCTAGACGCACCGTGTGTTACAGTCAGCAGCATGGCTTGGTCGCGTTGTCATTCCTGGCGTCGGCATATTTTTAAGCTTTACTTCGAGTTATCTGGTGCACCCTGCTTATACGAGAGTTGGGGTTCAAGAAGAGCTCCTCTATCTCACGTCTTACTCAAACTCTCCATTAGCTCTGCGAAAGCACTGTTAATGTTAGGAGTAATCATGAAAACATTACCAATAATTTGCAATAAAGTAAACTTGTATTTCATTATTATTCTTCCAATTCTTTCTTTGACAGTGAAAAAGCGAGATCACGAAATACGGCAAACTCTATACCTAGTGCGGTACCAAAATTTTAGGGTTTAAATTCATTTGTACAAATAAGAGTTACTGTGCTTTATAACGTGCGCGAACATTCCTTACCGCTCTTGTTTGTATGGTCGTAGGCGGGTCCGAGCTGCATAGAGGACACCTTTCGAGCCTGGAAGCAGGCGCTCGTTTTACAGTCCGACGACACCCATTCTGGACAGATGCCGTCCTGAAAGGTACAGGTGTCTGAAAGACCGAAAAGAAATTAGAAGTAAAATGTGAAAAAGATAAGAGGGGTGAATCCACTGTTGTAACACAGGTGTAACATTTTTGTGAGCAGGCGAGCTCATATATATATATATATATATATATATATATATATATATATATATATATATATATATATATATATATATATATATATATATTCATAATATCTACCGCACGATTGGCGAGAAATCGCTCTTGAATGCGTAAAATAATGCTTCTTTTAATGCAACCGCGTCAAGGCCATGTCGCTTACAGAAATGTCACACGTAAGCGCAGGCCGTAACTAGCATGGAAAAATTTGACTTAAAATCCCGGCTAATCTTTGTACCGCCTATTTTGAAGGCCACTTTGAATCAAGCTGGTTACACTGGGACACGGCTGCGGAGCCACGTAACTAACTGACTATAAGGGGCCATAATTTGACTTGATTCCCTGCCAACTGGCGTGTATTCTAGCCAGGATTTGACTAAGAGTGTAGACGAATTTGTCTAATCTTCGTGTTGGCTGTTTTGAAAGCACCTGTGGCTAGGAATATTTTTGTCTTTTGACTTTTTCTTCGCACAAAAGAGTGTGCCATTGTAAACTAAATAGGTCTTGTGGTGAAAAGGAACTGCTGAATATTAACTCAACTTACCCCCATATTCAAGAACAACCCTTCATTCAACGCTTCACCTTGAATTGAGAAAATTGATTGCAGCGGCGTCTGTAGGGAGAGCAACTCGCCCGACATCAGGGATAATCTGCAGCGATTCTCGAGAACCGCAGCGTCAATTTTTGACAACGGTGGCGCCGTGCTCCGCTGGTTCAAGCGAAGGACGAGATTCGAGTCGAGGAGCTTTCATGAATACGGGGGTTAGTCTTGCGAGAAACCAGCTACAGGCTACACGAAGTAAACTGAAGGTGAAAGAACGGCTGCCTTGACAAATCCATCCAACACGATCACTGCCATGCTGCAGCTGAAGCGGCATGCATTGCAGCTTCCATAAACACTAGTGCGATATTTCTTTCCAGTTTAATATTAGGAAACTGTATGCTGGGAAGCAGTCAAATATTCTGCGATAAAGCCTCACAAGTGTTTAAAAGTACTTTGCGAAAATGCGCTATACAAGGAAAATGCGCTATACAAAGAAATGTGCTATACAAGGCTATACTATACATTGCGCTATACAACGCGCTATAGAAGGAAATCACTCCAAAATGGTTGAGGTGTGAAGGAAGGACCCAATATGGCTTAAGCAATTTATCGGTGCAAGCGAACACTCCCACCGGTGTTATTAGTTTCACTCCCGGCGAAGGCGGCCGCTTTATTGTGGAGGCGAAAGAAAGAGCAGCTGTCTACAAACTTAGGTCCCGACCCCCACAGAGAAACCCCTGCTAGTAAAAAGTATTGTGGAGTCTCCATTTACGATTTCGCACGTCTGGTGTCACGCTCCTAATCTCGAAGGCTGTGGTTTTATTCCCGGCTTCGGTAGCAACATTTTGATGAAGGCGAAGTGCCAAGAACAACCGTGTACTTGAATTCTGCTGCATGTAAAATAACCCGAGCTGGCCAAAAATTTACGTAGCCGCTCACTGCGACGTCTACAACAATCATATTGCGGTTTCGTGATGTGAATGTAAATATCTTCTATGGTCTACGCCATAATAATATCTCGGGTGTGTCATCTTAAACACAGGAATAGAAATATGGGTAACGCATTTTAATAAAAGAGCAATAAGAGAACAAAAAATGTGAGTCTTATTTTTCCGAGCAAAAGTTGACCGTGCGCGAACGTACGTTGATTTGTCGACTCACATTTTTTTTTTCAATTGCGATTATAATCGGTGAGATGCTTCTCGTGGCTGCAGGCTTATGCAACAATGTTAGGCAAGGGAGAAACATATTCAAAGTGTTGGCTGATAAGAAACAATGGGTGTCTATGCACCGCCCATTTCTCCTTGAGATAAGAGAAAACACAATGTGATCGGTGCAGTCGAAGGTAAAGATAGAGTGAAAGTGATCGACCTTGTAACATAGACCATGCAATGCTTCGTGCAGAAGCCACTACAACCTCTTCACATTCATTATCATTTAATCACGTCTGCTAAGTGACTTCACTGATTCAGCAGCAACTACGGAAAAACGATTCAAAGGCGCGTGCGTTGTTTCAATGGGCGTTTAAGAATGACAGAAATGTTATAGGCATAGATTCACTATAGTATTAATAAAATCAGGTAGCAGTTCTGCGTGTCTTAGGGGGAAAATAAAAAAAGACAACATCAAACGAAGAAAATGGTGTATTTAACGTTTTGCCTGGCCAAAATATCAGTAAAACTCTCAATTTACCGAGGCACAGAAAACCAAAAGGGACGAACTGCACAGAAAATACGTATGATTGCTTTATGTATCACGCATGTATTTTCAAGGAACCTCTCTTTTTTCCTGCTCCTTTTAACGCGCACGCCTGAAAATGTAATACTACTGCCTCAAGTGCTAATATTATTAGATAAAATGTCGCCGAGCACTATCTACTTACTTAGGAACTTGAACATGAAAATTGTAAGGGGTCTCGTTCTAAAAACGCATGGACATAGTTTAAATCTAAACATAAACCTACAGCAACATAGATATTATGACAAAGTTATATTGGCTTTGTCTATGCTGAGCTACCCGAGGATTCCAAACGGGCACACATAGCATGGGGAACAGTTTTAATGCACAATACGTTTACTGAAGTATTTGCATATTTAGTACACGTGGCTTTGTGACAGAAGCTTTGTGGTAATGCACATATAATTGCAGTGAACATTAGACATCTTGACTTGTTTCAGCTCGAGCAGACCATTCCTCTTTATTTGACCGTAAATACTGATGAAATTTATGTCCACGTGAGAAAACAAAGTGAATATAAGGCGGGAAAATTGGCTCTTAGACAGCTGGCGCTACTGTGGGAAGGACATGCTTTGAAGATTTTCGCGATGGTAGCGGCTGCGTTGTCTACTTGAAAAAACGTCGAAGCAAGCTGAAAATGAAATTTCGGAGTGCCATAGGCTCAGGGTCTTTATGAAGCGGTAAAATTCTCGACTTTCGGAGTGCGTTTGACAACACTCGAAGGCACCACAACTTGTATTCGCCGCCTTTGAAGTTATGTGATATACAACTGCTCGATGCAGTATCGTCGTATGAACGCGACGGAGCATCGCACAAGCCTTCACACGTACCCGCAGGGCACTGGCGTGAAGCTTGCATTACGAATCTTATAACCTCTAAACTGTCACTGACTACGACCCGAATTTACGTCCACAGTTTCAGCGATGAAGTTCATGGTTTAGTTGTGCTGCTGCCCTGGCTGCTGAGTGGTCGAAAGGGTACACTGAGACGCTCACCCCTAAACTATGTTCGGCTAGGGACGAATTGGTTCCACAAGTTGGCCTGTATCTTGTCCACTGTGAAAAATAGTTGTCGCAAACTCATTTGTTTTTACCTGGCGATGTGCATTCATAACAAACACGTGGTATGCCTATAAATATAATATTATGACGAAACAGCTCACTATTAAATGAAGTACGAGAGAAGGGGTGCAAAGAACATGCACGGATGAACACAGGATATCTAGTGAGCTCTCTTTCTCGACGTTGGTTCGGTGAAGCGCTGCGTTATAAAAATGGTGTTCCACCAACTTGCCCAATATGCCACCCTGTGTCATGCCTTCTGCGTAATAGTGAAGATATCGCCATCAAATTTGCTTGAAATGTCGTCAAAAATTGTTATTGATAGAAAAATGCATTGTGGTCCTAGTCCACTTATATCTCACTTTGCAGCAGCATCCAAATGATGTAATATCTTCTCTGTATTGCACAGCAACTCTTAGTTCATCTGGTTTCTTATTTACTGGCGAAGTTTCCAGAACTAGTTCAGCGAAGAATGTGTTGTGTTATTTGTTGTCGCTTATAACAGGAAGAAATTCAGGGAATAATGGATGTATGAAGAAGAGAAATATCTGGGAACAAAAATTTTGCAGCCTACCGCTGAGTTAAAGCCCCGAAGAAAAAAAATAACAGCGCATTGACGGACTGAATGATGATGAGTGGGTAAAGCGTCTGTCCGTCCGTTTGTTCATCCTTCCATCCGTACAACCGTGGGTCGATCTGTCCGTCCATGTGACTGTCAGTCTGTCTGTATGGGTGTCAGTCTAGTGAATACTCCAAGAACCACCATCTCGCATCTTTTCATCATATAATGACTATATACAAGTACCACCATTTCGAGGGCATTCCAAGAACTAAACAAGAGGTGGCTACCTACCAGATACATTGAGAACCCATGACCCATGGCCAAAGAACTTCGCCCCTAAGAGTCTATTTCCTGTGGCACATACGCACTCTCGCGGCTATGTGCCACTGGTTGTCACAAACGATAACGGCGGGGCGACGATGACGCCATAAAGAGCTTCGCCCCTAAAAAGTCCGCTTGTAAATGTTGTCTCCACCGAAAGCCAGTATTCACGCATTTTTCAATTCTTCACATTCGTGTTGCACAATACCGCATGATTAACCTCATCAACTGCTCTTATCTTGGCCTGCCAAGTGAGCGTCGAGTTCACCATGTCCAAGAGCATGACATCAGCAGCAAGTGGGCTTACCACCTTGTTCGCTGCTGTTCTTTACACCATGAAGCAGAACTTCGCAAGTGAGCTGCTTCTTGTGGGTCTAAGGCATATTAGTCTAAAATGCGCGTTGCAGGTGTAGCGTGCACGAACAGTTACTACATTATACTAGAGAAGTCCTTAAACAAACTTTGTCAAACAAACACGACTTATTGTCATAGATTAATGCAGGGGGCGGATGGAAAAGTTGACGTCTTAATGGAGAAAAATTTATTTGGCCGACCTCATCTACCATGCATTCTGCATACCCCAACTGGAGGCACTGATACTTGTCTCCATAGCCCAAGGAAGCAAATAACATCTTATTGCATCTTGTTCAAAGGGCTGCTGAAAATCTGCGACAGCCGCTCACAATAAGCAGCAGACAGCTGTCAAAGAACATAATTCAGGAAATAACATTCTTAAATGAATAGAACGTTTTCTCTCTAATCGTTTCCAATTCGTAACCGCTAACGACCGTCATTCACCACTCACTGAAGTGCAATCAGGCTTGTCTCAAGGTTCAGTGTTGGGACCTTTATTATTTCTTGTATATATTAATGATCTAACTTCTTCAATAACTTCTAACATACATCTGTACGCAGATGACTGTGTTATTTACCGCGAAATTACCAATGTTGATGATACTAAAACACTTCAAACTGACCTAAGTAATGTGGCTAATTGGTGAAATATCTGGTTAATGGAACTCAATATTAAGAAATGTAAGATAATGCACGTATCAAGAACTAACTCGAATCTTAACCCCTACCACCTATACAACGTTCCTTTAGACTCCGTCTTGTCTTATAAATATCTTAGCGTGCACATCACAAATAACTTAAGTTGGACAACTCATGTAGAGTACGTGATTAACAATGCTAATCGCATGCTCGGCTACTTACCACGTAACTTCTCCAAAGCACCCTCTTCCTTGAAACTAGTACTCTGTAAGTCTCTCATACGCCCCAAACTCGAATATGCATCTGCCATATGAGATCCCAGTCATGCTAATCTCATCACCTCTCTTGAACTAGTACAAAATAACTCTGCTAGTTTCATCCTCTCTAACTACAACCGAACTGCAAGTACGACTTCAATGAAAATTAATTTATCACTTATTCCATTGGCTCACCGACGAAAAGTCGCCCGTCTTTCACTGTTTCATAAAATTCTCCATCACCCTACACTTCATAATGACCTGATACTCCAGCCTCTGTACATCTCAAACCGTGTTGATCATCGCAATAAGGTAGGAATCGCATCATGTCACACTAGGTCCTTTTCTCAGTCATTTACTCCCCGCAAATCTCATGATTGGAACCGCCTTCCCTCAAATGTCGCAACCATCACTGACTTCAAACTTTTTCACGAAACATTAGCTAACATTGTATAACCAAGAAAATGTGTTACCTATGCTTATTGCTTCTGTTTTTGTATATTTGGAAATAACTATTTTTGTACATTCTGCAGAAATGTTAATATTATCTGTCTTTTATTGTATTGTTTTATTTGTATTTTTCATGTATTTACCAACTCCCCTCTTTAATGCCTTTTTGGCCCTGACGGTATTATAAATAAATAAATACATAAATAAATAAATAATTAGCATTGTTAAAACTACAGATGTGGTGTGACAAAAGCGAAAATTTGGAGTATCACTAGGCCCTAAATAGTTTTGACCCCGTGGTATCATTCGCTACGGTTCAGGCAGAAAAAAGTGGCAGACCCCACGTACAGTGGGAATCGATGATATGCGAAGCACGAGTGAGAAATGTTGATATGTCACTTTAAAATCACCACAATGTTACGAGGTGGAGATAAATGATGCCGTACATGACTTCCGGGTCATTATTATGATGTTTGGATATCTCGTTTACCTTCGTCATCTATTCACGTCACTTGATACCAAACTTAGTATATGTGGAGCGAGCAAAATGGCCGCGAGCAAGCTATGAGCGTGGTATGTCGTCATGTTCCTACATGACACGCGTGTCAGGATTATCATATTTGCACCAGTCATATATTTCGTCATCCATTGACGGCTCGTAACACCAAATTTGACGGCACGTAACACCAACGTCTACGTAACACCAACGGCACGTAACACAAACACCATCATTTGACGGTACGTAACACCATTGACGGCACGTAACACCAACGGCCGCGAGCGCATCATGAAATGACCATTATACTCCAATGTAGCGTTGACGGGCGCGCACGCTGGGAACAGTGACGCTACGTTTCCAAAACGCGAGCACTTATAGTCTGACGCCAGGCGCAACCAGCGTCCGTCGGCGCGGCCCGACGGCAACCGGCGCGAAATGCGACATGCTGCATTTCGCGCCGATGCGTTCCCCAGACAACACTGCGTCTCCCTCTTTTCATGACCGAGGGACGCTGGACGCGCTGAAACGCGCATGCGTGAAAGCAACGCAGCTCAGCACGCGCCTGCGAGTTAATGGCTGCAGGACCGGTGCCTGGCGTGGCAACGCCAGCGTGACGTGACGAAATGAATGCCGGCGAACACGCGCACCGCGTCACGTCGAAATGTATTGGCGTCTTGACTGTGGCATGTAGTCATGTTGTTACATGACACGCATCTCATGTTTAGCATGTTTGCACAAGTATCATACCTTCGTCATCCATTCATGTCCTGTCAAACCGAATTTGGTATAAGTGAAGCTAGCAAAACGGCCGCCAGCGCATCATGAACGTGGCATGTAACGTTGGTATTACATGACACGCATCTCATGATTATCATGTTTACACTAGTGACATACATTCGTCATTCATTCACGTACCGTAATACCAAATTTGGTATATGTGACGCTAGCGAAACGGCCGCGAGCGCATCATGAGCGTGGAACGTACTCATAATGTTACATGACACGCATGTCATGAGTTTCATGTTAAGGTCTGTCGCTTATGTTCGCCATGCAATCATGTCATAACATACCAGTTTTACAACATGCCATGTGAACGAAACCACCGCGAGAGCTGCAGGACCATCAAATGTGAATCATGACATTCATGGCATACATATCATGATTTTCATGTTATGACTAGTCAAATATGCTCTTCACACAGTCATGTTTGTCACACCAAGTTTGGTATGACAAGTTTGGCCAGGAGAGCTAAGAGTCGTACGCGGCTAGATAGATAGATAGATAGATAGATAGATAGATAGATAGATAGATAGATAGATAGATAGATAGATAGATAGATAGATAGATAGATAGATAGATAGATAGATACGCTCAAAGTCACTGAAGCTCGATAAAAAATGCTTCGCATTTAAAAACTTGGAATGTTTTCAGATAAAGTGGTCACCGCGTTGTCAAGTGGTCCCGGGCAAGTTTTCAGCAGCGCTACTTTCACAGGCGAAATGAAAGTTCAGTGTCATGGTAAGATTTTGACACCTAGAGCATGATCGAACTTCCCACCTTTTTATGGTCTGTAAGTGCTGCCATCTTTGAACACAAAAAGTTCAAATCTGAGTTGCTTTGGAGCTGGTGAGCCCAAGAAGGATTGAGAAATTATTGCGAAGGAGTGAAGCCGTTACTCTGGCAAGATGACAGCTGTGGCGGCCATCTTACTAGGGGCATGATAAATTACCACCGTTCAGCGATTAAAAATGAAGCGTTTCCCTACAACGCCGAACGAGTTTAATGTGGGAGCTCTTTCGGGTCACATAGTGCTCCAAGTGCGTCTTACAGTTACTATAGTTTTCCTTAGTGAGCCTCTTATTAAAGGCAAAGTTCTTTGAAGACTCCGTCATCCATACTCGTTCCTGTGTGTTATTTCGTCGGGACCAACTATCTTTTAATATAGAACTAACGTAGCATTTACATAACATAGCAAAGCCACTTGATCTTTAGGTGGGCACCATCGGAAAAGAGCATGTTTCCGGCATCTTGGCAGTGGCAAAATGTCCTCCTTGGGTGAGCCCTCTTAAACCGAAAGCCAAAGTATAGCGATGAACACTAGCGCTGGCACTGATAGCGGCGAGCAGAACATCGGCTGTCGATAAGATGCACTGCCTTTTATACATCGCGCGTCTTACTTTCCAGCCTTGTCACTAGTGGTCGCGCAAGCTCTGGAATAATCTTTTGTGTTCGCGTCCTGTGCGCTATCTCAACAAAATTATTTACTACAAACGCGAAGGTTCTTGAACACTGAGGCACGATCTGCACCGAGTATCGCTCATAGTCTTTGTGAATTTATACCAAGCACGTCAAAATTTAACACCCATGGCAATA
This sequence comes from Rhipicephalus microplus, assembly GCF_043290135.1. Classification (NCBI taxonomy): domain Eukaryota; kingdom Metazoa; phylum Arthropoda; class Arachnida; order Ixodida; family Ixodidae; genus Rhipicephalus; species Rhipicephalus microplus. The sequence goes on along the minus strand of NC_134701.1, from coordinate 137,250,277 downwards.
TTCGTAGGTGTGCGCAGAGTATCCCACCCGGCAGAGGGTGTCGCAAAATTTCTATTGAGTCCTCTTCAACCTTTGGTTCAATCTAAACAAAAACTTGCCGAGAAATGATTGAAATAATGAAACTGATTTTTGCAATAGTCGGCCTTCGGTTTTGACTTCCTGGGTGCAAACTTGGTCAGCAAGCAGCTGAACCAGCACTTGGAATGAAAGAACAGGTTTCTTTGGCGATCTTAACTCCCAAAAGCCTGCGTGTTAATAACGTCGTTTTTTGATCAACGACGGAACAGTTCCAAATCAATAAAGGTATGAGGCAGACTTCGCCCCCATATTTATGTGTTCTGAAATAACGAAGGGAGAGTTGCTCCCCATGCCACCTTTCTGCTATCGCGAATGGTTATATCAATGGCTGCTAGAAAAAATTAGGGGACCCTTAGGCTTCGCTTTTAAAAGTTTAACACGATTGTGAAATCTGGCTTCTGGTGCACCCTTCAACTGCTAAGTGCAAAACTTATTAACATGTGTTGTTAAACACACACACACGCACGCACACACAGATACACAAACGCACACACACACACACACATACACGCATGCTCACACACACACGCGCACACACACACGTACACACACACACACACGCACGCACACACACACACTCACACTGTAGGTTGTAGCAGCGCACGGGCGCGAATGGTACATAAATGTTTTTTATCTTAAGCAAGTCGCATAGCCTCCAAGATACACACCATGTGCTTGCCATTTAGGAGGGCATAGAGAGTCTCACAATCACTCACAGATGACAGCACGTTATCTAGCGTTTGCTGTTTGCTTGATCAACGCCTCTGGAAAGGCATGATATGTTTTCCACTAGATGGAAAAAGTTTTCCATTTTTAAAGCTGTTTGAAAGTTCCTCTGTGTTTTAGCGGTGATGGCTGCACTATCCCGGCATTTTTCGACGTACTTTGATGGCCTCATATGCGCCCATAAATTGCCCAATGGGCTTGTTTTCGTCGTGACACCTGTCGAAAAAATGCGTTAAGGAGACTCCTTCCACTATATGGCATTTATGTAGTGTTTCTTCCCGAACCAGCTGCAAGCAACATCGTGGCTTTTTGGAAGGACACCAGCTTGCCACGCGTACGGCCCGAGTTCAATCCTCAATGAAACCGAAACTTTTGTTTTTTTATTTTAGTTTCTTGTTTCTCAATTTTTCGCTCGCAACCAATGGTGCCGACGCTGACGGCGGAATTTCTGCGACACGAGCTTTTTAACGCTATCGCCTTAACATCCAAATCACAACATTCAAGTGATGTACGGCATAATTTACGCGCCACGCTCGTGTTCCGCTTGCGGCTGGTTCGCTAGCTTGATATACAATAGGGAGTTTTAGAATACCGTTTGCAAGCGCTGTGGGCGTTGCGGGCGTAGCGGGCATAGCGGGCGCCATATGAGTTTTAGAACAGCGTTTGCCCTGCTGCGTTCCGCAACGAACGAACGCAGCGACACCGTAGCGTCGAAACCAGCGCTTGCGGGCCGCATGCGGGCCGCGATCGCCGCACGCAATTTCGGATTTTCTGCGTGCGGTCCGCAAGCGCTAACGGTGGCTCGCGTTACGACGCATGCGCAGAGGCAGCGACCGCACCGCAAGGGCTCGCTGTGCACTATTCTAAAGCTCCCTAATATGTCAGCCTACCACTGCTGTGGCGGGTATTCAAACGTTAGTGGTGCTTTTGTTACACTACTCTAAAGAGCAAGCTAGCATCTAATCTAGATTGCGCATAACATTTATTCTTGTGTTTACTGTGTACTACGTCCGTTCGCCCCCTAACGTTGTGCTGATTTAAAAACAACATATCAACGATCCCCATTCGTCCTTCGCATATAATTTCCGCAGTACCTGGGATGTGCCAGTTTTTTGTTGTTGTTGTTGTTGTTTTTATTTCGTACCTTTGTTTGTGTACTCTTTTCGTCCCATCTCTTTAGCGCTCGTTTTGTACTAGTAATGGAAAATAAACCTGCCCAAATGCGTATCCTAATTTATGTCATCAAAGTTTACCATAACCAGACCACATATCTGACCTGTAAAACTGCAGAATTTATCAAACCTTGTCTTCAATCCTTCTTTATCGGTAGTGACTCTCTCAATGCATATACTTGATATCCAAATAATATATCGCATTACACTTTTTATAAGCGAGGGTTATTCTCTCAAATCACGATAAGAGCTAAAATGTTCCAGTTACTACAAGCTATTCTAAGCTAACTATTATTGTACACACGTGATGGCCTAATGCATTTGAGTGTGGGCTCAGAAGTGAGATATCGGACAACCCATACGATGATCATTGGAATGTTGGAATTTGGTAAAGCAGAATGATCTCGGGATTAGCAGTAGCGGTAATATCGCGCAATAAACAGTCACTGGAAGGAATAGCGTGCACACAGTGATTCTTGATGGTAATACGCGAGGCCGTAGAAAAATGATGATGGAAGTGTCTCTGCTGATCTTTCTATTTTATCGTTTTATAGACAGTTCACGTAATAATAAAGCCCACGGGAGGATGACCGCCACCGAATAGCTAAATTCACAGAGCATCGGACGCGTCACCCAATAGAGTTAGGTTCCGCCCTTATTGGCAGCAAGTTTCCTTTTCATCAACTTTAATTACTCCACATTTATTTCAGGACTAGTAAAACGGATTCTAGATGTAGTGCCCGGGATACATATCTTCTCTTCATCAGGGTTACATTAGGTCAGGTGTTATAAAGAAAAGCAGCCAATTGGTGTGTTTTAATTCTGACGCAAAATTACAAAGCACTTACCGGCTGCAGCGACTGACACATGAGCCAAAGGCAGGACCAGTGAAAGTGCAAGAACGAGCCCGGTAATAAAAGACATCACCACAAGCGACCGCGCTCGATAGGACAACATCGTCGACGAGCCTCGTCACGCTGCTGGCGTGGCAGCAGCCAACAGTGCGAGGCGCACGTAGATGTGTTCGACACGAGAAAGAGATGTTACGTCTGCCCTGAGTAACTTGAGCTGCTCAGATACCTCATGAGAATCATCCTATGGGCGTTAGTAACCTGAACGCGATACCTGGGCTTGCACACAGCTTGAGAAGAGAACAGAAAGGGGGGGGGGGGGGGGGTCGTGAGTGAAAGATATGGGCAGATAAGACGTGAAAGCGTAGCCAGATAAAGTCTATTCAGCGGAACAATAGATGGCGTTCGTCAAGCTTCATATCGCCAGTGTCGTTCATATCGCTGTTGCGTCATTTTCTACCAGCGTGTGTAGGCCAAGCCGGCGCTTTCGGCGGGTAACATCGTTCAGCAGAATCGTGACAATTTACGCAGCATCGACTAACTTTTATATATATTCTAACTTGTTCCTTTATATGCGAAGCGTTTCTTACTGAACTTCGGCGACTTCAAGCGTATCTATCTATCTATCTATCTATCTATCTATCTATCTATCTATCTATCTATCTATCTATCTATCTATCTATCTATCTATCTATCTATCTGTCTATCTATCTATCTATCTATCTATCTATCTATCTATCTATCTATCTATATATATATATATCTATCTATCCGCCTACTACACTTAGCTTTCCTGGGCGTCTCGACAATGGTATCAATACCAAACTTCGTATCGAATATCACGAATGTATTACAAAAAGAATTTACTAGTCATGACATGGAAATCATCACTTATATGTCATGAATGTCATGATTAGCAATTCGCAATATTGCTGCTCTTGCGGTGGTTTCGTTCACATGCCATTTTGCAAAACCTATATGGTATGACACGACTGCATGGCGAACATAAGCGCCATATACTAACGTAGAAATCATGACATGCGTCTCATAATTTTCATGTTATGATTAGTCATGACTGCACGCCACGCTCATGATTCGCTTGCGGTCGTTTCGCAAGCTTCACATATGCGAATTTGGGTATTACGGAATGAAGTATTAAGGTACAGCTGTGGCAACGTCTGTGTAGAGCATGCAAGCAGCCGGTTTTCGCCAAGCAGCACCAAAGCTTGAGGCACTTTCGAGCTCTGAAGTGGTGTATCAGGAGCATTCGTGGTCTGGTGTTCAGGCTGACCACGTCGGAGCCCGATACTCCCTCAAGGCTTCGTGCCGCAGAGCAAAAACAGACGGCCCGCGTGCTCTACACAGACGTGGCCGCCGCTGTACATTACTGCTCCAAACGTGATAACCATGAGCGGCGTGTCATGCAAGAACATGACTACATGCCACGCTCATGATGCGCTGGCGACCATTTCACTAGCTTTACATATACCAAATTTGGTGTTACGTGACATCAATTCATGCCGAAAGTACATGACTCGTGAAAATATGATAATCATGACATGAGTGTAATGCAAGAACATGACAACATACTATGCTCATGATGTGCTCGCGGCCCTTTCGCTAGCTTCAAATATACAAAATTCGGTATTACGTGACGTGAATCAACGACGAATGGGAATTACACTTCCAAACATGATGATTATGATATGCGTCTCATGTAAAACACGACTACCTGCTACGCTCATAGTGCGCTCGCAGCCATTTTCCTAGCTACACTTACAGAAAATTTGCTATCAGGTGACGTGAATAGATGATGAAGGCAAGTGACACGTCCAAACATGATAATCGTGACATGCGTGTGAGTTAAAACGCGGCTAGTTGTTGAGCTCATAGCTTGCTCGCGGCAGTTTCGCTAGCTCCACCTATAACTTCACGTGCTACTAAATATAATATCACTTAACGTGAATAGACGACGAAGGTAAATCACACATACAAACACAATATTCATGTTATGGAAGTCAGGTATGGCATAGTTTAAGTCCGCTTCGCAACGTTCTGCTGATATTAAAGTGACATATCAACTTTCTTCTTCCGTGCTTCGCGAATCATCAATTCGCGCAGGATGCAAGATCTGCCATTTTTTTTATTGATTATGCGGTTTCCCAAGTTTTGATGATATGTGGGTTTTAACGTCCCAAAACCACCATACGAATATGAGAGACGCGTTTTCTAAGTTTTCTTTCAAACTATTAGGAAAGCGATACTCTTTTTATTTCATATAACAGCAATCTTAAGAACTACTTGGGTACGCTCTTTAGAATTAATACAAATAAACAAAAGTGCATCTGTGTGCTTCAATCTGAGTGGTATTTCAGTTTTTAACGCGAGAGCGTTCAAGAGCTTGTTTTGCTGAAATCCGAATGTCTGTTCCGGCGTCATTGTTTGTGAGCGAAAAATCCAGAATTTACACGGCCAAATCCTTGACAAAGATGCAAAAAAATAAATTATATAAATATTTAATTTGCTTGAGAATCGTATCTGCAATGCATTGAATGAAACTGAATGCAAAGCCAATGGTAATAATAGAAAAAAAGGAAACGCGAACTTAACCAAGAAATAAGGCGCCCATGCTGGTAATGTTTTGAAAGTCGGCTGATTAAACCATAGCCAGCTGCCCCGCCCCAGTGGTCTAGTGGCTAATGTCCACTAGACCACTGCTGCTGACCCGCAGGTCGCGGGATTAAATCGCGGCTGCGGCGGCTGCCCTTTTGATTTAGGCGGGAATGCTGTAGACCCATGGGATCAGATTTGTGTGTACGGTAAAGAACCCCACGTGGTCAAAATTGCTGGAGCCCTCCACTATGGTGCCCCTCACTTGGTTTTGGGACGTTAAACCCCACATATCGGTCAACAGTAGTCGGTAAATAATGCTTAAATTATGGACATCACCCGCATATTGAAAAGTGATTAGCCAGCCCAACCACGACGAATAGCTCAAAAAACTGTTTGGACAGGTAGGTTGAAAGAAAACTGACTGTACATGAACTAGAATTCTTCATAGAATACTTAATTTTTTTAAATTAAAGCATAGGCCGTATTTCGAAACCTGAAGAGGCAGTATTGTAGAAAAGGGCAAGGCAGTTATGACCATTCTTCTCTACCATATTTGTCGTGGATTGATAGTTTAATAGAGATGAGATACTCTTATTAGTTTTGCATGCATCGCTGATTTATTTCTCAAGCGATCACCATAAATGATAAAAAGAATGTATGGTTTTGGTTTGTTTGAGCAGCCGCAGGGCAGCATTGTCAGCTGGAATAAGAATACTCAGCAGTATAAATGCGTTGTGAGAGGCCTACTTATGTCGAACATTCATGACAGTTCAATTTGAGGGGCGCGGTTTGCTTGATAAGAATACATTGTGAAACAGATTAGTGACAACAAAGCAATATTCCAAACCCAAACGCTTTCCATAGAAAAAACCTTGCTGTACACTTGCTGCCCTAATTAACAAAAGAATTGCCCCTATTGAGGTGTAAAGAGAACCACTATTATCTTAGAGTATAGGAAACACTGCACAATCACTTCGTGCTGCGTGATCGGCATAAAAAAATCGCAACTAGGCTATGAATGGGGTCTACCGCCATTCATGCGATAATATACAACACTTATCTGTACTGCTCCACAGGAAGGCCAGCAACAATGGCCTCTGATATGTCGTCCACTGACAAGGGGGTGAAATATCTGCCGCCGTGGAGTCCGCCTAGGGCGCGGGTTGAATCAGAAAAATCAGGATAAGGTTGCAGTGAGTCGCGCAATGTCAAAAGCAGGAAAGCTGTTTGATTCCAAAGACGAAACGTTGTTTTAGAGGTGAAGTAACTTAGGGCCAAGGTTCGTCCATACGATGATGTCTGTTGGCCGTGACGGGGAGATGTGCGGATGTGAGGCACAAGAAAAAGTTAAAAGATAAAATATTACCAAGTAAAATTTGAAAGAACAATGTGAATTACCAACAAGCAGAAACCCTTTATACGAGTCGTTGACTTCATTGTTGACGTTTTGGAGCTTATAACCTAGCTTTGTTGTCCAATCTTTGTCACAATATACCAATCAATGTACATTAATTGGAGTAACTCTCAGGTAACGTACAGTTACTCACCCATACCATACTCAGTGCTTCGCGCACTTATCACGATTAACTTCGCGGAGATGGATGTAAGTTTTAAAGTTCTTTCAATGTATTATCAAGATACCGAAAGCTTTATCTTGCTACTGCGTTGTTGCTGTGTGTTTGGAAAAAGTGGGTAATGATTTAGAGTATTACGTATTGCTGTGTGTTTAGAAAAAGTGGTTAGCGATTTAAAGTACTCGGTACTTTACTATGGGAGAGCTGAGAGCCGCCCCTTGGGCGTTCGCTTAGCTCGTATTCCCTTAGTCTTTGGTTAGATGACGCTAAATTCTTTACACGTTGATCCTTAGCGTATAGAGGTTTGAGTTCTACCACGGGGAATCACAGACACGACATGGTTGTTAAAACTACAAAGATAAAAAAAACACCAAGGCTGTGCGGTTCACGCAGTACAGTAACAGCGAAAGTTGGAAAAGCGCCCTTTCAGAGTCTCTTCTAATCACTCTTTGGGTAACTGCTACAAGTACACTTGCTAGTTACTCACTACGCCATATATAAGGAAGGAAGGAAAATAACTTTAGGTTGGTCCTGCAAAACGTGAATTATAATTTTAGGGTCGAAGCTGCTTAAGCAGTGGGTCGTGCGTCCGCGATGTATGTAATAGTAGTAGTAGTAGTAGTAGTAGTAGTAGTAGTAGTAGTAGTAGTAGTAGTAGTAGTAGTAGTAGTAGTAGTAGTAGTAGTAGTAGTAGTAGTAGTAGTAGTGGTAGTAGTAGTAGTGCGTCGTAGTCGTACGTAGCCACCTCCAAGGCCGGGCTAGAGGAGTGGCACGCACACAATCATTTAAATTAGGAGGAAACCCACCCACACTAGTCAGGAATAAAAAAGAATTTTTGATGAAATAACCTACGGAGACGAGTATCGGTGACTTAATCTACAATGAAATCTTATTTAAATTTGATTTTTACAAAAAAAATCATAGCATACCCACGAAGTGCATGATGATGATTGGGGCGAAGCATCCATCAGCATATCCGCGCTTCCGTTCGTTCATTCATTCTTGCTTCCATTCGTGCGTCCATGCGTCCATCCGTGCGTCAATCCGTTCATCCGTGCGTACGTCTGTGCGCCCGCCTGTGCGTCCGTTCGTCCGTGCGCCCGTATATTCATGCGTCCATCCATCCGTCCGTGCAACTGTCTGTCTGTCCATCCATGCGTCTCTTCGTCCGTGCGTCCATCCAGTGAACACTCGAAGTACTACGATCTAGCATCTTTTCATCATATATTCCTCATTTAGAAGTACCGCCATCCAGCGAACTTTTCAACGACTGAACGAGAGGTGGCATGGTCGGACTAGAGGAGTGGCACGTACGCACTCTTGCGGCCTGCGCTGCATGTCTGTTTCTCACCTCTCACCAGCGCTGGTTCATGGCACTGTGTGGTACACTGTGCCATGAACTAGTGGTGGCGAGAAACCTTGCTAAAATTATAAGAAAGTTACGCCAAGCGAGTTTGATGTGCACGGCAAGAGAAAGAGAGATAGAGAAAAAGGAAGGCCAGGAGGCTTACCAAACATTGGCATCTGGTTTGTTACCCAGCACTGGGGGGGGGGGGAATAGGGGCAAGGAAGAAGGGGTACATAGAGAGAGAGAAAATAAACGCACTTACACTCATGAGAAAACAAAACACTAACAGGAAGGGTGTTCTGGCCACAGCCGTTCAGAAAGGCCGGTCGAAGGCAAAAAGGTCAGCAGCGCTTTCAGAGCCTTCTTCTGTGAAGTTGCTTCTTGTCGATATTGTTGAATTCTTTCCTCCTACAGAGGTTGATTATCTAATTTGCTGAGTTCCTTGTGAAGGCATAGTCGTTGTCTACTATACTCTAGACACTCGCAAACGATATTTTGGATAATTTCTTCTTGTCACAGTGGCCACAGGCTGCGGTGTCGGCCGTGCCATTGCTGAAAGCGTAGGCATTGGCGAACGCAACGCCCAACCACGGCCTACATAAAAGGGTCTGGTCTGCTCGGCAAGGCCTCGATGGGACTACAAGGCTTAACGTAGTGTCAAGCGAGTACAGTCAGGCATGCTTCAAGTGCGGCTTATTCCATTGTGATGTAGTTTGCTGGCGAGCAAGCCAGCGTAGCTTTCGTGCAGCATTTGTCCTAGCAAGTGGTATTAGTAGTTCATGATCTGCTGCGTGGGCTAAGCGGGCAGCTTGATCAGCCCGTTCATTGCCGATAATTCCGCAGTGACTGGGTAACCTCTGATAATTTTGTGCCCTTTCTCAGTCAGGTGGTGTAGTGTTTCTGCTATCTGTATGTATGAAGTCAGTATTTTCCATACATAAGAAGTGTGAGCCGCTTAAGAGCCGGTGACGAAAAATTGCCTTTTTTTCTGGATGCCAGGTATGGTAACATTAATAATTGGTTGAGCGAGGCACCATGGCGGAGTCACAGGTTCAGCGGCAGGAGAGAACGAAGTTGGGATCGAGTCATCATATGCGGTCAGTAAGGTGTGTGGCCTGTCCACTGGTCGAGAGGCTAGGTGATGTCGAGGAGTTCGAGTAAGGTGTCGTATATGTGTTCTCAGTACTTCAACAGTAATGTGGGTCTTGATGAGTAGTTCCTTGTGATTGCGATAGTTGCCGCTCTTGATGCACTTTAAGGGCATGCTATATACCCATCCGGAGTGATTGAGTTTGGACGCTTTGAAGCATTCGTAAACTTGTTTTACTTGCGTTGGTTAACGCAGGTAGACTGTGCCGAATGAACCCAAGGCAAAGAACCCTGTATAGTCGCAACATAGCGGCTGTGGACATTCCCCAGTTCTTTCCAGCGAAGAACTTGAAGCATTGGCAGATGTCTGTCAGCCGCCTCTTCATGTATGATACATGTGGGCTGCATGAGAGGTCTCTGTCACTTATAACAACTAGGAACTTGTACGATAGGAGGTAAATTATCCTTTCGCTGTTTATCAGAACGCCGTAGTTCTGCATTGGTTTGCACGTAAACGACACAAGTGCACATTTCTCAGAGGAAATTTCTAGACCTCGGTTACGGATGTAAATAGCAGCCTGAAAGGCAGATCTCTGAGTTCGCGCTCGCAGTTGGAGACGTGTTACTGCAGACGTCCAAACGCAGATGGCGTACGCGTACATTGACAATCTGACAGTACTTGGAAGATGCACGTGGAGAGTGAATAGCGTCAGGTGGAATAGTACAGGGCTAAGTGCGCCACCCTGGGGACCACCGCGGTGGCTTTAATGTAGCGAAGTGTCACCATCCTAGGTTCTCACGAAAAAGAATTGCTCAGAGAGATAGCTGCGTATCCACTGAAATATCCGACCACCCAATCCTACCTCCTCGAGAGCGGTGAATATGGCTTCATGAGTGGCGTTAGCATACGCCCTTTTAGCATTGATTGATTGATTTGTGGGGTTTAACGTCCCAAAACAACTATTTGATTATGAGAGACGCCGTAGTGGAGGGCTGCGCAAATTTCGACCACCTGGTGTTCTTTAACGTGCGCCCAAATCTGAGCACACGGGCCTACAACATTTCCGCCTCCATCGCAAATGCAGCCGCCACAGCCGGGATTCGAAACCGCGACCTGCGGGTCAGCAGCCGAGTACCTTAGCCACTAGACCACCGCGGCGGGGCGCCCTTTTAGGATCAAGAAATAAAGAAGCGCAGAGACGATTACGGCCTTTTTCGTGTTGCACGTAGCTGACCAGGTCTATGACACTGTCGATTGATGATCGGCCACGGCAAAAACCCATCATAGCGTCTGGGTAGATGTTGTGATGCTACAGGAACCATTCTAGTCGTTGTTGCGACCGGCGTTTGTGGCATCGGAGATCCGGAATTAAGATGTCGAGGCAGGAGGAGGTTGAACTTCGTAGAGAGGGTTTATTTACATTATTTAAATGGCACCGGCTTTCTCGCCCGAAGCTCTGTATTGAAAGCTCTACATTGAACAGGCTGTCTATTGAACAACCTTCGTGAACCACACTGAAGAGCCCGGGAGGGCTGATTAAATAGAGTATCGTCTCCCCAGATCCCTAGATCGGGGAGAAAACACTGTGTAATAGGTCCTTACGGCACTGTTCAATAACGTGTACCACAGCACACACGAGTGTTATTATGCTGGCAACACCCCAACAAACACACATACACAAATCAAACACGTGTTTAGTCCCGGCGATGCTGCCTCCTTCGGCGAATCTTGCTTGAGTGGTGTGTAACCAGTCTGTCATCTCACGGTCGGGCCGACCACCCATGCTTTGTCAAATGGCACTCGTGGTCTAGGCGCCTCCGATGAGCCAGGCCTCGACATCTGGTGCTGATTTGAGCGTCGGTGGCTCATTAGTCAGAGACGCACAGCGTGATGATCCAACGTCCGCGGTCGGCTGAACCTCGGCATTGTGGCTTTCACCGGGGCAAAAAGACGGCACGTGTCGCATATCTGCGTGGACCCGAAGGGCAGTGGTGCTCCATAGAATAATTACAGCCACGCAGCGCCGAACACACGGAAACCGCCGGGTGTCTTGGCACCGCTCATTATCTCCACAAAAGGATGCGGTTGCCTTTATTCCGCTTTGGCAGCCGCGGCAAAAGGGTGGCCCGCCAAACGCTACACCGTCATAGTACCATCCTCTCCATTACTTGGTCCAAGAAACTAGCCAGTGCAATCAGGCGGTATGATGTGAGCATCAATGGTGACTTGCCAGGCTTCAGTAATGGTACCAAACGGCTGGTCTTCCAGTTAACCAGGAAACTGCCCTCTCGCCACCAATAATTGTATATCTCGATGAGGGCACTTCTCGCACACTCACCAAGGTGACACAGTGCTATGTAGGATATTCCATCAGGCCCGGGTGCTGATGTTTATCTACACAAAGCCAGTGCTGCTTTAAGCTCATGAATAGAAAAATGTTGGTCTATGCGGTGATCGCGTGATGTCGTGCCACCACGTGAGTGAGTGGAAAGGTTGGGATCTGCGAGCTGACGAGATCATTTGGCACAGAACTCTTCTCCCACGTCGACCTCCGATCTTTGTTAAGAGAGGTAGAGGACCTTAAACTGAAGGCCACTTAATGGGAACTGTCCTGAGCCCTCTTACTGTCCTTCATAAGTGTGATAAAGGCTTGCGGAGATATAACGACGCGCAGAAGGCTGCCCAACGTTGTGACTCTAGCTTGTCTATGTGGCGTTGTATCTTCTTCTGAAGACGTCTAGCCATTCGTAAATCGTCGATTACTTTTTTGCGTCTGTACCTTCGTTCCGCACGCCATCGCATATCTGAAGTTATTCTAATTCTACATCAAATTCCGCTACCCTCGAGGAGCATGTGAGGGTGCACACAATGTCTTGCACTGTGGACTTGATCACCTCTTTTAAGTCAAGTGAGGTGTTCTCTTGACAACGTTCTCCCATGAGAGATTCAAACTTGGTCCAGTCCACTCTTTGGATAGTGTCGCGTACCTTGCAAGGTGAGAATCCTCTGATCTTGATATATGTGGGAATGTGGTCGCTCCCATGTGTTTCTATGTCCAACAACCATCCGGCACATCTGACGAGACTTCGAGAGACAAAAGCCGACTCAAGGCAGCTGCTGTATCCAAGGCCACGTAGAAATGTGTGACTGCCATCATTTAACAGGCACAGCTAGTTGTCTGAAGCAAACGTTATCATACTTTTGCCCTCCACCTTGATCTTCGGGCTCCGCCATAGCGTATGGTGGGCGTTAAAGTCCCCAATGAATACCCACGGGCCAGAAGTGAATACCCACGGGCGCAGTGAGTGCTTGCTTCTTGCATTTTATTTCGCCTCCGCCATCGTCGCTCGCCCACCGACAGCTAGCCCTGACGAGTGTCTTCTTTGCTCTAACATGGCGCGTGCTTGCTCGTAGCCGCACTGTCTCGCTGAGCGATGGAGTACCATGTGACAGGGGAAGACATTGACCCTGAAGAAATCACGCCAGACCAAGGCTGGCAGACCGCCTCGTGTCGCCGAGCAAAAAATGAAGGCTCCAAACGTGTGCCGTCATATAGCGCTTTGAAACGCAACGAGCACATGCCCCGCAACAGAGAAAATGTGAAGAACAAAATTATTTGAGCAAGCCGAATGCCTCACCTACCAAAGAATGACATCCGCATTATTATTAGGCCCACAGGGGGTCTTAACATCGCAAGGATTGGCCCAATGACAATCACTGAAGCCATTTCAACTTCGGCAGGTATCAGCCCATCGGAACAGCAAGCAGACGCGCTCTGCCCCAACATTAAACAGAATATCATAGTAGCAAGCACGCCGAAGAGAGAAAATGCTAATCGCTACGTGCGCGTTAAAGAAATCCGCATCGCTGACAAGACCTATGAAGTTAGTGCCTACGAAGCGGCACCACATTCTACATGCAAAGGCGTCATTTGAGGGATTCCCGTGCAAGACGGTTCGGCGGACATTGATGCGAAGATTGTCAACGACCGCAATCCACTAGCTTTGGCTGCCAAGCGCATCGGAAGTACCACTACAGTGATCGTGGCCTTCGATGGACATCGTGTGCCCAATTTTGTGCGATACGGATCGGTGCTACTTCAATGTACACTATACCATAGACAGATAGATATTGGCTATGCCTGCGGTCAGCTCGGCCATCGAGCGGATGTGTGCCCGAACCCTGGAGACGTTATCTGCAGAGGCTGCAGCATGCCGAACCCCGAAGAAGAACACCGCTGCACACCAACATGCAAGCTTTGCGGAGGAGCCCACCTAACTGCCGACAGGGAATGTGAAGAACGCAACCACATTCCATACGTGGTGCGCCGACGACGATGGGAGCGAGCACACTCGACGCGACACAGGTTACGAAGCAATAAATGAGTTCAACGCAATCACTGATGACGACCAGGCCTCGAAGCTTTCTACAGATGGTCGATCCGATGGCAGCCGATCCCAGTCCCGATCCCGGAGTCGTCCCAGGAACCGCCCCATGCGTGCATCGAGGTCCCGGAGCCACCCTCGGACCCATTGCTGCAGCGCGCGAAGTGGGACCCCAACCAGATCTGTATCGCGATGCTACTCCAGGTTTCGTTCTGGTTCGCGTCACGGTTCCCGTTCAGGTTTCCGGCCCGGGTCACGCTCCGGCTCCCACTCTGGTTCCAGGCCTCACCCTGGTTCCAGGCCTTACCCCAGTCTCATCGGGGTCTCGAGTCAACGATCGCCTAGCCCATCGGCACCACCGTCACCAGGCAACGCCAACAAAAATAAGCGGGGACCTCTCACTTGGGCGGACGCCGTCCGGAGAAAAGGGAACACTACATCACAGGTAGGGTCGGGTTCACTCCCAGAGCATGATACACACACCACATCTGAGATAGCGATCTTAAAGCACGAAAATGCGAAGATGAAAGAAACAATACGCAAACTCACAGTCGCCCTTGCCGAACTAATAACTGACAGAAACGCACGCGCTGCTACGCCCACAACCGACAACGACGACAATGCAGTCCCCCCGTTGCAGCTGCAACCCGTAGGCGCCGGTAACGACGACGGCGAGAGCGCACCCAAGAAACGCGCGGTCGCCCACGACCAGCGAGCTTTAAAGGCAGAGTTAGACGACATTAAGAGCACGCTATCGGTGATTAAGGAAAGCTTTCGCTTTCTTGGCGAAAGCATGGCTCTCATGCAGTCTACTCTCACGGTACACGGTAATCGTTTGGGCCAAGTGGAGCAATATCTTGATCACGTCGTCGCCCCTGCCTTTGCCGCGGTTAAGCCGTTGTGGCAACGTACAGCCGTGCCCAGTCCACCACATCACGCGGCCCTTATGCACCCGCCGGGTGCTCAGGCCGACTCCTAAATGCTTCAAGAGGGCCAGGCCAATCGATGGGTTGCGAATCTGGCAATGGAACTGCAGGAGCTTCACCCACAAGAAAGCTTTCCTGCAGCAGTGCCTCCGTAGCCACGAAGCCAAACCTCACATCATGCTATTACAAGAGACTGTAGTACCAACCGTCACGTTTTCGGGATACCAGTGGTTGCCCGGCCCCTCGGGAGGACGCGGTATCGCTACCCTGGTCGCTAACAAGATTACCAGCACAGCGCACAGTCTCAATGTGCCCGAAATTGAACACGTTTTGGTCAAACTTCTCCCTGGCAACATATCACAACAAAGCGTATACATGCTGAATGTGTACAGTAGTCCCAGCCACCATAGACAAACATTCACACGCTTGTTCCAGAAAGCTGTCCGTCTCGCGGGGTCTAGCCCGCTAGTGATTGCAGGCGATTTTAACGCCACGCGTAGCGCCTGGGGCTACACGTACGACACACCCAAAGGTAACAAGCTTTGGAAAAATGCGAATGACATGGGCCCTATTCTATTACGGACAAGGCCTCCCCACTCGCACTGGTACGTCCACGCAAAGAGATACTACGCCGGATCTATGCTTCGTCAAGAATATCTTCAACACCCACTGGTCCAACCTCATGGTAGATCTCGGTAGCGACCACTTCATATTGGCTGTACACCTCCCCAGAGTAAGCAGGAAGACCAAGTCGTACACGTGGGTCGACTGGGACTTCTTTCGTAAGACCCGCACAGAACGACCTCCTCCCGATACCCCACCGTGCCTCGAGACGTGGACGGCCAAGCTCAAAGCTGATGTAAACAAGGCAATCAAAACTATCAGCACAGACCTTCCAACCGAAAAGATGGACAGTCGTCTCGCCCACCTACGAGAGGTCAAGCAGTTTCTATTGGCTCGGTGGAAGGGCCAGCGCCTTAATCGGAGGTTACGCAAACGCATATCCCAGCTGATCGAGACCATGATGGATCACTGCCGCATTCTTTCAAAACAGCAGTGGGATGAAATTTGTAATTCAATTCATGGTCAGGTTCGAAATGGCAAAACGTGGAACTTACTCAAACACTTCCTCAATGAAACCAACACCCGCACAAATCAGCGTCATTCGATCGTGAAGATACTTCATCAGGCTAAACGAACAGTGTCACCGGAAGATGTTGTCAAGAACCTCATGGAAAAATATATCCCGCTTCCCACGGGCACTGTGACCCCTCACCCTGATTACTCTGGCAGCGAAAACACTAACTTAGACGCCGACTTCTCTATTAAAGATGTGCGCCGAGCTCTTCATGAGCTCAATGGCCGCTCAGCCCCTGGCTCCGATGGCATCACCAACAAGCTCCTACGCAACCTGGACGATTCCTCCGTCCCTTACCTCACCGACACTATCAACGAGATATGGAAAACGGGTGAAATACCCGATGCTTGGAAACTAGCTCACACGGTTCTCATACCCAAACCAGGAAAGACGCCGAGCCTGGATAACCTACGCCCCAAATCTCTCACGTCGTGCGTAGGCAAAGTGGCTGAGCACGTCGTCCTCAACAGGGTTGGTCGATACCTCGAAGATAACGACTGCATCCCGCACCACATGATTTGCTTCCGACCAGGGTTATCCACTCAAGACGCCATGTTTCTCCTAAAGCATCAAATTCTAGATGACGGAAACACTCGGGACACTCGTGCAATACTCGGTCTCGATTTAGAAAAGGCCTTCGATACAATAACGCACTCGTCAATCCTGAAAGCGATCGCAGCCCTCGGCCTAGGTCATCGATTTTACCACTTCATCCGCTCTTTTCTCACACGACGCAGAGCCGTCCTCCGCGTAGAAGACCTAGTGTCGGAAGAAGTGGAGCTCGGACAGCGGGGCACTCCTCAGGGATCCGTCCTCTCGCCCACGCTCTTCAACCTCGTGTTAATCGGGCTTTCCGAACGACTTTCAAAAAATCGACGGGCTAAATCACACTATCTATGCGGATGATGTAACCATATGGTGCTCCACAGTGTCGGATGGCTTTATTGAGTCCGCCCTGCAAGAGGCTATCGACACCGCCGAGTCTTACCCCGACCACACCGGTCTCAGATGCTCACCTGCGAAGTCGGAGCTGTTGATATATTTGCCCAAACGCCGGCGTGCCAAGCCCAAAGGGTGGAAACCTCCGGCGGAACGCAATAACACCCTCCACACCAAATATGGTCGTACTGTACCCAGGGTAGACACCATCAAGGTCCTCGGCATGACCATCGAGTCCCGAGGAACCAACACCCAAACAGTACACAAGCTCAGGACTAAGACTGAAAATTCCGTACGACTCGTATGTAGAGTAGCCAACAGGCATCGATGTCTCAAAGAAGACAACCTGCTGCGTCTCGTACACGCATTTGTTTTGTGCTATTTTACTTACGTTGCCGCTATACACAAATGGCTACGTGCTGAGCGCGATCAACTCAATGCGCTTATTCGCAAGGTGATCAAACCAGCCCTTGGCCTCCCTAAAACCACTCCAACGAACAAACTCCTCGAGCTTGGCGTACATAACACGCTAGAAGAGATCGCCGAAGCTCAGGAACGCGTGCAATTGACCCGACTCACCACCACCAAGGTGGGCTGCCATATTCTGCGCGAGCTCGGCTTCTTCTCCTCAATGTCCAGGGACACCCCGGAGTTGACTCTAATTCCCCGTGAAATCTGCGACCTTATCACGATCGCTCCCATATACACCACGAAATGTATACCCCGAATACAACAGACGCAGGCGCCTTGCGCGGGCGACCGCCATTTTCAAGTGCTTAGACATAGAAGCGGACAACGTCTCGTTCGTGGACGCCGCTGCCTATCGCAACAACCAAGCCTTCGCCGCGGTCGCGGTATCATCCGCCCAGCAGACTCTTAACTCAGCCACAATCCTCACCCGAAACCCCGAAGTAGCGGAGCAACTAGCTATAGCTATAGCTATGCTCGACAGCAAACGGAAATTCATCTACAGTGACTCCAGGCCGGCCATCAAAGCCTTCGAACGCGGAGTCATCTCTGACCAGGCGTTAGGTATCCTGTGCAATGCGGACCCGAGTGCCCTGAAGCACCACACTGTCATCTGGTTCCCCGCTCATCTCGGCCAGGTGCCGGGTGCCCTATCCAACCTCAACGAGATCGCCCATGATGCAGCGCGCGCACTTACCGACCGCACTGCCACAGGACAACCCCATCTTGCTGGGTTAGATACCAATCGGGATGCACCAACTACGTACAATGAAATTACAAAGCACTTTTACCTGGAACGCCGCATTTTTCCACCCCCACATCCGAAACTTAACCGACCGCAGGCATTAACCCTACGCCTATAACAGACATACACGTACCCAAACCTTGCCGCACTTCGCGTTTATTATCCCGATGCATTTCCCAGTGACACATGCCCATCATGTGGACGCACAGCGACACTCGCACACATGCTCTGGGAGTGTAGAACAACTCCTCCCGACTCTACCTCAAGCAAGTGGGAGAGGTCCCTCAGGAGCTCACTTCTCGCCGACCAGCAATGGGCCGTCCAGCAGGCCCACAAAGCGGCTGCCAGGTATTGCCTGTCAGTCCCTACGTGGGAGACGCCCGCTACGCGCTAAGCGCGTCCTGCAGGACAGAAATAGTTTTTTTCATTCCATTCATTCGTAGGACATTATAAATAGAATCGAGTTACTAGACACCACAATGGGTCTCATGCAGAGCAGCTGCACGCGTTCACTGCAGGTTTTATCCTTTTGTATACAGTCGTGCAAACTCTGCAATGCATTGCGAATATGGCACGTTTTTGGAGACATTTCTTCTGTGTTCTGCTGGCAGCCTGGCCCCTGCACAAAAGAGGCAAGAAATATTATTAGAAAAACGTGACAGCAATGACACGAAAGCCGCATTTTTCTTTCTCATGGTTCACACATTCATTATTATTTCTTGCGTTAAAGAACAGACATGATTGAGTTATTGAGCTATGACTATTTTGACATATGTTTGTCTCTGGCACTTGGGCAGCTCACCAGGCATATGGGTATGTAATTATATTATCTAATACCACAAATCAGTGGCGTAACCAGCTATATCAATTAGGCCGTTGGGGAGGGGGAGCCGATCATAAATAAACAATGTTGTAATGTGTCTTCTGTATTTCTTTTTCGCATCTTCTCGTTTTTGGGGCGAAGCTCTTTATAGCGGCACCCATTCGTCCCTCGTAGCCGTTGTAGTAGTATGTAACAAGTATAACATTTTGACCTCTAAGGTGGTGCCGGTGAAAGATTTCTTTTGTGCGTTGTTGAACAATAAAATATAGTGCTCAATGTACATGCCATGGCTTCTAAGGAGAAATGAGAGATAATAGAATTCAGATTTTAGTTAACGCGCACGCTGCGAATTTTTATTGTTCAACAACGTACAGAAGACAAGAAAGAATTGCTATGTTATACTCGCTGGGCATAACTTCCTTGGTTTTAGAAAGGTTTAGCGAACGTTGGGCCGCAGTGCCATGAATACAGTGAACTAGTATATACCACGAACTCGAGGTTGTTAAAGGTGGGAAGTAGACACGAACCGCAAGCCGTAAGAAAGTGTGCGTGTGCCTCCTCTCGTTCAGTCCTTGGAATGTCCGCTGGATGGCTGTGCTTCTATATGAGGAATATATGATGAAAAGATGCGAGATGGTGGTACTTGGAGTGTTGAATTGGTGGACGAACGGACACACAGACAAATGCATGGACGGACGCACGAATGACTTTACGGACGGATGGACGCATGGACGGATGCAGGAGCAGATGCATGGACGAAAGCAGGGACGGACGCACAGATCAACGTGCGCACGCAAGAACAGGCGCCCGCCAGGACGGGCGGATGGACGCACGGGTGGCCACACAGACGCAGCCATCGATGAACGGAAGCAAGAACGAATGAACGGCCGGATGCCTCAACCCACTATCCATCATTCCCTCCGTGGATATGCTGTCATTTTTTATAGGACCCTCCATGTATTCTTGCGTACATGCACGTTTCACAGAGCATGAACCTCTGCTTGACTCCCTAAAGCTGAGTTTGGTTGTTAATTGTGAGCTGCATAGACACGGTATATCGAAGCTATGCTTCACGCGTAGCAGCAACAACAGCACACTCACTGGGCCCTATTGCATTGTGTTTTGTTGTTCCTAAACTGTCTCTAATTGTGATTTGACCTAAGCTGGGAGTAATGAACAAAAAAAAGTCACAGCTTTGGCGAAAAGGCGAAGCGATGAACGCGATAGCAACAAATCCGAAGGTCACGCGCAGGATGGCAAGCAGATCGAAACGTGCCCCGCGTTTCTCACGCACAGATGACGCCCGAAACGTACTCACAGGTACTGATGAACGCGCATAAGCGTCTCAATTGTTACTTCGCCCTTTCTGAAAAGTGCGCCCTTCTCGTGAACGGAGGATGTGCATCAATTGCAGTGACTTTTGTGCGCTGGGTACGTGCAATTCTTCTCACTGCAAGATATGGGTGCGTGATTAAGCGTATTCCCCCTTATTTTCTACGCGGGCCCAAGTACGCATGAGAGATGAGAGCTGCCGAAGCCGCTGCACGCTCACTGCGCCATCTTGCAGATTATGCTGAAAACACGATAGCCCCCCTTCCCCCGAGGCGTCTGCTAACAGCGGTAAGTGGTAGATATAAATAACTTACCGCTTGAACGCCACGGTGGCTCAGTCATTCTTTCGTCGGCTCTCACGCGCGTCGGACGCAAGAATCATGTGCTCCGTAGGAGCGGCGTTTGCGGCACATACTAGCCGCGGTAACAGGATGACCGAAGACCAAGACGCAGGATATGAGATTATTTTGCCACCACTGCCCAAGGGACGCGTCGCGCAAAACACCGTGTTTTTACACGGTGATGTGCGCGGCAGACCGTATCGAGTCGAAGATTTCCGAGACGCGCTCGGACCTACAGGACTGCTGCCGGAGGTGTTGGCACTGGGGGCCTACCAGGTAAATCACGTCTGGGCAGTCACCATGAACAACGCGGACGCTACGAAACGCTTGCTCGACGTGAAGGAGCTGAAAGTCAAGGGCCGACGCTGCATCATCGTAGACCCCCAGGATCAGCAGGTGCGGCTGCGTCTTCATTGGCTGCTGTACGGCGTCAATGATGAAGACGTGCGAACGGCGTTGGCGGCTTTTGGGAAGGTCGTACAAGTCACAAGGGAGCAATGGCGTGTTCAAGGTGTCAGCGACAAGGGTTCAACCACACGGACTGTGCTTCTTAAGCTCAAGAGTGGCGTGAAGGTTGAAGATCTTCCGCATCAAATCAGGGTGGCTGGTGAACTGGCACTTGTGGTTGCACCTGGTAGGCCAATGCAGTGTCTGCGCTGCCAAGGTACCGGCCATGTTAGAAGAGAGTGTAAGGTACCCCGATGCTCGCGTTGTCGGCGGTTCGGCCACAGCGAAGATGCGTGCATGCGCACGTACGCATCGGCTATCGGACCAGCCGAAGGTGAAGACACAGCAGAGTTGGTGATGGACGTGACCGAGGCTGAAGACGCGGCGAAAGGCGCGGGCGACGCGGTGAACCCAGAAGCTTCAACAGGTACAGTTACACCGACTGGTGGTGATGAACCAGCAGCCAAAGCGGACATAGCATCTGGGGAGGTGGTTACTCAAGAGCCAGCCGGCCAAACCGAAGAAGGCTTCACAAGCACCCCATCGAAGGAGCCTGAGCCGGGTGAATTAACCGAACTTCCAGTGTCGTGCGAGAGTATCAGTGGTGGGGCGCCAAGCAAAAGACCCCGCGAGCAGTCTGCAGGACGGCGTGAGGCGTCCAGCGAAAAGCAAGAAGAGGGGCCACCTGCGAAGGCGGCAACTTCGTTCAGACGCAGCAGCACAAGGCTGCGTCCCAACCCGATATCGGACAATCACTGGCCACCTTTGTCCTCCAGTGGCACGGGTCCTCCTGGAGGCTCCGAAGATGTCTAGCTCTATGCTAGACGCCGAAGGTAAGCACCATGCCCCGGGCTAACTTCTTAACTATGTAGACATGGCTGTTGTACCGAAACTTAGAGTGGCAACGTTAAATGTTCGAGGTCTTGCCGCCAAGCGGAAACAGAGCCAGGTCTACAGGCTGCTCGTGGATCATGATTTGGATATACTAGCTGTACAAGAAACAAAAGTAGACGGTGAGGAGGAGGCCCGGGGCATGGTGCTGAGGTTCACGACGCGTTACTACGCAATTGTAACTCAAGCAATAGGCACTTCTGCAGGCTGTGTTTTGTTCATTAAGAAGGTACCGGGTCTGGTAGTGCAAGATACCTTTTCTTGCCCGTCTGGTAGATTGGTTTACTGTGATTTAGTATTCAATGAATGTCAGTGGCGTATAGTGTGTATTTATGCACCAACCATTTGCGAGGAGCGATCAATGTTTTTTTCAAGCCTAAAGCAGCACTTCACTTTGGAAAGGAAATATGTATTACTGGGTGATTTTAACTGCGTCCTCAATGGGCGAGATCGAGCAAACGGACGCGCCATTTACGATAAAAGTAGTAGGACGCTAGCGGCCGTAGTTACTGAATTCGAGTTAGAAGACGTGGGCAGCTGTATGGAGGGAACGCGGGATGTGCGTTTCACACATTTTCAGGGGAATAGCCATGCGCGTCTTGATCGCATTTACGTGTCGCTTGAATTAATAGCCCACTGTAAGACATATGCTGTCTACCCAATACACTTCAGTGATCATTGTTTAGTTAAATGTGATATGGGAGAGAAAACAAAAGATGGAACTTTCTCATGGGAGCTGTGGAAGATGAATTCCACTTTGATCACTGACGAGTATTTCTTAGATCAGGTAATGAACTGTATCAATGAAATAAAAATGGATGATGAAGTTAAACTTGCAGAACAATGGGAAGAGTTCAAGCAGCGAATAAAAATAAAAGCTATTGATCGTTCTTGCGCATTGAGTTACGAAAGGAAAAAGAAAGAAAAAGAACTCCGAAAGACTTTGGAAAGACTAATAGACTTGGAGTGCAAACAACCGGGAGAATATAAAATTGACATACGCAATATTAAGCAGAAACTTGCTCTGTTTGACGAGGAACGCTACCGCGGTGCACTCGTCCGTGCTAGGGCTGAGGCATTAGCGGCTGGAGAGACGCCGACCAAAAGAGCGTTAGGCGTGGAGAAAACGAACGCTCGACGGAATCATATCGAAAAAATAGAGAAGGACGGTCACGAAGTAACCGATACGGACAGCATTTTATCCGTATTTTCAAGTCATTTTGAAACCCTTTTTGCGTGTAGACAGGTAAACCTAGAAAGATTTAAAGACGAATATTTAGGACGCATGCCGCAAGTGAATGAGGAAGTGAAAAACGCTTTGGAATTATCTATATCTGCATCTGAAGTTGAACGGGCGATTGATAAGTTAAATCCCAGGAAATCTCAAGGACCAGATGGTCTTTGTGCCAAGTGGTACAAATGTTTTAAAAGTGAATTGTCTTCAATACTTGCGGGCGTATTTAATGAGGCATATCAGGAAAAGAAATTACCACCATCCTTTGGTGAATCGCGTACCGTTCTGATTCCGAAAACAGACGAGGTTGAAAAGCTCAGGCACGTCACAGCGTACAGGCCAATCGCACTGACAAATGTAGACTACAAAATATTAATGAAAATTTTGGCAGCTAGACTTCAGTCAGTTATAAAAGATATCGTTGGTCCACACCAAACGTGTGGAATCAAAGGGCGGTCAATAGCTACAAATGTTCATAAAATGCGATCCGTGCTCGAATGTGTTGACACCAGTCAAGCTCGTGTGGCCATACTTCAGCTGGATCTGGAGAAAGCGTTTGATTGCGTTGCCCACGCTCTTTTGTTTGCAGTATTGGAGCACATTAATGTTGGTAAGATAATTATTGACGGAGTAGCCATGGCATACCGGAATGGTAGTACGAGACTAATTATTAACAAGACATTGGGCCCCCCCATTAGAATTGAGCGCTCAGTGCGTCAAGGTTGCCCTGTTAGTCCACTGTTGTTTTGCATCTATATTGAAACTTTATGTAGGTCGATATTGCAGAATGACATCATTAATGGGTTTAGAGTACAATCTTCAGAGGTCAAGCTACTCGCATACGCTGATGATGTTGCTATTTGTAGCACTTCCTATGTAGGTATTGAAGAATCAATCAGAGTTTCTAAATCTTTCGCCGAAGTTACAGGAAGCCACATAAACTGGGGTAAATGCCTCGGCTTCTGGCATGGATATTGGCCTTCAACACCAGAATTTTTTGCAGCAATTAAATGGACAAGAACGCCAGTTAAATATCTCGGAGTACCGCTTGAGTCATACAAAAGTACTGATGAATATTGGACACAGCAAACGAAAGAAATTAAAGAGAAAGCGAATAGGTGGAATGCAACCTATCTGTCCATGTTTGCTAGGGCTACTGCATGCAACTGGTTTTTTGTGTCAAAGCTGTGGTATGTGATGCAAGTGCTGTACTGTTCCCGTGTCAATGTGCAAAAATTACATCGGGTGTTTGCAGTATTTGTGTGGGGTTCTAACTGGGAAAGGTGCAGTCGCACGAATTTGTTTAGACGGGTGAAGTGTGGAGGCCTTGGGCTAGGACATCTGTTTATCAAGCAGTTAGTAAATAGGTTTTTCTTTTTTCGGGAGACAAGAGATCCTTTCCTACTAACAGTGTGTCAAACAAGACTAAGTAGACTGTTGCCCGAGTTTGTTGTGAGCACTCATGTTACCACAGGGGCTGTGCAAGGATACATGAAGGAAGTTGTGGCCAGCGTGCGGTTTTTGTGTGTTCGGTTTTCAACTGACTACCTGTGGTCTGTTGGAAAGAAAAAACTGTACAAAGATTTATGTGACACGATGCTCCCCATCCCATTGTACAGAGCGCTATATACAGCACGCAAGGTCCAGAATGTACTTAAACGAGTTAAAAAAATGCCAGCAGCTCCAAGTGCGAAAACGTTCTTTTTCAAATTACACACTGGAACACTTCCTGTAAGAACCTTCCTAGAGGAGCGTGGGTTTTATATGCCTTGGGGATCTCACTGTCTGATCTGTAAGAAATCGGAAACTATTGACCATGTTTTTCTGCACTGTTGGGAAGGAGTTTATTTTTGGGACGTATTACAAAGGACAATCAAAAAAGAGTTCCCGTTAGATCCTCATGGGATCAGGTATTTGGATATAGAGAATGAGGATGGATTACCTTTCGATTTTATTATGATGACTGCC
Source organism: Rhipicephalus microplus (assembly GCF_043290135.1). Lineage (NCBI taxonomy): Eukaryota > Metazoa > Arthropoda > Arachnida > Ixodida > Ixodidae > Rhipicephalus > Rhipicephalus microplus. The sequence goes on along the minus strand of NC_134701.1, from coordinate 137,225,188 downwards.
TTGCACAGTATATGGCGCTCTAAAATGGCTGGATTTCATTGTGACCCAGACAGAAGACCAGCAAGAGAGTACTTTAAAGAAAGCATCTCAAGATTACTCGAGGTAGTAAGAACAGATGAATGTGTACCTTTATGGGTAGAAAGGGTAGAAGCCCTACTGACCATGAAGGAATTCTAGAACGTGATGTGTTATAGTAATGCTTGACGGGCTTAGTTATTTTCCAGTTTTTTGTATTGCTCGATGTGAATTGTAATATATTAAGCGTAGCAACCCGCATGTGAAGTTTACCGGAAATAAAGAAAAAAAAAGCCACGGTGGCTCAGTGGTAACGCCTCGCAATCACGTCGCGCAGATCCCACGTTCGATTCCGCGCACCAAAGTCTTTTTTTTTTCAGGGTTTTTTTTTCTTTCTTACGTTTGCACATATATAGATACGTATACATATACGGAGCATAAATCCGACGCCAACGTCAGCGGCAAAATCCAGCCGAGAGTGTCCATGTAATTGCTATCGCAATAATAACACAATATAACTTACCTTATCGTTGATACAGACGATCATCTTACGGAAGTATACTTCGCTGTATATTCGGCTAGGGTCAGTATATTTGGTAGGGAGGTATATTCGGCTAGGGTAGCAAAGATTCAACGCAGAGGAAGCCACTCATGAGTACGACGAATGCAGCACATGAAAAGTTTGCGATTACGTTTTCTTTCCGCTTGTTTCTCAAGCTTTCGCGCCACACTTGAACTGATGTCATGTACGAGATTTATCGAAACATTTGAAACCACTGGCGTCCACAGTAAGTCTTGGAGCACTCGCACGACGAGTATACGCGCACCCGAAGGCAGGTAAGCCACTGGCTAATGCACGGAACACAACACATCATGGCACTAGCGAGCGCTCCTGTTGACACAACGCTTGCATGCCCCGGCACGACAGCAGCCATTGCTGAACCTTTCGAAGACAGATCCGTAGAAAACGCGTACTGTCACTGTCGATTGAACGTGGCGGCGGCAGCCTAATTGATCGAGAATCCGCCATGGACGCGATTTTGGCGCAGAAACTTCACTCGAGGGACAATTTAAGGTACCTCGATCGCTTCCTTGACAATCTCGATGAAACGCTCGAGATTTTGTAAAGGAAAGGAAGCGTTTCAAATGAAGGGGTGGTTCGTGAATGGGAAAACGCCACTCAAGGAGCGTTTCGAGCAGCGTTTGTGAATACGGGGGTCGGAGTACTTGGTACTCTACTATGAAAAAAGTATAAAGCTGTCCCGTTTAAGAGAACTTCATCTTACATAGTTCATATGCACACAGAAAGATAGGCAATGATTATCATGCGTATGCGCAGTGCAAGCTGTTATGTACAGTGGAAATGACTTATTTGCGTATGCAGTGATGTACTATGCAAAAATTGTACAACAAGGACGGGACATCCACAAACTTTGAGATGATAAAAACCTATATAAACAATAAAGGCTATATGCAGAAACAAGGGGGTCATTTACAGTGTTAGGTGATGTTTTTGAACGCAATGGTCGCCAGTGGGAGCAAACGCATGTCACATCGGCTCCGTCGATTTGTGAATGTTTCCAGAGGTTTTTCGAACTCTACCTTTGAAAGTGGCACACTATCGAACAGATCAAGTCATCGCGAACCCACGGATACCAGCTTTTTGGGTGAACGTGAGCTTTACGAGCTTTAAGGCTCGTAAACTGCAAGAACTATACGAGTGAGCGCCTAGACCTAACGGTGGTTGGGCCTGGCGCATACCGCGTCTAACTCGAAGACAGAAAGAACAGCTGAGATGGATGTAGACGAGGCAGGGACAGGGGAAGCCACGGACCACAGAACTGAACAAACAAGAAGCATTTCCACGAGCAAAGACGAAGACGCTGACAGCGTTGCAGATGCCTGGATTGAAGTTACACGAAAAAAAAAGAGGATGCGCGAGCCAAAACAAGGTGGTGAGACAAGAAGACGCCCGTTCACCAAGCCCGATGCACCAAGGCTGCCGTAGCATTGTCGGCAAGGTTCTACGAGCAAGCAAGATGCCCAGACTGCCCAGAGACGATATCAAGGCAATTGTTCGGCTGAGGGACGGGCTGAATATAAGGAGCACGTGTGGTGCGAGTCTTGATGAGGCGATACGCAACGGAGAAGAAGTGGGTGACGACGAGATGATCGTGATCTGCCCCAACCCCACGCAAAACATTTTGGTGATAAGCACACCGGAGCAAAGCACAGCGACGAAAATCACCAAGATGAAGGTTTTGACCATCTACGGAAAGAGGTACGAAACAAACGCATATGTTTCAGCGCCTGAGAATATGACAAAAGGAATCATACGCAATGTACCTCTTAAATATAATCAAGATCAGCTCGTGGAAGCACTGGTGAACACAAGAAACCCCTCTCTAATGTATGCGAAGAGGCTCGGTAGTACAACAAACGTGATACTGCTCTATGAAGGAAACCGAGTTCCTTCATGGGTTGACTTCAACAGCGTTATGATAACAGTATCTCTGTACCGAAAACAGATAGACTTCTGCAAGGAATGTGGAAGGCTCGGCCACAGACCTGACGTGTGCCCAAGACCGGACATCAAACTGTGCCCAATTTGTGGGTTAAAGAACCCTATCAATGGACACGAGTGCACGCCACAGTGCCGAATTTGTGGTGAGGCGCACCCCACGGCTGACCGGATGTGCAAGGCTAAATACAAGATGCCGCACATAGTGAAGCAGAGAAGGTGGAAGGCCAGGTTCAGAGACTTTCAAGAGCGAACCGCGTCACCATCGGTTAGCAATGCTGGTGCAGTGGAAGGAGGCCGCCCTAGTCGCTCGAGATCCAGAACGCGCTCCCAACAGGTCATGGGTCGTTCAACCAGATCCGGATCCCCTTCGCCGGTAAAAAGACGGAGCAAAAGTCGTAGTACGAGCAGAAGCCGCAGCGAGAAGCGACACCACCCCCAACAAGACATAGGAGGGGCCACACCTAGCGGGAAACAGAAAGGGCCGCGCAAAATTACCTGGCGTGACATAGTCACGAGACCAAAGGCGGACTCCGCACAGGGGCACCCTCTCTCCAGCCGCCCGCGGGCAGCCGCCGACCCCGACCTGGCAGCGAGAATAGAGGACATGGAGAAAGAGAATAGGGAGCTTAGACAAGAGTTGGTCAAGGCCATAAAACAGAATGAAAAATCAACGCGGAAAATTGAGGAGCTACAACAGACACTGAACGCAATCCTCAAGCGAATGGGAAGACACCCCGCAGAGACCTCATCCTCTGGCGCCTCCTCGTCCCATTGAGCTGCCGATGAACGCGACACAACTTCAGCAGTAGGAGACGGGGACATGGACATGGACTGTGTAGGTGAATATGAAGCACCAGTGGCGGTGAGCTTTAAGCGTAAGAGCTCAACCGATTATCAACATTTTAAAGACGCTGAAAATCACACGCAAGAACCGAAGCGGGCATGACCGGCAGGCCGAAAGATAGACGTGATCGAAGAAATCGTAGACAAACTAACCAACAACACAGAGCGACTGTTTGAGACGCTCCTCATTCGGCTGAGCGAGTCTGACGCCGAAAGGAACGCACAGTATGCGGCGGTCAGTAACCAACTTGCGGCCGTGAATAAGCGCATCAAATATCTGGAACGCGGGACGGCGCAGTTGCAGCAACAGGGACAAGGCCACGACGAATTGGGAAGGGACGCATCGACCATTCTCAACAGAAGCAGCAATGTCAACACCACCCACACTGAAAAAGGAGGGACGCACGGACAGTCGCGTTCGCCCAACGCCTTTGAATAGCAACCATGGCTGCGTCCCGCAAGTTTGTCGGCAGACGCACCGTCTGGCAACGGAACTGCAGAGCTTCAAAAACAAAAAAAAGCTATAATGTAATGGTGCAATATAAGAAAACTCTCTGGAAAAGCAAACTTCCCGACGTGATTGCTTTGAAAGAACCTTTCGACCGGGCTCAGGTACCAGGCTATGTGGCATGTGGCTCTCCGTGTGAATGCACGCGGAAGGACATAAAGGTGTGTACCCTAGTTAAGAGAGGGACGGCCTTTACCGACCATTCACTTGATATCAGCGAAGAGTCGGACATACACCACAACCTGATTGAGGTCGTGCCCTGCATTGGAGACCGGAAGACTGGCCTATTCGTGCTTAACGTGTACAGCCCCCTTCAAAAAGGGGCCTCACGCACAACTTCGGCGCCCTTTTTCACGAAGCGATGGCGAAGGCCGCCTTCAGTCCCCTCTTAATCTGCGGAGACTTCAATGCACCACACACGCAATGGGGATATGGAGCCGACTCGCCCAAAGGGAAGAGGCTAGCCGAACTGATGGACGAGCTTGGCTTCGTTCTATTCAATGAACCGGCATCGCAAATGCGGATTGGACAGGGCGCGTGCCACGACACGTCCCCTGATCTCTTCATTTGGTCAGACGCGGGCGCGATCACCTGGTCGAACACCTTTGAGGATCTGAGGAGCGACCACAGAGTCCTGTGCATGAAAATGGGAGAGGATAGAGGCAAAACGGACGACTGCCAAGAGCTATAGTCGTGGACTGGGACAAGTTTCGAGAGCAAAGAAAACGAGAGAAGCAGGAAGGACCGATCGAGGATATCAAGGAATGGTGCAGGGAACTACTCGCAGACGTAGAAAAAGCTACGAAAGAAATAGAATGACCAGACAGGCGAAAGAGCCTGAAGGTGGCGACAGGCCCTGCGGAAACGTCGATGACAGCGTTCCCGAGCCGTCCAGGGTGGAAAGCCGACTTGCGCATCTTGTAGATGCCAAGAAGTCTATGCAGCGAAAAGCGAGTCAGCAGAAACTGAACAGGAAGGTACGCGAGAAGATTGCCGAGATCAACCGAGAGATTGAGGCCCACAGCATTTGACTGTGGGAACAGGAATGGCAGGAGCTGTGCGTTACGATGGACGGAAACATGAGTGCAGGGCGCACATGGAAGATTTTCAGGCACCTGCTGGATCCAAATGAGCACGAAAACTGCGACTCGTGTTCAGATGGCCAAGCTGCGACACAAGTACAAAGGCGACCCGCAGGCCTTCGTGGAGGAGACGCACGTCACTCGCCCGGCAGGCGAGTCACATAGAATACTGTGGGGCTCCCAACGAGGAACTAAACGTGGAATTTACCATGCAGGAAATTAGAGCAGTCCTCCAGCTACTGAAGACTAAATCGGCACCCTGTCCTGACAAGATCACCAACCGAATTCTGAGGAACCTGAATGATGACGCCATTGAGAAGCAACGTCAGTATATCAACGCATGCTGGAAGGAAGGCCGTATTCCACAAGAATGGAAGACAGCGGATATCATACTAATACCCAAGCCAGTTAAACCGCTTGAGGTTCAAAATATGAGGCCGATATCTCTGACGTCCTGCGTCGGGAAAGTCATGGTGCACGCCTGCCTCAACAGGGTGACAACGATTCTCGAGAAGCGGGATGCCTTCGGCACTCACATCATCGGCTTCTGCAGAGGACTTCCGACGCAGGATGCTATGCTGCAAATCAAAGAACAGGTCATTAACGCACCAAGCAAGCTTGTGGGCGCCCTGCTCGAGTTAGCCCTTTGATACAGAAAAGCGCCTTTGATACAGTAAAACATGCTGCCATTTTGGACAAGATCAGCCCACTAGGTCTTGGTTCAAGGTTCCACTGGTACGTCAGCAGCTTCCTGACCGGACGCAAGGTGACGGTGAAGGTCGACGGTGCCCCACCACGAAAAGTTGACAGGGGGGGGGGGGGTGCGGGTACGCTACAGGGCTCGGTGCTGTCTCCCATGCTTTTCAACCTCATCGTGATCGGACTACCAGAGTCTCTCAACGCAATAGAGGGCATCAATCACACGATCTACGCAGACGACGTGACCGTGTGGACCACAGCGAATACGAGCATTGGTGATATGCAAGAGAGAATGCAGCAGGCCATCCGGGTCGTGGAGCGGCACCTCGAAGGCACGGGACTCGTTTGCTCTCCCGATTAATCGGAAATACTCCTGCATAGACCACGCAAGAAAGTACCTGACCCGCAGGCTGTACTGGACGCCCGTCGCTTGGGCATCCACGTCATGACGAAGGAGGGGACCCAAATACCAACGGTGTCCAAAATACGACTGCTCGGCCTATGGCTGGAAGAGAACGGTGCGAACCACGAGCTGGTAGCACGAGAGGCAATATGAAGTGGCCGCCACAACGCACCTTGTGCGTCGGGTAGCAAAAAAAGAGAAAAGGGCTAAAGGAACACAACGTGACGAAGTTAATAATGCGTATGCGCGGAGGCACATAGCGTCTGTCGCTGTTTGTACCGACTGGAACAGAAGCGAAATCGAGAAGCTGAACGCGGCGATTCGTCGAGCGTTCAAGGTAGCCCTGGGTGTGCCCCAGTACACAGAAACCCGTAGGCCTCTGGAGCTGGGTGGGCACAACATCCTCGACGAGATAGCAGAAGCGCAGAGGATCGCACAGCTCGAGAGGTTATCTGGCACAAGAACGGGAAGACGCAATCTCGATCTGCTTGCGATTCAATATCACGAGGCGCGTGGACTGAAGGAAGCATTGCTACAGGATGTCAGGGACGCCATACTGACAGAAAACATCCCCAGGAACATTCACCCCGTTCACGGCTTGCAACGACGCAAATGCAGAGCTGCAGCAATCCTGAAGGCGCATGGAAGCCAAGAGGGTGTCCTCTTCATCGATGCGGCCAGGTATCCACTGTCAGCCGGTGGCGGCGATGGGGGACAATCGGGACCCCCGCAGCTACCCGTGAACGAGCGAGGTGAAGTCGAGGCGCTAACACTACCACCACTGCTACTGCTACAACAACAATGACTGCAGCGACAGCGGCAACATCAACAGCGAGTCCGGTCAGCGGCGGCGGGACCTGCTTTCTCTATGGCGGTACTGGATACAACAGAAAAGGTTCGGGTCTCGGAATCAGCACGGCTGGCGTCATCCGAAGCTGCAGAACAAATGGCCATAGCTTTAGCGGTACTCCACAGTAATGCAGACGACAGCCTGATTATTAGCGATTCTAAATCAGCGATTCGGAGCTATATGAAAGGCTGGGTGTCCGAGGAGGTGGCACGCAAGCTTAACGCCAGAGCTGGGGACTTCGCGTCAGGCAAGATTACTGACAAGGCCCTCATGTGGTTGCCCGCTCACATGGGCGACAGTGGAACTATCAACAACAGCAGCCGTAAAACTAGCAGCAACAGCACCAACAGCCAAAGACTAACCGGCATCCCACCCAACCATAATGAGCGCGCCCACCTCGTCGCGAGGCAACTTACCCGCCGCGACGCAGCCACCTAGGGAGCAGCCGCCACCGTGGTTGGGAGGAGCACTGCCCGAGGCACGGTGGTGGCCACAGGCACTGGCAATGCCGAAATTACCACCCCCACCACGTCCGTTGCTGGAGCAACTGAAGTGGGGGCAGAAGTGGCGAGACAACAGAGGTGCACCGACTGCTATGAAGAAAATTTCCTGCCATGTACCACGACGTGCTTGCGCACTATAGGAAAGACCGGAAGAAATTTCCGCAACCCCACGTGCGCCTGGACAGGTCGCAGGCAGTGGAACTGAGAAGGCTGCAGACGGGCACGTTCACCAACCCCTACCATCTACACCACTTATGGCCCACGCTGCACCCGTCGCCTGGCTGCCCGTGGTGTGCGCATGAACAGGCCGATATGGCACATATACTTTGGCAATGCGAAAGAGATGAAGATAGGCCACGAGAAAGGATGTCGTCAACTGAGGGACCCACCGAAATGGGGCACCTTGCTGAGCGATGGCAAGCAGCCCTTTCAGCGAGACCCTCGAAGACCAGGTGTGGGCCGTCTAGCGGGCCAGGGCCATCGCCGAGGACCTCAAAAGATGTTCCTCGAACGATGTGTCCTTGGAAGCCTAGCCCCGGGCACAACAACAACCGTAAGGCAAATAAAGTTTATTCAACTCAACTGCTCTCATGCTCAAGAACAAAATTTCACATAAAGGACGTGTTCCTAATAAAGAACAGGAAAATTCACACTGTAGTTTCATAGTGGTACAAGCTCTAGCCCACCTTCTCAGTAGGGGAGGGAAAGGCAAGGTTACTCTGTTGTTTTTTTTTCACAATACTGAATCGCTTAGGCCAGCGTTAGAGGAAAGCCTCCTCACCCAGCATAACTAGTTCTTCATTGAGATGCATAAGCATTACGTTTCTTAATCAACGTAGCAGATGAAACATGGCTCTCTGAGGGCGTCCCCTCAGGTGAGCCCATCCCGTACAGAACAATCGACCTTCGATTGCTCATGGAGTCAAATTCAAAGGGACAAACCTTGCATGAACTATCCTGTAAAGCCCCCGAAATAGGTCTCCTTGAGTTTCAAATTTCATCTGTGTATCGAAAATAACTTCACATGCAACCTGCAGAGTAGAATATATTAAAAAATAAATGTTTATTTTCCCTTTCATTCTTTGAGCAAATGGTTTCAATATAACTGAAATGTTTGTAATAGTGGTGTTTAAATGTATGCATGTATGCTATGAATTTGTTTTGAAAAAAGACTCTAACTAAATAAGCACTGATGCTTGTACGAAATAATTACTTATGAGTAATTCGTCTTGAATAAATGAATGAAATTACTCTCTACTTAAAAAAAATCGCCGCATAACTTCGTTTGGTAGTTGTACGAGGAGGTTTGCTTAACCTCTTAGGAGCTCTCCAAGTAATCAGAAAATAGAGCGTCGTTGAAAGTTGAAGCATTCTTCGGAGTTTTCTGTTAATGGGGTGTCCGCATGGCGCCATCCACCTTTTTCCTAGCGTTCGTCTGTGTTCGAAGCAGTTCTTGCGCAGTCGTACCCAGTGATCAACCTGACGCAAGCTAGGCGGTAAGTTTTCGCAGAGTACAACTTTTCCTTGTGGGCGCGATGTTTTTGAGTATATACATTGTCCTATAGAGGGCGCTTTCAAATGAGCAATCATAGGGAGTCTTCATGTGCGCGCATTTCCGACAAAGAGACGCGCATATGAAGGCTCTCTAGGTGATCATAAAGACCCTGAATAAATAAAATAATGGCACCAACTGTTATTTTCTCCTGTCCTCCTCTCCTGCGCATTTTACCTAACGCTCGGTGCTCCCATTGGCCGACCGCGATCAGCCGAGCACAGCTACTTCGACGCTGCAACTTCCGCAGCACCCAGCTGCTGCTCTTCTGATGCCAAATACACAGCCGATAACCATGAACACGGTGAGGGAGAAAGGCAAGCCAAAGTGCCGTGGGCCACATGATACACCGCAGCTCCCAAATCGACCTGCGGTGCACGTAGGGACTGCAACCGAGTCACGACCTCAGTGCACACAGGATGTTCCTCACAGCGCCAGCACAGCAGAAAGTTCTGCGCCACAAGCTACCGTTCCAGCTCCGGAGAATTCCACTCTGGTGGGCTCAAGGGGGGCACGCCGATGTGCAGGGGCACTCGCCACGTCTCCTGAAATTCCCGGTGACCCAGCTTTAGCAGCGACAGTTTTATTCAAGCTGTCAGCACTGAACGAAGCCTTCATTTCAAGATCGCCCTCGATGCTGGCGACTGCGCTATCATCGCAGCGTAGTCTCATCAAGATGCGAGTCAACAGCCGGCAAAATATTGGGGCAGCCAACGTGTCCTCCCGGGAGTGCCTGGAGGAAATATTTGGCGTCACGGAGCTCTGCGGCATGCCCGGGTCCACCCGAATCCCTGCTGATCGAGGATACAGCACAGGATACCTGCATGGTGTAGAACGTGACCTTGGGGATCACGAGCTGCTGCAGCGCATTGAGTCGAGCGTCCCGATGGTGTCTGTGATACGGAGCGGAAATGCGGTAACGCTGTGGTTCGCTGGCCCTGTCCCACCAAAGCATGCGAGCCTCTTGAAGCTGCGGTGTCGGGTGCGCCCTGCTAGGCCACGTCCATTGCAGTGCATGCAGTGTGGCCGCCTTGGTCACGCAACAGCCACCTGCAGGTACGCGAAATGCTGCCTACGTTGTGGTCAGAGTCATCCCTCCACAGAGACCTGCTGTGCCAGAGCACGTTGTGTAAACTGTGGTCATAACCATGCAGCAAATACTCCCACCTGTCGTAAATAGCAAAAGGCACGCAAGGTGGCCACTATCCTGGGCTCCTCTTTGGTACCGCTTTCCAGACAAACCGTGCGCACCATGGTACAGAAAGAAAAACATCCACAGCTGACGGGCCCACCTGCTAGCGGAGCCACACGAACGGCTGCACACGCTGCTTCCCGTGCACGACACCCAGTACCAACCTCTGCCCGCTAGCAGGTCAGTGCCCGTTCAGTGTCACCTAACACTGATTCGATGGCATCTCCTGTTACATCTGCTGTGGCGCTTTCCACCGAGGCCATGCCACGATTGCGCGATGATCTGTGAGACACAATCATCACCTCGCTGCAGCTCACTCTGTGGGAAGTCAGTGAACTTCTTCCGTCGGGCAGTCCGCTGAAAGTAATCTGCCTCCAGGCCGGTGGCTTACAGAAAACATCCAGCCATCATAACCAGTTGAGAGCCCAGCCGCCGTACACGTGTTCTCCAGTGGAACACCAAGTCGTTGTGGCGGTGGCACTTCGAACTTAAAAAGCGTTTGCTTCAGGAAGAGTACGATGTACTTGCTTCGCAGGAAGTGTACGTCATTAGCGAGACTCCACGGCTGCCTGGATTTGTCGGCTACTGCAATACCACATGCTGCACTGTCTCCGGTTGCTCCTATGAGCCATGCCTGGTCGATGGCCATTCCAAGACGCTGGCCGATGTGCCGTGTACGTGCGTACCTCTATTGCACACACGGTAGTCCGTGTTGATGACCTGACAAGTGGCCCGCTGTATCATTGTGCTGCAACAGTGCGTCTAGGCTCCTGGGACACCACTGTGGCCAGCTTCTACGTGCGTACCAACGAACCTTGGAACGCTTCTAGCCTGCTTCTTCTAGTTACTCACCTGGGCCGTAATTTCCTTCTCCGCGGGGACTTGAACGGTCACAGTACTGCTGGGGTGGTGACAGCAGTTTTTCTCACGGCCGAGCCACAGCGGATGTCTTGTTTCAACCAGGCCTCAAGAATTTCAACACTGGAGAGCCCAACTTTGTGCGCAGAGGCGTGCGTACTGCTATTGACATTAGTGTCGTATTAGAGCATTGTGCGGGCACCTGGTCGATCAGTCCAGACACCTCGGGATCGATCAGATCACTTTCCGATTTCCCTGAACACCAACACCGTCCCTTCCCCCAGGAGCCGAGTTTGCGTTATGGTCAGTCGGGGCATATTACGACGACTCTGTGCGACTCCCGTGGAGGGCAACTCACTGCAACATGTAATCGACAGTGCTAAAGCGGCTACCCTCGTGTCGAAAACCAAGCCCGGACGTCCCGTTCCTGATTTCGAGCAGGTACAGTTGTGAGCCACGCGGAGAAGTTCCGAGCGCCGTGCCATCCGAAGTTCCGCGGCAGAAGATTGGAGAGCTTTCAGTTGGCTGGACGCTGTCTGTAGGCGCCACGCAAAGCGACGATGGAAGCGAAGTTTGAAGGGTGCCTGCAGCACCACCTCCAGCTCTCGATGCAGTTCAAGTGCGTAATGGCTTCTGTGATCGCTGCAGCACAGGCCAGCCATCCTTCAGCCTGTACTGGCTGTGGCCATCTCTCTCAATCTCAAGGAGCTCGCTCTGGCGGACATCATGGCGAGTAAATTTACAAAGAGACCACCAGGACTACCAGCAGAGGCCCGGCTCTTTGACAGACCAGTATGTATACCACTCATTCATCGTATGTGCATTATATAGACCGCCGGACTCATCTCTTGAATAGCTATTAAAACTAAAGGAACACATGTCTAAATACCATGGCAACAAAGTTCTTTTGATTGGCGATTTCAATCTCCCCGGAGTAGATTGGGAGCGTTTTGAAACCATTACAGCCAATATCAGCAATGCAAATGCAGTGTTTGACATCACGCTCGCACATAATTTGGTACAATTGGTTCATGAACCAACGCATTATCAGGGTATTGCTAGGTCTATCTTACATCTGGTATTTATTCCCCGTGAATTCAATACACATACCGTAGTAATTGATCAAGGGCTGCCAGATCACTACCTTTTGTCAGTTTCTATTCCTCTGGTACTGCTTACAGAAACTGCCAACTCGTCCTTTCATTGTGTGAAAGACTATACACAAGCCAATGATGCTTGCATTATCGAGCACTTAGAAACCTGTCTGATAGATTTTGTAGCTACCGACGTTTGTAGATTGTGGGACCAATTTAAATGCATATGCTGGTACTGTATCGAAAAATTTATACCGTCTAAACGTAAAAAGGTGCATAAACATACGCCCTGGATGACGAGAAACATAGTTCATCTCAAGCGTAAAGTTGAAAGATTAAAAAAAAAGCATGCTGACCCCAGAGTTAAGCTGACGCTCTAGGTTAGCTTGCACATGCCGTACACACCTCGAAGGAATACTACTTTAATACGTCACTCGCAAACCTCATAAAGAATGATCCAAACAAGTTCTGAAATGATATTAGCGAAAAAAAGAAACCCATATCACAGGTTTTTGTCAATGGTTCAATGGTATCGATCAAGCTGCCATTGCTCAACCCCTCAATGAGTAATTTAATAGTGTATTTTCTACTCATAGTGCTTCCCCATCTGTCATAAATGCGGACAATGCTGCAAATGTAAACTTTATTTCTTATTCTGGTGTCGTTGCTATGTTGTTGAACTCGAAGACTAAGACTTCTTGTGGTCCCGACAATATCCCGAACAAACTTCTGTGTCGCTTTGTAGAGTCTGTTGCAAAATACTTACTTGTCATTTTTCGAGTCTCTGTGTTGTCTGCGGAATCGCCAGATGACTGGAAGTCGGCACGAGTAGTTCCTATATTTAAGAAAGGTGACTGTCTAGTACTACAAAATCATCGACCGATCTCCTTAACATCATCATGCTGTAAGCTTATCAAACACATAGTAGCTCATAAATTAAATGAATTCTTAGAAGAACGCTCAGTTTTAACAAATAATCAACATGGGTTTCGAAAAGAATTTTCTACTACAACACAATTGGTTACTATCGTTCATACCTTTGCAGCTTGTCTTTATGCTAACGGCCAAATTGAGGTAATATTCTTAGACTACAGTAAAGCACTCGACACAGTTCCACACAATAAACTACTTATAAAGCTTCGGTTAGTTAGCATACTAGAACTATTTATCTCCTGGATCTCAGCTTATCTACTCAATCGCAACCAGTATATTCAGGTAGGAGAAAAACAATCGGGCTGCCTTCCGGTGACTTCTGGCGTTCCGCAGGGGAGCGTACTAGGCCCCCTTCTGTTTCTTGGCTACAATAATGATATTGTCAATGTAATTGGCATCCCGGTACAAATTCGTCCATTTGCTGACGATTGTGTTTTGTTTAGAGATGTAACCTGCACTAGTGACCAATGTGACCTCAATACTAACTTAGACAATCTATCAAAATGGTGTGAACAATGGGGAATGCTTCTTAATCCAAACAAATGTGTGTATCTCCCCATAGCGCGCAAAAAAGTCCCATTAAACTACACATACAATTTAGCTGAAGCACCTTTACTTAAATTATCCTCCTATAAATACTTAGGCTTAACGTTAACAAGTACCTTATCTTGGAATTTGCACATAAATAACATCTGCTGTGCCACTTTCCGTAAATTATGCCTTCTCCGCCACAAGGTCAAGACTGCTCCGCCTAGTGTTAAACTCCTCTCCTACTTTTCCTTAATTAGGCCTAAACTTGAGTACGCTTCCATAGTTTGGAATCCCCACACAAACATTTACGTTCAAAACCTAGAAAGATTTCAAAGAAAAGCAGTACGATTCATATATAGTAAATGTATGTCAACCGACTTCCCCACTGCATTACTAATGGCAAATGGTATAGAACTATTACAAATTCGAAGAAGAAAAAGTCGGCTACAGTTTCTTTCAGACGTAGTAAACCACAGGCTACCCTTAGACACCGCAGCATACGCATCCCCCTTGTTAAGCATACCCACTCGACACCACTATTATTATTCCCTAACGCCAATCTTCGCAAAGACTGATACTTTTTGGTACTCCTTCTTCCCACAAACAATAGATGATTGCAATAAACTAACCGAAGAATTTCCTCAACGCCCTTGGCCATTTGTGTAAATACTCTTGTTCCATGACTTCCTTAGAATTGTATTATCACCTTGTTGTTAAATTGTTACTTTTTTTCAAAAGTCATAACACCTCTGTCTTATATGTAAAGAAATTGTGTAAAAAACTCTTTGCAACCTTGTTTCATTATGTTACTTAGTGTGTTTCATGTATGCTCACCCTGCTTGGACTTATTTCCGCAGAATTCTATGAATAAATAAATAAATAAATAAATAAATAAAATATACACCACCCTGCCTTTACCATTGAGAGAGTGGCAGCCCTGTGCAACGAACCGTTCTTGCCCCATGAACTGACGTCTTCCAACCGCTCGAAGCGGAGAAGCACACCAGGAGTGGATAGAATTACGTTTCACATGCTCCGCAATCTGGCAGACAGTGAAAAGGCCCAGCTGCTTGACCACTTAAATGACATCTGGAACAGTGGACAGCTACCAGAGTCCTGGCTTACTGACTTCATCCTGCCCATCCCAAAAGCGCGTAAGCCAGCATCGACCCCTTTGTTATACAGGCCTGTTTCTCTTACCTCAGCCGCCTGCAAGGTGATGGAAGCAGTGGTCTTGACCCACCTCGAGTGAATTGCTCGGGCCCCGGACTACTTTTTCGAGCAGAAAACTGGATTCCGACGCCGCCGATGCACAAAAGACTGGCTTAGTGACGTCGTATCGGCACTGGAGCATGCAAGAATCATGAAAGAGGCAGCCCTTTTAGTGATTTTGGACGTGCAGAATGCATTTGATGGCCTGCCGCACCTGGCAGTCATGCTGGTACTAGCAGCTCTGGGCGTGCACGGCCGCATGCTCTGCTTTGTGCAGGGCTTTCTGTCGAGCCAATTTTTCCGCATGAGAGTTTGCCACGAGCTCAGCTCACCACAACCGGCATCGACGGAGGTGCCACGGGGTTCTTTACAGAGCCCCTTCTTATTCAACATCACATTGGCACGCCTTCCACAGCTGTCAATTCTTCCGGCCAACGCTATACAGTCCAATGTTCCATATATGCTGACGACGTCGCCTTGTGGAACTGGGGCCTTACCAGGAATCTGCTAACTGTCCGATCTTCCCTGCAGAGTGCACTCAAAGCTGTAGTCGACCATGTCGCATCTGTAGGTCTGGCTGTCTCTGCGGCCAAAACGAATTCACTTTTTGTGCACCCAGACCAAGAACACGCAGCAGAGTGGCCCGTATAACCACCCAGAGCCCCACAATTCAACGGGATAGTTTGGTGACCTATTTGGGGCTTCGCAACGGCCATCGGTTGTCCTTGGACCCCGCAGTTAAGAAAGCCATATGCATGATGAAGACAACCTGGAAGGCAGTGAAGGGCATTTTCCTCAGTGGCCGTGGCTGCTCACCATCCTGGGCTCTTCGTCTTTACGCAGCACCAGCAACATAACAGCTGCTGTACGCATTTCCCGTGCTAGCCCTTCCTCGGCGGCTTTTAGAGCGCCCAGATTTAATACATAGGGGCTTCATTCGCTGTGTCCTCGTCCTGTCGCGGCCCCTTCAAGTCGCAGTCACCCTGGCAGAGGCGGGTGTCTGGCCTCTCTCCCTGTTCCTAAAGCTACGTGGGCTTCTGCACACTAATCGACTAGCGAATGCGCCTGATGGGTGCCCCCTGCTTACCCGGCTATTCAGTCAACCAGGATCTCGGATGAGTGAGCGTCTTCAGATCTATCAAGCAGCTGTTGGGCCGGTGCCTCCAGCCGTCCCTCTTCCCCCACCCACAGGAAAAGCACTGGCTATTAACACTGGTCTGGGAGGGCTCTCCAAGCGCCGCTCACACATTTGCGCACTCAAGCTGGCATCTTCCTTCAAGATAGAGGAATAGCTGGCTGGAAGGCTTATTTCGCACACGGATGGCTCCGTCATCCCGGACACAGGCGCGGACACAGCTTCCTGCGTTATGCCAACACTTGGTTGGACTGCCTTCTGCCGTCTGCCTTTTGCGGCCTGTTCTACCGCTGCAGAGACGGCCGGTCTCCACCTGGCAGTTGACCTTCTGGCAGCAAACCCTCCATCGTGCCTCATGGCTGTCACGTGCGACTCAAGAGTGGCGTTGCTGGCCTTGGCAAAGCCGGAAAGGGCAGGCTTTGCAACGCAGGTGCTCGTCACCAAACTGCATGTCCTCTTTTCCAGTGGCGTCGAAGTTTCTCTGCACTGGGTCTCGTGTGATGTGGGAATCCAGGGAAACGAGCAGGCTGACACCCTAGCGAAAAAAGCACATCAATCCACCATGCCTGTGTTCTGTACCGTGGTTGCCTCAGATTTTTCGAGGCTCACATTGAGGAGGCTGTTTCTACGCTGCCACCTTGATGATCGTGTAGCAAGGATGGAATCACCAACCCGGCTGCCTGACTGGAGTTTTACCAGAAGGGAGAGTTCCCTGCTACTTCGCTTATGCATAGGCTGCTCCTTGCCGGCGCCCCGGCGTCATCGGTTTGGCAGAGCCACGTCCCCTGCGTGCACTGCGTGCGGGGCAGATGAAACCATTGAGCACCTGTTGTGTTTTTTTCCAGCACTTCGCACACAACGCGGCGGCTTGCTCGCCACACTCCGTTGCCACGGTCTGCCCGCTTGCGGCTACACAGAGGGACCTTCTCTTTCCTTCATGGCACCACACCCAGGCCCCCAAAGTGATTGTCCGCTTCCTTGAGGACACTGGATCAGACAACTGGCTATAGAAGCCACCCGCCATGTGGTCGGTCATGGGCATTATTTTTTCTTCTCTCTTCTTCACGTCTTTATTGCCCTCTTCTGAGCGCGTCTGGCTGCATAGAATCTGCTTGGATGACTTCAAACCTTAATTGTGGACTCTGTAAGGTACGCGTGCGTATTTTTGAATTTCGCTAACATCGTTATATACTCATCCTTCTGAGGGCCAAATATTTAATTTTGCGTTTATTTGGAATGTTCGTCTGCAGATTTGTTGAAGTAGTTTTCAAGCGCGTTTCTATTAACCACGGTGTAGGATTCATGCTTTTTATTTGGAGGCGCTTCTGTACTTGCGCGCAAGGTGTGTGTTATGGCAACAGGGACGCCCACCGCATGCGGAATTTTTTGTGTGCTTTTCAACTTTGGGTGACGGTGCACGATTGTCACGTTTTTTTGCTAATGAATTCAGATTTTATTCCCAGCACTACTTGCTTCGATAAAGTGTTTTTCTTCTGCCCGTCATCCCGCTGATCGATATCCACAGCCATCAGCAGTCCCATAAAGGTCGCCGTTATGCGCGATTTTTTTCTCACCGCAACCCAAGCGCAACAACATTTTGATGTCCTCTCCGCCAGCATTGCACCTTGCTGCGGTGACTCGAGCTGGTGACGTCATCACCGCGAAAGGCATGCGGTAGTTCAAAGACCTGAGGGGGTCCAAATACACTCGCTAATAACAATTTTCAGTCTGTCCATCTGTAGATGCTCTCTCGTTGTGTTTTGGCAGTGAGTAAAACCTTAACGTTAAAAAAATCACCGAAATACCAGCTGACGAGTGCGAGTGCTTCGCGCCAACAGCGTAGTATGCGGAGAGCATCTGCTAAAGCTATGCACCGCCTAGGTGGAGCCATGGTCGTAAGAATTGGATGAAGGAACAGAAAAATGCAATAAGGTCATTTTATGCGAAACGTCCCAGCAATGTTGGCGACCATGTAAAATGTATTTGAAAAACATTTTGCTGATTTACTGCAATAAAAAAGGTGAAACGGTAGAATATCTCCGAGATAAAAAAATGGTTTTTCCACGTAGCTGCCTCCTGAAATTTCCGGGACGTGATCTGCGTGTTGTTTGTAGAAAAATGTATTTTAAAAGCAACGCTCATTTTTACATGCCAAATTTGGTATAGATGTTAAGTAAAGGTTTTTCTGTAAGGTGTTTTAAACTGAGCATTATTATTCAATTTTTTCTGCACATACAC
Source organism: Rhipicephalus microplus (assembly GCF_043290135.1). Taxonomy (NCBI): domain Eukaryota; kingdom Metazoa; phylum Arthropoda; class Arachnida; order Ixodida; family Ixodidae; genus Rhipicephalus; species Rhipicephalus microplus. The sequence continues at coordinate 137,207,016 of NC_134701.1, read as the reverse complement.
TTCCAGGAATTCAGCCAAAATGTGTTATGTTTGAATTTTTTCTATTGCAATACTGCACTTTGTTTGAATATCTGGGTACTTCTGAATATCTGGGTATCTGAGTTCTTACTTCAGAATATATATATATATATATATATATATATATATATATATATATATATATATATATATATATATATATATATATATATATTCTCAAGCTGCTAAGCTTCACAAGAAAAAATTACAAATTTCACGAAATCGTCAGTTTGGTTCATATTGAGACGCAAGTTGCGCCATGTGGCGGTCCGATCAAAAACCACCTTTGCACCTAAACCGAAAGTGAATAAACATTTCTTTTCACATGGCAAACATTATCATTACATATTTTGTTTTAGGAAAAATAATTATTGAACTTTCCCATGGTTGCCAATTGGCCATATGACAGCTGCCGCATTGAAATTCCCCATTGCCGTCAACGGGCAAGCAGAGCTCACCTTGCTTCGAATTTGGCGTCTGCAGCCACGTCGCCTGATTTTAGCCTCACCGCCGTCGCATGTCAGCACCATCAACTGAGTGACCACGGACATTTTATCAGCGCAACAATCACCTTCGTGAAGGAGCCAACTGGCCTCCTGGCCCTGATTACAGGATGCCCTATCGTCCGAATTACCACAGCGACTCGTCGGCCTACGAGCGGAGTTTGACGCCACCACCTGCAAGGCAACACATGTCTCCATCTCCTTGGTGACATCTCATGTCCCCATCTCCTGAAAACTAGGTGGCTTGACAAATGAAGGTGAGGTGACCAGTCATCTTCACGCACATTACCAAATGCCTCCGCCAGTCGCTATGCATCACAACTAGATTAGTGTTTTAGTCAACAATCTTGCTACCTCGGTCTTAGTAGACACCAGAGCAAGTTTATCTGTCATCGCTCTGGATTTCAACACCAAACTCGGTTGTAATGTTTCGCTGGGACAACGCTAACACATTTCGTGTGATAAGTGGACCATTGATCCGGCTCCTTGGTGTTTGCGCCACGAACGTTTACTTCTGTGACAAGTTATATGAAGGAGAATTCGCTGTTCTTGCGCAATCTAAACATGACGTAATTGACCTCGACTTACAGCAAGGTGGTGCCACGCTTGAATGTGTGACTGGCGAGCTTTTCCGGCCCCTTACTGCCGACCAACCTTCTTCCACTTGTGCAACCGCGCTCTCCATGAAGATGTCGTTCTCCCAGCACACTCCGTATCCCGAGTTCAAGTAGCTGATTACAGTGTTGACATTGATGAACTCGCTTCTACTACCGAATCTGTGTCTTCGATCATAACAAAAAAAGCGTGTTCGTAACTCGATGTATGATCTTTTTGGCTCGCGGAACCACACGGTGGGTGTCAAATATATCTGACGAGTATGTTGTGATTCCAAGGAGTGTGAGGCTTGCACCGTTTGAAGTAGATACTAGCATCGATATAGCAGCTTTAAAGAATGACCCATCGCACGAAGTCCGAGCAACTGATATGAGCGCTTGTGTTTGTCCAGACTTGTCACTTTTTCTGAATACGGTTAACAAGTGACTGACCCCGAGAAGCGTTAAATGCTGGTCAATGTCATAAGAAAGCATGCATCACTGTTTGATTTCAGCCAGGAAGCTAAGGAAGTGCGCATTCCCAATAAAAAAGCTCCTCATAGGATTGACACCAGGTTAGCAAATTCGCGAAGACGGAAGCCTTACTGCGTGTCCGTGTCGGAGAGTAAGGTTATCGCTTACAAGTTGGAAGACATTCTGGCCGAGGGTGTCATTCAAGTTTCTTCTAGCCGTTGAACTGCACCAGTTATACTTGTGAAAAAGAAAGAAGGATCCTGGAGATTTCGCCCCGACTATCGTCGCCTTAATTCCATGACAAAAAAGATGTGTATTTGCTTCCCCGTGTCGACGACGTAATTCACTGTCTCAACTCGGCGTTTCACTTTTAATCTACCGACCTCCAATAAGGCTACCGGCAGATACCGATGCAGTCCACTGACAAATATAGAACAGCTTGTGTGACAACAGATGACTTGTTTGAATTCATCGTCATGCCGTTTTGTTTGTGAACGCACCCGCAACCTTCAAAAGGTTCATGGACACGGTTATGAGTGGCCTAAATTGAGAGATTTGTTTATGCTGCCTTGATGACGTGGTAAAATTTGGTTGCACTTGTGTAGAACACAACCAGCGTCTGGACGTTGTTTTGACGTGCCTCGAGAAGGCTGTCCTTATCCTGAACTAAACAGAAACGCCAGTTTGGCCAACGAGAGGTGCTAGTACTCGGACATATAGTGGACAAGCACGGCATATGGCCAGACCTACAGAAGGTTGCTGTAGTGAGCAATTTCAAGCAACCGCAGTCGCAACGAGAGTTAACCATTTCTTAGGTGTTTGCTCGTACTTCCAACGTTTTGTACCCAATCTCTCCAACTCTGCGTATCTTCTTAACTCATTGCTACGCAAGGGCACTCTTCTCACCGGGGCAGCAGATTGCGTCTCTTCAACTTCATGCTTTCTTCCAAACCCATACTCCACCATTTTCACCCTACTGCCACAATGGAAGTGCACGCCGACGCAAGTAGAATCGGCCGCAGTGCCGTCCTCATCCAGCGTTTTGGGGACGCCGGGCATGCGATTGCGTACGCCAGCCGTTAGTTGAGTAAGGCTGAACAGAATTGCAACGTAGCGGTGCAAGAGTGTCTCGCTATCGTTCTTTCTGTCGAGAAGTATCGCTCATACTTAATGGCCATCACTTCACGATTGTGACTGACCGTCATTCACCATGTTGGTTAGATAGTCTCCGTGACCCGTCTGGTTGCCTTGCTCGGTGGGTGCTACGCTTGCAGAAATTTGACTTCGCGGTCCGTTACAAGAGTGGCCGCCAGCATGCCGACGCTGCCTATCTTTCGGGGCTCCCTCTACCCACTACTGCTTGTGACGCCAACAATATTGATGCATTCTTAGTCGCTATTGACGATACACGTTTCAACGACCTCATCAGCTTCAGAAAAAAACACTGCGACTACCACACCTTGGATGCCCTTTAAGACTTTGCTGCTAAGCCGAAAAACAAGAAAGGGGTTATTTATGCAACAGCACTTGCTATATAAAAAGAATTAAGAGGCTGATAGTGCACACTTACTATTAGTGGTCCCCACAATGTTGTGCTGAGACGTGCTTGGCGCTATGCACGTTGACGGGATTAGCGGACACATGGGCTTCGCCAAAACGTATCACTGCGTTCAAGGTAGGTTCGACTGCCCTAGAATCAGGACTATAAAAAGTATATAGCTGGTTGTTATAAATGCCAAGAATTTAAGCACCCGAACATTGCCCCAGTCTGAGTGCTTCAATTTTTTACATCACCATCAACACTTTTCGAAAGGGTGGCAGTGAAGTTTATGGGCTTTTCCCCGCCGTCATCAAAGAGCAACTGTTCGGTCATCGTTTGTGTTGACCACCTCATGCGTTATGCAGAGGCCGCAGCAGAGCCAACATCCACGGCAATCGATGTTTCGGGCTACTATCTACAGTCGTATTTTGCCGTGGACCACCTCGCATTATTGTGAGTGATCGTGGACGCCATTTCGTTACCCACGTGGTCGAAGAGCTCTTGCGTCTCTGTGATTGTCAATTTGAAGAGCTCTTGCGTCTCTGCGATCGTTAATTTTGCACCACAACCCTTACCACTCGCAGACAAAAGGCCTCGTCGAGCGCACGAACAGAATGCTCAGTAATATGATTTCTATGTACGTCAATTCTAAGCAAAGAAATTCGGATGCATTCATCCTTTCATTACTTAGGCCTATAACACGGCAAGCCACGAAGCCACTAGCTACAGCCCCTTGTACCTGCTTAACAGTCGACCACCCGATTCTTATATAACACAATTCTGCCATTTCATGCTGATGCGGACCGTTCTATTGTCTAGACTCTTCGCCGCACAGAGAAAGAACGGCGTGTAGCTCACCTTCGTATGTTAGCATCCCAGGAGTGTTCCAAGATCGCATACAATTCACAGCACCAGCCCGTGTCTTAAGACAAGGGTGATATAGTTTGGCTCTGGACGCCGCTTCGCAAGCGTGGCCTGTGTGAAAAGTTTCTGACACGTTTCACTGGCCCCTCCGTTCTCGTCGATCGCCTCAGTGACCTGACGTACTCGATAGCTCATCTTCCTAATCACGGCTTCCGTTCTCGGTAGACTCAACTTTTCCATGTCGCGTGCCTAAAGTGCTGTCATCTGCGTGACTCTCTGTTCACGTAGTCGTTATTCGAACCCGGCAAGCTTCGTCTGTGGAAAGAGCAATTCTATACTAACGCGACAGGCAGGACGAAAAGAATAGGAGGACGACGAGGCCAATTTGTTGCGATGAGAGTTGATCATTTGAAGATGGGCTGCTGGAAAAAGGGGCGGAATGACTGCCACTTCGCACCGATTCTGGCAAGAGAAGCACTCTTCGTCTTCCTGTTCTTTTCGTCCTGCGTCAGCGTGCACTGTGTTAGGTCTCAATGATCAATGAACTCACAATTTTAGGGGCGAAGCTCCTTATAGCAGTACCCGTTCATCCCTCGTAGTCGTAGTAGTAGTAGTGTGTAACCAGTCTTACATTTTGACCTCCAAGGAGGGGCCGGTGGGAGATTTCTTTTGTGCGTTGTTGAACAATCAGAAATTCGCTGCGTGCGCGTTAACTAAAAGCCGAATTCTCCTGTCTCTCATTCCCCCTTAGCAGCCATTGGCTTGTACATTGAGCACTATCTGACAAGAAACGGTTGCTACGTTATACTCGCTGGATGTAACCTCCTTGGTTTTAGAAAAGTTTAGCGAGCGTTGGGCCGCAGTGCCACGAATACAGTGAACAAGCGTATATCATGAACTCGAGGTGGTTAAAGGTGCGAAGTAGACACGAAGCGCAAGCTATAAGAAAGTTCGCATGTGCCTCCTCTCGTTCAGTCCTTGGAATGTCCGGTGGATGGCGGTGCTTCTATATGAGCAATTTACGATGAAAAGATGCGAGATGGTGGTACATGGAGTGTTGAATAGGTGGACGAACGGACACACAGACAGATGCATGGACGGATGCACGGATGGCTGCATGAACGGATGGACGCATAGATGGACGCAGGAGCGGATGCATAGACGAACGCAGGGATGGACGCACAGATAGACGTGCGAACGCACGAACAGACGCACGCATGGACGGGCAGATGGACGCACGGGCGGCCACACAGACGCACGCATGGAGGGACGGAAGCCAGAATGAATGGATGGACGGATGCTTCGCCCCACTCTCCATCATTCACTCCGTGGATATGCTGCCATTTTTTTGTCTGGTCTGCATCTTGGAGGTGAGTGCCTACCTTCTCATTTACTCGCCGTTTGGGTTACAGCTCGTGCCACTAATGATCTGTGTAATGTAGCACGCACGCAATATCTCAGATTAGGCCGCTTCGAGTAAAGTCGAGGCCATAACCGCAGTGCCCCTTTATCGATGTCGCTTTTGCGCGGCTTGTATCATGTATGCTTTTTCTGACACGGAGTGCGTACTGAGGGCAGAAAATACAAAATTTACGGAAGTCGCGGATTGATTGTGTCGGTCGTGTTTACATTTCGAGCAGGACATCTTCATTGCGCTATGATTACTTGTCCACAGCAGTTGCATTACTCGATGCCGACAATGTTCGGCTTCTCAGCACCGTAGGGCAGCCTTGAAATGTGTGCGCCTCCCTTTATGCTGGCGGCGTTAAGTAAGCCTCTGTTCGCGGTGCCGGTACGCCACTGCGCCGTAAGACGAGACGATATCTACCGAGAAATCTTGGCGCGCTGCAGCCTATCAGCGTGTTCTCCCCATCGGGCCGAAGTTCATCTCCTCCACGTTGTCTAATAAAAGGTGGCTGGTGGCAGGTAGCACCGAGGTGTGAACAGCCAGAGAGACCTTTTAACTCAAGAAATCTAAAACAACATCTGAATTCTTCCCGAAAGCTAGAAGCTACGACCCGTAAAACAGGTTCTAAAAATAATAAAAAGAATTTGTGCTTCGTCTCCTGCGGTGTTATAGTGGTAACGGTGGTCGGCTGCTGACCCGAAGGCCACGTGTTCGATGCCGGCCGTGGTAGTCGCGTTGTGATGGAAGGGTAGTGGTAGAGGCCTGTGTACTGTGCTATGTCAGTGCACTGTAAAGATGACAACATGGTTAAAATTCTCGGGCCCCTCCAACACGGCGTCCTTCATAACGATATCGTGATTTTGGGACGTAAAACTCTAGGAAATATTTTTAAGAATCTGTTAATCTCCAATTTGGTTAGTACAATATTTTCTGTGTAGAACAATCGTAGAATTCTCGGTACATCAAAAACATGGTCCATATGGAGGATTTTGTTTTCATAGAGATATAACATTAAGTGAAATATGATAGTTCGTATTAGCTGACTCAGATTTTTCTTTCTTCAGGCAAAGAGTGATTCAATATGTGTACAGTGTGAAATAATTTTATAGCTGGTGAAAAAGTTGTAGGTTTTTGTACATGTTTGGTTGTAGATTTAGCATTTAGGTGGTTCTAGTAACAAACTATGGTAAATAACACGTTTAGTCATAACCTTCATTGGTTACTGTCAGAGAAAGTCATCGAATTGCTGTTTATTTTAAGAGTTCAAATTTTTTTTTTATGTGGTTGCTGGACTGGGTGGTTGCCTGTGTTTATACTTTGAAGCAATGTATCCTAGTGGTGAGTACTAGCTGCACAGGCGTGAGGAACATTTAGACAGCATATAATTTTTGTTCGTGCTTACTTTATTAGTTTACTACCTAATATTAACCTGCATAAGTAAACGAGATATCCAAATCATACTGGGGCGCATTTAAGCACATGCAGCTATCTTCTGACAGTTCGAATAGTGTGCTTATGTACTCAGATGCATGCAACAACCCATTACTTGATGATAACATTTGAAAGTGGCAAGAACACCACAATTAGGTAAAGGATCTACTGAAATCACAAAAAAGGGTGTGTTTTTGTGATGAAGCAATGCAGGTATATTGAATTGACATTGCATGTCGAGTAGTTTCAGCAAAGTTTAGACGCATGTATAAAAAAAGGAATACGAAGACACTGCCAACTACTGGCGTTTGTGAAAGCCTCTGCAGAATATATGGCTCCTGTTATTTGCTGGTAAAAACTGGTGGTCAAAGATTGGACAAGTAAAAAAAAAATAGTTAAACCGTAATGGGACACTTATCATGAAGGTAGGTAATTATTTTAAGGTGAAGTTTCATTAGGTAGATGTTTTCTTTTTTTTCAGTTCTGTTTGAAGTTTGCAGAGTGAGAGCTACTTACAATCTTTTTTGTCACTTCCACAATAAAAGGAAGAGAGTTGATGCCCTAATTTTGTTAATAAAATAGAATCAATTCATTTTCTCACTTGCAAACAGAGTTGGTAAACTATCATTGTGACTGATTTATAATCAATTATTTTTTAATTGGAAAGACACATGACGATTCATTTCAGCAGAAGCTTTTACATTCACAAAAGAGCTACTTTTTTTAGCACACTTTGATTGATTGTTATGCGGGGTTTAACGTCCCAAAACAACCATATGATTTTGAGAGACGCCGTAGTGGAGGGCTCCAGAAATTTCGACCACCTGGGGTTCTTTAACGTGCACCCAAATCTGAGCACACGGGCCTACAACATTTCCGCCTCTATCGGAAATGCAGCCGCTGCAGCCGTGATTTGAACCCGCGACATGTGGGTCAGCAGCCGAGTACCTTAGCCACTAGACCACCGCGGCGGGGCTTTTTTTTTGCACACTTTCAAGTCTATGTGCTTTGTTCATTACTAGCTTCTAAATGTAAATTGTTTACATAATAGAGTGCAATAGTGCCAACTTTTGTATACTGCATTGGAACGTTCTTATTCTTTTCAGAGAGAACTCAAATATTACAGGGCAAGTAATTTACTCATGTTGATTAGTGTGGAGATGTTTTTCAAGCCCATATATCATCACTTTTATATTTTGTTGCATTCATTTGATTCAACACACCTATTCTAAACCTACTGTTTTTAAAGTTATACTGGTGTTATACCTGGGGCATAAATATTATTCGCAGTGCAGCAGAAGGCACGGAAATAACATTAAAAAAATTGCCCGCAGCTTCCCTCGGGGGAACACTGAGGAGGATGCGGACCATATAATTGGTTAACGGGGTGTTAAAGTGCGACTTACTTGGGTCGATGGCTAAATTGGTTAACGTGGTTGTGAAATCGGGTGTTAAATTGCGACTTACTTGGGTCGATGGCTAAATTGGTTAACGTGGTTGTAGGAGGGGGTGTTAAATGAGTGAACACGTACACACGTATGCGAAAGGGCGGCGCTGGTCGAAGGGACGTCGATCATTGTGTTTGTGGATTCGTTGGAATTCATTTCACCGCGACCTTGGACGTCGACGCGCCGTACAAACCAACCGACGAGCGGCAACTGAGCGAGCGAGCGCCGACCTTGAGTATATATACAGCACGACGGCGCATGCTCTGTCAGCTGTTGAATGTTCTCGAAGCGCGACGCCACATGCGCGTCCACTGGAGAATCAGGAGAATTGTAGATGTCGAACGCGGTGTGTAGAGGAGGAAGGGTGCACAGATGGTGGAGGAGTGAAGCGCGCGCGGTGTGTAGAGGAGGGAGGGATGCACAGATGGTGGAAGAGTGGGCGACGGCGCGACGGCGCATGCGCGCGCGTCAGCTGTCGAATGTTCGAGAAGCGGTGCGGACGGCGCGGACGGCGCGGACGGCGCACTACAAGGCGCGAGTATAAGATGCTCCGCATCTAAAAGTGTGGTTTTAAACATTCTAATGGACTAAATCTAAATACAATACAGTAAATCTTATGATTTATGGAGATGAATTTCATGTGAAAAAGTCAATGGTAAGCTGTCTTGGCAGCATTTTTTCACTCCTTGAGTAGATTGTTACTAAGTTGATAGATTCTTTTGTGTGAACTTAGCAGCTGTCAGCATATTAAGGGCTTACCAGGCATCTCGATCGCAGTGATTCCTAAGGAGTAGCTGATGGTACAGTATTGTGCCAGCACTGAAATCCGTGCTTTTAAATGCACATGCTTCAGGATTATCTAAATCAGGTGCACGTCAAGGTGCGATGATATGCATATCAGAATTTTTGCTAGGTAAAACAGCACTTTTTGTAGGTTGTTGAGTCATATATGAGTGCATATTTATTGTTTATCGCATTGTTTTAAACGAAGATAGCCAACATTACGAAAACACTAGACATTGCTTCAATACGATGCCTGATTAGTCTTTTCTGGCGCATTTACCACCACTAGTGCGGCTATGTACACCACCTGGAATTCCAACGTGCAAATGCCGCCACAACTATGATATTTACTGTATCTTTTCATTGGAACTTTTTACTCGTTGTGAAGCTGCTGCTATTGGCAACAGATGTTCTTATGTACTGTCTCTTTAATGCTTACTCAGAGATTTCCTAAGGTCATTCTGGCTGTTCCTGAGTTAACATAGGCAGTGAATCACATGTCGGTCATACCCACATCCCACATGCAGTAATTTGCAGGTATGCACACACGTGACTGCTGAAAAGAGTTTGACATCGTATTATACAAGCATGTCACTATATTTGTCATGGAACCTTGACACAGCGGTTACAATGACACACTCACTATTTATTCTCTTCCAGGTGCTGCTTCTATTGTTCTTGGGCCAGCTGTCGCCCCCCACACCATCGCCACAATGACAAGCATCTTGGTGTCCTGATGTTGCAGGAATTTGGGCCACCACATCACCAGCAATATATCAAGAGTCGTCATTTTCACTATATCCCCCACTGCTAATTCTGAACGGTTCATTGTTCTTAGTCCAGCAGCATGGAACAGTGACAGGTGATCAAGCAGCTCATAAACACACCCATATCTTCGTTGTATGAAGCTATATAGTACTTAAGTCAAGATTTTGTACTCATTGTTAATGTTCTTCCAGGTTAGTGAGTGTGAAACAAACCTGTATCATTTAGATGATGTTTACTTTGTTCGTTATCCAGTTTGAAAATTGCTTTCGACATCGCACATTCAAAACATAGCCTTTGAAAAATGACCTTCGAGACCCGCAGTTGTAATTTCTGCGATGAATTGGACACTCGCCACTTCAAGCGTGGTGAGTGCAAACATTAAGTGCTGGCAATGTAGCATGAGTATTGTAAAAATTGCTGATATCTTGTTAAAGTGTTTGTCAGCATTCCAAATTAGTCAACTATAGCAGGAAAAGTCGAAACCGCAACCACTCGGGCATCCAAACTTTAATGGGATGAGTGGCAGTGCCATGAAAGAGTTTTTATAAATGGTCAGCAACTATACCTTGGTTTTAGGAGCGCATGTTTAGGCCACTTTTCAACTAGTAAGATCAGACCTATTATTGCCATCTTGTACAACAATTGCGTAGACGGATCTGTGATAGGTAGCAGCTTTCCTGCTGAAAGGCTAGGCCTCTAGCTGGAAGTTCGTGACATCAATTTACAGTTATGAGTGCGGCTTTCGTAAGTTTTTCATGTGTCACTAGACTTGCTGCCATTTTCGACTGTATACATTTGTTACTTGACATGGGCTCTCAGGTTCACGCATTGTTTCCATATTTTTCTAAAGCTCTTGATATATTTTATCAATACATACTTTACTAACACAGCAAAACATTCCTCTGGATGTGCTGTGTGAAGTCCATCTACATATGTTGAAAATTCTGTTGAAAATGACAACTTTTCTTCTGCTCATGTGACATCTGGTGTATTTTAAGGAAGTGTGCTCGATGGAGACCTGTAGCTGGAGGGGTGCCCCAGAGGTTTGTCCCCCCCTCCCAAATTGCATGTTGTGGGTGTTCCTAGTGACCAATATTAATGAAGAAAGTAAGACGATTTTTTTTGTGGGGGGGGGGGGGGGGGCGTCTACTTGTGCCCCCTCACCCAAAAACAATTCCTGGCTACGGACTGTCTATGAGTTTGTTATTTCTGCTTGCTCGTTTATCATACGCTTTGTTTTTACCTTGCCTTGTCTGCATGTGTACAAAATACAGGGTGTTTCAAGAAGTTTGTCCAATATTCTCTAAAAATTAGAGAATGGATATACTTGCGTGCTAGTTGTGGTGTTGCCTTTCCTGTGACAGAAGGAATGCTGAGATGCATACAAATGTTAATTATAGCAGTATTTATAGCAATTAGGACAATTACTTATTTTACCCGTGGTAGTATCTGGTTGAGTCAAATGCGCGAATTCTAGTCCTTCCTACGAAACGTCCATAGCCACTTTAAAATTTTAGAAAAGCAGCCACTGGTAATCACCGTGGAGCGACGTAATCTGCCTAAATTAGCCGGCGAAACGAAAATGGATGCACCATACAGCACATCTACCACTCGCTTCGACAACGCCCTCAATGATCACACTGTTTCTCTCGTTGTTATCAACCATCAATGTAGACACTGCTTTGTGCTCACTTATCGACGCTTGCTTATTCTTCTCCCCCAATGCAAGAGACACTGTGTCGTCATGAAGGGCATTGTCAAAGTGAATGGAATTCATTGCCTTGACGGAAATGCAATTTATTGAGCTCATCCCAAAACGTCTTTTGAAAACAATTGTTGTTTGAGAAAATTCTGCTCAGTTGGCGCCATACTGCTGATTCTCATAAATCAAGAGGAAAATTTTCGCCAGCGGAATTAGAGGACCAGGACAAGTTCCGCACTTCGAGAAACATGTGAAAAGTTTTTCGCCATATTCGTGATGGTCAAAGAAACGCTTGGTGATTTGGCATGGCACGACTCTAATCGTTGTATTGTGTAATACGTTGAATCGCTCTTTTGCTCTTTTTGCCTCTACTAATAATATTAGCCATTATTTTGGTGTGCTAATGAAGTTATGTGTGCTTTCAGCGATTTCATTATGTATGATATGTATTATTTATTATGTGTGATAACTTATTTTTGTGCTGCAACCCAGTGCATCTAACGAGGCGTGTTGGGAGTCTTGAAATAAATAAATAATAAATAGCGCTCACACTGTTTTTGCTCTGTACTCACGTGGCGTAATTGTGCTTACAAAATGCTTTTTTTCTTTTATTCAGCAAAAAAGTATGCACGATACTGTTACAATAGGAAAACAACACAGGTGCTATGAGTATCTGGAAGTTATGATATTCCTTCTTTGTTAAAAATTATTATTAGAAATTCTAAATACAAAGAAGCCAAAACAAAATGAATTGTCCAACAATTTGTAGAATGTCTGTGCTGTATTTTTTTTATAATCGTATGAAAACAAAATAAATTTAAGTGAAGAGGAAACTTGTCTTTGTTGGTTTTTAAACATTTGAATTGACTCCTAAATTTTTTAGCATGTGCAGCTATGGTCAAAAAGTTCCACGTGACGCTGCCACTGGATTAGTTGGAATAGAGCCTGGGAAATTTCAATGACCTTGTACTTGCAAAAAATAAATCTGCTTATTACATATGCTTTAAGTTGAATTTAATGAAACACGTTTGTTATTTACGAACGAACACGTAGCATCAGTATTATAAATAATGTGTTAGGAATGCCCCTACGGAGCAGCTGTCGTTCTGTAGCAGCCATCTCATATTTTTTTTTTCATTGCGGAGCTCCGTGAAAGTTGAACGGGCTGTATGTTCCATGTGTTCTACGTTATCTCTGGTCTACTATTTTCTTTATACGGAAGCGCTTAGCTGCATGTTACCTACGCCTTTTTACGTTATCAAGGGAAAATATCTTTTGCAGGGTATATGTCAGTGTGGATGTGCAACCGTTGTATGCATGTTTGCGTAGGCGAGATCGATGTCATGTGCTTGAAGGCTTGAAGCTTATGCAGTGGAACATTAGCTTGCGAATGCTACAACCGCAGATACATTCTTTAATGAATGTAACAATTTACTTAATGAATGTAACAATTTACTTGCATACTTACCTGAAAAAGCTGCTCAAATGATTTTCAAATGACATGAAAAAGCTGCTCAAATTACATTCCCCTAAATTCATTCCAAAACACCGTCCTTCAGCAGACATTTTTTTTTTCTCCGTATGAATCGAATATATAAATCCCCCTCGAGGCTTCCTATGGAGGACAGCTCGTTTGATCCCATCTCAGCTTCATTTTGCTCACGGTGAAGCAGGCAGCAGCGCACCTTATACTTGTGGCGCTCCCTATTTGCTTTGCACATTCACAGGTGTGTTAGTTTGCACACTCTTTGCGTGCCTCAGTTTCAGCAAGACCAAACGGTAGCTATCCCGCTTAGAATGACGATATTTACGTTTTGTTCAAAGGTCACAGTGACGAAGTTGTATTGCACTGTAAGCAATGAGCAGCGAGTGGTATAAAAGCTTCCGAAAATGCGTATGTGGCCTGTGCTCTAAAGAATTACCCTTACTTGTAAAGTATACAGGCATGTGAGCTACAGCGGGGTACAGAACTTGGCTCTCTACTCACCGATAACAGGAATAATAGTAGGCGCTGTATGTTGATGAAAGAAACCAGACCGCATGACTTACTAATTCATGTAAATTCAGTTAGCGCAGCCCTTTGAGTCATTACCCTGATGTCTTATCTAGTAGACATGGGTCACGCGGCACGTGTGTGTTGCTATGGCATCCTTGCACAGCACATCTTTTCTGCGGGTACCGAAGCAAGTGTTCTGCGTTAAATGTTATCTGCCTCGTCCCGTTGTACGTTGGACACCGCACTCAACGTGGTAAACAACGTTGAAACGCACCTCAGAACAAAGCGCGTCACAAAAAGAAATTTTACCTGCATTAATTGAGACAGCGCATGCGAATGCGAAATACGAAAACACCAAGGGGGCGTGTGCTGAAACACGAGCTTTCTTAATGTACGCGCCTTTCCACAGCGGGTGCTAAGAAGGAGGTTTCTAGTATTAATGAAACACTGTAATAAACTCTTTGCGCATTGCAACGGCACAATATTTTGAAGGAAACAAATGTAATTTGAAAAGGGCGCTGCCTTGACTCCTGCCATGCAGGTTGCATGGACATCCTGTCCACAACTTTGCCCAACAACATGCGCCCTTTGCGTGGCCCCAGCCACGAAAACAACGCTATGATCCCCTACTTCGAAACTGTCCGGGCCTTGACAACGTTCCTATCCGCTACTTATACATTGTCGACTATACCATTAAAGTCGATCACCTGACCTGACGTGCTGAGCGCAAGGTCCATTGCATTGACCACTCCTGGATTTCGTCCATGAAACTTAACTGTGGGTGAGGCGGTGGGAGAGGGTGCTCATATTGTGTTGGGATGCGCATAAAACTGTCTCACTGGCCGAGGTCAGTTTTTTCAAACTTAACGGCACCTTTTTTGTAAAGAAAATGTTTCTGGTCCTGCGGGGACTTCCTCCATAAATTGCCTATAGTGCCATCAGAGGGCCGTGTTTAAGAAAACATTATTCTGACAGTATCAATTGTCATTTTGGTACTAAATCTGCCCTGCCTACTCAATAAGCAAGATGATTATGCATGATCGGCGAAGCGTGATATTTATACTTCAATTAGTCTATCATATTCGGCTCTAGAGATATGGACAAAATGCCCTGTTTGCATTTTTTATGTTGGATTATTTCACGATGTATGAATTTTTAGGCAATCAATACTTTCTTTTAGAAAGGGGCCTTTGTTGGTAAAATCCTAATGAAGCCAGTGAATTTTATCTATTTAACAAAAAAAGTACCTTTTTAGAAAAGATTCATTTCGGTTGGCGTACGTAGTGACAAAATGTGCACCACGTTGTGCTTGAAAGATTAGTAAGTTTCATACATCAATTGAGAGCAAATGAGTAGTTCTTGCCCAGCCAGGTTTTAGCAAAGCCATATTGCTAGCGAAGAAAACAATTTTTTAAGTTCCTAGGAGCGGCATTAATACTTCACTGAGGAAACTACCGTGCAAACAATGATTGCCGCTATAATCCAAAACTAAAAATATTAGTCACTCCCTAAAATAAAAAAATATACATTTTCAAAACTTGGCACCTACAAGACCAATTTATTTTCTTTAGGCAAACGGTTGAAGCTTTTCCTATTCAGCGAATCGAGGGGTGTAAAGTTGACCTCAATGTGAAACAAGCAGAAGATTTCCTCGAATTCGTGATCTTTCCCTCGAAACAACTGCAAGCTCAAACTGCCACAAAATATTTTCAGCGGCATGCGTAGGTTCCACAGCAAAGGCCTAAGTATCCACTGCTCCAACTTTCAAACATAGCGTAACACTTTAAGAAATGAAGACGTTCTAACACAGAACATTGTCGCAAAATTTAGAGAGCCATGTGAGAAAAAAAAAACTTGCAGTATCGTCATTGAGCTTTTTAAAAAACTACAAAAATACAATAGCTCGATTGGTTGACCAAATTTGATACTAATAACATAAAGGATACACTCTATATTATTTGCTTGTAACAACGTTCAGGAGATAATATTCTAAATTCGTGCACCTCCGGTGACACTAAATATTTTTTCCGGAATGTTTATATAGTTCACTGCTTATATTTAAAGTAAATCCTCAATTTTTTTTTCGATGAAACTTGAGACAGTCACCATAATGGCTTGAAGGTTTGGTTTTGAATTACTCTACGAAAAGTGAAACTAAGGAGCGGAAGTTAGAGGCATGACTCATGAATATCAAAGCGAAATGAACGAAGAAGTTGAAAGAATAAAACCTAAAGAGCTTCTGGTATATTGTTAGAATATGAATACACTGGAATGTTACTACAAGCACAGAATCAGAGAAGACACTTTGGTCGGAAATAAGGCAACTATGATATGAACAAAACTGTTGATATGAGCACGAAGTATGCCGTCTATTGTTCCTGCTGAGAGATCCCAAACAGATAAGCTATCTCTTTCATGTCCACTCTCTCAACCCCTCGTCCTTCTCTAGCTAGAGCTATGTTCAAGTTCGCCACGGCGTTAGGCAGATAACGCTCGCTAGATAATTGCTAGGAGATATCTGAACAGTGCAGGTTACTCGAAGCACACATAAGCTCCTTTTCTCGTATTGAACATCTGTCCGTGTACCTGCCACTTGGCTGCCACTGCTTTTACAGTCTCGCATTGTTAGTCTTCGATGGTGCCTGATCGAGGCCCACCAGTTTTAGCGATGACACTGCTTCCAGTTCTGCAGCGCTTTGCATCGTTTCTGGTCCTGATTTTTGCTCACGTGTCAGCCGCTGCAGCCGGTAAGCACTGATATCGTTTCATTCCACACAAGTTGAACGGCGAGATAACGAGCCAAGAGAAAATGAAGCTTCATAAAGATAACCTCATATTGATTTCATATATTGTCGTCTCTCGCTGCCAGGAAGTGCTGAATCTATGTCGTTGTTTTCACTTTATGTTCCTTCCGTGGCTTATAAAAGGCGATTCTCATCATGTAAGCTAATCGAATTACTAAATGTCCCCGGTTGAAACACGCTGCAATTAGCACGCAGAGCCGTGTCCTCCGAGCTACCTTACGATACGTTGACCTGCTTATGGTTAACTAAACTTGAAGTCTGAGTGATTTAACAGGTATTTTCGGAATGATTCCTGCGAGAAAGAAAGAGACACAGTAAAAAAAAAACACGCAGGAAACGCGCTCAGTGGAAACTAAAATTTATTAGAAAGTAAAGTCGCAGTTTTCTTTTTTTTTTATCGCAACGCTTCGACATGAATCTACACCAATTCGACCAGTACTCTACGCTACTTCAGTTCAATTTCGGAATTAAACTTTTCGCATTTATTTGTTCGCCACGTGATTCGTTGCGATAGTTTTGTCATTGCGAAATTTATTGAATTTCTCTGTAGGCCCTTATTTGAGAAACTTCTGACCGAAAAAAATACACGAACCAGATGTTTCAGACGAGTATTTGCTGAAGTTATGATAATTAAACTGATTTATTCCTGATCATCTGATAGCTCGAGTGCAGCACCTGCGTAATCAGCGCCTGTTTTAATACGGGGTTTCATGACAACAATCATAAAACCCCGCGTTCTAATGACTAGAGACCTTATAACACTTGCTGTGAGCGTCCACGAAAACACTTGAATGAACGTCAATAAAATACCATGAACTAAGAAAAATGTTTTGAAACCTTAATTGAGCAGCATAATGATAAAGATAAACTACACGACCTGACAAGCTTTCAGAGATAAGAATTTCCGGGCTTGGCCATGTCTAAGCCATGATAATTGACCATAAGGCACGCCATGGTGTAGGGGTCTGGAAATTTTGATCATTGGTGTTCTTTAACGCAGTGCTAGTGGTAACGCGTCACAAGTAACATGACTTTCGGTAACGTGTAGCTCTTATAGGTAACTCAGTAAGGTATTCGTTACAATTTCGGAACTGTAACGAGTAATGAACTTACCTTAGAATTTCGCGGTAAAGTATGGTGTCACGTTACATCTTACTTTTTCATCTTCTGGATGCAATTTGCTCAGAGCTCACCTCGGTGAATTTTTTTAACGCATCGTCAGGCTGCTGTTACCGTCTCAGGTATGAACAAAGAATTCACGGACGGAATCTGCTTTTTCTGTAGAAATCTCGGGTAGAGGGCGCGCCGAGTCTCTGTGTGGCAGGTTGGGGCATCGCCGCACATAGCTTGAAGAAATCCATGGAGCCTGCAGATTTCCGCAATGAACCACTGTACGCACATGCTTTTTGTGGAAGTGTATTATATCTGGTGTATTGCTCGTACCCGGCCTTTCCATGCTCAAAATACAGGCTGCCCAAAGAGAAATCACATGGGCCGGTTTACTCCATACGACGTGCTTATTGTGGCTGGCATTTGGGGGGGGGGGGGGAGAACTTCCTCGAGAAGTCACTCACCCGAACCTCATCTTGAGAGTCGAAAATTACCGTCTGTTCTTTTCTTCCTGAACAACTAACACATAAAAGTGACACCAGCGAATTCCGGTGAAAAAACAAAGTACACTCGCTGAGCATAGCGTGGGGGACGACCACCGCATCGAATATGACAAGTTTCGCGTCTGCGCCTTGAAGGCCAATTACTGTAAGTGGCTTTCTTTTTTGTAGAATACTGGCCCATTCAGAAAAGGCAGGTAACTTCAAGAGGCCGACATGTGGGCTTCTGATCTATAGAGTCTGCCTCAACAGAATTTAGCACATCATGGAGAATAAGGCAACTCCACGGCGGGATGAAAAGCCTTAAAAAAAGAATGTCAATGGGACACGAAACGTCCATTTTTTCTTTGCAGCGCAATTGAAAAATTGTTTTTTACTTTGTACAATTATTGGTAATAATCTGTTTAAACTTAAGTTAATCATTGCCGCTGTCACATGAACACTACTGCTGGCCATGGTTGCAGGTAGCCACAGAGCAAACATAACTGCCTTAAGACTTCTAAAGAAGCACGAACGTTATCACAAACGGGTGATTTCATGAGAAATTGATACGGTCCCAAAAATGATTATTTCAGATTTGATTGACTATCTTATATATTACACACATGCCACCTAGTAGCCCGAAAATGAACTTTGTATTGACTGTCCAGTGATGACACGGATAATTGATTGATATGTGGAGTTTAACGTCCCAAGACCACCATATCAATACGAGAGACGCCCTAGTGCAGGGCTCCGGAAATTTTTACCGGATGGGGTTCTTCAACGTGCAGCGAAATTTGAGCACACGGGCCTAGAACATTTTCGCCTTCATCGAACATGCAGCTGCCGCAGCTGGGATTCGATCCCGCGACCTGCGGACCAGCAGCCGAGTACCTTAGCCACTAGACCACCGCGGTGGGGCATTACATCAGTAGTGTGAAAATCTTGTTACGCATGGAAACTGTTTTGTCCGGACAGGTGCAGCAGATATCCATAAATCATAGGCTGTAGTATGTGGCTGTGCGTCACGGCTGTCAGAGAGTTTTTATCTGTTGAAAAATGGCGAGAACAGACATTGGTATTTTAAATGTGGGAGCAGTAATAAAAAAAAAGCTACATCGGTATGGTTGACCGAACGAAAGTGAATAGTCCCAGCACGAATAATCCTAAGCATTCTGCTTCACAATGAATTGTTCTACCACAGAGCCACGCCAGATCTCGGTACCGCTTTGGAAAAACAATATACGTGAAAGTGTTGAATTGGTGAAACGCCATATGTGGTTACAGTGTGGCGAATCCACTTTTACAAACACGACAAATGTACTCCAATAATAGAAGTGTCACATCGGTTAGCGTCAATTCTAGATATGCGCTATCTGAAGTTTGTCTACGTCGCACTATCTAGAGCTAGTATCCTCGCTAGTACAAACGCTATATTTCAGTTCACTGGTTATAGGGCTGGTAGTACCCATGTTGCCATTTCCTTCGTTGCGCAACTGTCGAATAAAACATATGTGACTTCACCAAAAAAAAAAAACGCTGCCAACATTCGAGGATGGAGCAGCTGCTACGAAGAAAAACCACAAGCTCTTCAAGTCAAGTCATTGCCGATACGATCATGCGGCAAGCGATGATCTCGACGATGGCAGGAGCAGGTGTCAGTTGCGCCCTAAATATTTTTATATCGTACACACGCTGTCACTTTTACTTTTTCTGGTGGCCAATTCATGCCAAGATGAAATGTTTTAATTTATAAGAGACATGTGTGTATCTTACTCCCGAATATTGATAATAGCAGGTTGTATAAATTTTCTGCCGCAGTATAAGTTTAGGTAATTTAGAGGCAAAAGTAAAGTCACAGAAAATTGCTTATGGAGGCCTCACCGCATCATACCAAATAACATCGGTTTTCTCAATTTCAAATAAAGGGGACTCGGCTATTCGAAAAAAATATAGGACAGAATAATCTCGAATATAGTTCTGTAATGGCACTAGAGGGGGGTTTAAGCTGGTTCGTCTTAAAGATTCATGATATCTTTTTATGCGCAATCAAAGGAGGATTTGATTGGCGGAAAAACGCAGCTATAGAATACGAACATGAACATATTCTGCCCTGTTTGGCACTGGGTGAAAAAAAATACAATGAGCAGACATAGTTTCTCTATGATGTGCAGATTATTATACATTCGCGCGAGTTTTTTCTTCGAAGCCTACCCATCAAAAGTTGAGCGAAATGACTGAGAAAATTTGTCAGGGCGAATGAATGACGGGACACGCAATAGCCTTCACCTGGAACGTCAATGTTCCTATAGCTACGCGGCCTATCACTTGTGGGCTCGTTTTGTCTTTGCCGGATATGATAACATTGTATGTTCTCTTATATTCACGAAAAGAAGGCCGTACGTAGACACCCACTCTTACTTATCGACTGAACGCTTGACTTATCTGTTCTCCTTGCCCAACGCTGACACATGAGCCTCGTCTGATTGTGGCAGGAAGCGTCTTTGCGATGACGATCGCAAGTGAAAATGCGAATCCACCTACTTTCGCATGTGCTAAGGTAGGTGGATTTGTTTTAGTTATTGGGCACAGAAAGCGTGTTTCTGCTGTAGTCTGATAGTTCTTCTGCTTTAGCTCATTCCAGAGATGGCATTAATTAGATTTAGCGGTACTAAACCATGATCAGAATATGAGCATGCTGCTGTGATTGTCTTCAAATTTAGGTCACTTGGGGTTGTTCAATGCGCACATAATGCTGAGTACGGAGTGTTCTTTTACATTTCGTGCCTAATGATATGAGATGCTGTTGCTACGTGTCGCAACGACACCTTCGTACTAACCACTGTGACACGTTACTTTGAAAGCTGCTTCAGATGGTACCTAATGCACAGCAAGAAAAAGGGAAAAACAGCCTTCTTTTAACCTAAATGTACATAATACACGGATCACTTTTTGTGAATTGGTGTAAGCGCATTAGAAATGAAAGACTGGTGGTCTCTCCCAGAAAAGGAAACTTAAGAGTTCTACAGGTGTTCAAAAACAATACAAAAGCTACAACATTCACTAATTTGTAACACAATAGGCAAAACTAACTCCATCGCCTTTGGCCAATTTATAGCCTTGCTGCCTGCATAGAAGGTAGTTTCTATGTTACTATGATCGTTATGATTTTACTATAGAATACAGGTTAGCTCGCCTCTGCGGGGCAGTGGTTACACGGCCGGGCTGCTGACCTGAGGGCGGGTTCCATCTCAGCCATGCTGGTCGCATTTTTATGGAGGAGAAATGACAGAAGCCCATATACTGTGCGGTATTATTGCAGGCCAGAAAACACCAGATGTTCCGAATTTCCGGAGCCCTCCTGCGTCCCACAGAACCATATAATTGTTTTCGGGCATAAAGCCCCAACAGCTACTATTGAGGTTAGCCACTTTTAGGCGTTTTGTTTTTGTGTTTCTTTCTTTCTATGTGTCTCTTTTTATACCTTAATTTCCTTTCTGCAGCATATTATAGCAAACTGGAAACGCAATTGGTTGACCTTTCTGCCTGTCTTTCTTCATCCCTTCCTTCCTTCCTCCGAAAGGTGAATACAATAAATGACTTAAAACTATTGAAAGGTGGGCTCGTTCATTGTTTACATTTTTTCATCAAACTGGGTGCGCGGGAATAAACAACAGAGCGCTCACATGTCGTGTGTTCCGTGGTCCCAGTTGGCTGAATAAATAAGGAATTGCTATTTACGAAGTATGCGTGAGCGTGAGTCATTTATATTCACCGACCAATCGATAAATCGGAGAATGCTATTTTTTGTACTTGTGTGCTTCCTGATCCCGCAACTCAGGTACAGCACAGTTTACTTCAGGGAACAAGAAAGAATTCACCGCGAATGAATAATTGCAGGGGATGCTCGTAAGATAAAGGCTTTGTTATGCACGATTAAAAACCGCAATACAACGTCGGTGTTGGGAGCAGAAGGAAGCACCCAATAATTTTATATCCCTCTGCTTTTCCTTTTCTGCACCAATAATTTCGTAAAAAACGATCCTAATCGTAAGGAGCATCTTTTTCTACAAGGTGTCGCAAAGATTGCCTGCTATTCCGCAAAACATGTGTCAAAGGGACGTGGTAGAATTTTCTCTAGCCCGGCCTATGGGTATTGTTGACCTTACTTATTCTAGCGCAACTCGGCACCAGGTGGCAAAGTTAAACAATCTGTTCGCGAGCAGTGCATAAGTTCCTTGTAGACCTTTCCATAGGACATAAAAAAGGCTACCACGCTGCAGGCTGTACAAGGGAGTACAAACACCAACGTCACAACCTTGGAAGTGAATTTTCAAGCCATCACGCCTATTTAGCACAGCCATGAAAAAACTATGGCAGCGACCACGGCGCCAAATGGCGGTGATGGAGCGTTTATTTTGGTTATGATCAGAATGTTACCGAAATCACACATGCTATTCACACGCCTTTCCCATGCTGCTGACATGGCGGGCTTTTCGTACGAGCACACATACGGCATCACATTATAGATTTCCTCTGCTGAAACTTACACCACTTGCTCGCTAAATCCTGGTGACTTGAAGATTTATATGTGTGGTTCAAAGTCCCGAAACCACCATATGGGAGACGCCGTAGTGGTGGGCTCCGGAAATTTTGACCACCTGGAGTTCTTTAACGCGCATCCAAACCTGAGTAAGAGCGCCTCCAGAATTTTCGCCTCAAACGAAAATGCAACCGCCGCAGCCGGCATTCGATCCAGTGACCTGTAGGTCAGCAATAGAGTACCTTAGCCACTAGACCACCAAGGCGAGGCTGGTGACTTGAAGAATCATTCCAATACCACACCATCCCTTTTGCGTGTCTTTCTTTCATGATGTAAAATGCTATTGTTTTTTTTCTATTTGCAGACACATGCACCTTTGAAAAAGGTATCTGTCCACAATGGGTTTCATCAAGCTGCAGCGGAAGCGCCTGTTTTCAAGCACGCAAGGTAGCCTCTATGCAACTCGGGCCAAGCTATGACCACACCAGCAAGAATGGTAAGAAAACAACAGACCAACCTATCCCATTCAATGACGTAAAAAGAAAAAAAAATTCGAATGATGGAATCACACTGTCTTTTTGGACATAGTGTCTTTGGAAATGGGCACTGATGTAGTATTATTTCGGTATTTTTTATTGTACTATCAAAATTAAAGCCATTTTTAATCAGCTGGCCAGCCGTATTTTTTCCCAATGCTATCGTGTCGTGACAACTTTCGCATAATTGTCAGCAGTTATTACGGAAATCAGAAGGTTAATTACTAAAATACTGCGAGGTGATGTGTACAATTCTTGTTTTTCATGCACTACATGTTCGTGTACGTATAAGGTTAAACACTTCAGCCTTCAACGTAACCGCCTACGTTAATTGTAGCAACTAAATCTGTTGTATTTGTGCATGCTTACTGCGTAACTGTCTTTTTATCGGGTTAATTTTACTAGGTAACTACCTATCTATTACAATTAATGTTTCTCTGTAATCATGTCCTGTGCTGTAGGCCCGTGTGCTCAGATTTGGGTGCACGTTAAAGAAACCCAGGTGGTCGATATTTCTGGAGCCCTTCCCTATGGTGTCTCTTATGATCATTTGGTGTTTTGGGGACGTCAAACTTCACACAGCAAACAATCAATGTAATCATGTACATGTGGTACGCTCAATAAGCTCCTTCGCAAAACAGGCTCTTATAGAAGGCGCTGTTTTATTTTTTGTACTTGTACTTGCAAACTACAGGAGCGAGTCCGAAGTAATCTACTGCAGAACCGGTAAGAATGCGCACGTTGTGCCAATTAAGTCTCAGCGCCCAGTATTTGTTTATTTATTATAAACACTTTAGTTGCGCAGCTAAGTGTGTCACCATCGCCTTCTGCGTCGCACTATGGTTTCCTGTTTGTATGTCACTTTGACAGCTATCAGCTCGTGCTACGCTTTTATGGTCCGCGGTCCAGCGTGAGTGAAATTAACAAAAATTTAGCTGTGTGATGGTAACTCGTATCTCAGAACTTGCGTACAAATAACACAACGGTACAGAAGTAAACAGGCACCATAAGCGTGACTTTTATATACGTTCTCTTTTCCGAGCGCTCTCTAATACCGTTAAGGTTTGTCTGCGTAACACTCCGGAGTGGGAGGGGGGGGGGGGGCAGAGGGCTACGTCCACACATTAAGACATTATTAGGAGTAATATAACGATAATATCATGACGCCGTAGTGTCGTCAGAATCGCTCAGGCCACTTCGACCACCTGGTGCTCTTTAACGTAAACCTAAATATAATTACATGGACCTCTAGCGTTTACCTATAGCATTGAATTGCGGCTGCCGCAACCGGCAATCCATTCCACGAATGGCGGGTCCAGTGTGCGCCTAACAACTAGAATGCAGTGGCAAGTATTTCATCTGTATAACGAAAATGCATGTTACGTAATAGTTGAGAAATTTACGAGAGCCAGGAATAAGACATGATTGGTTCACCACGCGACACGTGATGCAAGAAACGCCGTGCACCCTTGAAAGCAGACTCCCCGGTTACTCTTCAATATACCTTATTGTGGCCGCTCCCGAGGTAAGAGAATCGTATAGTCTTGTGCGCGGTAGCGTAGAAGGTAAACTGGGCATAAGAGCTCGCTGCGCAGAGATAGGCCGACGCCACAGCTCACCGTCGGTGTCCGGCGTACGTCCTAGGCAACACGAGAGAAAAAATTTATTTGCGAAAACCGACAGTTATGTAACAGTGCGCCGACTGCTGCATCTGAGTCAATGTGTTCGTGTTGAATAGCTATGCCATGTGTTGAATGGTAGGTGTTATCCAATGCTTAAAGTTGAGCAGTAGGAGGTACATTCTGCTGTCAATCCTTCAAGGCCAATGCGGCTGTGGCAGGCCAATTTTGTACTTCAGCGCTGCTGTGTCAGAACAGAATACTAGAACATTATATAATAATAATAATAATAATAATAATAATAATAATAATAATAATAATAATAATAATAATAATAATAATAATAATATTAATAATAATTATTATTATTATTAATAATAATAATATTGTTACGACCTCAGTAGGCGTCTGGGGGTTTATTGATACACGGTTCGAGGGACGAGCCGTATCGGCGCAGGCAGATGATGATGATCTTCTTCTTCCACACCCCTTGCTTCTTTTTCCTTCTTCGTCCGGCACATACGTGGCGTAACATTTCCCCCCTCGCAGACAAAGCGCGCCGCGCGTTTCATGCAGTGTCGCGTTGACTGAAAGGCTTCAGGCGAGCGACATGCGTGACCTCTGTCTTTCTGGAACGTCTCCCGCTAGCTGTAAGACGTGCGATGCGGTAGTCGACTGCGCTCAGGCGGTCAAGGATAACAAAAGGTCCGATGTAGTGCGCGAGCAGTTTTTGGCACAAGCCACGTTTGCGTAAAGGCTTCCACACCAACACGAGATCTCCCGGAATATATGTGGCCTGCCGGTGCTTGCTGTCATAACGAACTTTCGATCTGTCTTGCGAGGCTATTGTACGTAAACGAGCAAGACGACGAGCTTCTTCGGCGAGACAAAGAGTTTCTGCTAGGGAGATTTCTGATTGGTCCCGATCAGAGAAGGAAAATATTGTATCCAGAGTATAACGGGGGGGTCGAACATAGAGGAGGAAGAACGGGCTGTAGCCGGTGGTCTCATGTTGGGAAGTATTAAACGCGTATGTGACGAACGGCAAGACATCGTCCCAGTTCTTGTGGTTCGAAGCAACGTACATAGAAAGCATATTCACCAGTGTTCGAATTGTTCGCTCGACGAGACCATTCGTCTGCGGGTGATAAGGCGTCGAGTGTCTGAGCTCTGAGCCACACATACGGAGAAGTTGTTCGACAACGTCTGCCGTGAATTGACGTCCACGGTCACTTATGATGACGCGAGGGGGCCCATGACGCAGTATGATAGAATGGAGAAGGAAGGACGACACTTGACCAGCAGTCGCGGATGGCAGGGCAGCAGTCTCGCAGTACCGAGTAAGATGGTCAGCACATACCACAATCCATCTGTTGCCTTTCGATGAACGCGGAAAAGGGCCCACCAGGTCAATGCCAATTTGTTCGAACGGAGAACTGGGAGGCGTCACAGGTTGTAGGTGTCCGGCCGGAGCTGCTGAGAGAGATTTGTGCGCCTGGCATTGCGCACAACTGGCCACGTACAACTCAACTGACTGGCGCATACGTGGCCAGTAGAAGCGTTCCTGGGTACGATGAAGAGTGCGCGTCGTTCCGAGGTGACCTGAAGTGGCGTCATCATGCATGGCGTACAAAACAGATGACCGTAGTGCCTCTGGAACCACCAGCAGGAAGCGGGAACCGGTGCCGGAGATGGATTTCTTGTACAGTAGACCATCACGGACGCAAAAGCGGCTTTCCGGAGTGGATGCTTGTGCGATCACGAATAACGGATTCAAACTCACGTCCTTCCGCTGCTCAGTTTCAAAGGTGGCCTTATCCGGGAACGCTGGTGCTACGGACGCAATCAGATGATCGAAATCGTCAGCGTCGCAAACTGTAGCATCAACTGGCATCCTTGAAAGGCAGTCTGCGTCCGCGTGTTTCCTGCCGCTCTTGTACGATACCGTGAAGTTGTACTCTTGCAGCCGGAGGGCCCAGCGTGCTAGACGGCCTGACGGATCCCGAAGGTTGATAAGCCAGCACAAAGAATGATGATCCGTAACTACTTGGAAAGGACGACCGTATAGGTATGAGCGGAATCGCTGCACAGCGAAGACGAGTGCAAGGCATTCTTGTTCGGTCACAGTGTAATTGCGTTCCGGCTTACTTAAAGTACGACTGGCATATGCGATTACGTGTTCCACTTGATTACATCGCTGTATCAGGACTGCACCTATGCCAATGCCGCTTGCGTCGGTGTGAACTTCAGTCGCCGCAGAAGGATCGAAGTGCCGCAGGATAGGCTGCGACGTGAGCAAGAACTTCAGTTGGTTGAAAGAAGTTTCACAATCAGGAGTCCATTCAAAACTAGCACCTTGGCGGAGAAGACAGGTCAGTGGAAAGGCAACTTCTGCAAAGGCGGGAATAAATCGGCGAAAGTAAGAGCAGAGGCCCAAGAAGCTCCGAAGCTCCTTCACTGAGCCAGGTGGTTTAAAAGCTCTAACAGCCGCCGTCTTATTCGGGTCGGGCCTGATGCCATCCTTGTTGACGAGATGTCCCAGCACCAGTGTTTGTCGAGCTCCGAAATGACACTTCTTTGCATTAAGAACCAAGCCAGCATTTCGAATACATTTCAAAACCAGCTCTACCCTTTCGTTATGTTCACTGAATGTACGCCCGAAGATAACAACGTCGTCAAGATAACACATACAGATGTTCCACTTCAGGCCGCGCAGAATGGTGTCCATGAATCTTTCAAATGTAGCGGGCGCGTTACATAGACCAAAAGGCATCACGTTAAATTCATATAGTCCATCCGGAGTAACGAAAGCCGTCTTTTCTTTGTCCATTGAATGCACAGGTATTTGCCAATAGCCTGAGCGTAAGTCTATGGACGAAAAGTAGGATGCTGAATGGAGGCAGTCTAGAGCGTCATCAATGCGTGGGAGAGGGTAGACATCTCTCTTTGTGACGGAGTTTAGACGGCGATAGTCCACACAGAATCTCCAGGTACCATCCTTCTTTTTGACTAGAATCACGGGAGCCGCCCAAGGACTCGATGATTCTCGAATGACACCCTTCTGCAGCATATCACGCACTTGTTCATCAATTATCTTGCGCTCAGACGGCGACACTCGGTAGGGTTTCTGGCGGATGGGCTGTGCTGTTCCCGTGTTTATCCTGTGGAGAATCCGAGACGCGGGAATCGAGGGCGCATGGTCATGGGAAAAATCGAAAATCGCCACGTATTTCGACAAAACGTCCAGAAGCATGCGGCGTTTGTCAGTAGTAAGTGACTTGTCGATCATAGGTAAAAGTTTTGAATCGGCCGTAGAAGTATTGGCTGAGGCCCCACCTGGAGCATCACTGAGGGCAGCCACTGCCATCGGTGAGTATGTTTTGAACTTGGCAAGCTTCAGTCCTCCTGGTAGAACCACCGACTCAGCTGAACAGTTTACCGCCCATAGTCCTGTGCGTCCTTGAACGAGTGACACTATGCAATGCGGCACCAATGTGTTCTTCTTAATGCAACTGAGATGAAAGGGCTCCACTAATGCGTCGAACGCACTGTCACTGTTTTCAATGCGTGAAGAGTATACAGGAACACAGACTGCAGAGAATGCCGGCACAATGCTATCTTCACTGACCCGGAGCGCACCGTGCTCCCTGTCTGAATTCTCTAATAGTTCTCCAGGGGCAGCATCACATATGTACACCTCTCCATTTCTACAATCAACAGTGGCGCCACACATTCGAAGGAAGTCAATCCCCAGGATTATGTCGTGTGTGCTCCTTGGAAGAATCGTAAACTCTGTGACAAACACTTGATCACCCAAGCACACTTCTGCGGTACAGACACCAATGGGACACAGCGAGTTACCACCAACGCCACAGAATGTTGTTGCCTTCTCCCACAAAAACATCACCTTTTGTCCTAAACGGTGTTTAAAAGCAGCACTCATAATCGAAACTGTAGCACCAGTATCCACCAAAGCCATCGTACACACACCATCAACAAAAACTTCTACCTTGTTCTTGAACATCAACACAGACGGGGGTATTTCGTTTTGCAGCAAGTCACCAGCGACCTCACCCCCATCGGCCGCACTGTTTAGTTTTCCTGATGTGGTGACGATGGGCGGCGCCGTGGCGATGGAGACCGGTGGGATCGAGGCGCAGGAGGTGGCGTCACACTTCGATCAGAGGCAGGGGAGTTGTTGCGCCGGTGTCCGTGCCAGAAGCTGCTGCCGGGTCTTGAGTCGGTGGGCCAGTGTCCTTGAAAAGGTGGGACAGCAGGTTTATCGGTCAAGCTTGTCCACTGATCATAGCGTGGTATGCGCGAACGATCGCAATACCTCGATATGTGACCAGTCAGACCACAGTTGTAGCACACAGGCGCAGGACGAGGTCGTCGCCGTTCTTCGAAGTGTTCACGTCTGCGAGCGTTCGCGTAAGCCCGAGATTCAATGAAATCAGTTGTCGGTGGGTGGTATGGGCGTACGGAACGGAAACGTTGAGGGTACTGTGATCGCTCGTAAAAAACCGGACTTGACTGCTGAATACGCCGAGGCCCTGCAACCTCCGTTGCGTTGACGGATGGATGTTCATAAACTGTAAGCTGTGGGGCAGTGGTGTCCTGCGGGAAATAGGATGGAGACGTGGCAGCTGCCCGTTCACGTGTCATTTCGCCATGTCTGAGTAACTCTTCCCGAACAATTTGGCGGATGGTTGCCGAAAGGTCACCAGTTGAGGCCGCTTCTATGCTGGCTACTGAGGTGACATTTGCCAGACGACCAAACTTAGGCGCT
Organism: Rhipicephalus microplus; assembly: GCF_043290135.1. Taxonomy (NCBI): domain Eukaryota; kingdom Metazoa; phylum Arthropoda; class Arachnida; order Ixodida; family Ixodidae; genus Rhipicephalus; species Rhipicephalus microplus. Next base: position 137,177,605 of record NC_134701.1, on the reverse strand, counting down.
ATTCTGCGCTGCTTCAGGGTTTCAAACGTGCGGCAGTGCCGTACAACGTCAGACACTGAAGTCAGGCTTTCCCTGCTAATAAGGAAGTTGTAAACATCTTCTGCAATTCCCTTCAGCAAATGCCCCACCTTGTCCTCTTCCGACATGCTGGAATCGACTTCCCTACACAGCCTCAAAATCTCTTCAGTATACACGGTGCAGGTCTCACCGGATAGCTGGGCCCTCTGTGCAAGACTCTGCTCGGCAAGCTTCTTTTTTGCAGCTGAGTTGCCGAAACACTTCTTGATTTCTTCAACAAAGCGTTCCCATGTTGTCAGAATATCTTCATGGTTCTCATACCAAACGAGGGCAACATCAGTGAGGTAGAAAACAACGCGTGACAGTTGGGAGGCAGCATCCCATTTGTTGCAGTTGCTTACTCGCTTGAAATGTTTGAGCCATGAGTCCACGTCGTCATTGGCCCTCCCGGAGAAGGTTCGTGGCTCTCTGTGATACGGCCAAGAACTGCTGGGGACTCGTTCCCGAGCTTCTGTTTCGTCAGGCATGATGGCCAAAGAAGGAGGCAGGCCGGCGAGGCGACGACTCCGGCGAAATCCGAGGGGTAGCGGTCCCGTCGTTGGTTCCTATACCCAGCACCTTCCACCACTCTGTTACGACCTCAGTAGGCGTCTGGGGGTTTATTGATACACGGTTCGAGGGACGAGCCGTATCGGCGCAGGCAGATGATGATGATCTTCTTCTTCCACACCCCTTGCTTCTTTTTCCTTCTTCGTCCGGCACATACGTGGCGTAACAATATTATTATTATTATTATTATTATTATTATTATTATTATTATTATTATTATTATTATTATTATTATTATTATTATTATTATTATTATGAGCGTAAGCTGACTGGAATCTTAGAAAATGAAAAGATGGGCTGCAGAGTGGGCTGCTCTCGTCACATCGCACGCTGCTTGTAGAAACATACGATATTTTCGAAAGTTGAAGATTTCCTCGTCTTGCTGGTATACGCCAACTTTGGGTGACATAAAACCCAACGGTTTACAGGGATGTACTAAAAGGACGCATATACAAATGTTAATCGTTCTTATGTCACGGCGCACCAGGAACCGATGTCATAGCCTAAGGCACATATCGCGGTTGTCTCAAGTTCATGAAGCTTTGCAAAGTATTCAATGACCTAATACACGCGCAAACGCATGCATATGGCACGAAAAGAGGAGTGCAACGTTCCGCCGATGGCTTGAAACTACTTGTTGGATATATACGCTCGCTAAAAAAAAAACGCACTTGCTAGCAGTGGCACTGTGGTGCCAACGCCTTCTCTAAAATAGAGGAGGCGCTGGTGGTGCAATTGGCAAGATCACGAATTCTATTCCAGTGATTTGTGTAATTTGTGTGTTACTATCAGAAATTTAAACGAATGCCCTACTGTCCATTCAGTAGTAATGAGTGCAGGCAAATTGGTGAAGCAGAACACTGAACGCATTAATATACATAAAGTTTTTATTCCGCAACCTTGTCGCGGCCGCCTTCAGGCGGGCTATCACGCGTTACAACAGGCCGTACCTACCCAAGAAACATTTGAGTTAAAATCACGGCAAATCGTTGTCATGGCTATTCTGAAGGCCAATTCAAATAGGGCTGGTTCCTCTGGAACACGGCTACGAAACCGTATAGCAAAGTGACTAGAAGCAGCCAACGCTCGACCAGATTTCCTCCCTGCAAACGCATACTCTAGCCAGTATTTGACTTAGTCTACACAAATGTCATAGGCGTCTACATAGGTCTAGTTCTTAAAAAGCGCAAAGCCAGGATATGACCAAGGGAGACGCAGTATTCGATGGCTCAGGTAATTCTGACCACCAAGCGTGTTTTCAGGACGCCTTAATCTAAATACATGGCCCTCTAGTATTCCGCCTCCTGCGAAATGTAAATTAGGCAGCCGCGCCCGGAGTTTTGTCCCACAGCTTTCCGATTCAAATTGAACATCTATTCAACTGCATTGCCACTTGCCATCAGTGTCCGGAAAGATCTTTTAGAGGGCCAGTGTAGAAGCATTGCGGTTTGGGCTAGTTGATATGACATGACGATATATATAGCGCGAGAACAGAACGACCACAAAAGAGCAACAAGGAGACGAGTGCTACTTGTACGATTGTCCTTGTTGTCCTTTTCTCGTCGTTCTGTTCTCGCGCTATATCTACCGCCATGCCAGTGAAAAACCTCAATGTGCAGAAATGGTTATGAAAAAAAAAAAAATATGCGCACTCTTGCTATGTGAAAATGCAGCTGCAAAAATTTAGTGATTGTGTGCTATAAAACAAAGTTACAGAGGTTAGCACATTCGTTTCAGTGAACATTAAATTTTCGTGCCACTTCCTCACCCTTCTCTGCCATAAGGAGGAAAAAGGCTTCACCCATCGTCGTGTTTTCGCCCATCGGCGCGCTACCAACGATCGAGCAGTACATCCCCGCCATGAGCCCATTTTATAGCGGCGTGGGGAGAAAACACAGTTTGAATGCGGGTTCAAAAAGCACCCTTTCCCTTGAGCTAATATGGCGAGACAACATACTATCTAGGAGGCTTTCGTTCTGGCATGCTGCTTTTTTAAAGACGATAGTCTTTCTTGGGGACCTTCGACGCAAAAAACTTTGGTCTGCTTGTCTGTCGGCAGACTTCTCTGTTTGTCCACCGAAACGATACTCATATAGTATATAAAAGGCTAAGAGAGGACACTTCCATAGGCTCATGTGGCTAATTTCGGTTCGCAGTGCGCCAGACGAGTGTGGGTAAACTTTGCAGCCTCATAGATGGCAAGTCGCAGAAAAGACTGTCTCTAAGGCCATTTTGTACTGACTAGTACAGCCTCCGAGACCACTTCTACGTGCGTGCTCGTCTCTGAGCCCACACTGTATTTTTCTTAACGCGTCGTTTGCATGCATAAATGAGCTTCGTGTAAGCTGCACCGCTATAGCGGCAAACACATGACTGCCAATGTGCGTCTCTGCACACATTTTATTAAAAACATGAGAATCATTGGAGGAGCGAGAACGTTTATTTTCGAGTCATATTTTCGGCAAGCACAGGCCCACTTTGTAAATGTTTGATAAACGCGGGCAAAATGATAGGTTCATTGCACTGCAAGACGCGAAAATACAGCTGCCATATCATGTATATAAATTACACAAGAAATAAACACATAGGCAACATTATAAGAAGAACCGCAGCAGAGTAAAACTACAATAAACGCACACAACTACACATATAGTGCATAACGCGGCACAGCACTAGTTGCCACAGCATTTGACTCAGGCGCGAACCGAAAAAAGAAACAAAAAATGTCGGTCGCATTTTCTTGACCACCTTCGCATTGATTTTCTCCTACACACTTTACATCAATTTTCCACGAAACATAGTCACAAGCAGTTGCCACAGCAAAAAAAAAGGCAATTTTAGGTGTCATGCAAGCCGTCAACAAGGTAGGACTGTTTACTCAGAGATTACATCCTAGCTTTAGCTAGCAAACATTTTTCTAGATTGACCACTTCTCTATTATTGTGCTCGTTAGTGCTTCAAAAAATTTGCGAACGGCACAAATAACGATACTGAGCATAGCTGCACTTCTCTCAAAATCTCACTCATGCAGGAAATTCCAATACATGTAGCGGCACAAAGAAAACGTAACAACGCGAGCGGCGACTCAATTTCTTGAGCCAAGAAAGAAGTTTCTCGCAAACGGGCTGAGAAGCATTCAAAACAGTTTCCTTTCATGTGAAGCAATCCAGAAAACAGTATTCAAATTGAAGAGCACCAAAAAGATCTCTGTGCCGAACAGCACAACACTAGAAACGTTAGGTTAAGGCTTCAATAAGAAATTCAATTCACACCTAACATAGTATTCATGGCGTTCGTACCTAACAGCAGCCAAGCTAAAAGGCAGACGAAACAAGTGAAGATAATGACGCACGCCGAGCACATAGGGGCACATAGTTTATGACATTTCCCTGCTGCTGCCCATACGTCTTCATTGCCGTAAATGCTCATGAACACTTCGAAAAGTTCATTCGAGCGCGAAAACTTGACACGATCACTCACACTCGCACACACCCATGCATCAAACACAACCAGCGCCCACTTCCAACTGAATTATTTTTAGCTCGAAGGCTTGAATATATACAGGACACCTTGTGTGCACACACACCATAGAAGGCCAACAGCATACATTATCAAACGTACTGTTAATCAATGTCATAGCCTCAGAGCGATAAACTGAAGTTCGCTTGGTAACAACAAAATTGAAGGGGCGCTTACACGGTGATCTTTATTTTTTTCAATTAAAAAGGCCTCTAACACTTCGATTTATTGATTGATATGTAGGGTTTAACGTCCCAAAACCACCATATGATTATGAGAGACGCCGTAGTGGAGGGCTCCAGAAATTTTGACCACCTGGGGTTCTTCAACGTGCACCCAAATCTGAGCACACGGGCGTACAACATTTCCGCCTCCATCAAAAATGCAGCCGCCGCAGCCGGGATTCGAACCCGCGACGTGCGGGTCAGCAACCGAGTACCTTAGCTCCTAGACCACCGTGGCGGGGCGGCCTCTAACATTTCACGTGCTGTTTTACTTGCACTTCTGCCTGGAATCTTCGTCTCAGAAAATCGTGCGTCACAACCACACGAGATGACATGCGCAACCAGGTGCGCATACTTGGCATCTCTTTTTGTTAATTTTTGGGCGTGTTCCCCTAAATGGTCATTAATACACCGTTCGGTTTGGCCAATGTTCAATTTTCCGCAGGATAAAGGTATGGAGTACACAACCCCCATGGAACACTTAACAAAGGCCCTCTCATGTTTCTTTTGGCAGCCGCGCTTCTTCCTATCGCACACACGTTGGCACAGTCTTCCGATTTTTTCTGGTGCGGAAAACACCATCGGTACGCCGTGCCTGGCTGTGACTTTCTTGAGGTTGTGCGAAACCTTATGGATATATGGCACAACTTGTGGCCTAATCCTTAAGGGCTGGGTAGCAGTCATCGCTTCCTATGTCCCACGTTTAAACTTCTGCAGAAGTGATTCAGCAACGGCCGTAATGACCGATTGAGGGAACCCAGCGGCCTCTAGTCGGCTCACCTTATTGAGGAAACTAAGTTTTAGGCTGTGTGGGCTCATGAACACGGAGCTTGAAAGCGTTGCCATCGCGTCGACGCCATGCTTCGCATCTGATTCATGTTTGATCACAGCCCTACGTTAGATATGGGCCATTTTTTTTTGTAATCGCTCGCTCTTCAAAAAGTGGCTAATGGCAGTGCAGAAAACTCAAACTGTGGACGGCGGGGCCAAAACTGCAAAACTGCTTAACCAAGACGCTGTTTCGTAGGGCAAATGACCAATCGACCATATCAGTGATACGCAGGATTGCCCATGAGGAAGCTTTTATCACAGTGCGCGTAAGATGAGGATTGGTCAGGCGATGGAAGCAGGCGTGGGATCGTTTTTCGAAATGGAGATTCTGCATGAAGCGCGGCCCTATAATATTCGGAAAGTGTGATCACCGTTTCCTACTGTGCGAGTTGGTGATCTTGTTGGCGGGCAGGAAAAAAAGAGTCGGAGCGTATTTACTGGTTCTTTAATGTGCTACTAGTAGTATGCCAGTTTGTCTTGCGAATGTTCATGTGGGTTGACGTGGTTATTTTCTTATGCGAAAACTCCTAATAGGTAATCGACGCCATTGTTCGCCACAGATAGATGGCCATCGCTGTCGCAACAACTCATCAATATCACATAGTTCTTTTCTCTCACTCTCTCTCCTTTAACACGACAGTGTTTCAGGAATGGGTCCACCAAGATTTCCGCAACGTGTTTCTGTCACGGAAGTGACGTCGAAAACATTCGCATGATCAGAGGCAAAAAAAATCTATCTATGGGATTCGAACTCGTGACCCATAAATCTACAACAGATGCCAGGTACGCTATACTGCGCCATGGCTATTTTTTTCGTTGTTGCGGTGCTCCAACAATGTTCAAAGGTACAGTTTTTTTACAATTCTTATCCAATACTAATTCCATGTGAGATTTCAAACCGGGAATACCGTTTTGCTTTTTTTTGCATTTGTATAAACGAAGTTAAGGCCTCTCGGAAGTATTCTATAGCTCGTTGAGCATCTATATCAGCATGACGTATATGCATGCACCCCTCGAAATACTGAGCAGAGCCATCAGCATGGCAAGGTCATACGGAAATTTATCCTCATTATCAATGCATGACTAGATGCCATCCACTGCATCCAGCGATAAATCTTTATTTATTGTTTTTGCAGGACATCTCTTAAGAACACTTCGTGCCAACAATAAAAAAAAACATGCTCAATTTTTTCGTGCTTATGACCGTGCGGTGGTGTCACAAGTCCAACACGGCGCCACGGTTATATGCTTTGTATGCTGTAAAAAATGCCTCATCTCCCCAAAGGTAATGATGAGGAAATGCGAAGGCATTTCTTGCGCCGGGAAAATGTACCGTTGCCGTCAAACATTTATTCACCTTCACCTATTTCTGCCATCGCCTTGAAAGGCACCCAGCCAGCGAACGGTCGAGAGTGACAAGCGAGGGAACGGGAAAGTGGGGAATTCGCATTCTCTGCTCAGCGTTGTCGTTTTAGAGTGATGCCTCGAGCATGGATTTGCGGTTGTTCTTTAGAGGTGCTCAGCCAGCGAACGGTCGAGGGTGAGGTGCGGGTGGACAGGAAAGTGTAAGGTTCCGGACATTAGGAAAGTGGGGCGCAGAGAGGAGTGAGGGCGAACGGTAAGAAAAGGAGCAACGAATCACTTCACCTTCCCTCTACTACGCACTTTTGCACCACATGCTCCGGTTGCTAGAGGTGAGGGTAAGCGCGCGTGCCCAGAGCTGTTGCTATGGAAGAGAGAGTGAGAGCAGAGAGATAACACCTAATGGCGCGCGGACACCGCCGCGGACAACGCCAGATGCCTGGCATAGCCCTATAAGAAATTCATTCGCATTTAAAATACGCCCTTTATATCTACGACTCTCCTCTGGCATCGTTTTTAGTAAAGCGCAGTAATGAATCATGATTCTGTCATATTCGTCATTAGTGCTTTCAACGCATCGTTTTTAAGCATTTGTAAGCATGCGTGCCACTCAGCGCGTTTCATAGGAGAAGTGAAATTTTGTCAAGGCCTTAACACACCCCAAAGGGGTGACTTTAACCCAGGCATCAGCGTAGCTGATAGCCTCCATTCATTCCAAACAGTTATGCGACACTCGCCGGCTTCGTCGTGCTTCGTCATGTCGTCTGACTTAGTCTGGCTTTAAATCTGCATTTCGCACGTACATTCGCCCCGCAAACAATCTCATGTATCTAAGGGGAAGACGTGACGTGCGTTTCCCTTTCTTCAGAAAGTAGTGCTAACTTGAACATTCCGCGATTTGGTGACCTTATACTGAGTTTAGCACGACATCAGCCATGCTCTTCTGGCTGTCACACTGTTTTCACGGGTTCCGCTCTCACACTTTACTACTACAGCCACCACAAGAATCTATGACTAATCAATAAAGATGGTCGTGAATGATTGGTCATAGAATTTATAATGACTGATGAGAGTCGTTGGGATGGAGATGTATGACTATGTGGCAATCTCGATGCATTTATGTTGAGAAGTGATCGAACTGTCAAATACCAAGACATCGCAAAATCTCTTTTATATCAAGGACAGTAAACAATAGGCTACTTCACTAAGGACACATTTTACTTTCGTGTTTTACCCACTGCTTTGACCATGGTATCAACCATGGTTTTTTTTTTTTTTTGTAATGACTCATGTAGTGGACGGCTGGAGCGCATATGCAATAAAAACAACACCAAACGTCTGGTCCGAGACAGCCACATTGACCCGAAGAGCAAAGGGGCCGTTCTGCTTCACTGGGTGGTACCACCAGTCTGGCACGCAAGTTTCGACAGCCATGTTCACGTTGGAGGATCTCAAAGCGAGCGTAGGCTCATACTTTCACCACTCGCGTCCTGACAAGTATGGGCGTTGGCAGCGAGTGCGGTACTCCGAGAAGCGAACCGGCGACTACCAGGTGAGTGGAGTGGAGTGGTTGTTTTTCTGAACTTTACAAAGCGTTCGATAAAATGTACCGTAGACGTAACTCGAAAATAGGCAAGTCCTTGCTCGTTACGACTAAAATAAAAAGGAAAAACTCAAGAGCACTCGCCTAACGGGAAAATCGGGACAAGGGAAGCTTGACATGTTCATGTGCGACGTTCTTATATCTATCTATCTATCTATCTATCTATCTATCTATCTATCTATCTATCTATCTATCTATCTATCTATCTATCTATCTATCTATCTGTCTGTCTGTCTGTCTGTCTGTCTGTCTGTCTGGATGGCTGTCTATCTATCTATGTATCTATATATATATATATATATATATATATCTTTTTATGCTCTCCCTTTTTTAATTTCTTTCTTTCTATCGTATTGTGCAATGCCCTCTCCTAAGTCGGTTCTTCCTGGCTGCTGTGGGCGCTTTTTGGATAAAGGTGAAAATGCTTGAGGCCTGTGTACCCAGCTGCACGTTGTAGAATCCCAGTAGGTATAAATTTCCAGAGTCGTTCACTACGGCAGCTCTCTAAATCAAATAGTGCTTCCAGGAAGCTCAATCATATCAATTATTTTTGTGATAACTGTATCTATCCTCCACACTAGGAATTCGGCCATCATGCACGGTCTCAGCAGTATGAAACTTCGACTGCTACACCAACCCCCCCTTCCCCCGATCATTCGTTCGTACTGGGATAGCATTATAATGTGTGAACAAGAACTGTGGGTGCTGTTTGTTTCCATCGATAAAAAGGCACATGACGAATCAAGAATGGTTGATGTCACACCAGCCAGTGATGTAGAACGCAAAGAAACTACCGTAACCATGAATTGAAGGCTGAACGATAGATAAAAAGTGCCAGGTTGTATGCATTTTCAAGCTTTTCACCATTGTCTGGCGGGTTGCTCATATTCCTCTTTTTTAATAACTGTTCCAGTATAAGTGGTGATCACACCGGCATTCCTGTTGTTGTTTTGCTTTTCATAGAAGTAAGAAATTTGGTTGAAAGTTTGATAGCTACCTGATGTTATTGCTTGAGGCAAGATGTGTGATTCTGGGTAGCGGGTAATGATTTCCTAATTGTGCAAATACAACTTTTTCAATTTCAACTCTGACAGATTACTATACAGTACGACATGGAAAGATTCGCTGAGAGGGGAGTTTTCGCCGTCGATGACCTAACCGTGGACGCCAAAGCGTGTACTGGTAAGTGGTCACTTATGTTGGAATGGCTGGCGTTTGTTTGAAAAGTAACACAAATGATAGAACTAAAAAAATATGCATAAAATTTCAAAAATGTCAGCATGCTTGCATATTTATTCTGATTTCAAACACTCCAGAAGCTGCACTGCAGAGCACGCTCTTTTTTTACTTGATAGCTAGTGTTCTTTAAATTTATTCACCACTTTTAAACGGGCCATGGCACCCAATGTTTTAATATTATCTGTGTACCTGAGTTATTCCCTTCGAATATACAATTAAGCTGGCGAAGTTTAGCTTATCTGGTCGAATACTTCATTTTTATTGAATAATTTTAGACACAAGCACGCGAGTGGCCTGAGGGTCGGGCTACACTGACATACTCGAGAGCCGTGACGTAAAACGACATTCTTCTTTCATCAGCTTCGCACGGAATCAGGATATATGTGGATATATAGCACTGCGTTGAATGCTGTTGCGACTGAGGTTTGCAGGAACTGGAGATCCGGGATGGAGGTGTTGAGGCAGGAGGAGGTTGAACTTGTAGCGAGTTTATTTACAATATTTACATGGCAAGAGCTCTCTATCCCGTAGCTATACATCAAAATGCTCTACATTGAAAGGCTCTTCATGGAACAAGCACGGTAAACAAGGACTCAGCAGCCCACGAGAGATGTTTTTAAAAACCCTCATTTCCTGAGATCTCTAGATCTTGAATAGGTACATACTGCACTATCCAGGTTCTACAGCACACACGAGGGTCATTATGCCGGCACCACCCCATTAAACGCACATACACAAACCAAACACGTGTATGGTGCCGGCAATGCTGCCTCCTCCGGCGAATATCGCTTCCAGCGAGCGGGGTCAAAGAAGTTTGCCATCTTGCCACTCGGGCTCACCGCTTATGTTTTTTTCAACGGCGGTCGCGGTCTAGGTGCCTCCAAGGGGTACTGACTGCACATCTGGTACTAATGTGAGCATCGGTCGCTCATAAGTCAGAGACGCACAGCGTGGTGGTCCGACGTCGGTAATCGGCGAAAGCTAGGCATTTTGGCTTTTACCGGGGCATGATGATCCCACGTGTCGCATCTCTGCGTGGACCACAAAGACAACGGTCCATCGAGTAATTTCAGCCACGCAGCACCCAGTACATGGAAACAGCAGGGCGTCTTCGTGCTGTTCCTTGTCTCCACGAAATGAGGTGGCAGCCTTTCTTCCGATCCGGTGGCTGTGGCAAAAGGGTGGCTCGCCAAACGCCACAATAAGAACTCGCTCGCTGGATTCCGTGCCGACCAGTTGCGCCCTCGTGATCTCTGACGACAGAGCAGCTCCGGGCGACTGAGCTGGCCCTACGCCATCTCCTGACGCCGATCAACGACGACGACGACAGCGCATAGCTCTGGCCTACTGGGCTCACCCTACGCCCTCTCCTGTCACCGACAAGAGCTTTCGGTGGTGTCTCGTTCTCGGACTTCTGCGGCCGTCTCCATCTTTCCTGTCTTCTCCTTACTTCCATCGTTCGCTGTCCCTGCGCCTCGCTCTCTCCTTCCTCTCTCTCTCTCTTTACCTTTTAATCCTGCCTTTTTTCCCTCCTTTACTCCCCTCTTGAGCTACTGTTGAGGTGTCCTGCCCCTGAGAGACAGTTACGGGGCTCACTTTTCTTTTCATTTAAAATCACTCCCCCCCCCCCCCCGCCACAATGCTTTATAGCGTTTCCAACTCGGGTAGAAGACCATGGCATCGTTGCTTGCTGCAAGTAACGTACAGATTCTATGGCAAAATGACGGTCACCGGCAGTGGGTAGGATTTACAGCCGGCGACTTCTACGGCCTGTTTTTTTTTCCTTAGATACTCTTTCGTGGCCTTCTATTTATATCTATATGGGCGTAATGGATCCTCTACATCTAGCTTTCGCTGAAAACTAGAAGATGTTGGGTGGCCGAGTCGTGGCCTGTTTGAAGAGCCCTGATTGTATGTATCGCACTATATTTCACTGCGTCGTGTGGGCTTCATTGGTTATAGAGCATTATGCAAAAGGAAATAGGTAATGCTTTCAGTCTGTTTATTAAAGAATAATGACGGAATTTTTGGTGTATAGAAAAGACCTGTAAGCTGTGAAGCAGTAAAGAATTCATTACCAACGCAATCAAGATAGCTTTATTTTATACTTCAGGGACATTTTATTCAGCGTTTGTAGTTCTTTGAGACAAGCTTCCCACTTTAGGTGGCAACCGCCAATATTCTTTATCTGAAGCCCTCTCTAGACATTTCTTATCAATGCTACTAGTGTTGTGCTTGCTGAACAGAAAGGCGTGCATGTAATATTGCCGGCAAAGTGTAATTCAGGGTTTGGAAAAGTGTGTTCAATCATGTAACGTGGAAAACGCGGGGACTTGGAGGTAGAGTTCTTGGGCGTAGTTACAAGGAACGTGGTGCAGTTTTAGTGGACAAGGCAGGTATTGCAAAACTAGACATATTTTGCTCTGCTGTTACACTACGCAGATGAACAGCCTTGTAGAAGTGGAGTGGAAATATTTCTGCAATGGTTCTAAAAAATTGCTCCACTACACTATGCGACACTTAATTTTTTGAACTCTCCCCTGCCTCTACAAGTGCCTTAAGTCACCACAAGAAACCAATGCTGGCATTCTCACGGAGGAAATGGTACACAGAGCTTGCAGCTGTTACGTATTCTAGTTCAAACAAGTTGCACTAAGAAACATCTCTACTGAAATACCATCAATGTTGTTTGATTGGAATACACAATCAGAAAACAGAAACAGATGGAGAAAACGTGACGACACTCAGGTTAGGGAAAGAAACAGGCAGGCATCTGCCACTTAGAGGGGCACAACACTTTTCTGCTTCTTCGTGAAACGAACAAACACAAGAAAGAAAGAGAAAACTAAGGAGGTGAGGAGAAAAAGCAAGTCAGATCCAAGTCGGTTTTGTTTTGAGAAAACATTATTTGGCTCTGTGTACCTGGTCACATTAAGCAGCTTATGCTCCCGAGAATAGCCAAATACAAAACTTTCCAGAGCATTTTTTACTGAATGTTTTCTTGGACCTATATTGATTCGTGCATATATATTTACTTGAAACAGCGCCGTGACGGGACGCAGAAGAAAGCGCTGAACTAGACGCTGTGGTATCTTCTGCATCCTTTCTGGACTGTTCGGAATAACTAATCTTACTTACATACAAACCCGCTCAGCCACCATTGATTCATGGCTGTTAGAGGTTGATCAATGGCACCAAAAACGTTTTGCCACATTTTTTCTTCTGGTAATTTTTTTTACCTTCAGCAACAAAGCAACAATTTCTGTGATATTCCTTTTTTTCCGCGCATCAACCTCAGTGGGTGGTTAATGTATACGCTTGCGCCGAAATATTAGCTAGAAAAATAAATGTATTGCGCGCATGTCTTCAGAGGATCGCCGGCATGATGGATCCACATCCACAAGTGACCCACCGTGCCAGAAAGCCTCCATGATATATATATATATATATATGTGTGAAGCACGACCAGCTCCCTTCAGTCTAACCGGAAGTCATAGGTTCTTGTTTGACCAATCACAGCATTACTTGCGCTTCGCACCATGGGTTCATCTTTCTGATATCACTCATGTCACAGCGAAAGTGATTCTTTCTTGTACTAGGTGTTGCATCTGCAGCTTTCAGTGCTGCCACGGATCTTAAGGACATTTCGTGCACGATGCGCGTGTTTACTTCAAATGATTTTAGAAAAATATGTCAAAGGTGCTTTAGGGGCACTTTATTGAGAACCTCAATTTTCGACATAAACGAAAGAGATACTTTTTCTTTGATGCGTGTTCTCAAAGCTAAAAGTTTGCACGAGTTATGAAAAAGAACACCAAATATTGCTTTAGCGTCGATATTTTTACAATTTCTGAGATATTACAAAGATTTATCAATAATGCCTGCTGCATTTTTACAAATCCCTTTTTAGAGCCAATGGACGGCTCCTGCGACTTCGACTGGGGTGACAGCTGCGGTTACGACCTTGGAAGCGACCGATACGGCAAATGGCAGCTTCAAGACCGAAGTGTGACGCAATTTTTTCTTCCCGATTACACCACAAACACGCCTTTTGGTAAGTTGTCAGTGTGACAGCATTGTAGTAAAGTAAGCATGGCGTTGTGAGGCGAGTACAGACGAGTCAATATGTATCGTTAGCGGCTCGCTGAGGAGATCACGCAAATACGAGAGCTAAAGAAAGATCGAAATAGCTGTAGTCTAACAGTGCTTTTCTAAGTTTGATACAGAGATCGCTTCTTGCCAGAGTAGTCTTCTTATATTTTGCATATAGCCACATCATTCTCGTTCTTGCTACTGCTTTCGCAAAGACATTCGATGCAATATTTCGTTTATATGACTGTGTTGCACGACTTCACATGTTCAAACACGTATTTAGTCGTAGTGCTGTAATGTGACCAAAGAATGTAAGCTTTCACTTTAAGAAGAAAAACTACGAGCAATATGCCTTTTACATTAGTCTTGAGATGTAGAATAACACGTACAAAACACTTCAAAGGCACACGCTTACTCTTTTTGCGTAACGATATGCTCTCTTCAGAGTGTCGAGGAATGCGCCCCTTTTTAAACGGACCGCCAATCCCTGCAATGTTTACAGAGAGTTTAAGAGAGCGGATGGGTATTTTTGAAACGTTTAACTGCACTAACACAAGCTAGGTCTGTGTTTTCTGTCTACCTTGTGAACGTTTAGGATAACGAAAGCGTTGGATATTTTAACAAAAACAGAAGCACTGGTGAAAATTTTTATCAATCAAGATTTACCTTCTAGTCATACCTGTTGCAGGCACATCACGTCGTTTTCAGAGAGACTTAGTCTGAAAGAAAACAATGGGATCTCCCAAGATTTACCAGTTTGAAGAACACGTAATTTTTCAGGGGCGATGCTCCTTATGGCGTGGCTTGTGCGTCCCCCGTTGTCGTTGTGCGTAACCTGTGGCGCATACCCGCATACCAGTGGCACATACCGGCCCCGCGAACATATCCGCATCTCCACATGTTACGAAAATCGTAGCACGGCGTCGTTATCACGCTCTCGGTGTTAACAAAGCGCTCGCAGCACAAATGTGGTACATACTCTCGTTTAGTTCTTAGATTGTCCGCTGGATGGCAGCACTTGTTGATTGATTGATATGTGGGGTTTAACGTCCCAAAACCACCATATTATTGTGA